>NC_139148.1:99347052-100547052 GCF_964270905.1 Leucopleurus acutus
CCACAAAGCCAGATTCTCTCAATGTCTGTTACGACTGTCAGGAAGTAGTTTACTTCCATTTACCCTTCTACCCTTCTTGAGTTCTTGTGGCTGGACTAATAAAATTGTCACAAGACAGACTAACAGGAGAAAAAGAAACAAATTTTAATTCATGCATATGAAGCACTCATAGAAATAGGACCTAAGAAGTGGCTAAAGCAGGCAGCTTGTATAATTTTTAGACAAGGAGACAATAAATTTGTGAGGAGTTGACAGGACAAAGGAACTTAGGCTTTGGGTGCTTAACTAGTGAGGAATCTAAACAGAGTTTGAGCTTGAGATAGTAAATTAAAGAAGTAACAAGGTTTGTTTATACAGACTTCTTGGTCCCAATTTCCCTATCTCTGGCAATAAGGATGTCCTACTTCCAAATGCAAGGAGTGCATATGATATTTATTTCCTGCTTTCAGGGAGACAGAAAGGAGGGTCAGAGTGTCCCTCTTGCATTGGCTGTTTCTTAATTTTAATTGAAAATAATCAATATGCCATTGAAGCATATTTGGGGGCAGCCTGACCTGGGACCCAACACTACTATCACGAAGTGAGTTTGATAGCTATTTTAACTCTATCAATTTCGAGGCTATTTTGTTTTTGAAGTATTATTTTAGGTAAATGGAATAGGTCTAGCTGCGAAAAACAGGATTTTATATACTGTAGATTTTAGGAGTTAACTATCTTGTAATGTCTCACTAAATTAAACAGTAATCACTCTCATGAAATATGTAAAATGCAAGCAGAAGCATTTAGTAAATACAAATAAGGAGAAACTCTTTCATGTTTCATTTTAACTTCAAGTACAAGAGGAACAGTTGAATTTGCTTAAACAACCACTTACATTATCTTGAGGGGGTGGGGGAAGGAAATGACAGTAATGACACTAGATCTGCATTCAAATAGAATAATCAACTTATTACCAGATCTAATGAAATGCCCAAGAGAGACCCAGAGTCTCATCCAGTTAATGCTCCCGGCCCCCAACCTTCATTTACAAAAGTATCTCAGTTTGGAGAAGAGATTATAAAATCACCCAACATATATAATTGCATATTCAGAAAAGTTAGAGTTCTCAATGGCACTTTATGAGGAAATGTCCATTTCTGTGTCTGAATGGCTGCATTCTCAGGCAAACCAAAGAAAGATGCAGTAAGCAAGTTGCTAGTATCATATCATCCTGTGATATAGATACTCAGTTTAGTAAGGAACTAATCACTCCCATTGAAGACTGTTAGCTTGAGGCTTTTTGCCTAATATAAAGTAACATTTTCTGGCAAAGCAGATTGCTAAACATTCGAAGGTCATGAAATTGCCTTTCCCAAAGGTTGTTCTAAAGAACATCAATTATCAAATTTCTTAAAGTAGATTAAATATAGGCCTGTCTGAAGGCAGAGGACTGGATTATGTGATCACTCATAATTTTTTCAGCCCTAGGAGTTCTGTGAATTCATAATTGTAGAAGAAATTAAGATCTTACTTGAATACAGAAGTTTTGAATTTATTTAACTTCCTAGAATAAATTTCTAAGTGAGCCTAACATGCTTGAAAATCCTGGATTGACTGATGGAACGGCAGGGTTTCTTTTCTTTATTGTAGAAGAGTTTTTAATCACACTGATCATAACTGGATAACTTAGCAATTTTTATTAAAACCATAAATAGTTATTATCTGATTTGACTGTAGTTAGCAAAGGTGAATTTTTCGTATGACAACTGTATATTTTATTAGAAAATCTCTACAGCACATTTGAAGTTGAAAGAAAATTCCTACAACATTCATTAGTCCTAAGAACAATTTTTGAATTAAAAGATTTCCCCTCAAAACGTTGTAAATCTGTGCCACATTAATATAGTCTTCCCAGGACTAATTTAAACATTTGTGACTAATTCACTTTTTTTTTTTTTTTTAATTCGGCACGCGGGCCTCTCACTGCTGTGGCCTCTCCCGTTGCGGAGCACAGGCTCCGGACGCACAGTCCCAGCAGCCACGGCTCACGGGCCCAGCCGCTCCGCGGCATGTGGGATCCTCCCGGACCGGGGCACAAACCCGTGTCCTCTGCATCGGCAGGTGGACTCTCAACCACTGCGCCACCAGGGAAGCCCTGACTAATTCACTTTTGATCTAGCCATCTGCTGAAAGCTCAGAGGCTATAGTAACCAGAAGGAAGATTTATATTTTAAGATTATGAGTCCATAATTTCTGAACAGAGAAAACTGACAAAAATTAAACCTCTTCGTATATTATCATTCAATTCTTAAATGCTTTATTATAAAAAATCAGAGAAGAATGATCTCAGTTAACTGTCTATTCAATAATTTTTAACAACATTTAGTGTCAGATGTAGGCTCTTCGGTATGAGAGAAACCAATCTGCTGCATCACCATGATGAGCTCGTGGAATTTCCAGAAATCTAATGTAAACTACATCTTTTTATGGGTTACTGTATACCCCCCAAATTTTGTTAAAACGTCAAGTAGAAACACTGGCATTTTCTTTTTAGCCTCATCAATATTATGTTTGACCTTGTCTGGGGAAGAAAGAATAAGAAACAGTTTGAGGACAGAAAATGCGATTGAAACATGAACAATCTTTCTTCAGTGTCAAAGGTGGAAAAGGTAATAGTAAAAATGAACTATAAATGGTTAGCTTAGAAGGTGCAAGGAAATGTCCACGGTTTTCAATAAAGTTGTAGACTTTTATCATCTCCAAACACAATTTGGACAGAACCACAGCTCTCCCTTTATTCTTAGGATATTTTGATGTCACACCTTAAATCACTTCAATTCTCTCCCTTTCGCTTTCCTTCAATCAGCCAATTACTTTGTACCCAGCACTTCACTAAGGAATGTGGGAGTTACCTGGAAAGTACACTTAGATGGTTCTTCCTCTCAAAAAGTTGTCTTTAGTACACATTTAGTACACATCTGCCTCTGCTGCATCGGACAAAACCCTTTGAACATTTTCCATTTCCTCACCAACCACCTCCTCTCATCTGGCTAGTCCTCTTCTCTTCCCTTCATCCAACTACATTCTAGATCCTTTCTACACTACTTTATTGAAATGGTGCTAAGCTCACCAGCAATCAATCTCCTTTTAGACAAATCACACCGTATGCACTCTGTTCCTTCTCAAAATACATTCCCTTGACATTTTCCCTTTTGCCTATTCTTTCCATTTTATTTGCTGCCCTCTCCCTTTATTTTTTTTCTCTAATGTCTACTCTCTACTGGTTTAACAGTTGACTCTTAAACCTAATCCTCAATTATGACTTTACTGGAGACCAAAATCATGGGTTTTTTTCCCCTTGTTGTTCTTGTTATTACTTCGAAAAGAGAGCAATGTAGATGCTCTTTTATCAGCTAAATGTGTGTAAAACTGAGATAATGTGCAAAACTGATTTCCCTTCCTCATCTTTGTAGTTTTCACAAATGAATTTAATAAGTATTCTATGGACCACAAGGATGGTCATATATCTCCCACCACTTGGATGGCAAATTGGCATGGAAAACTAGGTATCTCTTAGAGAGAGCATGGTACTGGTCTTCCAAGTGAATCATCACATTATTGCCCAATGAAGGCAAGAGGCATAGCATGACTAAACTCATGACCATGAAAAACCCTTATAAGGTCACTAAGAAGAAGTCAAAATCAAAGTTGTGTGCTGAAGAAATCTTAGCCAGGTCCCATCATAGTCATTCTTAAATTTAGAGCTAAATGAGAATCACACCAATTAGCTATTAAACTAACAAATTCCCAAGTCTAGCCTGCAACCATGTTGGAAGAGTCAAAGATAGCTTTTGTTCTTTTTAATTCATGCCAGCCTTTCTTCCCCACAGTGTTTTTTTGCTTTTTTTAAAAAATTTCACTTCCAAGATGATTATTAATAATGGCTTTTAAGTATTTCTATGAGTGATACTGATTCCGATAGTTTGAAATTTAGTTCTGAATATAGAGTGGAGATCCTATTTAGGGTCAATTATTTTCAAGTGCTCACACTATTTTTGATGATGGATGCTATATGACAGGTGACATATGTTGACATATGGGCACAGATTTCATAGGCATCAATTAAATATAATGCTCAGGATATGAGTTTTGCTTAGTTGAAATTCCACATTAACTGAAGTTATTCTGCAATATCTTGTGTACTATTAAGAACTATATGAAAAAAAAGAACTATATGAAAACTAATATTTGTCCCCTTTTTTGCCTTAGCAAACACAGTTACTGTTAGTGATGCCTGAAGATCTTACAGAACTTTAGAGAGAGCATGAAAAGATTTGTGATTTATGTTGCAGAAAGAAGTGAGAGATTGGTCTGAATGTGTATTTACTGATCCTGAACTTATTTCTGTGACTTAATCTGTAATTTTCTCTTCATGCTTGAGACAATTTCAGGTTAATCAATACTTTTCTCTACACAAAATTTTATATATATTTATATATATACACAAACACAAATACATATATACATACGTACACACATATAAATGTGTATATATATTCTTATTATGTTACTACATGATCAAACATAGTTTCTATAAGAATCACAAATTCTCATTAAAAATTAATCAATTACTCTCAGTTATCCCATGTGATTTTTAAATTTATTTTATAAAACACAAGTCCTCCCAAATTTGAATACTTGAACTCACATATATTTTTGTGTTTGTGTTCACACAATCATGAGAATTCCGTTATGAAAGATTGGTGGAATCTGAGAGGTATGCAGATCAGTGTTCAATTAGAGTTGTTTTTGTTTGTTTGTTTCTTATTAATTTCTTATCCGAGGCTTTAAGAGATTTTGCATCCCCTCCCCTTTTTGTAGAATTACTCACAGAACATTTCTCATACTGTAGTTAAGGGGATGATTTGGGGATAAATTTTTGTGTAGGTAGCACTAAGAGAACTCACAAGTGAGAGTTGAGGGATAAGAAGTGAGAAAAAATTAAATTTGTAGCTTGACTGACTAGAATAAGAGTGCTGTTGAATAAGATGGGAAACATAGGGAGGTGCAATTTTTTCTGGTAAAATTTTATTTCCAAATTTCTAAAAGGAACTAGAAAACATTAAAAAAGATTACTGACAAATTTTTATCATATTCCTTGAAAATACTTACAAATTAAACAAAAGCGATGACCTTTCAATATTCCATGTTCTCAAGCTATTCAACTCTCTCTTTCTCCCTTTCTCTCTCCCTTTCTCTCTCTCCCCACCCACAAACATACACAACTAAATTTTTCTCATTGACAGCCCACTACTTGCAAACTTAACATCACAATCTTGACTCTCATAATAGCTTGTGATCCCCAAAAAGAATACAGTTACATGTTTGGTATGAGAAGAGAGTATAATCAAAATCCAAAAAAAAGAAGATATAGAGAAGGCAACATGAAAAACAGAGAGGTTTACCTACTCTATTCCCAGTTAAGAATTGCTATGCAGAAAAACCAAGGGGTCTCTATGTTAATCATTAGAATTCACTCTGGGTATTTCTTCAATATCAATGTAAAAATTCATAGTGACACGTTTTACTCCGTGTAAAGATATTATTTCCACAAGGAGCACAGCAGCGATCCTCAGCAAATTTGCATCCAGTCTACTCTTGGCCAACATTTTAGCACACTGAATATAGTGAGGGCTAAGTGGTGAATAATCTCTTATGTAAATATTTGGTGGGGTTTTGCATTGCAACCAATAACTCCTTCAAAAATAGCCTACAGAAATCAAAGGTACTCACTCTGAAATTCTTTGATGTTTGTAGAGTGTTCATGTTTCCTTCCTAATTCCTCTGAAGATGCACTGTCAGTTCTTAATCAATAAATGAAACTAAATTTTGTTTTTCAATCATCGAGTGCAACTGACCTTTTGTTTGCAATTTTCAACATTATCCCATGTGCCCTGACTGCAGCATATTATCTGTTGGATACTAACTAGTTGGTTCATAGGGTTATTGCTATATTTAATTAGGTAAACTTAATCAACTCATTTATTTTGGTATAAACCTGTGGCTACCCTCTGGATAATATTGTTGGTTAATGCAAAAGTATAAAGAAAGCTATCTATGAAAAAGCAGATTGCTTCACTGGAAAAAAAAGTTAGAAATGTTGTACAAAATATGTTCACTTTATAAAAATGCTTAAAACTTGTTTTAGTTTTTCATTGCTCTATAAGATGAAACCTTTTTACTTTATACATGCTACTTAATTATTAGATCACAAACTTTCCCCCAATAGTTTGCAAATTAAGAAGCATTTATTCTTAATTTCTTTTTCAAAACACTGCTTTGTACTCCAGCAGGGGGAGATTTAGTAGAAGCCCCATATAAAGAAAGTATATACAAGAAATTTTAGAAAAATTATGATGGTTGTATATTGGTAAATAAATGAAAAATCTATTCTCCTTGCCATTTTTTATCACTTATATAATATGCTTGCTTGTTTGCTAAATTTAGTATTGATTATTTCTTATCACTTAATAAATATATTTACTTTTATTTAATCAAAGGTTATTAAAGTTATTTAAACTTTTAACTAACTCTCTTTTTCTTTTTTCTCTCCCCAGAAAGGATGGCATAATGAATCCAGTCTGTTAAATTTCCTCTTCTCAATTTTAAACTTTGGTTGCTTAAGACTGAAGCAATTATGGTGAACCTGAGGAAGGCAGTGCACTCGTTCCTGTAAGGATGTTATTACCTATTATTTTTTTAAAATAACTTTTCATAGTAGTTTGCTCAAAAATGTTAAAAAGGTTTTTATATGATTATTCAGCTATATTTGCCTCAATCTGTATAAATGACTTGCATTCCAATAGACTAATATTACTGGTGTTTTCTATTCAAAAACAATAAATGGGAAAAAAACCAATAACTTGAACTCCAATTAAACACAACCACTCATATGTTCAAACAAGTAATATCATTCAAAAATAATTCTGATACTTGTGGTTGCTTTCTATATGGTTAAAATGTAGAAATAAGAAAGGTTCTTTCCTCTTCCTTCCTGCATGAACTAAACAGCCAAGAGAATAAATGTCTTTACAAGTCTCTGATTCTATGAAAAATAGTTAAGGTTGCAAAAGAATGAGCAAGAGGTCAGGGAATAGGGGCTGGAGGATGTAGCTGGACAGGATGTAGCCTTGAAACAATGAACCAGTAGTTAAAGTCAATAGAACATAACATAAAAGTGATAAGGAAAGCATTGAATTCAAGCACTAAGCAATTCAAAACATGATCTAATCCAGGTATATCTTCTTTTTAACTTAGTAAAAGGTTGGGTTGCTTTCTTCTAAACCTACTCTTTGAGGAATGGGGGCATGGAAAACAAGATCCAGGGCTCTGTAAACTCTGATCAGTACAACTGAGAAGCCTTGAATCACCTTGCTCCTGCACAATCTCCTCTGTGATTTCTATAAAAGTGCTCACTGAGGAAACAGTTTACAGAGCAGTGTAGATATAAAGTACATCAACACTGGATCCTCTGCAATATGCACCATTATAGTCCATCTTAGATGTCATTGTACATTGTAGTGATGATAGTCTCAAGGATACGTGGTTCCAAGAAAACTAGAGCAGAGAGGAAAAGGAAAGGGTGAAGGACAGTGATAAAGAAGGGAAAAAAAGAGCCAGGTCTGGGAAAATGAAAGGACAACTTAGTATATAGGCCTTGATCCATATACCAAATGCAGGGCTACCTTAAAGAGTACCAAATTATTCTGCTATGGAATTAAAGAATTCACATAGAATTTTTTCCATTACATTAAGAGAAACAAGGGATCATTCATCTCTTCTAATAATGCCCATTGTCATATGCCATGCAAAAACTCAGTAGATTTAAAATGTACTCAGACTTTTAAATCAAATTATAATTTTGTTTATCGACTAAAAATGTCAGATATTTTCATTCAAAACTTAGTAGCAATTAATAAGTTATTTCAATTGTTCAGATAGAAATTGTGATTTTTGTGCATGTATTTTATGAGACTTCTGTGGGCTTAATAGCAATCAGCATAAGCTTTAGAAACAAGACCTAGATTACTCCTCTTCTGTAAAAGGACTGTATATTTTTCACTGAACAAGTAAATGTTACAAATTAGGTTTAATTAGAATACAGCCAATTCTTGATTATAATACTGTAGAAAATAGGACTGACTGCAGTAAAAATCATAATAATTTGCTCATAAGTAGTGCTCAATAAGAATTTATTAAATTGAATTGAATTGAAACCAGGAAACTGAAGTAAAAACTCTGTCAGGATTTTTCCCAACACCATTATTTTATTTAATAATTCACAAAAGATATAGTTAGATTCTACAAGCTTCCTCAATAATTCAGTATTTGTTTCATGGACTCTTTAATAAAAAGTAAAAATATATTTGACCAGCAGAGGTAGGCAAGATGAATGTTTTAAGTGGTTTTGTACCCCAAAGTTCTAAGATACTCAAATCATAAAATTCATAATTGGACATAGTTTTTCGTGTACTTTTGTTATATACAATTTTATTTTGTATTCTTCTACTATTTTTACAGAAATGTGAAAGGATTTAGATGTTTTCACAATTTACTGAGAAAATTTGAAGTTGCATTGCATATCCTGTTAGGACCATATTATCTAGGCTTAAGAATAAATATATTTGTGATTCTGCAACTGAAAATTGAAGATGCAGCATATCACTGTGAGCATAAAGTCTTGTGGGACTACTTGAAATGATCATCAACTAATTTAAACCAGAATTTTTTTTTAATTTCAGAACATGTTTTTCAACAGCTAGGCCAGAAAAGACCTTGGATTTAAAATTACTATCTGAGCCAGTTCTGCATAAATAAGTACCTTCTTAAAATAAAACCAGGACTTAAATTCTTGACAAATTTTGAAGTACATTTAGGGTATAGCTACCACAAAATACTTTTGTTTAACTTTGAAGGCAGAAAGAAGGTAAGCTCCAACATTTACTGAGGGCCTATTACGACAAAGGTATTATTTTGAGACTTTACATGTATCATTTAATTTTCACAACAATAATGTGATCATCCTCATTGTAAAGATGAGGAAATTGATCTTCTGAGAGGTTAAGTGACTGGTCAAAAAAAATCATTTAGGTCAGGTAGCCAGGACATTAGCCACATGCCAAATACAACAAATACAGTGACAGAGTAATCAAAGCTGAAAGCAAATACCTTGCTTCTATTTATTTGGTCCTTTATTTCAATAATTTCTATTCACTTTAATCACAAATTAATTATGATACAGATTTTTTGAATCACATATTATTTTAGCTTATTTTTTATGTCTCAGGAAAAAAGAATACATCCAGCATTGGAAAGAATTTAATGATTACTTCTCATGATTTGAAGAAAATTATTATGTATGTCTCCCACCGACATGATGCTTAGGATATCAGGCAGCTTTGACTAATGAGGAAGTAGTTTTAAGCTAAATGTCCGAAGTACTAGTTTTCACCCCTTGTAGAATGAGAAAGTCAAAATATTTTCATGATTTCTTCATTACGTTAAAATACATAAAGTATATTAACAAGATATTAAGAGAAATAATTTTTAAACGTGGTAGAAAATTATTATAATATTTTACTTAAGTTTAAATAAGGCCAATAATTTTTCAGGTTCAGTGTTCCAGTTCTGGTTCAGAAAGTATGGTGTGTGTGTGTGTGTGTGTGTGTGTGTGTGTGTGTGTGTGTGTGTGTGTATAATATTATAGATACAATTATGATAATCATAATCATCTAGTGTTACTACTGCAAGTTTCTCTGATGATTGATAATAAGTGATAGTCAATTTAATCACATATATTTTCCCTGTAGAAATAATATTTTTAGCTCAAAGAACAAGTGAATGAGATAATGAAATCAAAACTTTTACATGGAGAACTCATAGACTCTGGATTTTGTAATGTCATGTGTTCCATCCCCCATGCAATTTTCTTGCATAGAGAATTGGTTAGCACATATTGTACCAGTAGAGGAAATTTTCTTCTCTATAAATAATATCAGGGTTTAACAACTAGTACATATAGTATAGTTGTTGCTTAGTATTCATTAAATAACTATTACTGAACATAGAATACACATAAGACAGTCATTCACAGATAATAATTCTTGCTTTTAAGCAGGAAATATTGAATATACTTATTCTTGTTTATCTTATTAAGGAAAATAAATATTAGTTTCATGAGACAATTTATGGACTTACATTAATGTATGAAACCTGAATAAATCTCATATCACCATCAGGGGAAATTAATTTGGAATGTTCAAAACATAACCACGTCTGTCTCTTTTGCATTAGTCTGCCACTTGGCCTGAAATTCCTACCAGTAAAAATCTACATAAGTACCATCATGAGAGGTGTACATTTTAAATGACTTAAGAGATTTCTTTTCCAGCATAGGAAAGTAGCAAACCCACAG
This sequence comes from Leucopleurus acutus, assembly GCF_964270905.1. Classification (NCBI taxonomy): domain Eukaryota; kingdom Metazoa; phylum Chordata; class Mammalia; order Artiodactyla; family Delphinidae; genus Leucopleurus; species Leucopleurus acutus. The sequence continues at coordinate 99,357,506 of NC_139148.1, forward strand.
GAGTTAATTATCACCACAAATCATTTTCTAACCTAGAACAACACCAGAAAACATAGGACAGAAATGGGGAGAGTGTCAGGTAGAAGGAAAATTTACAGGACAGATATTAAGAAATTATGGGCCAGCATAAAGTCACTCAGCAAGTCAAACAATACTGTGGTTTCAGATTGAGTATAGAGAGTAAAAGTCTAAAACACAGGCTTTGAATTCAACGGGACTTGAGTACGGACCCTGCCCCTGCTACTTACTGCCTATATTTCCTTGAGAAAGTTACTTAACTTCTCTGAACCTCAGTCTCTCCTTATACATAATAGATATAAATCAGTACTGACTTCATGAGGATGTTATATGAGATCAAATGAGATTACACATATATATTTCAGTAAACTAAGTGCCTGACTCATATTAAGCATTCAATAAAAGTATTTGGGGGAGAGAAAGAAGAGATACTGAAGTTTAATTGAGAGTAGAAATGATGATGATGATGATAATGATTGTTAAAGGAAAAGCAGTTGATTTATGTAAGTAATTTATTAGGTACAAGCAATATAATATATACCTGATTATTTTTTTCTTAATTTTCAGTGTGCACCTGATTGGCCTATTGGTTTGGCAATGTGATATTTCTGTGAGCCCAGTAGCAGCCATAGTAACTGACATTTTCAATACCTCCGATGGTGGACGCTTCAAATTCCCAGACGGGGTACAAAACTGGCCAGCACTTTCAATCGTCATAATAATAATCTTGACAATAGGTGGCAACATTCTCGTTATCATGGCAGTAAGCTTGGAAAAGAAACTGCACAATGCCACCAATTATTTCTTAATGTCCCTAGCCATTGCTGATATGCTAGTGGGACTACTTGTCATGCCACTGTCTCTGCTTGCAATCCTTTATGGTAAGTACAAATTTATTAGTATTTTGATCTCAGATCATGTCATAAATCTGTGGCAGGTATCGTAAAAAATCAGAAAGTTAATTATTCTACTTGTATCATTTGGAAAATAAACAGAAAAGAAAATTGTGTGACAGAAGAAATTGGATGTGTGTATATTTATTAAATAAATCAGTAGCAGACTCTTGAAAAAGCAAAACAAATGTTTTATAATATATTAAAATCATATATAGATACTCTATTGCTCAGTGTCATTTGTAAACAATGACAATTGCCTTCCAATATACAGATTGTGACAGTGAAAGAAACATGTGCCTACCCCTATGTTCTGGGCAGTACACATACCTAGTACCAGCTTTTATACAAAGAAGATGAAAGAAGTTCATCATCTTCATTTTTTTTTAACATCTTTATTGGAGTATAATTGATTTACAATGGTGTGTTAGTTTCTGCTGTATAACAAAGTGAATCAGATATATGTATAATATATCCCCATATCCCCTCCCTCTTGTGTCTCCCTCCCACTCTCCCTATCCCACCCCTCGGTCAAAAAGCACCGAGCTGATCTCCCTGTGCTATGCAGCTGCTTCCCACTAGCTTTCTATTTTACATGTGGTAGGTATATACATGTAAAATAGATAGTTATCTATTTTACATGTATATATGTCAATGCTACTCTCACTTCGCCCCAGCTTACCCTTCTCCCTCACTGTGTCCTCAAGTCCATTCACTACATCTGTGTCTTTATTCCTGTCCTGCCCCTAGGTTCATCAGAACTTTTTGTTTTTTTAGATTCCATATATATGTGTTAGGATACAGTATTTGTTTTTCTCTTTCTGACTTACTTCACTCTGTATGACAGACTCTAGGTCCATTCAACTCACTACAAATAACTCAATTTTGTTCCTTTTATGGCTGCGTAATATTCCATTGTATATATGTGTCACATCTTTATCCATTCATCTGTTGATGGATACTTAGGTTACTTCCATGTCCTGGCTATTGTAAATAGAACTGCATGAACATTGTGGTACATGACACTTTTTTGAATTATGGTTTTCTCAGGGTATACGCCCAGTAGTGGGATTGCTGGGTCATATGCTAGTTCTATTTTTAGATTTTTAAGGAACCCCCATACTGTTCTCCACAGTGGCTGTATCAATTTACATTCCCACCAACAGTGCAAGAGTGTTCCCTTTTATCCACACCCTCTCCAGCATTTATTGTTTCTAGATTTTTTGATGATGGCCATTCTGACTGGTATGAGGTGATACCTCATTGTAGTTTTGACTTACATTTCTCTAATGATTAGTAATGCTGAGCATCCTTGCATGTGTTTGTTGGTAATCTGTATACCTTCTTTGGAGAAATGTCTATTTACATCTTCTGCCCATTTTTGGATTGGGTTGTTTTTTGATATTGAGCTGCATGAGCTGACTGTATATTTTGGAGATTAATCCTTTGTCAGTTGCTTCACCTGCAAATATTTTCTCCCATTCTGACAGTTGCCTTTTCATCTTGTTTATGGTTTCCTTTGCTGTGCAAAAGCTTTTAGGTTTCCTTAGGTCCCATTAGTATATTTTTGTTTATATTTCCATTTCTCAATGGATCTTGCTGTGATTTATGTCATAGAGTGTTCTGCCTAATGTTTTCCTCTAGAGTTTTATAGTGTCTGTCCTTACATTTAGGTCTTTAATCCATTTTGAGTTTATTTTTGTATACGGTCTTAGTAAGTGTTCTAATATCATTCTTTAACATGTAGCTGTCCAGTTTTCCCAGTGCCACTTATTGAAGACACTGTCTTTTCTCCATTGTATATTCTTGCCTCCTTTAACAAAGATAAGGCGGCCATATGTGCATGGGTTTATCTCTGGGAGGTCTATCCTGTTCCATTGATCTATATTTCTGTTTTTGTGCCAGTACCATACTGTCTTGATTACTGTAGCTTTGTAGTATAGTCTGAAGTGCGGGAGACTGATTCCTCCAGCTCCGTTTTTCTTTCCCAAGATTGCTTTGGCTATTAGGGGTCTTTTGTGTTTCCATACAAATTGTAAAATTTTTGTTCCAGTTCTGTGAAAAATGCCATTGGTAATTTGATAGGGATTGCACTGAATCTGTAGATTGCTTTGGGTAGTATGGTCATTTTCACAATGTTGATTCTTCCAATCCAAGAACATGGTATATTTCTCCATTTGTTTGTATCATCTTTGATTTTTTCATCAGTGTCTTATACTTTTCTGCATACAGGTCTTTTGCCTCCTTAGGTAGGTTTATTCCTAGGTATTTTATTCTTTTTGTTGCAAGAGTAAATGTGAGTGTTTCCCTCTTTTTCTCTTTCAGATTTTTCATCATTAGTGTATAGGAAGGCAACAGATTTCTGTGCATTAATTTTGTATCCTGCTACTTTACCAAATTCATTGATTAGCTCTAGTAGTTTTCTGGTAGCATCTTAGGATTCTCTATGTATAGTATCATTTAAACTGCAAACAGTGACAGTTTTACTTCTTTTCCAACTTGGATTCCTTTTATTTCTTTTTCTTCTCTGAGTGTTGTGGCTAAAACTTCCAAAACTATGATGAATAATAGCAGTGAGAGCAGGCAACCTTGTCTTGTTCCTGATCTTAGAGGAAATGGTTTCAGTTTTTCACCTTTGAGAACAATGTTGGCTGTGGGTTTGTCATATATGGGCTTTATTCTGTTAAGGTAAGTTCCCTCTATGTCTACTTTCTGGAGAGTTTTTATCATAAATGGGTGTTGAATTTTGTCAAAAGCTTTTTCTGCATCTACAGAGATTATCATATGGTTTTTATCCTTCAATTTGTTAATACGGTATATCACATTGATTGAATTGTGTATAATGAAGAATCCTTGCATTCCTGGGATAAACTCCACTTGATCGTGGTGTATGATCCTTTTAATGTGCTGTTGGATTCTTTTTGCTAGTATTTTGTTGAGGATTTTTGCATCTATATTTATCAGTGATGTTGACCTGTAGCTTTCATTTTTTATGGCATCTTTGTCTGGTTTTGGTATCAGGGTGATGGTGGCCTCATACAATGAGTTTGGGAGTGTTCCTTCCTCCGCAACTTTTTGGAAGAGTCTGAGAAGTAGGTGTTCACTCTTATCTAAAGGCTTGATAGAATTCTCCTGTGAAGCCATCTGGTCCTGGGCTTTTGTTTGTTGGAAGATTTTTTTTTTTTTTTTTTTTTGCGTTATGCAGGCCTCTCACTGTTGTGGCCTCTCCCATTGCGGAGCAATGGCTCCGGACGCGCAGGCTCAGCGGCCATGGCTCACGGGCGCAGCCGCTCCGCGGCATGTGGGATCTTCCCGGACCGGGGCACGAACCCCTGTCCCCTGCATCGGCAGGCAGACTCTCAACCACTGCGCCACCAGGGAAGCCCTGTTGGAAGATTTTTAATCAGTCTCAATTTCAGTGCTTGTGATTGGTCTGTTTATATTTTCTGTTTCTTCCTGGTTCAGTCTCAGAATGTTGTGTTTTTCTAAGAATTTTTCCATTTCTTCCAGGTTGTGCATTTTTTGGCATATAATTGCTTGTAGCAATCTCTCATGATCCTTTATATTTCTGCAGTGTCAGTTTTTACTTCTCCTTTTTCATTTCTAATTCTGTTGATTTGAGTCTTCTCCCATTTTTTCTTGACGAGTCTGGTTAATTGTTTATCAGTTTTGTTTATCTTCTCAAAGAACAAGCTTTTGGTTTTATTGATCTTTACTATTGCTTCCTTCATTTCTTTTACATTTATTTCTGATTTGATCTTTATGATTTCTTTCCTCCTGCTAACTTTGGAGTTTTTTGTTCTTCTTTCTCTAATTGCTTTAGGTGTAAGGTTAGGTTGTTTATTTGAGATGTTTCTTGTTTCTTGAGGTAGGACTGTATTGCTATAAACATTCCTCTTAGAACTGCTTTGCTGTATCTCATAGGTTTTGGGTCACTGTGTTTTCATTGTCATTTGTTTCTAGGTATTTTTTGATTTCTTCCCTGATTTCTTCAGTGATCTCTTGGTTATTTAGTAGCATACTGTTTAGACTCCACGTGTTTGTATTTTTTACAGTTTTTTCCCTGTAATTTATATCTAGTGTCATAGCGTTGTGGTTGGAAAAGATGCTTGATATGATCTCAGTTTTCTTAAATTAAACAAGGCTTGATTTGTGACCCAAGATATAATCTTTCCTGGAGAATGTTCCATAAGCACTTGAGAAGAAAGTATATTCTGTTGTTTTTGGATGGAATGTCCTATAAATATCAATTAAGTCTATCTTGTTTAATGTGTCATTTAAAGCTTGTGCTTCCTTATTTATTTTCATTTTGGATAATCTGTCCATTGATGAAAGTGGGGTGTTAAAGTCCCCTACTATTATTGTGTTACTGTTGATTTCCCATTTTATGGCTTTTAGCATTGCCTTATGAATTGAGGTACTCCTATGTTGGGTGCATAAATATTTACAATTCTATATCTTCTTGGATTGATCCCTTGATCATTATGTAGTGTCCTTCTTTGTCTCTTGTAATAGTCTTTATTTTAAGGTCTATTTTTTTCTGATATGAGAAATGCTAAGCCAGCTTTCTTTTGATTTCCATTTGCATGGAATATCTTTTTCCATCACCTCATTTTCAGTCTGTATGTGTCCCGAGGTCTGAAGTGGGTCTCTTGTAGACAGCATATATACGGGTTTTGTTTTTGTATGCATTCAGCCAGTCTGAGTCTTTTGGTTGGGGCATTTAATCCATTTACATTTAAGGTAGTTATCAATATGTGTGTTCCTATTACCATTTTCTTAATTGTTTTGGGTTTGTTTTTGTAGGTCTTTTCCTTCTCTTGTGTTTCCTGCCTAGAGAAATTCCTTTAGCATTTGTTGTAAAGCCAATTTGGTGGTGCTGAATTCTCTTAACTTTTGCTTGTCTTTAATGATTTTAATTTCTCCATCAATTCTAAATGAGATCCTTGGTGGGTAGAGTAATCTTGGTTGTAGGTTTTTCCCTTTCGTCACTTTAACTATGGCCTGCCACTCCTTTCTGGCTTGCAGAGTTTCTGCTGAAAGTTCAGCTGTTAACCTTATGGGAATTCTCCTGTATATTATTTGTTGCTTTTCCCTTGCTGCTTTGAAAATTTTTTCTTTGTACTTAATTTTTGATAGTTTGATTAATATGTGTCTTGGCATGTTTCTCCTTGGATTTATCCTGTATGGGATTCTCTGTGCTTCCTGGATGTGATTGACTGTTTCCTTTCCCATGTCAGGGAAGTTTTCAACTATAATCTCTTCAAATATTTTCTCAGTCCCTTTTTTTCTCTTTTCTTCTGGAACCCTTATGATTTGAATGTTGTTGCCTTTAATATTGTCCCAGAAGTCTCTGAGACTATCCTCAATTCTTTTCATTCTTTTTTCTTTATTCTGCTCTGCAGTAGTTATTTCCACTTTTTTATCTTCCAGGTCACTTATCCGTTCTTCTGCCTCATTTATTCTGCTATTGATTCCTTCTAGAGAATTTTTAATTTCATTTACTATGTTGTTCATCATTGTTTCATCTTTAGTTCTTGTAGGTCCTTGTTAAACGTTGCTTGTATTTTCTCCATTCTATTTCCAAGACTTTGGATCATCTTTACTATCATTACTCTGAATTCTTTTTCAGGTAGACTGCCTATTTCCTCTTCATTTGTTTGGTCTATTGGGTTTTTACCTTGCTCCTTCATGCTGCATATTTCTCTGTCTTCTCATTTTGTTTAAAATACTGTGTTTGGGGTCTCTTTTTTGCAGGCTCCAGGTTCATAGTTCCCACTGTTTTTGTTGTCTGCGCCCAGTGGGTGAGGTTGTTTCAGTGGCTTGTGTAGGCTTCCTGGTGGAGGGGACTGGTGCCTGTGTTCTGGTGGGTGGGGCTGGATCTTGTCTTTCTGGTGGTCAGGGCTGCATCTGGCAGTGTGTTTTGGGGTGTCTGTGAACTTAGTATGATTTTAGGCAGCCTCTTTGCTAATGGGTGTGGTTGTGTTCCTGTCTTGCTAGTTTTTTGGCATGGCGCATAAAGCACTGGAGCTTGCTGGCCCTTGGGGTGAGCTGGGTCTTAGTGTTGAGATGGAGACCTCTGGGAGAACTCTCACCAACTGATATTATGTGGGGCTGGGACATCTCTGGTGGTCCAATGCCCTGAACTCGGCTGTCCCCCCTCAGAGGCTCAGGCCTGACACCAGGCCAGACCACCAAGACCCTGTCAGACACATAGCTCAGAAGAAAAGGGAGAAAAAAAGAAAAAAATGAATAAATAAATAAATAAATAATTATTAAAATAAAATAATTTAAAAAAAGAGAGCAACCTAACCACTAAACAAATCCACCAATGATAACAAGCACTCAGAACTATACTACGATAAACATAAGAAATCAGAAACAAATCAGTCACAGCCAGCAAACCCGAAGTCTACAATTGCTCCCAAAGTCCACCGCCTCAATTTTGGGATGATTCATTGTCCATTCAGGTATTCCACAGATGCAGGGTACATCAAGTTGATTGTGGAGATTTAATCCATTGCTCCTGAGGTTGTACAGAGAAATTTCCCTTTCTCTTCTTTGTTCGCACAGCTCCTGGGGTTTAGCTTTGGTTTTGGCTCCACCTCTGCATGTAGGTCGCCCTCAGCATCTGTTCTGGCCCAGACAGGATGGGGTTAAAGCAGCAGCCTATTAGGGGGCTCTGGCTCACTCATGCCGGGGGGTGGGAGGGGTACAGTAGTTATAATTGGAATGTGGGGCAAGCCTGTGGCAGCAGAGGCTGACATGACGTTGCAACAGCCTGAGGCATACCGTGTGTTCTCCCAGGGAAGTTCTCCTTGGATCAGAGGACCCTGGCAGTGGTGGGCTGCACAGGCTCCCAGGGGGCTATGGATAGTGACCTGTGTTTGTACACAGGATTCTTGTTCGCTGCAGCAGCAGCATTAACGTTTCATGCTGGTCTCTGGGGTCCAAGCTGATACCCATGGCTTGCACCTGTCTCTGGAGCTCGTTTAGGTGGTGCTCTGCCTTCTGTGGGCAGAAAGGGAAAGAATCCCCTCTCCTCGCACATCCTGAAACAATGGTCTCTTGCCTCTTAGGCAGGTCCAGACTTTTTCCCGGACTCCCTCCCGGCTAGCTGTGGTGGACTAGCCCCCTTCAGGCTGTCTTCATGCAGCAAACCCCTGTCCTCTCCCTGGGATCTGACCTCCTAAACCTGAGCCTCAGCTCCCAGCCCCCACCCACCCCAGCAGGTGAGCAGACAAGCCTCTCAGTCTGGTATATGTTGGTCAGCACCGATCCTCTGTGCAGGAATCTCTCCACTTTGTCCTCTGCACCCCTGTTGCTGTGCTCTCCTCCATGGCTCCAAAGCTTCCCCCTGCCCACCCCCTGTGTCTCCCAGTGAAGGGGCTTCCTAGTGTGTGGAAGCTTTTCCTCCTTCACAGCTCCCTCCCAGAGGTGCAGGTCCCATCCCTATTCTTTTGTCTCTGTTTTTTCTTTTTTCTTTTGCCCTACGCAGGTACACGGGGAGTTTCTTGCCTTTTGGGAAGTCTGAGGTCTTCTGCCAGCGTTCAGTAGGTGTTCTGTAGGAGGTGTTCCACATCTAGCTGTATTTTTGATGTATTTGTGGGGAGGAAGGTGATCTTCTCATCTTACTCCTCTGCCATCTTGAAGGTCCCCAAGGCTCATCATCTTTAAAAACATATTTTAAGTAATCTTCCTAAATATTGACAAACTAAGTGCTTGGCACATAATAAGCACTCAATAACAGCTATTCTTCTTCCTAGAGTCTATAATTCATGTTTTTAAAAGGAGACAGTGATAAAAATTTTTTCTTTTGATTTTCTGCCATATCTTTGCCATATTCGTTTTAACCTAACTTTTGTTTCTAGCTAATATTTATTAAGAACAATCAAAACCACTTATACTACACTGCAAAGTTTCTTTCCTAGGGAGTTGGAGAACCCAGTTTGAATTTCATTGCCGATATGCTCATCTCACAAGGCAGTGAAATAGACTCCCTTCTCCCTGGAGTGTATAATGGAATTAGACTGGAAGGACTAATACTGAAAGTGTATCTAGTTCTCAAGTCCTAAAAGAAGATTACTGCATCTAGAAAATAATCTCTCATGGAACTTACAAATTAATTATCCTGTTCTAAATACACAGTGGTAATAGATTGTCTCAATAGGCATTTTATAAATAGTGTTCTCAGGAAATATGCTTTCCTTATATTTACTGAGTTTGAATGATGCATTAATTTCAAAGTATAAGTATTTTACCTTCTCTGTGAGCATTTTACCACACTATAGCTCCAAATTATGTAAGAAAAGGTCACTGGAATGAATATGCTTTAGAAGGTATACTTCGTCTTGTGGTGTCTATTTCATTTTGCCAGTTTCTCCCTTAAAAATATATGAGTGGTCAAAAAATGGCATCAGCCTAAATCCAAATGTCCTAACACATCCATCACCACACCCCCAAGCAATAAAGAACAACAAAACAAAACAAATAAAACTACACAATACCACCACCTAATTTGGAGAACATTCAAATTCCAAATAATCTGTAAGCAGAAAATAAATAAGAGATCACAATGAGCTTTCTATTAGGCTCCCACCATGTGCTGTTGTGAAGAGGAAGGGCAGTCCAGTAAATACTAGATGAAAGAGAGAGGAGGAAAGCTAGTAGGAAGCCTAAGATTGATCTAAAATCATCATAAGAAAGAAAGTCTACCCCAAGTATGAAAATTCTGAGAAACTTCTCTGGAAGCTCATCCTTTAGAGAATTGACTTAGAAGTGTACATAGGACTCAAGAAAGCAGTGTTGGAGAGGAACTCTTTGGAGGTAGAAAAGGGTTAAAAGGGAGAGGTGACTTTTGAAAAAAAATGCACAGTGAAGGGAAAAAGAAACAAGAGGGGAAATTTCATCAACTTACAAGACAAAAAAATGTCAACATGTAAGAACCCATCAACCCTCCCCCCACTGCCCTCCACTTTACCCCAAAAGTCCTCCAATAAAGAAATCATACTTTGTTACATGAAGAGAAAAGGGTGCTCCAGAGCTTGGAATCTTGGAAACTACCCACAAACCACTAGCCATGGAAACCACCCACAAACTGCTAGCCATGTTCATACAAATTCAAAGATGCAACCAACTTTCATCTATACCAAGCTACTATAAAAAGAAAGCAGAACATGAGAATAAAAAAAGCCATTTGATGAAAGTTCCCACAAATAAAGAATGATCAAAAAACAAAAAAGCTGTAACAAAATACTTCAAGATAAACTAAATTTTCTCAAACATTTAAAGATATATCTATAAAAAAAACACCTTGAAGTAGAAATCTAAAAACTAAGAAAAGAAATGGATAAAAAAATTGGTCAACATAAAGCAAAAGTTGATTGAACCCAGGAGAATAAAATAGGAGAAAAAGATAAAATCATATTGGAATGAACATTAAATTAAAAGTGCCTAAAGAAGAATAGATTAATATGAAAACTTAATAAGGGGCACTAAAGAAAAACACGGAAACAACAGAAAGAATGAAAATGAGATGGAGAAAGAAGTAAAAGAGGTCAAAAAGAAAGTGTTTGAGATGGAAGACCATCAAATAAAAGAGCCAATGTGTGTATAATGAGAATCCTTGAAAAGAAAAAAATATAATGGAACAGAATTAATATTTAGAACTATAATCCTGGAAAGTTTTCCAGAAATAAAAGAGGGTCTCAATGTACATATTGATAGGGCCAACCCAGTACCAAAAATTGACCTGGAACAGTCAACTCTGAGATATATCTGAGACATTAGGTGTTAAATAGAAAGAAAAATCTTCAGGCAAAAATAAGAAATAATTTACAAAAGCAAGAGAATTAGACTGGCTTCATAATTTTAAAAAATAACAAAACAAAGCAACACTGAAGCAATATTTTTATAAAAGTCAACCTCTTATATGATATTCTTTCAAAAGTAAATCTATAAAGACAGAAAACAGATCATTAGTTTCCAGGGTCTGAACATGCAATGCTGACTCCAAAGGGGCATTTACTTTGGTAGTATGGAACTGTTCTATATCTTGATGGTGGTAGTGGTTGTATATATATTTCTCAAAATTTTAAAAACTATATATTCTAGTATGCAGTTTTAAAAGGGTGAATTTTACTGTATGTAAGTTATACCTGAAATTTAAAAAAGAAAAATACTCAAATAAAGTTTCAAACCAAGATTTTATATCCAGACAAGTTGGCCATCAAGCTGTAAAAAGTTTAATATTTTTTAAACCCAGAGAATTCTGAACCCATAAGCCCTTCTTAAGAAATTGAATAATGGATAAGATTCATCTAACAAAGGGATGATTGGGAACTTTTCCTCAAAAAGATGGATCATGAGTGTTTAATATATTTAATTTTAGAGCTAAGACAGAAATAAAGGTGGTATAAGGGCATAAGAATACTGTCATATCTTATATGATATATATTATTTGTTATATAGTCTAACAACTTAGAAGCAATGCAACTAAAAATTGGGAAGAAAAGAGAAAGGGAAAGAGAAAGAAGAAAGTAGAATAATTTCATTGATTTTTCTATAAACAAAAGATGGGTGTTAATTTATATGACTCCAAAAAATGGCAAGCCAGAAAAACTAGATTTCATAAGAAAACAGAGGTCTAAGAGTATTAAACAGGATGTAAAGAAAACATGATATAAACATGATATAAGGTTAACCACTAGAACAAAAAGACAAACCTATCTAAAACCAAAAGAAATGCAATTAATAGAAGAGTAAAAAAAAAAAAAGTCAAGTAGAGGAAGAAACACAAGAAAATAAAACAATACTCTCAACATTATACCATGATACAATAACAGAGGTGAAAACAAACATACCAGTAATAGCAATACACTTGTATGAACCTAACTTACCATTAAAAATAAAAGATTTTCAAGTTGGCTTACAACAAATTACCCAACTATACTCTCTATATTTAGTGGAACTCATAACCCAGTGAATCACAATGGTTAAAATAAAGGGATGGGCAAAGGTATAGTAAGCAAATAGAAACACTAAGAAAACAGAAATTGTGATGTTGATATCTGACAAAGTAAATTTTAAATAAAAAATTAAAAAACCAGTAAGAGTAAAAAAAAAATGATGCTTTTTTTTCCCAAAAAGGATGCTTATTTATGATTAAAAGCTGTAATTAAGAAGTATACAGCAGTTAAGAATATCTATGCCCCCAATAACACAGCAATGCTCTTTTAAAAGCAAAAACTAAAGAACATGGAAGGATACATTTATGGATACATTCTACTAATGGGAGACTTTAAATATCATACTCAGTACAAAAAAATTGGACATGTAGGTCTTATGGATGTATATTAAACTTTATACCCTTATCATCGAAAGTATATTTTCTTCACGAGTTCATGGAACACTTACAAAAATTAATTATCCATTAGGCCACAAAGAAAATGTTAGAAAAGTAAAACTATTATGAAAAATACTTTCTGATAAGAACACAATAACGCTTGAAAGTATTAACAACAAAAGTTTAAAGACCATCTGATCTTGAAGTTATAACAAATTTTAAACAACTGTTGGTCAAAAGGACAAATGCAAACTGAAATTACAGACTACTTTAGAAATATGATAGAATACACACTACATATCAAAATCTATAGAAGATACTTAAGCAATGATCAAAGGAAAATTCATAGCCCTCATCACCTTTATAAGTAAAAATGAAGGTATACAAATGAATTAAATTCCTAGAAAGCAACCTTGAAAAAGAAGTGCAAAGTAACTCAAAAGAAAGCACAAAGAAACAAACTAAAGATAAAGCAGAAATTAATTAGGTAGAGAATAGAAAAACAATATACCTAATTAATAAATCAAAATCCTGCTTTTTTAAAAAGCAACTTTTAAACAAAATAAAAGCACTAGCTAACTGAAACAAGGAAAAAGGAAGAAACAAAAATATTCAAAATAAGAAATAACAAGGAAAATAACCATTGAAGCAAAGTAAATTTTAAAAATTAGATTACTTTGTAGGTTTATATGCAAATCAATTGAGAACATTAAAAAAAAACAGGTAGTTTCCCAGGGAAAATCAGGTTAGCAAAATTAACCTCGTTAGATATAGAAAGAAAGAGAACAATTTCAGTAGAAGAAATAAAGTTATCAAGGACCTACCACACACAAAAAAACATCAGATACAGATAGTTTCACTGGGGAATTCTTTAAAACGTTTGAAGACCAGATAGTTGTAATATTCCATAAATTGTTTAAGACCATTGAATAATTTTTTAAAAACCTTCCTAATTCTTATACAAAGCAAGCATAGGTTTAACACATAAACCAAATAAAGACAAAGCACAAAGAAGGAATATTATAGACTAACATCACTTATGACAAAAATTCTTTATAAACAACTGGCAAACAGAATCCAATGTCACATTAAAAAATATTATACGATGAACTGGGATTAATTCCAGTAACACTATGTTGGCCCAATATTAGGGAATCACTTAATAAAACATATTAATATATAATATCAACATTATTACTAATTAATATTTATTAATAGTTAAAGGTAAAAATATTATCAATATTGATACAATTATAATATTAACACAGCATTATATTTAGAACATTAACATTAAAATATAATTTTTAAAGTATGTGATTTAGCTCTAAAGACGTTGAGTGAAAAAGCCTTTATCCTAAAACATTCTAGAAAAGCTAGAGTTAATGGAAATAAACATGTGATAAATGGAATCTTTCTGATTTCTTTGAATTGGTTAACAAATAGTAGAAGATAATCTTCTCATGTACCTAACATATATCCAAAATTTGCATACCTGGAGTTCATTCTCAAAATGAAACAATTTTCTTATTTGTGTAAAGGTGGTACCACATTCCTAGATAAATGATGTACTAGGCTCTAGGACATTGGTACTTAGTGTTCACCGAAACCAGATGCCACTATCTTGTAGCTCTTTATCTGACTTCTGCCTGCAGGTGAGTTTTGTTTTACCCTAACCAATGATTTTTTTTTTTTTTTTTGCGGTACGCGGGCCTCTCACTGCTGTGGCCTCTCCCGTTGCGGAGCAAGGCTCCGGACGCGCAGGTTCAGCGGCCATGGCTCACGGGCCCAGCCGCTCCGCAGCATGTGGGATCTTCCCGGACCGGGGCACGAACCCGTGTCCCCTGCATCGGCAGGTGGACTCTCAACCACTGCGCCACTAGGGAAGCCCCTAACCAATGATTTTTGAACTTTGTAAATTGAATATCTTTTATTCAATTGTGTATGTGTTCCAACTTTGCTGTGTTTCTACTACTCCCCATTTTCTTACACCTCGCTGCCTTACTCACTGATTATAAACCTACCTGGTCCCTAAAAGCATTTAAGTTTGTGATAGGACTCACAGCTTGTGGGCACAAAAGAAACAACCTTGATATCAATACCCTAAATTCACTGGCTTGTTATCCCCATGTGCTAACAAAGTTACTCCAATCCCCTGGAAAGATACACACCTTCCCTCCAAATACTTCTAGAAGTCCCCAAGAGTTATCTCACATGTGATCATGAATAAATCAATTTGCATCACTCACTGTTGCAACCATTCTGGGCTTTCATCGAGCACGTATGTATCCACCGTCACCTGCCACCATTCACTATATATGCTGATAATCCAACATCTCTCACTGATCATCCATCATCGCCCACTGGGCATCCATCATCATTTGCTGGGCATCTGCTGAGTACCGCCCTGTCTGTTGGGAATCCACAATCTCCCACCAGGCATTGTGGTCTCTGCTGATGCTCTGCCATTTCACCACCCGTGACTTCCATGAGAATGCTGCTTTACCTGTCTTGGGTACTGTCACCTGGTATAGCCAAACCTACAAACCCTCAAGATACCACATGGTGCTGCATTTGCTTCAGTATTATATTTAGTGTTCCCTGAAAAAATTAGGAATATGTAGCACACTTTGTTATCTAAACATGGAAAAAGCAATGCTTGTCCTTGCCCTCTTCACAAAATCCCTCTGTAAAACAACTCTTTTTTCTTTTTTACTTACTGTAGTTTCCTCAGGGCTTACATTCTATAGGACTGATCTAGAGTATATTTGCTGATGCCTTAATTTCTGTCCTCAAGCATCCACATAAAAACTTCTCCCTGAAAGGCTAAGCAGTGATCTTCTCAGTCTTGTAACCCAGCATTTATCCCTGTATCTGGTATTTTTTAATGAATAAATGAAGGCTTCTTTCCCTCTTGCAAATTAATTCATGAGGTTAGATACTTGGGATAGCCCAGCTCCACACATCTAGAACTGTGAATCTTTACTTTTTGGTTTAAATGTCTACTCCCAATATCCCCTGTCCCAATCCACATAGTCATTTCACTACAGGCTCTTTATCCTGGGGCGAAAATTTTCTTTACCAAGTAAATTTTAATTCCAAGTATAAACGGGAAGAATGGCATTCAGTATATTTACAGAAAATTACAGTGACATATATTAAAGAACACAGTCCAGAGGTCCTGATTGTTGTTCTTACCTCTAGAGTCTGCTATCTCTAGTAATTCTTTGTACTTTCTTCTTTCCTCCTTAGAACAACTTTTGCAGATTACTTCTTTTATTCTCCAACAAATTCATAATGTAGTTTTAGTTAACATTCCAGTTCTACTTGCAAAAATCACTTCACTTACAGACAGATAGGCAGCACTAAGCTCACTAATAAGTAACACCTGAGTGCTGGCTCAGTGTTGGCCCCTATTCTAAGTGCTATACATTTACTATCCCCATTTAACAGGTAGGGAAATCAAAGCACCAAGAATTTAAATACTACCAATGATCTATTGCCAAGTTGGGAAAAATCCCCCTATATTTTCTACATTAACAGGAAACTCTCTTCTATCTTCTCAAGTTGGGTTTGGGTTTCCTGGTAGAGTACCCATTGCTGATGTTCTGAAGATTCACTTCATTTTATCCTTTACTTCTATTTGGCTAATCCCAAACACAATTCCTGATATAGGTATTTTTTGAGTTTGGAAAATCTCATTGTTTTTCATGGAAACGTTCACTGGCTTTATATCATGTTATGATGTGCCAATTCCTAGAAAGCTAAATTCTCAGCTCTTATTTCCAAAGACTCTTTCCCCTAATCCGGTATGTGTGATCCAAGAGCCTTTTAACTTGGTTCCATGATGATGTTAAAGAAGATGATGATAACAATAATTATTATAGCTAACTTTAATTGAGCACTGTATGGGAAGGAAAACTTGTCTGGGGTCCTGTAAATTAAATTGACAAAAGACAGTTTAACAGGAGAAAAGGTTTATTACTTATGCATACTGAGTTCTTCATAGAAAAGAAGTGAAAACCCAAAGAAGCAGTTAGACCCCAAGGGTGTATGTATCATTTTAACAAAGAGCAATAAATTGTGGAGAAGTGACAAGACAAAGGAAAAGCAGTTTGGGCTTCTAGGGGTGGTAAATTGTGGGAAGGTAAATATATGTGGGAAACTAATGGAAGATAAGGGTTACGTTTGTAAGGTTTGTTATGAAGCCTCAATCTTGTGTAGTATGGGGTGATAAGTGTGTCTCCAGTGATTGAGTCATTCTCCTCTTCCTGGTAGAGGTGGGGATGCGGACACCTTCACAAAGGGAAATTTATAACCTGACTTTAGGCAGAAACGGGGAGGGCCAGGAGCTTTTCCTATATTGGCTGTTTCTCATTTGCCTTCAGCTCAAAAGAATCCTTATGCCAAAGCAGCATATTTGGGGGATGGTATAGGTAGAACTTTACATTTTCGCCACTTCACAGATGAGGAAAACTAAAGCACACAATTTACCTGATTTTAGGGCCACGAAAGGCTAATATCCATTCTCACTTAGATCAATGACATTAAGGGCCCCATTCCCCCTGCTACTCAGACTGAAATTTTTGCCACTCATCCATGGAAATGTGGAACTTGCTATATCTTCCTGAAAAACCAAATGCTGATTCTTGCTTCTGTCTTGATACAGCTTTAGACACACAGAGTACCATAACTAAGAAAATAATCTCTTGTATATCCAGGAGTAATTTCTCCAAGCCCTACAATGATAACAATAGTTCACAGTTCTTTTACACATATCAGTGCTATACACCATTTTAGCTGATAGACACTCTTTTAGAAACATAGCTTTGCTCAAAGTAATTTCTGTTCAGTACATTTTAGATCTATTAACATTCCCTTCAGACGCAGAGTTTGAAGGCCCAGGTTTCAATGCCTTTGTTGCCATGTGATTAGAAAATAGAATTAAGGGGGTGTGGGGGAGGGGCATAATATATCTTCAAATAGTTGAAGGCTCTTCATGGCTCCAAAAGGTAAAACCAAAATAAATGGTAAAAGATACAGAAAGAAGCAGATTAGGGTTCATTAAAATGTTCTTTATCAATGAAAAGTTCTATCTTTCAAAGAAAGGAACCACTCCATTACCGAGGTTATATAAGGAACTTCTGCTTTGAATAGGAAGTTACACTAGATACTTTCTGTGTTTCCTCCTATGTTTTCAGATTGTATCATTAAGTTTCCTACTGATGTCACTTGGAATGAGTTACTTGGAGTCTGAAATTATCATTACGGAAGTAGAAGGAATGACAGGGAGATGAAAAGAAGAATTACTATTTCATACAACAGGGTTACATTTCACATGTGCTTTTAAGAGACCCTGGATGAAAAACCTACTCATTAATTATATATTATTTTAACAACTCAGAAAACATTTTACCTCTTGTTGCCATCTAAGTGAACATAAAAGAAAATTTGCTTAGAATGAATGGACTGTATATCCAAAACCCTCACTTTTAAACATTATGAGATGAATAAGAATAGACTACTTAGCCTTTACCTCAAAGGGCAGTAATTCAATCTTGAAAGCTGTCTTTCATATGTTAAATAGAATCGCTTACAACGATGAATCTGAATTGTTCTCATTTATATCTATGTGTTCCTAACACAGTGCTTGAACTGTGTAGTATCCGGGTTCTTGGACTAATTGTTAAAAGTTGATTTCTTTCTTTTCCTCCTTAGTCAAACTAAATTTCTATATTCTGCAAGTGCTAAAATTTGTTTCATGTTCCAAGTAAAAGATATCAGAAATATAAAATCTTTGCACTCTAATTTTCTTTTTTTTTTTTTTTTCTTTTTTTTTTTTTGCGGTACGTGGGCCTCTCACTGCTGTGGCCTCTCCCGTTGCGGAGCACAGGCTCCGGACGCGCAGGCTCAGCGGCCATGGCTCACGGGCCCAGCCGCTCCGCAGCATGTGGGATCCTCCCGGACCGGGGCACAAACCCTTGTCCCCGCATCGGCAGGCGGACCCTCAACCACTGTGCCACCAGGGAAGCCCTGCACTCTAATTTTTCTGCATTCAAAATATAGCAAATGCAAGCTACTCACCCATTATTCACATAACACTAAGTTCCAAAAATATACTTCATAAATTGTTTTTCCATGACTTGATGCCACTGTTTCTTTTTAATAAGAATATCACCAAGACAGTCAAGGTTAAATGAGATTTTTTTCTAGTATGGATCTTCTCACTGAGAAATATTTCATAAAATAGGTAGTGAAAGCAGAATTTTAATTATCAGCTTATGTATCTTTATTTTTATTCTTTAATTACATGGCAAGAGATATTTGAGGGTCTTTATGGAAGTATACAATTTCAAATGAGCCCAAACCATTGTAGATTATTTATCACTGTTTACTGTGTAATTATAAGATCAAAGCTACTGTGGATTTTTAACTCTATTCAGAATGAAGCAGGAAAGGAAGTATTCTGAATTAGTAGGTACACATGAGATAACTACATCAGGACACCTTCTGTAGAGCAAAAGTATTCCTTATTCTAGATCAAGATCACTTTGGAGCCCAAAAGAATTCACTAGCTAATTAAAAAAAAAGTTTCTCCTCAAAATTATGTAGCAAAAACCTTGAAGGGGAACTAAAAGAAAGGCATTTAATATTTATTAGGCACTTATTCATTTTTCTATTTTATTTTAACCCCATCTTATATACTCTCAGCTTAATATTTCCATATTTGTAGGCAGAAAGGACTTTTCTGAGTTTCCTATTTTAGGAACAAGTACAGAAGAGGAAGTTAAATGTGCGCTATTGGACTAATATAGATGAAGCTAACTTTCACGTATTTCATTTCAAATGGAAAATATACTCAAAACAGAGCACAGATAAATAATGAAAAGTAAAATCCTTATGTTCTTTGAAGTATTTCTCATGATGGGAGAGAATGAAGTCTCTAATTTTCAATTCCTCAAAAACCTAGGATTATAATCTCTGTATATACATGAATTTCACCAGTGGGTGGCATATAAACCATTGTAATCAACCAGGGTGTTCTCTAGGAGGGAAATTGGAGTAAAAAATAAAGATAATTATTTCAAAGATTTGAATTATATTTTGCTTAGTTACCAATAAAAAGGAAACGGTTTAATAGAAAAATTATACAAAAGCCGAACATGAATATAAGTTAATCATATACGTATTTGAATTTTGATAGTTTTATATCCTTAGCTCCAATTCTGCCTAAGAAATATTGTGTTTTAACTATATCTTTTTGATCAAATGACTCCAATAATGCCATATTAATATTGTGACTATGAGCAAATCAGTGGATATCTCTAAGAATTAGATTCTCCTTTATGAATGATTAGTTTTTATCGTGTACCTATCATGCTAAGTATTTTAACCTACATTACGTCACTTAGCATATACTTTACAGGTACTTATGACTATTAAAGACCGAAAGTGAAATTATTTAGTGAACTGTAAGCCTCTACACGATTTTAAGATATTATTATTTTTAGTATTACATTAAACCAAGCCTCTATCTAAATTTAAATATAATGTGCATATGAAAATATAAACTATGCATTTCCACATCTACCAAAACAAATGTTCTGGAAGTATTTTCTTGGTTTAACTATAATATAATATAAAATATAAATTTTCTGTTTAATTATAATGAAGTAAGTAAGCTTCTTGTAGTTTAATTAGAGTAGGAAAATTAAAGGATCAGTTAGCCAAAACTTACTTCATTAAAAAATACAAGGCAGGGCTTCCCTGGTGGCGCAGTGGTTGGGGGTCCGCCTGCCGATGCAGGGGACGCGGGTTCGTGCCCCGGTCCAGGAGGATCCCGCGTGCCACGGGGCGGCTGGGCCCGTGAGCCATGGTTGCTGAGCCTGTGCGTCTGGAGCCTGTGCTCTGCAACAGGAGAGGCCACAGCGGTGAGAGGTCCGTGTATCGCAAAAAAAAAAAAAAAATACAAGGCAAATTTTGAAGACCAATATTTCATAAATAAATTTTTTAGCATGCAATACTATGACAAATTACTCAATTAACTTTTACCATGGCTTACTCACCTAAAAGTTTAATTTTAGGTTAGTCACAATATTATTTTACACTATTAGTGAACTCTAATTAAATTAGTTATATAAATGACTGAACAAAAGAGGGGAAATATAGTGAGAGAATCTGACTGTATTTAATTCTGATGTAAAATATTGTAACACTGTAATTAAGAACTACCCTATTTTTACTGTGAAACAAACAAAAACTGAGTAAAAATATTACACTTGTAGCCTACCTGATGTTCTCTTAGAATCTGTTTTTCAGACGTGTTAGGATTACTTGAAAAAAAAGAGACAATTTAAACAGTACACAAAGGTGATAGTAGAAAAAATAAAAGAATACAGAAAGTAAAAGTGGTAGGTAGACTCACATTGCTTTCTTACCTATTGCTTTTTTAAAATTCATGCCTAATAGGGCAGAGCTATGGCCTAAGGAAATTATTATATGCTAACAAAACAATAACACAAGTAAGACCAATAATAGTGATAGCTATGTCTATATTGGGGCCCAGCTATATGCCAAGCACTTTACTCAAATCTTATGATTTAACCTAAAAATATTACATAATGTAGGTGTTACAATTCATCTTTTACAGATGAGGAAATCTAGTTTCAGGTTGAACAACTGATTCAACCTCAAAGTTTATGCTCTTTTCAGTCTGCTTTGCTGTGTCACACAAATAATAGTAGTTTCTCAGATTTAATATTTCTACTTATATTATTCACTAAAACATCAAAACAGTCTTTTGTTACAGGTATCATTATCTATACTTAAAGCTGGGGAGAAAAAAAAATGAGTTTGTAGTGATTTCAAAACAGTGTGCTAATAAGTAAAAATTATACAAGTGATTTAATCATTTTTTCCCTTAAAGAAGAAGCCAACCCCCTCACATATACCACATAAGGAATGACACATATGGAAAAACGTCCAGGTCATTATTTTTCTGCTCAATTTCTTACCACTATGACAATATTTTTCTGGATTTTGAAAGACCAACTACTGCTAGTCACAAAAGATTCTTAATTATCTTTTACCCTTGTCAACTAAATGGAAATGATAGAGATATTTTGTATTGTATCATTTAACTTACTTTGTTGAATTTTTCTACTATGTTTTTTGAATTTTCTTAGAGGTTGCTCCAGGTCTTATAATATGCATCTCTTTATTTTCATTCCTCTTAAAAAATTGAGATATAATTCATATGCCATAAAATTCACCTTTTGAAAGTATACAATTCAGTGGTTTTTAGTATATTCACAAAATTGGGCATTCATCATTATCTAATTCCAGAATATTTTCATCACCTCAAAAAGATGCCCCATAAAAATTAGCAGTCACTCCCTATAATATGCATTTTAGCTCAAAGCAAGCTTGTTAAGATTAATATTGAATTTCAATAGTATATAGAAACTTTGTGCCAATATACTTCCATTCCTTCCCCCTTCTTTGTGCTATTATTGTCATACATATTGCATCTTATACATTATAACACATCAAAATAGTTTTGTAGTTATTGTTTTATGTAGTTGTCTTTTACATAATTTTTCATGTCTTTCACATTTAGGAGAAAAGTGTTTTAATTCATATGAATTCAAGTTACCATCTAGCCTTTCAATTCACCTGGAGGATTCACTTTAATAGGTATTGTAAGTCAAATATGCTGATGACAAATTCAATTTCTGTTTATCTAGAAATGTCTTTATTTTTCCTTCATCTTTGAAGGATAGTTTTACTGGATATAGAATTCTTGGTTGACAGTCTTTTTCTGTCAACACTTTGAATATGTCATCCCAATGCCTTCTGGACTTGTTGGTTTCCAATGAGAAGTCAGCTGTTTATCTTTTTTGGGTCATTTTACATATGTTGAGTCATTTACTTCTTGCTGTATTTAGAATTTGCTCCTTGTCTTTGTCTTTTGACTTTGACTATGAAGTGTCTAGATGTCTTTCTCTAAGTTTATCCTAACTGGTGTTCCTTGAGCTTCTTAGATGTGTAAATTAATGTTTTCCATCAAATTTTCAGCCATTATTTCTTCAAAATTTTTTTCTGCCTTTCTCTCCATCCTCTCCTTCTGCATACATATTCCCATTATGCATACATTTGATGGTGTCCCACAGGCTCTGTTCATTTTTCTTATTCTTTTTTCTTTCTGTTCTTCAGACCGGATAATCTCTTTTGACTTATCTTCAAGTCCACTGATCTTTTCTTCTGCCTGCTAAAATTCACTGTTAAATCCATCTAATGAATTTATAATTTCAGTTATTATACCTTTCAACTCCAGAATTTCTATTTGTTTTTGGTTTTGTTTTAAATATTAGACTAATTTGTATCCCTCTATTGATTTTCTCTATTTGGTGAGACATTATCATCATAGTTTCCTTTAATTCTTTAAGTATAGTCTCCTTTACTTCTTTAAATATATTTTTATAGTTGATTTAAACACTTTGTCCAATAAGTCCAACAACTGAACCCCCTCCTGGATACTAGAAAATGACTGCTTTTATTCCTGCCTATGGGCCATACCTTCCTGTTTCTTTGCTATCTTGTATTTTCTTGTTGAAAACTGGACATTTTAAATAATATATTGTAACAACTTTGGAATTAGACCCCTTGCCTTCTGGTGTTTTCTGTTGTTGCTGTTTTTTTCCTCATTCCTGCTTGCTTTAGTGACTTTCCTAGATTAAGCTTATAGATTCTATATTCCTTGCAATGTATGGTTGCTATTTTTTTCTGGTGGGTTTTTTTTTTTTTTAATTCTTGTTGTTAGTTTTAAGCCTGGCTTCTTAGGAGTCACCCCTGAATCTGCATAGTGTCTGATCAGTCAATGATTGGTCAGAATATTTCACTAAATGTTTTAAGCCAGTTATACTTCCACCCTTTTCCATGGGGATTTTTTGTGTGTGAAGTCATACCTTCAAATTTCTGGGGGTTACAAGTCAGTTAAGACTTTTACTTTTACTTCTTACTTGAGAAGAGAATCAAGGAAAGCAAGAGATGAACTAGCAGGGGTCCTCTCCAGGCTTTCTTGGGCATATGCACAGCCATGCATGTATGCAGCCTCTTTAGGTCTCCTAGAATATGTTGGAGCTTTTTAAAGTCCTTTATATTTGTCATATTCCTATTACAAAGGCATTCCTTCTAAACTTTTAGCCAGGTTCTTATTTGTTCCAACTGAATTCACAGCCTTACACAACTACAGTGTTATTGAATCCAACTTATTGCTATTGTTTCAAAAATACCCAAGGTATAGGACTTTTTCTGAGGGACTGAATTCAGTCATATCAAATAGCCACATGCCCTGGGAATAGAGTGTTTCAAGGAAACTACTGTAAACATTATAAAAATATGTACAGTGCTATGGGGATGGAAATTTACAAGGAACTCCAAAACAAGTCAGGCCCCATTCCACTGGCAGCTGCTCTTCATGGCTACTGTGCTCCACTGTTGAGCTGGGAGGAGAATAGGAGCAACCTCAAGGGAAACACAGATGCCACTGTTCTTACCAAATGTAAGTAGGTTGTTTTTGAATGAATGTCTTTTAGGTTAGTTCTGTGCCTTTGTTTAAGAATACAATATCTCACAAGTCAGCTTACAAGTGGAAGTGCCCTACAGCTTTGTGAGTAGGATTTGATTAGCACTTTTGTGTGCAGCATATATGTCTTGGTGGAGTGGGAAATGATCATACATACTTTGTTTTCCCATTCATGTATATATCTTTGTTGCCATTTCCATGTTTAAAAAAAAAGTTTGTATCTGTCATTATGAAAACAGAGCCACCTAGATGAAGCTTCCTATATAAGAGACAGTGACGGACCGTCTGGCACATAGATGGAGGGTTGGCTGTATAATAAGGAATCTTTGCTCTCCCACGTCAGGCATGGAAAACTTTAACTTCCAGGCTGGTCATCCAGTTCCCATCCTGATTCTCTTTACTATCTCTTCAAACTCCACATAAACAAAAAAAAGAAAAATGGAGAATAAAAAATATATAGGGCTAAATAATCAAAGAGAATATTAAAAGTTTTGTGTATAAATCCTATATCCTTAATCACAGACTGACTAACCTCCCCAGCATTCCATTTCCAAAGACATTTGATAGAAGATAAAATTGCCTCCTGTTGCAACATTAATTTCCAGTTGTCTACATAGGCCTTTGAGGTAGGGAAGAGTGCACAGGCCCAACACTGGTTCAGTGCTTTGGGTAACTTATGAGGACAGTTGAAGCATAAGCAGCAGAGGTATGTTATCTTGGGTGGAAGACTATAGTTGCTATCTTAAATATTTAACCCATTCATACACATTATTTTTATTTATTCTCAAACAACTTACAAAGTAGATAAAACAGGTAATTTTCTTGAGTTTTCAGAAGGGAAAAAAATCCAACTAAATCCCAAAGTGGATACACACTTATAGATAGTATGTGACAAAGCAAATCTTCCTCCCTTCCTCATTAGAACCATACTCATTAGAACCATAGAATGTTTTCTCCTGTGCCCTGCAGGTCGGAAGGAGAGTTAAGCACCTATTAACAGTAATGCATAATATCTCCAATGCAGCTTCTTATTTTAGGCAAAAATCCTTTAAACTCAAGCAGGATCACTGCTTCACATGGACAGTGGGGCCCTGAGCTCTTTCAGACTCACAGTGCACTACTCTGGAAAGCCACTGGAGGGGTGGGGGTGTCATACTCAAAGATTAGCAGCTATCTCAAATGATAACTCTACATTTCAATAAAAATCTCTCTAGTTCAGAGCTTAGTTTCCCTTTGTGGGATCTCAACTTATTTGTAGGGGAAGTGGAGGCATTAGGTACAAGATGAGACTTTATAAGGTTATTTAGCAATGAGTTCTGTTTTCTGAAATATGGCAGTCTAAGTTTGTTTGAACAACACTACCAAGCAAATAAAAGTAAGGAATTATCAAGGCAAAATTTTAGTCAAGAGTGGAACCCAGACATAGGCTCAGGATGTTTACTCTGCAGAAATCTGCTTAAAAAGGAAGCTTGAGAGTATGCAGACAAGAACTCAAGCAGAAGATCATTCCCATTTTAAGCTGGCACCCTAAATGACTATACCTTAATATAAGGGTGATCCAGAGGTAAACCAGAACCACACCCTCACCCCTACGGTCTGCCAGGAAAAGTGACTTGGAATTGAGGGGCAGAGGGAACCTGTCCCTGATAATTTTTAACCATAAGCCAGAACTCACATTTTCAGTGGTCCAAAAAATTCAAGCTATAAATTTAGCTGATAATATTCTTGGAATATAGTGCCCCTGTGCATCAATAAGGAAATAGCAAACAATGCAATTGACAAAAAGACAAAATTGAGGAGGTACTTCACAAAAGAAGTCCAAATGGCCAATAAACATATGTAAAGATGCTCAGACTTATCAGTAATCAGGGAAATTAAAACTACAATTAAGTACTGGTAAATACTCACCAGATCGGCAAAAATTAAAGTGTGACTATACTTGTGCTGGCAAGCATATGGAACAACATGAAGTCATACACTTGTGATGGGAATGTAAATTGACACAAATATAATTAAAAACAATATAGCATTATATAGCAATACTAGAAAAGTGTGTACCCTATGATCCAGAAGGTCAATTGCTGGGTATATAGTATAGAGAGAGGCTTACTCCTGAGCATCAAGATATGTGTAAAAGAATTATTTGTAGCAGCATTGCTTGTAATTACCCCAAACTAAAAGGAACTAAATTGTATAAGCAATAATAAAATGGATACTTAAGTTGCTGCCTTTGGTAATATAACCAAATACTATACAGATGAGGAAGCTTAGGCACAGAGAGGTGCAGCTATTTACCCCAAATTTTACACAAATTTTAAGTGACAGAGTTGGGGTTTGCCTCCACGCAATCTAACCCTAAAGTCTTTAGCTATTACACTATGCTGCCTCTGTTAAATTTGTTTTGCAGGAAATGAATACTATTAGGTTGAACTATATGAAACTGGCATTTTTGCAAGTCAAGAGTTGAGTATTAGCAAATTCATATGGTTCAGCCTAATAGCTCTCCTAAATTCTAAGCCCAGTTGGCCTGAAATCACCTTGCTCGATGCTATCAGCCTACTTCTCCTTAGCTCTGTCACTCAAAATGACTTTCTAAGCTGTCGTTTATCTGTGAAAAAAGTTTCCTTTGTTCTTTTCCTCTAAAAGCCTTCATTGCTAAAGGGCTGTGGTTGATTCTTTCTTCCAGTTCTCATTTTGTTAAGTGACTGTGGGGCAAAACAATCTGATTAACCATGGGGGATGGAAATGATGAAAGCAATAACAACTGTCAACATCTGCCGAGAAAAACAGTCTTCGGCATACATTTGTACTAGTCATCCACTTCTGGGCAACAGAGTCTTTCCTAACTTAAAAACTCATAAGAATCTTTTTCTGGGTCACCCTATACACAGAATGAGGGTAAACCATCTGTCCCTGCACCTCGTCCCCCAGAGGAGTCTATACAACACAAACCCACCAAGTTTGAAATATCCTTCCAAAATTTCATAGAAGCAAATAAGAAAACATAATGCATCAATTTATACACACAGAGAAATTTCTCTCAGAATTATAGTTCAAGGTTTTAAGAAGACAGCAGAAGATAAAGGAATATGACAAGCAAGTCATGAAAAATTTGGTCACAAGAAAGTCTTTATGATTTCACAGACCAGAAATATCTATTTGTTGGTTATGGAAAAAATGAATTAAAATTCACAAATGCTTGAGACAACTTGTCTTAAGTATAAGAGATTGAATTAAATTAAATAATCTGGAAAAAGAAAGCTATAAAATGACAATGTAACTTTGGCCTAAAAGGTAGACCTTTTTCTAATGATTCAAAGCTGGGGTTTTCTTTTCATGCAGAAATAAACACACCAAAGCTAAATTTTAAAATCCCCAAATATTCCCTACAATAATGAGGAAATTCATTTTTATATATATTTTGTGTTTAGGAGGATGAGAACACTCTGTTGACGTTCAGGGATTAGTCCTGCATTATTCATCCAATAGTATTAATAAAACTAGGAAAAACTAAGGAATTCCCTGTCTCTGCCCTTCCACCCCCTGGCCCCTACCTCCAGACTAGCTGTAAGTCTTTATTAACTAGATAAATTTCAGATTCTAATGAGGTTTTATGCTTCATCAATATAACCTTCCCAATTCAGATGAAATCACGTTCAGAAATTAGGACAGTGTCAGGGACATTTTGGGAAATTTGTTGTTATATCTCAAATTCAAGTTTTTGTCTTCCTACTTTAACTTATGTCTGGGGAGGAAATGACTTTATTAATGTCAGTCTCCTCAAAGTACACTTGCTCTGGTCTATTCTTAGAAGAAGCATTAGAAAAACTGCAGTTCTCAAGAAAGCTGAGACCTCCCCCCCACTTAGTGATACCAGCTCAAGAAGAAAATAATTTGCTTCAAACTTCTAGCCCAGGGAGAGTTTTGAAGGAAAGATTTTGAAACAGTTTAATTACCCTTTTGTGGTAATCAGAATGGAAAACTGTTTGAGATTCTAATTATGTCGCAGAATGCCAAGTATTTTGGTGTAGTCATTATTTTGTTACTGTACGAGAGAATTATGATTCATGCTTTATCCTACTTTACACTTACAAAGAACCAAATACCCCAGCATTTCTCATTAATTTCAGGCATACACGCTATACAATGTTGAGTCAAATCCTCCCAGTGCTGCAGCTTCTCATTGGAAATTAAAGCCTTTAAAAATGTCACTTAAGGCTTCCGTGGTGGCGCAGTGGTTGAGAGTCCGCCTGCCGATGCAGGGGACACGGGTTCGAGCCCCGGTCCGGGAAGATCCCACATGCCGCGGAGAGGCTGGGCCCGTGAGCCATGGCCGCTGAGCCTGCGCGTCCGGAGCCCGTGCTCCGCAACGGGAGAGGCCACAACAGTGAGAGGCCCTCGTACCGCAAAAAAAAAAAAAAAAAGTCATTTAATTCTTTCTCAGTTGATTCCTGAAAGTAAGCTAACCTTTTACAGGCCTGTCTCAGAAAGAAAATAATTACCAGTAATTATAATTACTAGTGATCTTAATTAGAAGTTATCCTAAATATTAAGGTAAAAAGAAAATTGCCAAGGACCTCTAATAACTCAAAAAGTGAGCTTTGAGCTTAGCAAAAGCATGGAGGCCACAAATGGGAAATACTGCTAACACACGCACAACCAAGGACAATATTGATAAGAAGGGGAGAAAGTAAGAAAGTCTCTTATGTTTAGACAAGAGTTTGGAGGATGAGAAAATGGCTCAGATATACTCCAAATTCCTTATCCGTAAAATGGGGATGATAATAGTAAGTACTTTACATGATTTGAGGACTAAGTAAGGTAATAAATAAAACTCCTAGAATAGTGCCTGGTGCATAGTAAGCAACATATATTACTTACTATTGCTGTAAATAATATGTTTAGTATTCTAAGGATTTTGCTTCCTACCAAGTCTTTATATTATCTATAGGCCCTTAGAGTATCTTTTGAACAATGCTGAGTTATCTTTGTGCATCTAAGTACTTATATTTTGGCTACATTTTGCATAAAATAAATTGCTTTGTTTATTCTAAATAGACAATAACAGATTGGTTGGTCTGTGAAGGACATTACTGCATTTTTTTTGTTCTTTAGTCATGTTTAAAAAAATATCTAAAAATATCTATATAGTACATGTAGTTAGATGTCTGTCCCATTCTTCAAGATATCTAGGAACAAAGATCCTACTATTCTTTTTCAGGATAATCAAAGCCCTCATGATATTCAAAAAAAAATTCCACAATAGGTGTAAATGTGAATATTTACTTCTATGTCTTTCCAAGCCCTTATTTTTTCCACTGGTTCTATTGTCTTAATAATCTATTTGAGATGCAATTGCTTTCCTATCAAATGGATATGTTTAGTGGCATGAATTTCCATAAGTACTGAATTAAATGTTTGAGGCAAATAAAGTCCAAAAGTACCATTATGTTGAAATGTTTTACAAAAACAAAATGATTTCTGAATCCCAGCCAATGAACCACTTAGGTTAGGCAATATCAGTTCTTTATAGAAAAAATAATTTTCTATTTTATGGGAATTCATTGTGATAAGATATATAAAAGATAGATAGATAGATATTCCACTGTACTTATAAAATTTCATTTTAGAAGCTAAGTTGAAAAATAAGCACTCAAACCAATATACATTTTTATTAGAGATATAGAGTAGAAAATGATAACCCTTTCCTTTCTCCAACTTAGAATATAGCACTGCTCACCTTCCCATAAATATATTGTTCTCTATCAAGAGCTCACTGTTCTCGGGACTTCCCCAGCAGTGCAGTAGTTAAGAATCCGCCTGCCAATGCAGGGGACGTGGGTTCAAGCCCTGGTCTGGGAAGATCCTACATGCCACAGAGCAACTAAGCCCGTGCACCACAACTGCTGAGCCTGTGCTCTAGAGCCCGCAAGCCACAACTACTGAGCCCACGCACCACAACTACTGAAGCCCGCGCACCTAGAGCCCGTGCTTTGCAACAAGAGAAGCCACCGCAATGAGAAGCCCACACACCGCAACAAAGAGTAGCCCCCACTCGCCGCAACTAGAGAAAGCCTGCGCACAGCAACAAACACCCAACTCAACGAAAAAAAAAGATCTCTCTCACTGTTCTCTATCAAGATCTTTCTTTCAGAAAGACAGTTTCTGCTACTAAGCCCTGTGGTCTGTCCAGACATATGAGAGCAGCAGCACAATAATTTTCTAAGGGTCATTCTGCCTTTTTATCTTCTTGACCAAAGTCCCATACAATAATATATTGACCTCAGCCAATGCAGAGGGAGAGAGAGTATTTGCACAATCTTTAAAAAAACTTATTATTTAACAGTGAGTCTCTTAGGAAGATAGTGATTTTTTGTTTTTTGTTTTTTTCTGTTTTGTTTTGTTTTTTTTTGCGGTACACGGGCCTCTCACTGCTGTGGCCTCTCCCGTCGCGGAGCACAGGCTCCGGACGCACAGGCGCAGCAGTCATGGCTCACGGGCCCAGCCGCTCCGCGGCATGTGGGATCATCCCGGACCGGGGCATGAACCCGTGTCCCCTGCATTGGCAGGTGGACTCTCAACCACTGCGCCACCAGGGAAGCCCCGGAAGATAGTGATGTTTAACTGACCTAATCTTTACACTTCCAAATATTGAAGCTAGGTATCACTGGCTTCTCATTGTCCCTTGGACTTAGGACAATTAACGTTTGATAGGAAAAGTTACTTTATAAATCAATAGTCTTCAAATAATCTTCAAAGAATAATCTTTTCATTACACACATTACCTGTACTACCCATGTTCACCTTTCTGTAAGGGGACATTATGGATTTTCATAGTTATCTTTCTCTTCCATTGATCAGCCTCAAGCATGGTGTAATAAAGAGAGTACAGGATTGAAAGTCAGGAGATTTAGGTTCCAGGTCTGGCTGTACTACAGAGCTTAGCTCTGTCTGACTCCAAAGCTTGAGCTCTTTACGCCATTTCATAAGCACAGTGACACAAAGAGGTAGATGGTTGAAGCACTATCATTATTCTCATGTATCAAGATATGGTGGAGAATTGAGTGCCACATCTGCAACCAAGTGTTTTTTTTTTTTCATTCTATTGACAACCAGAGAAGGTGATATGCTTATGACAGTAATTGTTAACACTGGAACCACAAATCATGTGTCACCCTTGACCCTGTTTTCTTTCCACTATACCATTCTTTCTGCCAAATTGTGGCCCTCTTAACTCCAATCCACCTGTAGTCGGCCTAAGGTAAATTCTGGTGAAGGCCATTTAATGTAAGGTTTTCTAATTATTAAGAGTTCAGTTTCACTGATTAGGCAACACTGTGTTTTGAGTTTTTAACCTAGGCTATAGTATATATAAGTTAACCATCCATGGGCATAAAAGTGCCTACAGATTTTACTTCTTACCCTTAAATTAATTAAAGAAGCAATTAGTTGTTGTGCTACCAGGATTAAGTAGTGTTCGTGGCTATAAAAGATCCCATTGTTCCATAAGTGTTCTCACTTGGGAAGTTGGCAATAAGGCTTAATCAAACTAAAGAAAATTTTGCCAAGGCGGACACTGTGTAGCTGAAATACTCCTAGTCAGACTGGATGAGGTCTGTTCTCATAAATGGAGCATCTGGCTGTAGCCCAGAACAGCATATATGAAAAGGGATTTATTTCTGGGATACGGGGACTGAATCATCATCAGTTAGAGAAAGGGAACAAGCAATGTCCCATTGAGACACAGTAGTAAGATTAACCTTGTACTTGTCATCTATACGAGATGTTATGGTATGCATGTGCTAAGATAGGGGTCTTTGGAAATCACATATATGAAATAGCCAAATTTCAGTAAGAATATTTGCTTCCTTCATGTGATTTCACACAGCTCTGAATGTTAATCTTACTGTAAATTAATTATATTAGTATTAACATTGTCCTGTTAATATGATTTCAATAAGCCTGAAAGAATGGCTTGGCCATCTCTATATTCCCCAGATAATTAGGAAGACAACCTACTAGTTTATACCCAGAGTCTGAGGACTAAAAGAGACCTTAAAATTCAAACATCTCAGCTTCCCTCCTTTTACTGACTTGGAAACTAAGGTTCAGTGTGGTTAACTGATTACTCTAGACACAAAGGTAAGTAGTTTCAGAGGCAGTAGTAGAGTCTATTGAACCAGACTGCAGTCCTTTAAAACCAAGAGAGCCCTAGGCACTTAGAGCTTCCCAAGCATACCTGGCCTTGATTACACCAGGAACTGATTAATCTGACCCAGTCACAGTGCTTGGGGTTTTAATGTCAGGAAATGACCTAATTCTTTACTTTTCCTAGTATTTGTGTATTTCAACATGGCCCTTCAATGACTAAAAACTTCACTGCATATTATAATTTTATTAAATGGGAATGTGAACAGAAGGAATAACTTAAGGAATTTGACTGATGTGTCAGAACAGTAGTATGTTGCCGACACACAAAGAACTTTCAAGTAATGCTTATATTCTTCAGATTACAATTAAAACCCATCATATTTTCTATACAAAGTTAAATATGTTGCGGCATTAGTTATCACATAAAAACACTGCTTAACCGTAATATGCTGTTGTTGGTCATAGTAAAGACAGTGTATTATCATAGCACTAAAAACAACTTTCTCACTGTACATATTTACCTTTTATTTCTAAATCCTTGACTCTGAAAACATTAAGAAACATCTCCTGTGAGTTCCATGGTTAATTATTTTTTTTTTTTTTTTAAGGAGGACCAATTTTTTTTTAAGTTTTTATTTATTTATTTTTTATTTTTTTTTTTTAACATCTTTATTGGAGTATAATTGCTTTACAATGGTATGTTAGTTTCAGCTTCACAACAAAATGAATCAGTTATATATATACATATATTCCCATATCTCTTCCCGCTTGCGTCTCCCTCCCTCCCACCCTCCCTATCCCACCCCTCCAGGCGGTCACAAAGCACCAAGCTGATCTCCCTGTGCTATGCGGCTGCTTCCCACTAGCTATCTACCTTACGTTTGGTAGTGTATATATGTCCATGCCTCTTTATCGCTTTGTCACCGTTTACCCTTCCCCCTCCCCATAGCCTCAAGTCCATTCTCTAGTAAGTCTGTGTCTTTATTCCTGTTTCACCCCTAGGTTTTTCATGACATTTTTTTTTTAAATTCCATATATATGTGTTAGCATACGGTATTTGTCTCTCTCTTTCTGACTTACTTCACTCTGTATGACAGACTCTAGGTCTATCCACCTCATTACAAATAGCTCAATTTCATCTCTTTTTATGGCTGAGTAATATTCCATTGTATATATGTGCCACATCTTCTTTATCCATTCATCCGATGATGGACACTTAGGTTGTTTCCATCTCTGGGCTATTGTAAATAGAGCTGCAATGAACATTTTGGTACATGACTCTTTTTGAATTATGGTTTTCTCAGGGTATATGCCCAGTAGTGGGATTGCTGGGTCATATGGTAGTTCTATTTGTAGCTTTTTAAGGAACCTCCATACTGTTCTCCACAGTGGTTGTATCAATTTACATTCCCACCAACAGTGTAAGAGGGTTCCCTTTTCTCCA
Organism: Leucopleurus acutus; assembly: GCF_964270905.1. NCBI lineage: Eukaryota > Metazoa > Chordata > Mammalia > Artiodactyla > Delphinidae > Leucopleurus > Leucopleurus acutus. The sequence goes on from NC_139148.1 coordinate 99,390,940, forward strand.
CACCCTCTCCAGCATTTATTGTTTCTAGATTTTTTGATGATGGCCATTCTGACTGGTGTGAGATGATATCTCATTGTAGTTTTGATTTGCATTTCTCTCATGATTAGTGATGTTGAGCATTCTTTCATGTGTTTGTTGGCACTCTGTATATCTTCTTTGGAGAAATGTCTATTTAGGTCTTCTGCCCATTTTTGGATTGGGTTGTTTGTTTTTTTGTTATTAAGCTGCATGAGCTGCTTATAAATTTTGGAGATCAATCCTTTGTCAGTTGCTTCACTTGCAAATATTTTCTCCCATTCTGAGGGTTGTCTTTTGGTCTTCTTTATGGTTTCCTCTGCTGCGCAAAAGCTTTTAAGTTTCATTAGGTCCCATTTGTTTACTCTTGTTTTTATTTCCATTTCTCTAGGAGGTGGGTCAAAAAGGACCTTGCTGTGATTTATGTCATAGAGTGTTCTGCCTATGTTTTCCTCTAAGAGTTTGATAGTTTCTGGCCTTACATTTAGGTCTTTAATCCATTTTGAGCTTATTTTTGTGTACGGTGTTAGGGAGTGATCTAATTTCATACTTTTACATGTAGCTGTCCAGTTTTCCCAGCACCACTTATTGAATAGGCTGTCCTTTCTCCACTGTACATTTCTGCCTCCTTTGTCAAAGATAAGGTGACCATATGTGCGTGGGTTTATCTCTGGGCTTTCTATCCTGTTCCATTGATCTATCTTTCTGTTTTTGTGCTAGTACCATACCGTCTTGATAACTGTAGCTTTGTAGTATAGTCTGAAGTCTGGGAGCCTGATTCCTCCAGTTCCTTCTTTCGTTCTCAAGATTGCTTTGGCTATTCGGGGTCTTTTGTGTTTCCATACAAATTGCAAAATTTTTTGTTCTAGTTCTGTGAAAAATGCCAGTGGTAGTTTGATAGGGATTGCATTGAATCTATAGATTGCTTTCGGTAGTAGAGTCATTTTCACAATGTTGATTCTTCCAATCCAAGAACATGGTATATCTCTCCATCTATTTGTATCATCTTTAATTTCTTTCATCAGTGTCCTATAATTTTCTGCATACAGATCTTTTGTCTCCTTAGGTAGGTTTATTCCTAGATATTTTATTCTTTTTGTTGCAATGGTAAATGGGAGTGTTTTCTTGATTTCACTTTCAGATTTTTCATCATTAGTATATAGGAATGCCAGAGATTTCTGTGCATTAATTTTGTATCCTGCCACTTTACCAAATTCATTGATTAGCTCTAGTAGTTTTCTGGTAGCATCTTTAGGGTTCTCTATGTATAGGATCATGTCATCTGCAAACAGTGACAGCTTTACTTCTTCTTTTCCGATTTGGATTCCTTTTATTTCCTTTTCTTCTCTGATTGCTGTGGCTAAAACTTCCAAAACTATGTTGAATAAGAGTGGTGAGAGTGGGCAACCTTGTCTTGTTCCTGATCTTAGTGGAAATGCTTTCAGTTTTTCACCATTGAGGATGATGTTTGCTGTGGGCTTGTCATATATGGCCTTTATTATGTTGAGGAAAGTTCCCTCTATGCCTACTTTCTGCAGGGTTTTTATCATAAATGGGTGTTGAATTTTGTCAAAAGCTTTCTCTGCATCTATTGAGATGATCATATGGTTTTTCTCCTTCAGTTTGTTAATATGGTTTATCACATTGATAGATTTGCGTATATTGAAGAATCCTTGCATTCCTGGAATAAACCCCACTTGATCATGGTGTATGATCTTTTTAATGTGCTGTTGGATTCTGTTTGCTAGTATTTTGTTGAGGATTTTTGCATCTATGTTCATCAGTGATATTGGCCTGTAGTTTTCTTTCTTTGTGACATCCTTGTCTGGTTTTGGTATCAAGGTGATGGTGGCCTCGTAGAAGGAGTTTGGGAGTGTTCCTCCCTCTGCTATACTTTGGAAGAGTTTGAGAAGGATAGGTGTTAGCTCTTCTCTAAATGTTTGATAGAATTCGCCTGTGAAGCCATCTGGTCCTGGGCTTTTCTTTGTTGGAAGATTTTTAATCACAGTTTCAATTTCAGTGCTTGTGATTGGTCTGTTCATATTTTCTATTTCTTCCTGATTCAGTCTTGGCAGGTTGTGCCTCTCTAAGAATTTGTCCATTTCTTCCAGATTGTCCATTTTATTGGCATAGAGTTGCTTGTAGTAATCTCTCATGATCTCTTTTATTTCTGCAGTGTCAGTTGTTACCTCTCCTTTTTCATTTCTAATTCTATTGATTTGGGTCTTCTCCCTTTTTTTCTTGATGAGTCTGGCTAGTGGTTTATCTATTTTGTTTATCTTCTCAAAGAACCAGCTTTTAGTTTTATTGATCTTTACTATTGTTTCCTTCATTTCTTTTTCATTTATTTCTGATCTGATTTTTATGATTTCTTTCCTTCTGCTAGCTTTGGGGTTTTTTTGTTCTTCTTTCTCTAATTGCTTAAGGTGCAAGGTTAGGTTGTTTATTCGAGATGCTTCCTGCTTCTTAAGGTGGGCTTGTATTGCTATAAACTTCCCCCTTAGAACTGCTTTTGCTGCATCCCACAGGTTTTGGGTCGTTGTGTCTCCATTGTCATTTGTTTCTAGGTATTTTTTGATTTCCTCTTTGATTTCTTCAGTGATATCTTCATTATTAAGTAGTGTATTGTTTAGCCTCCATGTGTTTGTATTTTTTACAGATCTTTTCCTGTAATTGATATCTAGTCTCATGGCGTTGTGGTCAGAAAAGATACTTGATACAATTTCAATTTTCTTAAATTTACCAAGGCTTGATTTGTGACCCAAGATATGATCTATCCTGGAGAATGTTCCATGAGCACTTGAGAAAAATGTGTATTCTGTTGTTTTTGGATGGAATGTCCTATAAATATCAATTAACTCCATCTCGTTTAATGTATCATTTAAAGCTTGTGTTTCCTTATTTATTTTCATTTTGGATGATCTGTCCATTGGTGAAAGTGGGGTGTTAAAGTCCCCTACTATGAATGTGTTACTGTCGATTTCCCCTTTTATGGTTGTCAGTATTTGCCTTATGTATTGAGGTGCACCTATGTTGGGTGCATAAATATTTACAATTGTTATATCTTCCTCTTGGATTGATCCCTTGATCATTATGTAGTGTCCTTCTTTGTCTCTTCTAATAGTCTTTGTTTTAAAGTCTATTTTGTCTGATATGAGAATTGCTACTCCAGCTTTCTTTTGGTTTCCACTTGCATGAAATACCTTTTTCCATCCCCTTACTTTCAGTCTGTATGTGTCTCTAGGTCTGAAGTGGGTCTCTTGTAGACAGCAAATATGTGGGTCTTGTTTTTGTATCCATTCAGCCAATCTGTGTCTTTTGGTGGGAGCATTTAGTCCATTTACATTTAAGGTAATTATCGATATGTGTGTTCCTATTCCCATTTTCTTCATTGTTTTGGGTTTGTTATTGTAGGTCCTTTCCTTCTTTTGTGTTTCTTGCCTAGAGAAGTTCCTTTAGCAGTTGTTGTAGAGCTGGTTTGGTGGTGCTGAACTCTCTCAGCTTTTGCTTGTCTGTAAAGGTTTTAATTTCTCCATCAAATCTGAATGAGATCCTTGCTGGATAGAGTAATCTTGGTTGCAGGTTTTTCTCCTTCAACACTTTCAATATGTCCTGCCACTCCCTTCTGGCTTGCAGAGTTTCTGCTGAAAGATCAGCTGTTAACCTTATGGGGATTCCCTTGTGTGTTATTTGTTGTTTTTCCCTTGCTGCTTTTAATATGTTTTCTTTGTATTTAATTTTTGACAGTTTGATTAATATGTGTCTTGGCGTATTTCTCCTTGGATTTATCCTGTATGGGACTCTCTGTGCTTCCTGGACTTGATTAACTATTTCCTTTCCCATATTAGGGAAGTTTTCAACTATAATCTCTTCAAATATTTTCTCAGTCCCTTTCTTTTTCTCTTCTTCTTCTGGAACCCCTATAATTCGAATGTTGGTGCGTTTAATGTTGTCCCAGAGGTCTCTGAGACTGTCCTCAGTTCTTTTCATTCTTTTTTCTTTATTCTGCTCTGCAGTAGTTATTTCCACTATTTTATCTTCCAGGTCACTTATCCGTTCTTCTGCCTCAGTTATTCTGCTATTGATCCCATCTAGAGTACTTTTAATTTCATTTATTGTGTTGTTCATCGTTGCTTGTTTCATCTTTAGTTCTTCTAGGTCCTTGTTAACTGATTCTTGCAATTTGTCCATTCTATTGTCCATTCTATCTCCAAGATTTCGGATCAACCTTACTATCATTATTCTGAATTCTTTTTCAGGTAGACTGCCTATTTCCTCTTCATTTGTTAGGTCTGGTGGGTTTTTATCTTGCTCCTTCATCTGCTGTGTGTTTTTCTGTCTTTTCATTTTGCTTATCTTACTGTGTTTGGGGTCTCCTTTTTTTTTTTTTTTTTTGCAGGCTGAAGGTTCGTAGTTCCTGTTGTTTTTTGAGTCTGTCCCCAGTGGCTAAGGTTGGTTCAGTGGGTTGTGTAGGCTTCCTGGTGGAGGGTACTAGTGCCTGTGTTCTGGTGTATGAGGCTGGATCTTGTCTTTCTGGTGGGCAGGTCCACGTCTGGTGGTGTGTTTTGGGGTGTCTGTAGACTTATTATGATTTTGGGCAGCCTCTCTGCTAATGGGTGGGGTTGTGTTCCTGTCTTGCTAGTTGTTTGGCATAGGATGTCCAGCACTGTAGCTTGCTGGTCGTTGAGTGAAGCTGGGTGCTGGCGTTGAGATGGAGATCTCTCGGAGATTTTTGCTGTTTGATATTATGTGCAGCTGGGAGGCCTCTTGTGGACCAGTGTCCTGAAGTTGGCTCTCCCACCTCAGAGGCACAGCACTGAGTCCTGGCTGCAGCACCAAGAGCCTTTCATCCACAGGGCTCCTTAATTTGGGATGATTCGTTGTCTATTCAGGTATTCCACAGATGCAGGGTATATCAAGTTGATTGTGGAGCTTTAATCCGCTGCTTCTGAGGCTGCTGGAAGAGATTTCCCTTTCTCTTCTTTGTTCTCACAGCTCCCAGGGGCTCAGCTTTGGATTTGGCCCCGCCTGTGCGTGTAGGTCGCCGGAGGGCGTCTGTTCTTTGCTCAGACAGGACGGGGTTAAAGGAGCCGCTGATTCGGAGGCTCTGGCTCACCCAGGCCGGGGGGTAGGGAGGGTCACGGAGTGCAGGGCGGGCCTGTAGCGGCAGAGGCCGGCGAGACGCTGCAGCCTGAGGCGCGCCGTGCGCTCTCCCGGGGGAGCCGTCCCCGGATCCCGGGACCCCGGCAGCGGCGGGCTGCACAGGCTCCCCGGAAGGGCGTGTGGCTAGTGACCTGCGCTCGCACACAGGCCTCCTGGCGGCGGCAGCAGCGGCCTTAGCGTCCCATGTCCGTCTCTGGGCTCCGCACTCTTAGCCGCGGCTCGCGCCCGTCTCCGGAGCTCTCCCAAGCAGCGTTCCCAATCCCCCCTCCTCGTGCACCAGGAAACAAAGAGGGACGTAAAAGTCTCTTGCCTCTTCGGCAGGTCCAGACCCCTCCCCAGACTCTCTCCCGGCCAGCCGCGGCGCACCAACGCCCTGCAGGCTGTGTTCACGCCGCCAACCTCAGTCCTCTCCCGGCGCTCCGACAAAAGCCGGAGCCTCAGCTCCCAGTCCCGCCCGCCCCGGCGGGCGAGCAGACAAGCCTCTCAGCTGGTGAGTGCCGGTCGGCCCGATCCTCTGCGCTGGAATCTCTCCGCTTTGCCCTCCGCACCCCTGTTGCTGTGCTCTCCTCCGCGGCTCCCAAGCTCTCCCACTCCGCCTCCCGAAGTCTCCACCCGCGAAGGGGCTCCTAGTGTGTGGACACTTTTCCTCCTTCACAGCTCTCTCCCGCTGGTGCAGGACCCGTCCCTATTCTTTTGTCTCTGTTTAGTTTTTTCTTTTGCCCTAACCAGGTACGTGGGGGGTTCCTTGCCTTTTGGGAGGTCTGAGGTCTTCTGCCAGCGTTCAGTAGGTGCTCCGTAGGAGTTGTTCCACGCGTAGATGTATTTCTGGTGTATCGTTGTCAGGAGATAAGCTTCCACACGGTGGTTAAGAGACCAAGGCTTTTTTGCATCTTGTGCTCCACCATTTCTCCAAGTCCTCTTCTGAATGGTCTGCAACCGGAGAAGCGTCGCGCAGCTCCATGGTTAATTATTGAACAAACTATTTTGAGAGTTATTTACATAAAATTAAATAGCCCATAGTAGTGTGTAAATATATATATTATATACAGTATATATGTATTTCTCCCCACAAAAGGAGAACATTGCTCAAGTCTTCAGCACTATATAGCATTGAATTAATTATATTTAAAATTATCTCTCCATTCTAAATTTCAATATTGTCTATATAGTCTAAATTTTACTTAAACTTTGACCATACCAGTTTATGACTATTTCCTTGCTATTAAAAACACAACAGAGAGACAGAGAGAGAGCCCCCCCAATTATTTTCATTCTCCTCCCCTTCAAATGTTTATGTACCTAGGCTCAAGTGACAAAGAGATACAAGACATGATCTCTACCCTTGATGTTTATAGAAAGAGATAAAAAACTGCAAAGCAGTTTAGACCAAGTGACACATACACAATGTGTCATGTGAGGTGAGAAAAGGGAGGGATGACAAAGGATTAACAGTCAGAGAGGGACTCATTGAGACAATATCAAACTCAAATGATATTTTCTTGAACCTCAAAGTTACTATTAGTGAATTTCAAGGGCTAGAAAACTTTAGTTTCAATGTGTTAATTTCTCCAAGACGATATTCTTGGATAAAGAAGATATGGTATATATATATATACAATGGAATGTTACTCAGCTATAAAAAAGAATGAAATAATGCCATTTGCAGCAACATGGATGAATCTAGAGATTATCATATCAAGTGAAGTAAGTCAGACAGAGAAAGACAAATATCATATGATATCACTTATATGTGGAATGTAAAAAATGATACAAATGAACTTATTTACAAAACAGAAACTTACTTACAAAACAGATATAGAAAACAAACTTATGGTTACCAAAGGGGAATCGGGGAGGAGAGGGGGAGAGGGATAAAGTAGGAGTTTGGGATTATCAGATACAAAATACTATATATAAAATAAACAACAAGGTCCTACTGTATAGCACAGAGAACTATACTCAATATCTTGCAATAACCTATAATGCAAAAGAATCTGAAAAAGAATATATATATTATTCAGTTATTTATATATATATATATATATATATATATATAATCAGTCACTTTGCTGTACACCAGAAACTAACACAACATTGTAAATCAACTATACTTCAATTAAAAAAAGATGATATTTTTCAGGTAAACAGTCTCCGCACAGCTCTCTAGTAAGGAATGCCACTCAGAATAATAAAGTGACAATAAGGCAAATTGAAATATTATGCATTCTTTGGCATTTATTAGCATCATTTATATCACCACTCGTGAGTTACAAATGGTTGGCAGGAGCCATAAGGTCAAGAGTCACTCAAAATCCCTCCTCCCTTAAGAATAAAAAGATTTATTTTAATTACAAAGATTCTTTCTTCTTTTTTTGAGGGATATTTGGAAATTTTAGTACATATTCTTTCCCACAATGGGCAGAAAAATGAACTCTTCAATATCTAAAAATAGACTACAAAAAATTCATTAAATGAAAAGATATAACAAGTATTATAGACTTGAATTTATCAGTCATTAAGTTAATACCAAGTATGACACTTACTTTGTATTTTATATATATATATATATATATATATATATATATATACATACACACACACACACACACCTGGACATATTTATATATGCACTACGTGAAAGTTTTTTGTGTGTAGGCAACATACTACTGTTCTGACACATCAGTCAAATCCCTTAAGTTATGCATCCTTCTGTTCACATTCCTATTTAATAAAATTATAATATGCAATGAAGTTTTTAGTCATTGAAGAGCCATGTTGAAATACACAAGTACTAGGAAAAGTATATATTTATAAATATATCCATATGTTTATATACATTCCACTATGATAATATTTGATAGATGCTAAATTAGAAGTATATACAAACTTCCGATAGGAATATATCAGCTCAGAAGTTTCATTCACTAATACATTCCACTATGATAATATTTGATAGATGCTAAATTAGAAGTATATACAAACTTCCGATAGGAATATATCAGCTCAGAAGTTTCATTCACTAATTCATTCATTCACTATTCAATGACTAGTATTCACTTAGGATCTACTGTGTATGAAGCACTATTCCATATGCTGGCCAAGAGAGTTCTTAAAATATGGGATTTTGACAGGCAGAGGAGTAGGGCTTGACATTGTAACTAGTGGGAATGACATAAAAATGAGTGGTAAATAAGAATACATGATGTGATCAGGGAAATTAACCCTGTGTGGTAAGATACTGGGTGTGTCAACATTAGAGTAAGCTAGAAAAGCACCCATTCCATAGGAACAAGTTTTTGTGGCAGTTTATTTAGCCCTCCTATGACTGAGGCAACTCTCACTTAATTATAAGATATGGCTCAATAAGCCTTTCTGTGTGTGTGTCAGCTCATGCTAGTCACAGAGGGACTCAAGGCAGCCTTTCAAGCAGTGGGGAACATAATGCAACAGTAAAGAACACAGGGAGCCCCTATTAGGTAGTTGAGAATGTTCAGCTGTCTTTATTAGGCAGTGGAGAAGAGAAGAGCAGACCTACACATTAACACAGATACCAAGCCCTAATTCATGATTTTTTTCCCTCAAGTGTCATTTCCAGTGTTAATTTTTTCCTCTGGCTTTCCTATGTTGCCCAGACATACAACATTAACCAATAAGCATTTGAAGACATCTGCCTAGATCACAGTAGAGATTCCACTCAGAATCATACAGGCTCTCCCCAAAGTTCATCATCAATGCATCCAAGAAAAAGCAATTTACATGGAATCTAGGATAGAAAGGAATGCAAGATCATTTGTTGCTATGGATAGATGTGATGCCTAGATGCAGTAAAATGAGCTCCAATCAAGATTAGCTTTTCTGCCCTGTTCTTTACCATCATGGTGACATATTTGCCTCCATGCTAGCAAGGCATACTTTACTTAGATTCGCCTAATTTTATGAGTTAGTTCCTACCAAGTTAAACATCCACTCTCTGATAGAATCTGAGCATTTATGGACAACTATAACCACTTTGACAAGTTCTAACTGTGCAAAGAACTTTATCATCAGGAAAACCTGGTTGTATACATATATATATATATATTTATTCAAATGAATGATATTAATTTTAAAAGACTACTGCAGTTTCCCTAAATTTGGATGCATTTTCTAAGTCACAAAGCACCTTTGATAAAAGTAGTAGTGCAATGAGGTATAGAGACAATAAAGAATTTCCCCTATTCCAAAAAGGTCCATTTATGAAACTTTTACCATATTCCTGAGAGCCTAATAACTTATTTTAAATTGAGGCATTGTAATTTTGGAATCAGCAATCAGGGATTCTGCAGTAGAATTATGGGAGCTATCTAGTGAATATTTAGCACCAGCTATGAGGTATTCATATACAATTTTATGGAGCTGCATAAAGTTCCAAATACAAGATAATGAGCTTTCTCATCTATCTCTTTTACTTGAGCAAATAGGAGTCTCTATGGAAGCCAACTTCAAAGTCTGGTCTAATGATACTATTAAACACAGAGATGGGAAATCATAGAGTGAGGTCAGGAGCTTTTGCACGGAGTTTCTGTGCTATTTCCTGACACTTCCATTAGGAATATGAGCTAATTAAATACAAAAGGGGGGCAGTCATCTTAGAATGTGCCATAGAGTTTCACAATTTACCTTCTTCTCAGAAATATGCTCCATTATTTCCAAAGAGCCAAATTAATTTCTAGAAACTCCTCTGTCTCCCTAACCAGATGACAATTATTATGTAGCCCATGATGACAATCAGAGATTTTGTTGATAAGGGTCTCTACTTATTTCATTGAGTTTTGCTCAGGATAATGCCTTTTAGCTTTACATTTTCTGGTCTTATTTTACTGACATAGTGTGCTTAGGTTCTTTTTATCTACATAGCTGAAAAAAGGTTACCATCCTTCTCTTTTCATTCTTCCTGTAAGAAAAAGATAAATCAAGCCACTTGAGTATTGTCTATTCATCTGTCTTTTCAAACATTAAAAGGAGCACCTACACGTGCTGAGCTCTATGTTGAATAAACATATTCCTTTGCCTGTTAGGAGTCATAACGAAGGAAACTGACACAGCAGCTGATAATTTTAATACACGGTGGTATAAATGTCAAGTTAGATCTATGTCAGTTTCTTGAGAAGACAAAAAGAAACTAGCTAATGGCTTCATGGAGGTGGTGACACCTAAGCTAGTGAAATTGTGTCTCACACTCAGGTTTGTCTAGTTTCAAAGTCTGTGTTCATTTCACGATAGTGTAAGAGCAGAGGTTGTACAATGCTGAACTAGCAATTAAATGTTGCTGAATCTAAGAATAGCATGCTTTTATTTTATATAAGGTTGTTGAGATAAGAAGAATAAAAATCATTAAGAAATAATTGCTGCCAAAATGATGTAATGTTAAAATTGTATATAATTACTTTCTGATTTTGTAAAACTTTGCAATATCCAAAAGACATTAAAGTGATCAAAAGGAATAAAATAAAAATTTAGAAGCCTTCAGCTTTAGTATATGGATTCTGGAATAAGATTTTGTAATCTACATTTTAGAAGGAGAAAATCAGCCTGCAACTGGTATTTCTAGGGACTTGTTGCAGTACCATAATTTCAGGTAAAAAGTAATTCAAAAAGCTATCAAAGTCTTTGGTCCGGTGTCTACTTCCCCTACAGTCTTTCCCTGGACAACACATCTACTTTCATATTCTCAGCTACCATCTGCCGATGACACCCAAATCTAAAATCCAGGCCGCAAGCTTTTTCACCACTTTGAGCTTTTTATCTTCAGATCTTATGAACATTTTTATGCCAAGAGGAAAGCTTATCTGTTTGTGAAAAAACCATGCCAAAGCAAAAGGAAGCTGATCAGAATCCAGGTAATAAAACATAAAGGTTGAAAGTTAGGAATGTAGCCAGATAGTACATTTAATCTGAGGGAAACAGGCAGGACAAGAACTGGGATTCACCAATGGGTTAAAGAAGACTTTTCTCTGTTTATCCTGCTGAGTCCCATGGGGTGCCGCAATTGCTCCATTTTACTTTCCAGCCATTTCTTCTTGCCTTTTTTCCCTTTTTTTTCCCCCTGCCTATCTGATTTTCATACTTTAAAAGATTAATCTATTCCTCAAGGTGTAGACATAACAGCTTCATTTCCTGATTAACCTTTGTTGCCTCCTTAACCAGGGCTCAGGGCCTTCTCTTGTAATACGGTTTCACCATCCATCCACTATTTTCATCCCTGTAACTGTCTCAACACCTTTTCTTTTGCCATTTCATGTCTTCAATTTCAATTTTGAACCAAGACTTTCATCACACACACAAAAAAAGAAAAATTCTTATACTTCACCCCAAAGTGATTATATCATAGTGATGGTTCAGCTAAAATGTATAGTTTCTGTTTTTAAAAACCAATTTATAAAAATATTTTATATTATATTATATTGAATATTAATCAATAACAGATAAAATGTGACATAGCTAGACTAACAAACTGCTTATATCATAGATAGAATGGCTAAGTGTGTTCTTGGAATTCTTAGAACTTCAGAGTAAGCCTCTTATCAGGTGTCATTTGAGGGACACTGCGAAAGTTGCTTTGTCCTCCCACACCAGCCAAAATTGTTCCCTGTCACTTTGCCTTCCCTACAATTCCAATCATAGAAATCTAATTTATATTCAAATTGCTTAATTAAAATATAGGTACTATAAATGGGAAAAAGAGGTTTGAAAGTAATGAAAGTGTCCAAGGACCAATTTCATCTTTTCATAATTTTCCCCAGACCCCCCCCACTACATATTTTTTAGAGGATTAATATGCTAATGTTTATAGAATCCTTTAAAGTCTTTGGATAATGACAGATATTTAAGTAGTACAATGACAACAGAAATATAGCAAAATATCCAAAGAACATACAGATGTCACATATAAATATGGAATACTCATACTGGGGAAAACCTTACATATTTCCTCTTTACCTTTACATGACATTTCTCGTCACTTTAATCATGACAATATCTGCCTTATGGAAAAAAAAGTCATGATAATATTCCCATTGCAGGCATTCATTATGAAGACTTAATTCACTGAGAAATATATTAGCATATTAAATCTACAGTTTGTCTCTCAAGGCTAAATGTTTTATGTCACTATATTTCTAAATGCATAGTCTGAATAGAAGATAGGAGAGGAGTTATTGCAGGAAGCTTCTTCATGGGAACATTTTTGCTTTCTGGAAAGCTACTACTTGCTCCCAGCATGAGCCTTCATTAGTCATTTACATGGAATCTATTTATTAACAACCACCGGTTCATGCTCCAAACATTCAAGGTTCCTCATGGCAAAACAACCATTTCTTCCTAGGGTCACTTTTTTTCCTACTGTCTCTATGCAGCCACAATTTTGGAAATATTTTTAGTCCCACTACCTTCTCTTATGTCCCTTAGTATTCTGTGAATGGTTATTTACTCACCTAAACTGCTTTTCTGTAGAAATCATTATCTAGAGTGGTAGCCACCCCGAAACTCTGTGACTCCTTCCTTGGTTACCCCAATTTTGTTCTCCATCCCTTATATGGGTTATACACTTAACAAACCTACATTATGAAAACCGGGCCATATTCTATGAAGACATTGTCTAGTAGCTAAGATAGATCCAGAATGTTTAAAGAGAATGATGAAAATGCCATCTTAAGCCCAAATAAACTGTTAGTGAATTGAAGTAGCTGATACTAATTTCCAAACTTCCCAAGTAATGCTGGCTTATAAATTCAATTATTATGCTAAAGAGTGGATATTTTGTTAAATAAAAGTAAAAAACAACAAACAGTATAATAAGTATTTGAATATTTTTACCAGACAAAATGTCCTTTGATATTTAAGTTTATGATTAACTTTTTTAAACATACTGCAGACTTAGGTAGTCAAAAAGGTCTTTATAGTTTCATCTAATTAAATTCTTTGCACTCATAAAAAGTCATGCCACCCCGTAGATGAAAATCTACCCAAAATCCATCATACACATTCAAAATATATTTCACAATCTCCTTTATTAATGCATGCAAACATTAAAACTACAACCTCAATGATTAAATAATGTCAGAAACAGACTCAAGAAATAAGGATTTCGAGAGGGCTTGCGCCAGGGGGTGCTTCCCAGAGCTTCTGCTGCTAGTGTCCTTGTCCTCGCGGTGGGACACAGCCACCCCCCCCCCGCCTCTGCAGACCATCCAACACTAGCAGGAAGCTTACAAGTTCACTACCAGCTAAGCAAGGAAGAAACCCATGTATTCACCATTTATACAGAGAACTTTGCCAAGAGAAGACTGCACCACCTGAAGATTAACTGAGAGGGCAGAGGGCTTACCATTCAGATGGATCAGCAACTCTGACTCAGTTATAACTTCTCCTCAGAGGTTGAGTTCAGGGCTATCAGGTCCCTCACCTTGGGCAAAGTCACAGAGAATCTTGGATTGGATTCTGAAGTTGCTAAAGCAAACACCCTGGGTTTTGTTGGCTGTCTGGCTTCAGTCCAATACAACCACATAGCACCACTGAAGGCAGCCCTGTGCCATGCCACCACCGCACCTGTAACCATCCAAGGGATCTTGACAGAATCCAGCTGTGGCTCAATGATGGATTCGGATGTGAATGCAGTGACCATGGTGCATTCTTCATCAGATCTTTTTGAGAAGACAGATGAACCACCAATGCAGTGCAAAGTGACTCGGCTCTCATCGGAGGAGTAATAGCAGTGGTGATATTCATCATCTTCTCCATCATCGGCACCATGAGCCGCTTCCTTTACCAGCATAAGCAGTCACATCATACCAACCAGATGAAGGAGAAGGAATATCCGGAAAATTTGGACAGTTCCTTTAGAAGTGACACTGATTTTCAAAACACAGTGAGCGAGTGTAAGCGGGAATATTTCATCTGAAAACCTGCAGGGCCACCTCATACTCTTTCTTTGTTGTTCATTTTTGGTTTCTCCTTCTCCTCTTTCTCCTATTTTTTCATTTTGCTCATTCTCTTTCTCTGTTTTCCTTTTATTTTTGGAACATACCTGCATTCACCACAGCATCTATCCCCTCGAACCAGCCCAGAATACCAGGCAGCTATGGCCACTGCCTTCCTCTGTGACAAACTTATCATGGTGAAAGTGATCATTCAAGAGACTGATTACTTTATACAAGGAAGAGATACATGTGTGCACATGTCCATATTCAGTTCCGTACTTCCACTTTCTAAGATGCAGCCTTCAGTTCTGCAACCATTCAGTCTTGCAGGCTTTACCTTGAACCTGAGCTCTGTGACTTCAGCATGAAACGGTCATCCTCAACACCCTCCCCCATTTCATGTCCACCCCGACCAGGGAACTCAGGGTACCAAAAGAAGATGCTAGGGCCTGGTTTGTGTCAGTGGCACTTTAAAAGGAACAAGAGAGGTTTGTTGTGTATTAATTTCCCCCCCACAGGAAGCCCATTACCCTAACTCATCATCATCGTTCACTCTAACTCATCCCCTGAGTATTTTCAAATATAGGATTCCTGATAGTCGTGAGCTATTGCTTTGTTCCTTTCTTACCACTCTCTCCCAGGGCTGACACTTTAGAGCAGCACACAATAGCATAAACCTAGGGGAAGCATGGAAAATAGTCACTTGAAACTAGGAGGTAAAAAGAAAGCTGCTAGGAAGTAGAAGTTCTATAACTTAAAAAATGCCTCTTCCAGTTTTGTGGGAAATGCTAGCTAGGTTATTCCTGGGATTATTATACATATATATATATATATAATTTTATAAATATATATATATTATAATATATATTATTATACAGTATATACAGTATATATACAGTTCCACACAGAAAATTATATAATAAATAGTATTCTGTTTTGTAAACAGTCCTTTCCCTAACTAAAATAAAGTTTTACTTATCCTTGCCAGGTTTTCCAGAGAATACAGTCAGCCCTTTGTATCTGCAGGTTCTTCATCTACAGATTCAACCAACCACAGGTCAAAAATTAAAAAAAAAAAAAAAAAATTCCAGAAAATTCCAAAAAGCAAAACTTGAATTTGCCACACAGCTGCAACTAGTTACATAGCAATTACATTGTACTTATAACTATTTACATAGCAATTACATTGTACTAGGTATTATAAGTAAACTAGATATGATTTATGCATTCGGGAGGATTATATGCAAACACTACACCATTTTATGTAAAGGACTTGAGCATCTGCCCAGAGTCCTGGAACCAATCTGAACCCCACCCCCAATACCGAGGGATGACTGTGTTAACTAGCAGAGTGTTTTTCTATAAGTCTTTCATTTTTATCTGCTTCTACTTAATAGCACTGCCCTATTTTGGGCTATTTGACCATAAATTTCCATTCTGTCTCCTTTCAAAATCAATATGTAATATTTAGGAGGGCTAAAGAGATATTCGGATGATGACTTGAAAAAGATATTCTGCATCAGACAATCAGGCTCACCTTTCTCCTTGATACTTTTCCTCAACCCTAAGCTAAAACTAAAAGAATAGCTTTTACCTTAAAGTACCTTAAAGCATCAGAATATGTAAAACTGCTGGAAACTGGTCTTAGCATTTCACACAAGTCCTATAAAATCAAACAAAAAGAAATCTAAAACCCCAGCAGAAATTAAAAAAGAGTATTGGATGCATGGTAGAACTTCTAAATGTTTATAAAAACTACAATGATGTGACTAGAATGAGAAACAATACTAAAGTTTGTCAACCCAAAGGACCACAAACTATAAAGAGTCCAAAAGGCAGTTTATTTGGGGTCTTAGAATTGCTATTCTGGGAACACAGATTCCAGAGGAACACAGAATAGTGTCCCATCAGAGGAAATGGATAGGGGTTTTTACGGGAAAAAGCGGGAAGCTCATGCAGGCTTATACAAGTTGTTTCCCAAGAATTTGTATTGGAGGATAAATTTGTTCTATAAATACAATTGGGTTATTGAGCATATCTCATCTATTACTACGGAAAGGTATGTTTTCTCTAGTTCAGAAAAAGTACAGTTCTCAGCATTTTTTTTTCCTTTTGCCAACTCAGCAACTATTCAGCACTTTTATTTAGACTGTTCAGCAAAAGTTCAGCACAAGCAGTGAACATGGAGGTCCTCAGGGCACATCTCAGTCATTCCTGACCTTGCTCCTTTCACATGTTCAACCTAAGTTCTATCTCCTCGGTTAGGATGGAAAAGTGGTAAAAGGCGAGACTCACTCTCAGTCTTGCTTTCCAACTTCCTGATATGACAAGGGAAGCTGGAAGACTAAAAAAATCTGCATTAATCTAAAAAACTGGCAGTAGAGAAAGTATACAATACTATATAGTTGGCGTATATACACCAAATGTGGGAATAAACATTTTTTAAAGCACGTTACTGTAAATTCACAGAGCCACATGATTTTTATAGCTACTCTTATAATTTGACAAAAATTAAGAGCGGGTCTACTGTAATCAACTTCCTACATCTCAATATAAAGTTCTTCCTTCCAGCCCTTTAACTCCTTCATTCACAAATATTGTGTTCTATGACAACATTGCAGATCTCCTTGACTTTTGTCCAACTCTCTTGCTTCCTCCAAACTTCACTTTCTTACCTTTCCAGCTTTCTCTGAGAAGACTTATCTTATAAACCTGGGGAGAGTTAAGTTTATCATACTCAGTATTTCCAGAATATCATGTGCACTACCTCTGTCATGGCACTTAACTCATTGTAGTGAAATTTTTGTTTGCATGTTTGTCTCTCCATTATACAGTGAATCCCTAGTTATTAACATAGGAAAATTTTCAATGAAACACAATACAAATTGAATTAACAGGGTGAAGTCATGGCTTTTAATATGTATATTCAAATCCAAATTATCAACTGCATCACTTTCAGTGTTAATATCACCAAACTTCAGCGGTTTTGGGCTTTGATCTGTAACTAATTTATGAGGTTATTGTGATGCATAAATGATATAATCTGTAAAGTTTCCTGGAAAAAAAAATATACCTAACTAATGCTAGTTTCTTTTTATCTAATGAATTTAAGGATTTTTAAACATATTATGAAATATATAAATATGGCATTGTGATAGGTTAAACACAATAAACTATAATTAATCCTGGTAGAGCCTGAAAATCATTTAATAAACTTCAATGCATATTTCTAATAAACATTTTTCAAAGACGGAAATAGAAAAGTCATTTCTTAATATATTCTAAGTCAACAGCCAGTATAATAACAATGTGTGGATGTAGGATTAAACATATAAAAACATTTTTTTAAAAGTTAAAAGTACAGCAATAGGTCATACTATTTATCATAGATGAGACATTAAAATCAATGATAAAAGAAAACATGTTAGATAAATTTAGACTCTTGCCTCATTTCACACACGAAAATAAATTCTAGGAAGATTAAAAAGTTGAATATTTAAAACCTATCCAAGTAAACACAAGAAGAAATTGAAAAGGATATTTAGCCAACTATTGGATATTTACCTAACATCTAAGACGAAGAAACCATAGGTGATTACACAAATGAGAAGACTGAGAGATTTGGCTACATAAAAATATAACAATTCTGACTACAGAAACATTTTTTTTAAATGTAAAGTAGAACATAACTAATTATCAGAGAAATGCAAATCAAAACTACAATCAGGTATCACCTCACACTGGTCAGAATGGCTATCATCAAAAAGACTACAAACAATAAATGCTGGAGAGGGTGTGGAGAAAAGGGAACCCTCTTGCACTGTTGCTGGGAATGTAAATTGGTACAACCACTAGGGAGAACAGTATGGAGGTTCCTTTAAAAACTAAAAATAGAACTACCATATGACCCAGCAATCCCAATCCTGGGCAGATATCCGGAGAAACCATAAATCGAAAAGATACATGCACCCCAATGTTCACTGCAGCACTATTTACAATAGCCAAGACATGGTAGCAAACTAAATGTCCTTTGCCAGAGGAACGGATAAAGATGTGGTATATATATATATATATATATATATATATATATATATATACAATTGAATATTCCTCAGCCATAAAAAAAGAACAGAATAATGCCATTTGCAGCAACATAGATAGACCTAGAGATTATCATATTAAGTGAAGTCAGAGAATGACAAATATATATCAATCATATGTGGAATCTAATTTTTAAAATGATACAAATGAACTTATTTACAAAAGAGAAACAGACTTACAGATATCAAAAACAAACTTATGGTTACCAAAAGGGAAACATCGTGTGGGGGGGGATAAATCAGGAGCTTGGGATTAACATACACACACCACTATATAAGACAGATAAGCAACAAGGAGCTACTGTATAGCACAGGGAACTATACTCAATATTCTGTGATAACCTATATGAGAAAAGAATGGATATATGTATAACTGAATCACTTTGCTGTACATTTGAAACTAACACATTGTAAATCAACTATACTCCAATAAAATTTTTTAAAAAACGTAAAGTAGACTGGGATAAAATAATTGCAGCAAGAAACAAACATAAGCAAAATTACAAGATAAAGCAATGACTGACATAAAATATTTGTCTCATTTAACAATTGTGTTAAAATACTATATTATAAAATATACCTATAGGTTTATTTAGAAGAACAGTGTATAATGCACCCCCTAGATACTGGGAAATGAATATGAACATGATGTTTCCATATTCTCATTCATACTTCTGTTCAAAATCACCATTTCCATTCTGTATATTAGTAATATGATCTCAGTGTGCAAAATTTTCTACAATTTCTAAACTGTGTGAGATTATAAAATTTTAAGATGTGTTTACAACACAAAAATTATATGTGGATATAAGTCTTTAGTCCTTCCAAAATTCTCTCTTCCTTAAAAGCAACAAGAAATTTTACAAAAATTGTCAGAATCAACTAATTCAGGACTCTGGAAGTTACTTAAAAGCCCAAAGCAATCCAGGGAGTGTTTATTCAAAAAAAATGACTGAATTTTGCTAAGAGCAGCAGTCTCTGTAGCATTTTAACTTGCCCTATTTCATTACCCGTCTCAGGCTCCGGGGTAGCCTTGAAAACCAAGAGCCTGCAATCTCAGTGCAAACTAGCAGCCCAATACCTACCAGAGGGAACAGAGTTAGCACACTCCTTCAGAGCCTCATTTCCAGAGAATTGTCATTATTTGACATGTCTGGTGGTCCCCTGGAAGAATTAACACCAATTCTTCAAAAACTTTTTCAAAATTTTTTTTTAAAAAGAGGAATTCTTCCCTACTCTTTGTATGAGACTGGTAATATCCTGATACCAAAACCAGACAAAAATAGCATAAGGGAAAAAAATATATAAATCAATATCCTGTATGAATATAGATGCAAACATCCTTAACGAAATACTAGCAAATATATGAAAAAGGTTGGACACCAATATAATGGGTATTATCCCAGAAATGCAAAGTTGGGGCAAGCCGCTCAGGCGGTCCTGCGGATCTGTCTTTTGCTTCAACAGTGTTGGGGCAAAACAGACCGAGGGACGCCCCTTGCTCCAGCCTCCAACCACCCTCCAACCTTTTTTCCAGTCGCAACTTTCGGAATCAGCCACTCAGCCACCCTCAGCTTTCGGGACCAGCCAACACCATTTTTTGAGCTTAACTCCGTATTACCGATCAACCATGAGCTCCCAGATTCCTCAGAATTATTCCACTGAGGTAGAGGCTGCCATCAACTGCCCAGTTGACATGCATCTGGGTCCTCCTACACCTACCTCTCTCTGAGCTTCTATTTCCACCGCGAGGATGTGGCTCTGGAGAACGTGGGCCACTTTTTCTGTGAATTGGCCAAGGAGAAGCACGAGGGCGCCCAACGTCTCTTGAAGATGCAAAACCAGTGCAGCAGCCGCACCCTCCTCCAGGAGCGCAGAAGCCGTCCCAAGATGAGTGGGGTAAAACCCAGGACGCTATGGAAGCCGCCATTCTCATGGAGAAGAACCTGAGCCAGGCCCTTGCGGACCCACAGGCCCTGGATTCTGCCCGCGTAGACACGCACCCCTGTGACTTCCTGGAGAGCCGCTTCCTGCAGGAGCAGCTGAATCTCATCAAGCAGATGGCGACCACCCGATTAACCTCCACAGGCTGGCTGGTCCCAGGCTGGGCTCCGCCAGTATCTCTTTGAAAGGCTCACCCTCAAGCACAACTAGGAGCCTCCAGAGCCCAGAGGCCTTTGAGGAGCCCCCCTGGTGTCAGGGCTTCTGCCTGAAGCCTGTCTCTGCAGCCACTAGGGCTTTGTAACCGCCCTGGGGCCCTCTCCCAAGCCTTGGACCAAATGGAAACAATAAAGCTTTTGGCAGCAAAAAAAAAAAAAAAGCAAAGTTGGTTCAACCTGTGAAAATCAATCAATATAATGCCCCTTATTAACAGAATAAAGGGAAAAACACTACCTGATTACCTTAATAGACTCAAAAAAGCATTTGACAAAATCCAACCCCTTTTGTGATAAAAACAGATATGTGGAATCTAGAATGATGGTACAGATGAACCGGTTTGCAAGGCAGAAATAGAGACACAGATGTAGAGAACAAATGTATGGACACCAAGGGGGGAAAGCTGGACGGGCGGGGAGCGTTGATGGGATGAATTGGGAGATTGGGATTGACATATATACACTAACACGTATAAAATACATAACTAATAAGAACCTGCTGTATAAAAAAATAAAATAAAATTCAAAAAAGTATTTAGCTCTGAAACAAAAAAATGATATTTTAAGAATAAAGTTGTATTACTAAAAAAAAAATACTGAATCATCTCCATCAACCCTCAACCACACCTCAGTTCCCCCTTCCTAGCCCTTGAGGTCAGGTGTTGGCTAACTACATCCATGTGCCAAATCCTGGTGACTACTGATATTGATAAATAAAGTTTTCTTGGAATACAGTCACACCCATTCTTTCAAGGATCGCCTATGGCTGCTTTCAACCTACAAAAGTAGAGTTGAGTAGCTGCGAAGACTAAAATATATATTACTTAGCCCTTTACAGAAAATGTTTGCCATTCTCTGGTTTAAGATGCCGTTTGAAAATCCCAAGTTTTTCCTTGTTTGTTTTTTGGTTTTGTTTTGTTTTTCCATTGGCTTTCTTCTCTCTTAATTGCTGCATGTGAAAAAAAATAAAATGCCCTTCTACTCCATGTGTGCTTTTCTTTTGTCCAGTTAATTTATTTAATTAGTTTTTCATCTTAAAATATTTCTCACTATACTATAAAATCATGAAATGAAAATGAAAATGAAAACCATCTCACATGTAGAAAAAAAGTCTGGATTTTAAAAACCAAGAAAAAAATGCTTTCTAAATGACACCATCTGATTCAAGTAAAAAAATGACTTAAACACTAGTAATAACAAAGACAAAACACATTTCATGAAGAATACAAAAAGAAATGCCTGCTGAGTGTTTTAGTTCAGATGTTTCAGAATGCTGCTGTATGTTTTATGAGAAATCTGAGGGGAAGATTTCATAGCAGGAGGTGTTAATGTGGCCTGCATTGACTTAAGTGGTGATCCGGCTGGACTGTGAAACTGTGGGATGCCTATGGATTCAAGCTGCTTGTTAAAGAGGTACTCCCCACTGTTGTTCAGAAATCCTTCCTCACTTCCTCTCTCCTCAAGCTTCCCATCCTCTACCGGCTCAGTTTCTAGCATTTCAATATCTTCTTCCTTGCTAAAGAACTTGTCCAGGTAACTGGGTTAAGTGTTTTCCTTTTCAATTTGCTCATCCTTCCTTACCTCACAACAAAACTGACTTATGAGAAAACAGTCCTCCCCATCACCCACAAACTGGCTATCCCAAGAAGACTGGTACAAGCCTTCTAACTGAGCCAAATTGGCCATTCTTTTTTCCTGTTTTTCTCGGCTTCCTGACTTTGATATCAAACTTTTCAATTCTAGTTGGGACACTGAGCTATTCAAGTCATTCAATTTGTCATCAACAGCAGTAGGCTCATGTTGTGAATTAAGTTGAATAGTTCCTGCAATAAAGGAATCAAAATCAAATCCCTAATTCTTTTCCCTTTCTTTTTCAGCAAGTTGCTGTGATGCTATTGGACTTTAACCAATCCATTCCTTTCACATTTTGACTTGCCTTTCTTATTAGATTTTTCTTTGCTTTGTTCTTTCCAATAAGTGTGGGTTCATAGTAATGATTAACTTCACTCTCTCTCCAAACCAAGTTATCTAAGTATGATGATGACCTCGTTTTGTAGTTACCAGTATGGCTACACTCCAGATCACAATATTTGTTTTCATGATGATCTGGGTATTGCCAACAAGGCTCAGTAGAATAATTGGTCTCAAAAGCAGGATCCTCCAAATACTTTTCACTATCTCCATCCAAATATTTTCGAGATCAACTTGTACTTCTTCTTCATCAGTGACATCAGACAGAGCTCTTGGGTCAAGCTGAACTTCATCAATATCAAAGTTGTTATGTATAGGCCAATCATGCTCTGAAAATTGACAATCATGGTACCTTTCCCAGTTATAAATGTGACTATGAGTTTCATCCATAAGCAAAATATCATCAACTTCATCTTTAATATGAAAAGGACGACCTGAAATTGGCTCATCCATTGGAAAAGAATAAATGCTTATGTAAGGATGAGAAAGCACTTCTGCTGTCAACCGATCCATGGGGCTAAATGTCAAAATTTGTTCCAGGAAATCCAGTGCTTCTCGACTGATTCCGGGGAGCAGCTGAGTTAAGGGTTTGTGTGGCTCAGTCATGTCATTTCTAATGTAAACTGGAATTATGCTGAGAAGCTCCTGTCAATCTTCCTCATGTACAATAGGAATAGACTCTAAAATCAGCTGCATCTGTTCAAGTTCATGTGCACCTGCAAAGAGGGTTTTACCAGGCAGCATTTCAGCAAAGATGCAGCCTGCAGCCCACATGTCAATGGCTTTAGTATAAGTATTAGGAGAAAGTAAAAGAGGTGGGGATCTGTACCATTTAGGAACCAGTCCTTCAGAAAGATGACCTTAATGGGAATAATGGGGATCCATGATCCATGCAAGACCAAAGTCACCTATCTTCAGCACCAAGTCTTCAGTATTAATGAAAAGATTAGCTGGTTTCAGATCTCTGTGCAGTACGTTTGCTGAGTGAATATATTTGAGCCCACGTAGCAGCTGATACATGAAAAGCCTGGCATGCTCTTCCAGTAACGGGCCCTGCTCCAGCACATTAGCCAAGTCTGCCTCCATGTACTCCTGAACAATGTAAACACTGTTCAGTTTGGTAAGAGAGCCCACATCATCTGTTAACAGGCTACCACTAGGACCAAGAATTTCAAACACCTTCACAATGTTATCATGGTCAAGTCTAATAATTTTGATTTCACGTAGAGCATGTTTGACACTCTGGGGATCAGTAAGGACAATTTTCTTGATGGCTACTCTTTTGTCACAGTCATTGTCTACAGCAGAAAAAAACCAAGCCATTGCCTCCACAACCCAATGGTTTTAAGTCCATATAACTAGAGTCCAGATTTCATGAGACTTTTAAATTTCTCTGCCATTTTGAAACCCTTACTATTGCCTCTTCCTTTCAAATTGTTGAACTTGTGTAAATAAGGAAGAAAATTGGCATCAAAAGGAAAGATCTTTCAAAAAAGTAGAAAAAATAATAATTTTGCTTCCACAGCAAGGTGGTTTCATTGCATATGCCAACCAGGCCTGCTGAGTTCCCCTTAGATTTAAAGCTCAAAAAGCTCTACTCATACTGAGAATTAAAAAGTTTGCAGTACTCATAGGTGAAGAAAGGGGCAGCAACTCTGCAGACATTTAAAGAAAACACTCAAGAAACTCAAACGGAATGAAGTGACACTCAGATTTACTGTGCTGAAGGATTTAACATTTAACAAAAATGTGAATAAATATGCACACAACAGGCTTCTATGAACATTCTCCTCGCAGTGCAGATACATTCAGTGTTGGACTGGTCCTGAGCAGCATCATTCTAAGGTGCTGGCAAGCACTATTTCCGTTTTGCTTCTTTTCTTCCTTTGTTGCTGTATATTTCAACAGGAAGCTATGGGGGCGGTTGGTTAACAAAATGTCTTTCGTTAGTGACCAGGTGGCTCCAGCTCACCACAATCACAATCAAACCTACCGTCCATCTTACTCTGATACAACGGGACTTCTACGATTCATCGAGGGAGTGCGGGGCCCACGGACAGCCCCCAGTGTCAGCTCAGGTCTCCGGCTGTGCTGGCGGTGGCGTCTCCGAGGCACGGTTTTGTGTTATTTTAAAGCAAATTTGTGAAAGTTTTAAGGAAATTTTTTAAATGGCAATATTTTAATTGTAAACCACAACTTTATAAGTCATATATATGTAAAATATAGTTTGTTTTTAGCTATGGAATTCTATGTCAATATTGCTTTCCTTTCCCCTTTAAGAAGCTTTAGAAGGAGTTTCCGTTTTCTGTTAATTAAAATTTCACAGTAACTTTTTTTTTTTTTTTCGGTACGCGGGCCTCTCACTGTTGTGGCCTCTCCCGTTGCGGAGCACAGGCCCGGATGCGCAGGCTCAGCAGCCATGGCTCACGGGCCCAGCCGTTCCGCGGCATGTGGGATCTTCCCGGACTGGGGCACGAACCCGTGTCCCCTGCATCAGCAGGCGGACTCTCAACCACTGCGCCACCAGGGAAGCCCCACAGTAACTTTTAATCTATTCTCATTCTGCAGAGTAAACTGTTTGAACAGGGAATAAATAAAAACCAAAAAGCTTTACTAAAACTTAGGATGTGGGGATGTTTGAAATTGGGCATATGAAAGGCAGTGAATAAGTATTGGTTTCAACCTATGATGTAACAGAAGGGAGGTCATGGGGGCATTCAAGTTTAATACCTGGAGTTCACTTGGAGATGTACTGAATATTTTTAAGCCTTGGGTATTTACTGCAAGTAATCAAAAGGATCACTAACTAGAGAAAGCAGATATGGGTATGGGTTACAAATTCACAAACAGCAGTTACTAGGGTGCTCTAATTAAGGCTGTAGATGGTGTCTCTTTGACGTAGCTACTTTGAGTGTTCTAAAATCATGATTGCTACTCCATGCTTTAAGAAATCTGCCTGATACCTGGCAGCATGTTGTTGACACTAGTATCAGTAGCTATTAATTTAGACTTGACTAGATTTTTAGTAAATATTAGTATATAAATTTAAGATAAAAGTAAATTGAGGGGCTTCCCTGGTGGCGCAGCGGTTGAGAATCCACCTGCCAGTGCAAGGGACACGGGTTTGAGGCCTGCTCTGGGAGGATCCCACATGCCGCGGAGCAACTGGGCCCGTGAGCCACAACTACTGAGCCTGCGCGTCTGGAGACTGTGCTCCGCAACAAGAGAGGCTGTGATAGTGAGAGGCCCGTGCACGGCGATTAAGAGTGGCCCCCACATGCCACAACTAGAGAAAGCCCTCGCACAGAAACGAAGACCCAACACAGCAAAAATAAATATATACATTAATAAACTCCTACCCCCAACATCTTCTTTAAAAAAAAAAAAGTAAATTGATTTTACAGGTTTTGTCCTATATCTTTAGTTTAAATATATTGTAGAAAATGTATCCTCCCAAATAGTAAATTAACTAGTAGCCACCAAAAATTTAGAAACATTGATCCAAAAATTTCAAATGATAAATTGTTCAGTCAGGGATAAGTTATTCATTACTTGAATACTAATCTTTAATAAAATGTGCATTTTAGTATTTATGAATATGTTATTAGAGATTTAAAGGATTATTATAAAAAAGCATTATTCAAAAGAACATTTTAGGTTTGCTTTGGTCTTTAGTGAACATTAGAATGATGGGGTGGTCATCATATTTATCATTCAAGTACCTAGGAGAATTACCAAAATTTAATCCTGCTAGTATCATCAAGACTTGATAAATTATGAATACCAGATACTTTTTAAAAAATATATTTTCTCCTGTTGAGTTAGCAATCACCTTACATAAATGACACAGTCAAATAGGCTTTTTTTTCTTTTGAATATAAAGTACCAGATTATGGGTGTGCTTAATGTATTAAAATGAAACTAAAACCAAAAAATCTAGAGGCATAAATTTAAAGCCACAATAATATCTTATTCTCTTACCTCTATCTTTTCTTTTTCCCGCACTACTGTGCTAGGGTAGAGCCACATAGTACAAATAGCAGAATTTTTCATTAATGTATACTTGGTTAGGTAGAAAGCACCAGGAAAACACTCATCATTTCTTCTTTGTCCTTCTCCCTTTCCCACCCAAGATCCATAAAATTGCTGAGTCTTCCATTCTCTGGAGAAAATATAAACAGAGACATGGAAATCATTGCCATATTCCCATAGGGAAAGACTTGAAGCCAACTTGAAAGGAACTAGCTCAATTGCAAATCATAAGGAAAGCTCCCGGGTGGATGGGTTGTGGGACTATTTCAGGGAAACAAATCCAGGGTGTTATTCAAAAAGGTATTATACATCATATTGAGCCTTTCAGGTGTCTGGTCCTGGTGGAACTTCAGGTTCACGAATTTTTACAGGTAGAAAAGTTCTCAGAGCTGAGAGGCTTGAGATAGGAAAGTACATAATGCAAAATTTATTCAGCTGGAAGAACGAGGCCGACAGAATCTGTCTTTAGCTAAGTTTCTTATTTATTTCAGGATGTGGTAGTCAGACTGCATAGCCACAGAGCAGCGAGTCTCAGGATGATACTTCTAGACCTATGTTTTTGGCAAATAACTTGTGATACATATAAGATGGTTAATTTCAACTGGGACAACTTGGGATAACTGGGATAAATGTATGCAGCCCATCTAGGTTCTTCTAGCAATAGAATTGCCTCTACTGTAATATAAGAAGTCTGTGTTTATATTATTTAGAGTGGCTTATATAATTTAGAGGTTTATGTATTTATTTAGTAAGGGTCGACAAAATTGGAAGTGGAACTGGAGAGTGTTTGTAATCCATGATATATCTTGGCATCTATGTCAAGAGAATTTTCTCTTTTTATTTAAGTTGATGGAAAAGTATATTGTTAGAGATATGGGGTTTAAGTTTGAGTAAGAGGTGGGTTATTAGTTACCAGGCTTCTAGATCATGTAGGCCATTAGTAATCACAGCCAGTTCATCGGGAACAGAAGACCAGCTTGGAAGAGGTCTCCCTGAAATGGTTCACACAAAGACACATCAAGCGACAAGCCCTTTGACAGAAACTGGAAGGAACTTCATGATGCAGCAGTTAACAGTCACATGGGTGGGGAGGTTGAACATCCTGCGTAGTGCTGCCAGGAAATCCCTATTTTATACTAAGAGGGGGCTGGCTGGTTGCATATGTAGGATGTCCCATCTCCCCGCCCACATCGTTGAGACATACCAGACCGCCCACATCATCAGGACATATACCAGAAACACCACTCTGCCTCACTGAAGAACCATAAAATCTACATGTCAAGGAAGTACAGATGCTAAGCTACATCACTAGAAAGGCATTCTGACAAATCTTCATTAGAGGATAGAGTACTGTTTTCTATGACCTTGGCTCATGAGACACAGCGGGTGTATGAGTGGATCTGTAAGCTCAGGGCCAGTAGGAAATTATTGAACAATAGTAGCCAGATGAAGAACCTGCAGAGTTCCCAGCAACTCCACTAGCCATACAGGTAATGCCTCCAGAATTGCACCTCCTCCTTTCAGCACTACACCAAAGTAGGTGAGTTTAGTAGTTGGACATATTTACTTAGGGTGCTCAGAGACAGAGTAGATAGAGGGAGAGAGAATTTAATTCCTACTGCAGAGAGAAGCAAAGGTTATAGCCTAAAAAGCATCCCAGAATTTCAGGTCTGAGTGTCAAGGTAATACTTTTTTAAATGTCTCAACTTCAGAAGCAGGAGATTTGGGTGCAGTGGCCCAGAGAAGATCCAGTAATTCTAAATCAAGTTCAAGTGGGTGCAAACACAGTCTAGTATCAGGGAAGAATCAAGTTGCAAGGGAGTGGGTGTGATTCCAAGGGAGAAAGTTAGTGGCATTCCCCGAAAGCATTTAGAAGAAATAATTGATGTAAGATGCAGTATCCAATGATACCCAGGAGACTCCATCAAAGGCAAGGTGATAGGAAACATCAAGAACAGGGCTGAGCCCTTCAAAAACATGGGATAAGGAATAAAATAGTAAAGCAAAATCCAGCTTTACTGAATTTTATGGGCTAGACTCTTCTACTTCTGGATTCTCTAGAGAAGATAATCTCAGAATAAAAATAAGTCCATATATTTATTGGACTAATTTATTTAACTAAAATATATTTAAATGGAATAAATATAGCTTTATTAAAAATACACTGTCATAGTTACCTTCTCAATTTTCTCCATAGACTGAAAATTTCACTATGGACCTGTATATGAAAATTACTGATCTATAGGAGATGCTGCTGATAATCAATTCTGTCAATAGCATCAACCTGAGTGACAGCCTAGGATGCCATTGAGTTTTCCAGACTTTAATTAAGGTCCACGTTAACCTGGCCATCTCAAAAGACTTTGGAGTTCTAAAAAGGCTTTATTCACTATGCATTCAAATCTGGGTTAAGTTTCCAGTAAACTGCCCTGGCTTTGGCAGTCTTCAAAGAGTGCAAGTGGGCCAATGTTAGGCTAAGGAAAAGGCTGACTCAGGTTTGGGGATTCAGAGCTCTTGTATCCTTTTAATTTAATTTAATTTAATTTTGTTTTATTTTATTTTATTCTCAGCAGCACACTCTCCACTGAAATTCTGGCCTCAGTTCAGGAAATTTGTGATTTCATGTCTAAGGACCCCAAAATCCCATAAAATTTATGGGCAAACCATTGTTTATAATTATAATTCCCTTATACCTGTCTATGGAGTCTACAGAGATATTTCTTCTTTCATCACTGATAATGATAATTTGCGTCTTCTAGTTTTATTTTTCTCCCTCAGTCTGTTTGGAAGTTTATCAATTTTATCAATCTTTTCAAATAACCAATATTTCATTTCATTGAATTTTGTCTGTTATTGTCTTTCCTCAGTTTCATTGATTTCTGCTTTTGTATTTATTACCTCCTTTCTTCTGATACTTTGGATTTAATTTTTACCCTTCTTTGTCCATTTAATATGGAAGCCTAGATCATGGATCTGAGATATTTTTTCTTTTCTAAAATAAACCATTAATGTTAGTAATTTCCTTCGAGTACTGCTTTAACACTGTCACACAAATTTTGATGTTTTAATTTTCATTTAGTTCAAATTATTTTCTAAGTTAATTTATCTTCCTTTTTGAAACATGGATTGTGTAGACCTGTGTTAATTGCCAGATGCTTTGACTTTTTCAAGATATCTTTTTGTTACTGATTTTTAGGTTAATTCTGTTATGGTCAGAGAATATACATTATATGATATCAATTATTTTAATTCCTTAAGATTTAATTTATGGCTCAGGATGTGTTGCTTCCCAATCAATTTCCATGAGCTCTTGAAAAGAATGTGTATACTCCTATTGTTGGTTAGAGTGTTCTGTAAATGCCAATTTGTTGTAGTTTGTTGTTAGTGCTGTTCAGTTCTTTCATATCGTTGGTAATTTTCTGTCTACTTGTTATGTTAATTACTGAGGAAAAGATGTTGAAATCTCAAAGTATAATTGTGATTGTACTTCTTTTCCCCTAGGGAATGCACACTTTATTGATAGAGCTATAAAGAAATGTTAAGTTACTGGTTACTGTAAATGTCAGGACCGTGGTTAATTTGGAGGGGAGAAGGGTTTACAATTGGGTCAGAGCACATGGAAGGGCTTCTAAGGTGGCTGGAAAAGTGCTATTTCCTTTTTTTGGTAAAAGATACATATCATAAAATTCATCATTTTAACCATTTTTAAGCATATAGTTCAGTAACATTAAGTATATTCACACTGCTGTGAAGCCATTACCACTATCCATTTCCAGAATTTATCATTCCAAACTGAAACTCTGTACCCATTAAACAATAACTCCTCTTGCTCCCTTCCCCCAGCCCCTGGTAACTACCATTCTGCTTTCTGTCTCTGTGAATTTGACTATTTTACAAACCTTATATAAGTGGAGTCATCATTCTGTGTCTGGCTTATTTCACTAAGAATAATGTCTTCAAGGTTCCTCCATGTTGTAGCATGTATCTTAATTTCATTATTTTAAAGATGAAGCAATGGTCCATTGTACATATATATATGTGCGTGTGTGTGTGTGTGTGTGTATATATATACATATATATATACATATATATATAGTGATTGTACTTTTGTTTTCTTTTTTTTTTTTGCTTCATGAAATTTGAATCTGTTATTAGGTGCATAAATGTTCACTATGGTTATATTCCCTTGAGGAATTGACACTTTTATCACTATAAAATGGTTTCTGTTATCCCTAGTAATATTCTTTGATCTGAAATTTATTTTGTCTAATATTAATACAGCAACTCCAGCATTCTTTGATTAGTGTTTGCATAGTTTACCTTTTTCCATTCTCTTACTATATATCTATCCATATTGTATTTAAACTTGTAGGTTTCTTATAGACAGCATATAGTATTATTGTTCTTCTTTTTAATCCAACATGGCTATCTCTTTAAATTGATACAAATTACACCTTGTACCATTTACATGTAATGCAATTATTAATTTGTTTGTAATTATGTCTGCTATTTTATTATTTTCTATTTATCCCTTCACTTTTTCATTCCTTTTTTTCTATTTCTGAATTATTTGGTGGGTTCTACATTTCATTTTAGTATTCCATTTTTATTGATCTGTTGAAGTTTTACTATATTTCTCTGTACAATTTTTTAGTGATTGCCTCTTAGATTGAAATATACATACCTAATCTGTCAAAATTTCCTTATAATTAGTACTTTATTCACTTCAAGTGAACATAAAAAACTTACAACCATATCGTCCCCTTGGCGCTCCCCCTTTTTGTTTTAATTGCAATATGGAGTACATCTGTATACATTGAGAACCTTCAGATGATTTTATAATTTTTCTTTTTGACAGTTACATATATTTTAAAGATTTAAGAAAAGAAAAATAATTATTATATTTTCCCAGATTGTTTACCATTTCTGTTGTTCCTCACTTATTCTTTTTTTTAAAATCAGGAACCTTCATTTTTTATTAATTTTTATTGGAGTATAGTTGCTTTACAATGTTGTGTTAGTTTCTACTGTACAGCAAAGTGAATCAGTTGTACGTATACACATATCCCCTCTTTTTTAGATTTCCTTCCCATTAAGGTCACCCCAGACCACTGAGTAGAGTTCCCTGTGCTATACAGTAGGTTCTCATCAGTAATCTATTTTATTCATAGTAGTGTATATATGTCAGTCCCAATCTCCCAATTCATCCCATCCCCCCTTCCCCGCTTGGTATCCATAAGTTTCTTCTCTACATCTGTGTTTCTATTTCTGCCTTGCAAACCAGTTCATCTGTACCATTTTTCTATATTCCACATACATGAGTTAATACACAATATTTGTTTTTGCCTTTCTGACTTACTTCACTCTGTATGACAGTCTCTAGGTCCATACACGTGTCTACAAATGACCCAATTTCATTCCTTTTTATGGCTAAGTAATATTCCATTGTATATATGTACCACTACATCTTTATCCATCCATCGATGGGCATTTAGGTTACTTCCATGACCTAGCTACTGTAAATAGTGCTGCAGTGAACATTGGGGTGCAGGTGTCTTTTTGATATATGGTTTTCTCTGGGTATATACCCAGTAGTGGGATTGTGGGGTCATATGGTAATTCTATTTTAGTTTTTTAAGGAACCTCCATACTGTTCTCCATAGTGGCTGTATCAATTTACATTCCCACCAACAGTGTAAGAGGGTTCCCTTTTCTCCACACCCTCATCAGCAGCTGAGGGTTGTCTTTTCGTCTTGTTTATAGTTTCCTTTGCTGTGCAAAAGCTTTTAAGTTTCATGAGGTCCCATTTGTTTATTTTTGTTTTTATTTCCATTACTCTAGGAGGTGGGTCAAAAAAGATCTTGCTGTGATTTACGTCAAAGAGTGTTCTTCCTATGTTTTCCTCTAAGAGTTTTATAGTGTCCGGTCTTACATTTAGGTCTCTAATCCATTTTGAGTTTATTTTTGTGTATGGTGTTAGGGAGTGTGCTAATTTCATTCTTTACAGGTACCTGTCCAATTTTCCCAGCACCAGTTACTGAAGAGACTGTCTTTTCTCCATTTCATATCCTTGCCTCCTTTGTCATACATTAGTTGACCATAGATGTGTGGGTTTATCTCTGGGCTTTCTATCCTGTTCCATTGATCTATATTTCTGTTTTTCTGCCAGTACCATATTGTCTTAATTACTGTAGACTTGTAGTATACTGTAAAGTCAGGAAGTCTGATTCTGCCAGCTCTGTTTTTTTGCCTCAAGATTGCTTTGGCTATTCAGGGTCTTTTGTGTCTCCATACAAATTTTAAGATTTTTTGTTCTAGTTCTGTAAAAAATGCCATTGGTTTTTTGACAGGGATTGCATTGAATCTGTAGGTCGCTTTGGGTAGTACAGTCATTTTCACAATATTGATTCTTCCAATCCAAGAACATGGTATATCTCTCCATCTCTTTGTGTCATATTTGATTTCTTTCATCAGTGTCTTATAGTTTTCTGAGTACAGGTCTTTTACCTCCTTAGGTAGGTTTATTCCTAGGTATCTTATTCTTTTTGTTGCACTGGTAAATGGGATTGTTTCCTTAATTTCTCTTTCTTATCTTTCATTGCTAGTGTATAGTGATGCAAGAGATTTCTGTGCATTAATTTTGTATCCTGCAACGTTACCAAATTCATTGATTAGCTCTAGTAGTTTTCTGGTGGCATCTTTCGGATTATCTATGTATAGTATGATACCACCTGTAAACAGTGACAGTTTAACTTCTTCTTTTCCAATTTGTATTCCTTTTATTTCTTTTTCTTCTCTGATTGCCGTGGCTAGGAATTCCAGAACTATGTTGAATAATAATGGCCAGAGTGGACATCCTTGTCTTGCTCCTGATCTTAGAAGAAATGCTTTCAGTTTTTCACCATTGAGAATGATGTTTGTTGTGGGTTTGTCATATATAGCCTTTATTATGTTGATGAAGCTTCCCTCTATGCCCACTTTCTGGAGAGTTTTTCATTAATAGGTGTTGAATTTTGTCAAAAGCTTTTTCTGCATCTATTGAGATGATCATATTGTTTTTATTCTTCAATTTGTTAATATGGTGTATCACATTGATTGATTTGTGTATATTGAAGAATCCTTGCATCCCTGGGATAAATCCCACTTGATCATGGTGTATGATCCTTTTAATGTGTTTTATTTATATTTTTTTTTTAATTTTTTTTTTTTTTTGCGGTATGCGGGCCTCTCACTGTTGTGGTCTCTCCTGTTGTGGAGCACAGGCGCCGGACTCGCAGGCTCAGAGGCCATGGCTCACGGGCCCAGCCGCTCCGCGGCACATGGGATCCTCCTGGACCGGGGCATGAACCCGTGTCCCCTGCATCGGCAGGCGGACTCTCAACCACTGCGCCACCAGTGAAGCCCTTAATGTGTTTTTGAATTCTGTTTGCTAGTATTATGCTGAGGATTTTTGCATCTATATTCATCAGTGATATTGGTGTGTAATTTTCTTTTTTTGTAGTATCTTTGTCTGGTTTTGGTGTCAAGGTGATGGTGGCCTTGCAGAATGAGTTTGGGAATGTTTCTTCATCTGCAATTTTTTGGAAGAGTTTGAGAACGATGGGTGTAAGCTCTTCTCTAAATGTTTGATAGAATTCACTTGTGAAGCCATCTAGTCCTGGACTTTTGTTTGTTGGGAGATTTTAATCACAGTTTCTGTTTCATTACTTGTAATTGGTCTGTTCATATTTTCTATTTCTTCCTGTTTCAGTCTTGGAGGTTATACCTTTCTAAGAATTTGTCCATTTCTTCCAGGTTGTCCATTTTTTTGGCATAGAGTTGCTTGTAGTAGACTCTTATGATGCTTTGTATTTCTGTGGTGTTCATTGTAACTTCTCCTTTTTCATTTCCAATTTTACTGGTTTGAGTCCTCGCCCTCTTTTTCTTGATGAGTCTGGCTAAAGGTTTATCAATTTTGTTTATCTTCTCAAAGAACCAGCTTTGCGTTTTATTGATCTTTGCTATTGTTTTCTTTGTTTCTATTTCATTTATTTCTACTCTGATCTTTATGATTTCTTTCCTTCTACTAATTTTGGGTTTTGTTTGTTCTCCTTTCTCTAGTTCCTTTAGGTGTAAGGTTAGATTGTTTATTTGAGATTTTTCTTGTTTCTTGAGGTAGGATTTTATTGCCATACACTTCCCTTTTAGAACTGTTTTTGCTGCATCCCAAAGGTTTTGGATCGTCATGTTTTCATTGTCATTTGTCTCTAGGTATTTTCTGATTTCATCTTTGATTTTTTCAGTGATCTCTTGCGTATTTAGTAATGTATTATTTAGCTTCCATGTGTGTTTTTTTTACTTTTTTCCCTGTAATTTATTTCTAATCTCATAGCGTTGTGATCAGAAAAGATGCTTGATATGATTTCAATTTTCTTAAATTTACTGAGGCTTGATTTGTGACCCAAGATGTGATTTATCCTGGAGAATGTTCTGTGTGCACTTGAGAAGAAAGTGTAATCTGCTGTTTTTGGATGGAATGTCCTATAAATATCAATTAAATCTATCTGGTCTATTGTGTCATAAAGCTTGTGTTTCCTTATTAATTTTCTGTCTGGATTATCTGTCCATTGGTGTAATTGAGGTGTTAAAGTTGCCCACTATTATTGTGTTACTGTCGATTTCTTCTTTTATAGCTGTTAGCATTTGCCTTATGTACTGTGGTGCTCCTATGCTGGGTGCATATATATTTATAATTGCTATATCTTCTTCTTGGATTGATCCCTTGATCATTATGTAGTGTCCTTCCTTGTCTCTTGTAACATTCCTTATTTTAAAATCTGTTTTGTCTGATATGAGTATTGCTACTCCAGCTTTCTTTTGATTTCCATTTTCATGGAATATCTTTTTCCATCCCCTCACTTTCAGTCTGTATGTGTCCGTAGGTCTGAAGTGGGCCTCTTGTAGACAGCATATATAAGGGCCTTGTTTTTGTATCCATTCAGCAAACCTGAGTCTTTTGATTGGAGCATTTAATCCATTCACATTTAAGGTAATTATTAATATGTATATTCCTATTACCATTTTCTTAATTATTTTGTGTTTGTTTTTGTAAGTCCTTTTCTTCTCTTGTGTTTCCCACTTAGAGAAGTTCCTTTAGCATTTGTTGGACAGCTGGTTTGGTGGTGCTGAGTTCTCTTAGCTTTTCCTTGTCTGTAAAGCTTTTGATTTCTCTGTTGAATCTGAATGAGATCCTTGCTGGGTAGAGTAATCTTGGTTGTAGTTTCTTCCCTTTCATAATTTTACATATATCGTGCCACTCCCTTCTGGCTTGCAGCACTTCTGCTGAGAAATAGCATTAACCTTATGGGAGTTCCCTTATATGTTATTTGTCGTTTTTCCCTTGTTGTTTTTAATAATTTTTCTTTGTCTTTATTTTTGTCAATTTGATTACTTTGTGTCTTGGCATATTTCTCTTTGGGTTTATCCTGCCTGGGACTCTCTGTGCTTCCTCGACTTGGGTGGTTATTTCCTTTCCCATGTTAGGGAAATTTTCAACTGTAAACTCTTCAAATATTTTCTCAGGTCCTTTCTCTCTCTCTTCACCTTCTGGGACCCCTATGATGTGAATGTTGGTAGGTTTATTGTCCCAGAGGTCTCTTAAGCTATCTTCATTTCTTTTCTTTTTTCTTTATTCTGTTCTGTGGAAGTGAATACCAGCATTCTGTTTTCCAAGTCACTTAACCGTTCTTCTGCCTTATTTATTCTGCTATTGATTCCTTCTAGTGTATTTTTCATTTCAGTTATTTTATTGTTCACCTCTGTTTGTTTGTTCTTTAATTCTTCTAGTTGTTTGTTCTTTTAGGTGTTTGTTCTTTAATTCTTCTAGGTCTTTGTTAAACATTTCTTGCATTTCTCGATCTTTGCCTCCATTCTTTTTTCCAAGGTCCTGGATCATCTTCACTATCATTATTCTGAATTCTTTTTTTGGAAGGTTGCCTATCTCCATTTCATTTAGTTGTTTTTCTGGGGTTTTATCTTGTTCTTTCATCGGGTACATAGTCTTCGGCCTTTTCATTTTGTCTATCTTTCTGTGAATGTGGTTTTCATTCCACAGGCTGCAGGACTGTAGTTCTTCTTGCTTCTGCTGTCTGCCTTCAGGGGTGCACGTATCTTTTTGATTTATCGTTTTCTCCAGGTATATGCCCCAGATTGGGATGGCTGGAACATATGGTAGTTCCATTTTTAGTTTTTCGAGGAACCTCCATATTGTTCTCCATAGTGGTTGTACCAATTTACATTCCCACCAGCAGTGTGGGAGGGTTCCCTTTTCTCCACATCCTCTCCAGCATTTATTATGTGTAGACATTTTGATGATGGCCATTCTGACCTGTGTGTAGTTTTGATTTGCATTTCTCTAATAATTAGTGATGTTGAGCATCTTTTCATGAGTTTCTTGGCCATCTGTATGTCTCCCTGGAGAAATGTCTATTTAGGTCTTGTGCCCATTTTTTGATTGGGTTGTTTGTTTTATTGATATTGAGCTGCATGTGCTGTTTGTATATTTTTTTTACAAGTTTTCTTTCTTTCTGAAGAACTTCCTTAAAAATTTTTAAAGTAAGTCTCCTAGCAACCAATCTCTTAGTTTCCCCTCCTATGAAAATCTCTTTTTCTCACATTCATTCTCTGAAGGTATTTTCACTGGATATAAAATTCTGAATTGTGATTATACTGCCTTCTGGCCTCTGATGAAAGAGTTATTTTTCTCAGCTGCTTAAGAAGTTTTTTCTTTATCTTTTGTTTTCACCAGATTATTATGTGTCTAGGCATGATCTTATTTGAGTTTGACCATTATGGTTCTGCAGAATTTCTTAAATCTATAAATTTATTTTTCATCAAATATGGAATATTTTAGTTATTTCTTCAAATAGTTTGTTTCTGTATCAGTCTCTCCTCTCCTCAGATTCCAATGGCAAAAATGTTAGATGCATACATATGTCCCATAGGTCCCTACTATATTCATTTATTTTTAATTTTTTCTTATTCTTGTTCAGTTTGGATAATTTCTATTGATCTGCATTTGGTTTTAATGACTCTTCATCTACCATATCCATTCTTCTATTGAGCCCACCTGGTGAGTTTTTTCCTTCAGATATTTTCTGCAGCTCTAAACTCCTCATTTGGTTCTTTTCATAAGTTCTATGTCTTATTCGAGAAGTCCTCTTTCTGTTAATTTCAACAACATCCACCGTTTCTTCACTGAATATGGTTATGGGAGCTGCTTCAAAGGCTTTGTAAAGACTGTACTGTCCAATTTTAAAATTTAATGTAATTGAAATGTATTTAATGCATTACTGATTACAATAATTGCTGTTGGTTTTTGTAAGTTATCAAATTTAAGGGGATTCCATTTATCTCTATATAATTAAAGTTTTAGTTAGGAATGGCTCCTGTATTTTATCAAGTTATTCTTAAAAATCTATTAAAAGATCATAAAAGTTCTTTACAGATGATAATATAAGGGATTATATTGGTAGATTTTTATAATATTAAATTACCATTGCATTCCTGGAATAAGTTTTGTTTTAATGTAATATATTTTTCATTTTACTCTTTGCTGGATTCTATTTGTGAGTATTTTGTTTGTAATTTTGAATCTATATCAATGAATGCTATTTGTCTCTAGTATTATTCTTTCAGTATTTTGTGTTTTGATATTGACACTGTATTATTTTATGAAATGAATTAGAGAATTTTAAAAACTTTTTTGTGGTTATTCATCTTTTCATATATGTTAACTTAAAGACATCAATTATAACTTCTTTATTTCCATTCTAGCTTTGGAATGGCTTTACAGTCCAACATTTCCACATTTCTTTTTTTTTTTTTTAACATCTTTATTGGAGTATAATTGCTTTACAATGGTATGTTAGTTTCAGCTTCACAACAAAATGAATCAGTTATATATATACATATATTCCCATATCTCTTCGCGCTTGCATCTCCCTCCCTCCCACCCTCCCTATCCCACCCCTCCAGGCGGTCACAAAGCACCGAGCTGATCTCCCTGTGCTATGCGGCTGCTTCCCACTAGCTATCTACCTTACGTTTGGTAGTGTATATATGTCCATGCCTCTTTATCGCTTTGTCACCGTTTACCCTTCCCCCTCCCCATAGCCTCAAGTCCATTCTCTAGTAAGTCTGTGTCTTTATTCCTGTTTCACCCCTAGGTTTTTCATGACATTTTTTTTTTAATTCCATATATATGTGTTAGCATACGGTATTTGTCTCTCTCTTTCTGACTTACTTCACTCTGTATGACAGACTCTAGGTCTATCCACCTCATTACAAATAGCTCAATTTCGTCTCTTTTTATGGCTGAGTAATATTCCATTGTATATATGTGCCACATCTTCTTTATCCATTCATCCGATGATGGACACTTAGGTTGTTTCCATCTCTGGGCTATTGTAAATAGAGCTGCAATGAACATTTTGGTACATGACTCTTTTTGAATTATGGTTTTCTCAGGGTATATGCCCAGTAGTGGGATTGCTGGGTCATATGGTAGTTCTATTTGTAGCTTTTTAAGGAAACTCCATACTGTTCTCCACAGTGGCTGTATCAATTTACATTCCCACCAACAGTGTAAGAGGGTTCCCTTTTCTCCACACCCTCTCCAGCATTTATTGTTTCTAGATTTTTTGATGATGGCCATTCTGACTGGTGTGAGATGATATCTCATTGTAGTTTTGATTTGCATTTCTCTAATGATTAGTGATGTTAAGCATTCTTTCATGTGTTTGTTGGCACTCTGTATATCTTCTTTGGAGAAATGTCTATTTAGGTCTTCTGCCCATTTTTGGATTGGGTTGTTTGTTTTTCTGTTATTAAGCTGCATGAGCTGCTTATAAATTTTGGAGATTAATCCTTTGTCAGTTGCTTCATTTGCAAATATTTTCTCCCATTTTGAGGGTTGTCTTTTGGTCTTCTTTATGGTTTCCTTTGCTGCACAAAAGCTTTTGAGTTTCATTAGGTCCCATTTGTTTACTCTTGTTTTTATTTCCATTTCTCTAGGAGGTGGGTCAAAAAGGACCTTGCTGTGATTTATGTCATAGAGTGTTCTGCCTATGTTTTCCTCTAAGAGTTTGATAGTTTCTGGCCTTACATTTAGGTCTTTAATCCATTTTGAGCTTATTTTTGTGTATGGTGTTAGGGAGTGATCTAATCTCATACTTTTACATGTAGCTGTCCAGTTTTCCCAGCACCACTTATTGAATAGGCTGTCCTTTCTCCACTGTACATTTCTGCTTCCTTTGTCAAACATAAGGTGACCATATGTGCGTGGGTTTATCTCTGGGCTTTCTATCCTGTTCCATTGATCTATCTTTCTGTTTTTGTGCCAGTACCATACCGTCTTGATAACTGTAGCTTTGTAGTATAGTCTGAAGTCAGGGAGCCTGATTCCTCCAGTTCCTTCTTTCGTTCTGAAGATTGCTTTGGCTATTCGGGGTCTTTTGTGTTTCCATACAAATTGCAAAATTTTTTGTTCTAGTTCTGTGAAAAATGCCAGTGGTAGTTTGATAGGGATTGCATTGAATCTATAGATTGCTTTGGGTAGTAGAGTCATTTTCACAATGTTGATTCTTCCAATCCAAGAACATGGTATATCGCTCCATCTATTTGTATCATCTTTAATTTCTTTCATCAGTGTCTTATAATTTTCTGCATACAGATCTTTTGTCTCCTTAGGTAGGTTTATTCCTAGATATTTTATTCTTTTTGTTGCAATGGTAAATGGGAGTGTTTTCTTGATTTCACTTTCAGATTTTTCATCATTAGTATATAGGAATGCCAGAGATTTCTGTGCATTAATTTTGTATCCTGCCACTTTACCAAATTCATTGATTAGCTCTAGTAGTTTTCTGGTAGCATCTTTAGCGTTCTCTATGTATAGGATCATGTCATCTGCAAATAGTGACAGCTTTACTTCTTCTTTTCCGATTTGTATTCCATTTATTTCCTTTTCTTCTCTGATTGCTGTGGCTAAAACTTCCAAAACTATGTTGAATAAGAGTGGTGAGAGTGGGCAACCTTGTCTTGTTCCTGATCTTAGTGGAAATGCTTTCAGTTTTTCACCATTGAGGATGATGTTTGCTGTGGGCTTGTCATATATGGCCTTTATTATGTTGAGGAAAGTTCCCTCTATGCCTACTTTCTGCAGGGTTTTTATCATAAATGGGTGTTGAATTTTGTCAAAAGCTTTCTCTGCATCTATTGAGATGATCATATGGTTTTTCTCCTTCAGTTTGTTAATATGGTTTATCACATTGATAGATTTGCGTATATTGAAGAATCCTTGCATTCCTGGAATAAACCCCATTTGATCATGGTGTATGATCCGTTTAATGTGCTGTTGGATTCTGTTTGGTAGTATTTTGTTGAGGATTTTTGCATCTATGTTCATCAGTGATATTGGCCTGTAGTTTTCTTTCTTTGTGACATCCTTTTCTGGTTTTGGTATCAAGGTGATGGTGGCCTCGTAGAAGGAGTTTGGGAGTGGTCCTCCCTCTGCTATATTTTGGAAGAGTTTGAGAAGGATAGGTGTTAGCTCTTCTCTAAATGTTTGATAGAATTCGCCTGTGAAGCCATCTGGTCCTGGGCTTTTCTTTGTTGGAAGATTTTTAATCACAGTTTCAATTTCAGTGCTTGTGATTGGTCTGTTCATATTTTCTATTTCTTCCTGATTCAGTCTTGGCAGGTTGTGCCTTTCTAAGAATTTGTCCATTTCTTCCAGATTGTCCATTTTATTGGCATAGAGTTGCTTGTAGTAATCTCTCATGATCTCTTTTATTTCTGCAGTGTCAGTTGTTACCTCTCCTTTTTCATTTCTAAATCTATTGATTTGAGTCTTCTCCCTTTTTTTCTTGATCAGTCTGGCTAGTGGTTTATCTATTTTGTTTATCTTCTCAAAGAACCAGCTTTTAGTTTTATTGATCTTTGCTATTGTTTCCTTCATTTCTTTTTCATTTATTTCTGATCTGATTTTTATGATTTCTTTCCTTCTGCTAGCTTTGGGGTTTTTTTGTTCTTCTTTCTCTAATTGCTTGAGGTGCAAGGTTAGGTTGTTTATTCAAGATGTTTCCTGCTTCTTAAGGTGGGCTTGTATTGCTATAAACTTCCCCCTTAGAACTGCTTTTGCTGCATCCCAC
Organism: Leucopleurus acutus; assembly: GCF_964270905.1. Classification (NCBI taxonomy): domain Eukaryota; kingdom Metazoa; phylum Chordata; class Mammalia; order Artiodactyla; family Delphinidae; genus Leucopleurus; species Leucopleurus acutus. The sequence goes on from NC_139148.1 coordinate 99,432,522, forward strand.
AGGTTTTGGGTCGTTGTGTCTCCATTGTCATTTGTTTCTAGGTATTTTTTGATTTCCTCTTTGATTTCTTCAGTGATCACTTCATTATTAAGTAGTGTATTGTTTAGCCTCCATGTGTTTGTATTTTTTACAGATCTTCTTCTGTAATTGAAATCTAGTCTCATGGCGTTGTGGTCAGAAAAGATACTTGATACAATTTCAATTTTCTTAAATTTACCAAGGCTTGATTTGTGACCCAAGATATGATCTATCCTGGAGAATGTTCCATGAGCACTTGAGAAAAATGTGTATTCTGTTGTTTTTGGATGGAATGTCCTATAAATATCAATTAACTCCATCTCATTTAATGTATCATTTAAAGCTTGTGTTTCCTTATTTATTTGCATTTTGGATGATCTGTCCATTGGTGAAAGTGGGGTGTTAAAGTCCCCTACTATGAATGTGTTACTGTCGATTTCCCCTTTTATGGTTGTCAGTATTTGCCTTATGTATTGAGGTGCACCTATGTTGGGTGCATAAATATTTACAATTGTTATATCTTCCTCTTGGATCGATCCCTTGATCATTATGTAGTGTCCCTCTTTGTCTCTTGTAATAGTCTTGTTTTAAAGTCTATTTTGTCTGATATGAGAATTGCTACTCCAGCTTTCTTTTGGTTTCCATTTGCATGAAATACCTTTTTCCATCCCTTTACTTTCAGTCTGTATGTGTCTCTAGGTCTGAAGTGGGTCTCTTGTAGACAGCAAATATATGGGTCTTGTTTTTGTATGCATTCAGCCAATCTGTGTCTTTTGGTGGGAGCATTTAGTCCATTTACATTTAAGGTAATTATCGATATGTGTGTTCCTATTCCCATTTTCTTAATTGTTTTGGGTTCGTTATTGTAGGTCCTTTCTTTCTTTTGTGTTTCTTGCCTAGAGAAGTTCCTTTAGCAGTTGTTGTAGAGCTGGTTTGGTGGTGCTGAACTCTCTCAGCTTTTGCTTGTCTGTAAAGGTTTTAATTTCTCCATCAAATCTGAATGAGATCCTTGCTGGGTAGAGTAATCTTGGCTGCAGGTTTTTCTCCTTCAACACTTTCAATATGTCCTGCCACTCCCTTCTGGCTTGCAGAGTTTCTGCTGAAAGATCAGCTGTTAACCTTATGGGGATTCCCTTGTGTGTTATTTGTTGTTTTTCCCTTGCTGCTTTTAATATGTTTTCTTTGTATTTAATTTTTGACAGTTTGATTAATATGTGTCTTGGCGTATTTCTCCTTGGATTTATCCTGTATGGGACTCTCTGTGCTTCCTGGACTTGATTAACTATTTCCTTTCCCATATTAGGGAAGTTTTCAACTATAATCTCTTCAAATATTTTCTCAGTCCCTTTCTTTTTGTCTTCTTCTTCTGGAACCCCTATAATTCGAATGTTGGTGCGTTTAATGTTGTCCCAGAGGTCTCTGAGACTGTCCTCAGTTCTTTTCATTCTTTTTTCTTTATTCTGCTCTGCAGTAGTTATTTCCACTATTTTATCTTCCAGGTCACTTATCCGTTCTTCTGCCTAAGTTATTCTGCTATTGATCCCATCTAGAGTACTTTTAATTTCATTTATTGTGTTGTTCATCGTTGCTTGTTTCATCTTTAGTTCTTCTAGGTCCTTGTTAACTGATTCTTGCAATTTGTCCATTCTATTGTCCATTCTATCTCCAAGATTTTGGATCAACCTTACTATCATCATTCTGAATTCTTTTTCAGGTAGACTGCCTATTTCCTCTTCATTTGTTAGGTCTGGTGGGTTTTTATCTTGCTCCTTCATCTGCTGTGTGTTTTTCTGTCTTTTCATTTTGCTTATCTTACTGTGTTTGGGGTCTCCTTTTTTGCAGGCTGAAGGTTCGTAGTTCCTGTTGTTTTTTGTGTCTGTCCCCATTGGCTAAGGTTGGTTCAGTGGGTTGTGTAGGCTTCCTGGTGGATGGTACTAGTGCCTGTGTTCTGGTGGATGAGGCTGGATCTTGTCTTTCTGGTGGGCAGGTCCACGTTTGGTGGTGTGTTTTGGGGTGTCTGTAGACTTATTATGATTTTGGGCAGCCTCTCTGCTAATGGGTGGGGTTGTGTTCCTGTCTTGCTAGTTGTTTGGCATAGGATGTCCAGCACTGTAGCTTGCTGGTCGTTGAGTGAAGCTGGGTGCTGGCGTTGAGATGGAGATCTCTCGGAGATTTTTGCTGTTTGATATTATGTGCAGCTGGGAGGCCTCTTGTGGACCAGTGTCCTGAAGTTGGCTCTCCCACCTCAGAGGCACAGCACTGACTCCTGGCTGCAGCACCAAGAGCCTTTCATCCACAGGGCTCCTTAATTTGGGATGATTCGTTGTCTATTCAGGTATTCCACAGATGCAGGGTATATCAAGTTGATTGTGGAGCTTTAATCTGCTGCTTCTGAGGCTGCTGGGAGAGATTTCCCTTTGTCTTCTTTGTTCTCACAGTTCCCAGGGGCTCAGCTTTGGATTTGGCCCTGCCTGTGCGTGTAGGTCGTCGGAGGGCGTCTGTTCTTTGGTCAGACAGGACGGGGTTAAAGGTGCCGCTGATTCGGAGGCTCTGGCTCACCCAGGCCGGGGGGTAGGGAGGGTCACGGAGTGCGGGGCGGGCCTGCAGCGGCAGAGGCCGGCGTGACGTTGCAGCCTGAGGCACGCCGTGCGTTCTCCCGGGGGAGCCGTCCCTGGATCCCGGGACCCTGGCAGTGGCAGGCTGCACAGGCTCCCCGGAAGGGCGTGTGGCTAGTGACCTGTGTTCGCACACAGGCCTCCTGGCAGCGGCAGCAGCGGCCTTAGCGTCCCATGTCCGTCTCTGGGCTCCGCACTCTTAGCCGCGGCTCGCGCCCGTCCCTGGAGCTCTCTCAAGCAGCGTTCTTAATCCCCTCTCCTCGTGCACCAGGTAACAAAGAGGGACGCAAAAGTCTCTTGCCTCTTCGGCAGGTCCAGACCCCTCCCCGGACTCTCTCCTGGCCAGCCGCGGCGCACCAACGCCCTGCAGGCTGTGTTTACGCCGCCAACCTCAGTCCTCTCCCGGCGCTCCGACAAAACCGGAGCCTCAGCTCCCAGTCCCGCCCGCCCCAGCGGGCGAGCAGACAAGCCTCTCGGCTGGTGAGTGCCGGTCGGCCCGATCCTCTGCGCTGGAATCTCTCCGCTTTGCCCTCCGCACCCCTGTTGCTGTGCTCTCCTCCGCGGCTCCCAAGCTCCCCCACTCTGCCTCCCGAAATCTCCACCTGCGAAGGGGCTTCCTAGTGTGTGGACACTTTTCCTCCTTCACAGCTCTCTCCCGCTGGTGCAGGACCCGTCCCTATCCTTTTGTCTCTGTTTAGTTTTTTCTTTTGCCCTAACCAGGTACATGGGGGGTTCCTTGCCTTTTGGGAGGTCTGAGGTCTTCTGCCAGCGTTCAGTAGGTGCTCCGTAGGAGTTGTTCCACGCGTAGATGTATTTCTGGTGTATCTGTGGAGAGGAAGGTGATCTCCGCGTCTTACTCTTCCGCCATCTTCCCGGAAGTCCCACATTTCTTAATTATATTATCAGAATATTGGAAAATTATTTTTTCTGTGATGGGATTATAATTTTCAGGGTGGGGTTATTCCTTTATACACTTAACAAATATTTTTTGAGTGCCTACTTTGTGCAAGGCAAAACTTGTCTCTATTATTTCATAGAAATAAAGCCCTTGTATTTTTTCATTTGCACAAATGAACTGAAATTTTACAGTGTCTATTATTCAGTCTTTGCCTTTATTGTCAATATTGGTGGGGATGCCTGTGATTTTTGGAGTTACTAAGGCTGACGTAATCTGTGAATAAATAAATGAATGACTGAATGTAGGAAAATGTCTTATGAAACACTACACAATTTTTACCTCTGAAAACAAGATTTAATCTCATTCAACTAATTGACCTCCCCCATGGAAATTATGCTATGTGGCCTTTTTGCTATGCAACTTCCACAAAACTTCTCACATATTTCTTGTCTGGAATGTGCCTGATCACATAAATTTATCTAAAGAAAATACACTTTAATTCCATTGAGACAACTAGAAAAATCCATTTGTCTTCTTAACAAGACAAATATGAAAACTAAATTCTAAATATTTTGAATTAACAGGTCTGTAGTGAAATCCAGGAAGGAATATATTTAATAAGAATCTTAGGGGATAATTGTGATCAGCCATAATTGTACATCTTGTATGTTTCAAAGTAGACTTCTTGAAAACCCTGTACAAGGAATATTGTCCTCTATTATAAAAGCAATTGAATTTATTATTCAATAAGAAATAGTGTATGGTGATAGGAGGTACCTTAGTGTTCAGGAAAAAGTGTCAGATTTGGAGCAAAATTCTTTACTCACACTGTAGACTTGAACAAGTCTGAAACTTTGAGACACATTTTCCTCACACTGTAGGATAACAGAACTGACACTACAGAATTTTTTGTGTTGTATGGACTATAACTAAAAATGAAGTACCTAACTAACACTGTGCTTGGTATATGACAGGTACTGTACAATAGCTATTGCCATTTTTGCCATTATTAAATATGCAACTGCTGAGAAATGACCAGATAGTGTATTGACTTTGCAGAGTGGACATGTATCCTCATGAGGCTATATATTGGCATATGGTGAAGTTGAGTTTAGAGTGAGGTTATGATCTGTTGAGAGGGATGTATTCTTTTATACATTTAACAAATATTTATTTAGTGCCTACTTTGTGCCATGCATTGACCTAAGCATTATGAATAAAACAGTAGAAAAATAAAACAGATAACAATATTGACCCAATGCATCTTATATTCCAGTGGTTATGGCAACAAAATTTTCCACATAATGGCAGTGAGGTAATACTTGTGTATTTGAAATACAATTTGAAAAATAATTTTTGAACGTCAAACAGTTCGAGAATACCCAAACCCTCAACACAATCAACTTCTAGATGGATACAATCTGAGGAGATTACAAGATAATGATGAACAGAAATGGACATTCATAAACATTTTTGTTTAGAAGAATTTTTAATAATGTCTTTGATTTCTTTGTTGTGCTCCTTGAATTCCAATGGTTGTTAGTTACACCTCTGCAGATAAAAACTATTAACTCTATTAACTCTAAACATAATACAAAAACAACTATCTAAAGGTACTGGAGAAAAACCTAAAACAGAAAGATTCTGGAGGGTCTCAAGACTTGGAAGAAGAGAACAGCACTGGTTGAGTTTCCAAATTTCATGACTTACAGTCGAAGAGGAAGATGCAGTCTATGTCAGGTCAAGTGCCTAAACCTCCAAAAAATCTGCAGTTATTGTAGCCCAAAGAAACTGAGGACAGAGTTTGAGGAAATCTCAAAGCTGAAAGTTGAGGGAGCATATAGGAAAGGGCAGAGATAGAGGGAACCATAGATTCTTCTCTGGGGAACCATAAACTTGGCTTAAATCTCTAGCTAACCTCTGAACCATACGTGTCTGGGGCAAAATCAAATTTCCTGAGTTGCCAAATTATAAAATTCAAAATATTCAAGTTTCATCAAAGGTAAGAGGAATGCAAATAAACTAGAAAGTATGGCCCATTCACAGGAAAAAAAATTAATAGAAAATGATCCTGAGGAAGCCTAGGCATTAGACTTACTAGACAAAGACTTTAAATCAACTCTCTCAAAAATGCTCAGATAGCCAAAGGAAACCATGGACAAAGAACTAAAGGAAACCAGAATTTGTCTCAACAAATCAAGAACAGCAATAAAGGGATATAAATTATAAAAAGAAATCAAATAGAAATTTGGGGGATGAAACGTACAAAAATTCAATTAAAAATTTACTAGACCAATTCAACTGCAGAATGGAGCAGAAAGAAGGAAGAATTAAGGAACTTGGAGATAGGTCAATTTAGATTATCCAGTTTGAGCAGAAGAAAGAGAAAAAAATGAAGAAAAATGAACAGCACCTGAGAGAAACAAGATACTATCAAGTTTACTAAGCTCAATGAATGCTAAGCATATATTACTCCAAGAGATCCACACCAAGACATTATGGTCAAAATTACAAAGGATCTTTAAAAAATTAATAATGAATTTTCTTTAGAAACCATGGAGGTCAGAAGGCAGTGGGATGACATATTTAAAGTGCTCAACAGGGGCTTTCCTGGTGGCACAGTGGTTAAGAATCTGCCTGCCAATGCAGATGCAGGGGACATGGGTTCGAGCACTGGCCCGGGAATATCTCACATGCCACAGAGCAACTAAGCCCGTGCACCCCAACTACTGAGCCTGTGCTCTAGAGCCCAAGAGCCACAACTACTGAGCCTGCGTGCCTAGAGCCCATGCTCTGCAACAAGAGAAGCCACCACAATGAGAAGCCCGCACACCACAACTAGAGAAAGCCCGCATGCAGCAAAGAAGACCCAGCACAGCCAAAAATAAATAAATTGGAAAAAAAAAATAAACAAAAAATAAATAAATAAAGTGCTCAACAGCAACAGGAACAACAACAATTCTGTCAACCAAGAATTCTGCATATGGCAAAACTCTAAACTATCCTTCAAAAAATGGAGAAACTGAGATTTAAGGCACAATAAAGTCAACAAAGTTGATAAACCTTTAGCTAGAAATACTAAGAAAAAAGAGAGAGAAGACACAAATTTCTAAAATTATAAATGAAAGCGGGGAAGGGCATTATTACTGACCTTACAGAAATTAAAAGGATTATAAAAGAATAAATGAATAATTGTACTCCAACAAACCACATAACCTAAATAAAATGGACAAATGACAAATTCCTAAAAGCATGCAAGCTACTAAAAGTGACTCAAGGGACTTCCCTGGTGGCACAGTGGTTAAGAATCCACCTGCCAATACAGGGGACTCGGGTTTGAGCCCTGATCTGGGAAGATCCCACATGCTGCGGAGCAGCTAAATCCATGCGCCACAACTACTGAGCCTGTTCTCTAGAGCCCACGAGCCACAATTACTGAGCCTGCGTGCCACAACTACTGAAGTTCGTGTGCCTAGAGCCCATGCTCCACAACAAAGAGTAGCCCCCACTCGCTGCAACTAGAGAAAGCCTAGCGCAGCAATGAAGACCCAACACAGCCAAAATAAATAAATTAAATAAATTAATTTTTTTTTAAAGTGACTCAAGAAGAAATAAAGACTCTGATTAGACTTTATAACAAGTAAAGACATTGCATCAGTAATCAAAAAACCTTCCAACAAGACAAATCCTGGACCAGATGGCTTCACTGGTCAAATTTTATCAATTATTTAAAGAAGAACTAATACCAATACTTTTCAAACTCCTACAAAATAAAAGATTAGGGAACATTTGTAACTCATTCTATGAGACCAGCATTATCCAGATACCAAAGCCAGATAATGACATCACAGGAAAAGACAATTATAGACCAATATCACTTATGAATATAGATGCAAAAATCCTCAACAAAATGCTAGCAAACTAAATTCGGCATCATATTATACACCGTGACCAAGTGTGACTTATCCCAAGAATGAAAGGTGGTTCAGCACATAAAAAATCAATTAATGTAATGCATCACATTAATAGAATGAAGGTAAGAAAACCACGTGATCATCTCAAATGATGTAGAAAAAGCATTTAACAAAATCTCTCTTTCATCATTAAAAACACAGAACATACTAGGAATAAAAGGAAACTTCCTCAACATGATAAAAGGCATGTATGAAAAACCCACAGCTAACATATCCTATTCAATAATGAAATAATGAAAGATTATTCTTTAAGATAAGGAGAAAGACAAGATATCTGCTTTCACTACTTATATTCAACATTGTACTGGAAATTCTATCTAGAGAAATCAAGTGAAAGAAAATTAAAGGCAGAGGAAAATTGGAAAAGAAAAAATAAAATTACCTCTCTTTGCAGATGATGTGATCTTACATATGGAATATCCTAAAGAACCCACACACAAAAATATAGATCTAATAAATGAATTCAGCAGAGTTGAAGGTTTCAAGATTAATACATGAAAATTAGGTATAGTTCTAAACAAGAGCAATGAGCAATCCATAAATGAAATTAAGAAAATTTCATTTATGAGAGCATGCAAAAAAATTTCAACTGATAAGAGCATCAGCCATAGAAAAGAATGAAGTACTGATAGAAGCTACAAAATGGATGAACCTCAAAAAGAAAGAAACCAGACACAAAAGGTCGCCTATTGTATGATTCCACTTACATAAAATAACCAGATTAGCTAAATTCAAGAGACAAAAGGCAGATAAGAAATTGTCAGGGGCTGGGGGCGGTGGCGAAAATGGAGAGTGACTGCCTAATGGGTAGTGGTTTCCTTTTGCAATGATGAAATGTTTTGGAACCAGAAAAAGGTGATGGTTGCATAATGTTGTGAATGGGCTAAATGCCTCTAGATTGTACACTTTAAAGTGATTAATTTTATAATATGTAAATTTTACCTCAATAAAAAATAATGTATGTAACACTGAATGCATTATCATCATCATCGTCATATCATTACTATGGAAAACAATGTTTACCAAATTTTACTTTCTTTTATAAACTTAGATTATGAGAAGAAAAAATACGTAGACTAAATTTAAAACTACAGTTGGTATAATTTACATAACATGTTCTTGTCTTCTCTCTGTTCTCTTTCAGATTATGTCTGGCCATTACCTAGATATTTGTGCCCCGTCTGGATTTCTTTAGATGTTTTATTTTCTACAGCGTCCATCATGCACCTCTGCGCTATTTCGCTGGATCGGTATGTAGCAATACGTAATCCTATTGAGCATAGCCGTTTCAATTCACGGACTAAGGCCATCATGAAGATTGCTATTGTTTGGGCAATTTCTTTAGGTAATTAACTTTCTTGGCCAGTAGAATTGCAGCGGCTATGCTCAATACTTTCGGATTATGTACTGTGAACAACGTACAGACGTCGACTGGTAACATTTGCGTTTAATCGGGATTCTTCTATTTAATAATTATTCTTAACCTATTTATCTGATATTTAGGTTAACAATAATGTAAGAAATGTAAAGTATATAAATATGCAAATGTAAAGTTTCCATTTATCCTGCTAAATTATTTTACGTGTCAAAAATGCCAATGAATTCTGCAACACAGACACATAACCTTTGAGATAATTAAAACGATTTGAAGATGACAAAGATACATGGTAAAATCTAAATTTTTAAAATGCAGCTTTTAAATCTTAGAAGAGATCAATCTATCCCAGAATATTAATCTTAATATTTTTATTCTAATTCTATATCTTCAGTGGAAAACTTTATAGTGCAAGATGAATCTTCACAAAGTAAACATGTCAAAATTTATGCTGTTAATCAACCTAAAATATACTATTTCCCCTTCACTTTTAAATATCTCCTTGAATTCTGGTTATACAGAAACAAAAACATCTATTGGTTTCTTTAAAGATTTCGGGGAGGTTAAAGGGAGAGAAATGATCATCTTACTGCTTTTATTTAAAATATTCATGCTCAACAATACTAATATTCAAGTCACAAAATTTAACCAATTGGAATATAAGGGATTTTACAATTCATATTTTCCTTTTTTTTCTCCTCCAGTTGGAACGTACATTTAGTGTCTCATTAAATAATTCCTCTTCAAAGTTATGTTTCTGTAAAAGATTCTGATAAATTTTACAATATCAAGATGTCTTTACTGATATCATCTAAAGATCTTGACTCTGGGTTCATTGATAAAATAAATTTAAGTTTTAAGATTGTTCTATTATAGGTGAATGCACACACACACACCCCTTCAGATAAAAAACAATGAAACTTCTCCAAGAAAAAAAAGTGACTCTATATACACAATTTGACCTACATATTCAAGGACTTATACATTTTACCCTCTCCATCATGAAGACCTTCTCTAGAAAGATGCCAGTTCTTACGGCGCTTACAAAGGAAATACACAGCTAAATTAAATCAGAATATTAAAAGCATTACCTTCTAACAATTGCAGACTGGGTAATTTGGACTGACTCTTGTGCTAAATACAACAAAAATATGGGGAAAATACTATAAGCATTGAGAAGCTAATAAGAAAATCTAGAAACAATAAATGCTGGAGAGGGTGTGCAGAAAAGGGAACCCTCTTGCACTGTTGGTGGGAATGTAAATTGATACAGCCACTATGGAGAACAGTATGGAGGTTCCTTAAAACAATAAAAATAAAACTACCATATGACCCAGCAATCCCACTACTGGGCATACACCCTAATAAAACCATAATTCAAAAAGAGTCATGTACAACAATGTTCATTGCAGCTCTATTTACAATAGCCAGGACATGGAAACAACCTAAGTGTCCATCGACAGATGAATGGATAAAGAAGATGTGGCACATATATATAATGGAATACTACTCAGCCATGAAAAGAAATGAAAATGAATTATTTGTAGTGAGGTGGATGGACCTAGAGTCTGTCATATAGAGTGAAGTAAGTCAGAAAGAGAAAAACAAATACCGTATGCTAACACATATATATGGAATCTAAAAAAAAAAAAAGGTTCTGAAGAACTTAGGGGCAGGGCAGGAATAAAGATGCAGACGTAGAGAATGGACTTGAGGACACGGGGAGGGGGAAGGGTAAGTTGGGACAAAGTGAGAGAGTGACATGGACATATATACACTACCAAATGTAAAATAGATAGCTAGTGGGAAACAGCCACATAGCACAGGGAGATCAGCTCTGTGCTTTGTGACCACCTAGAGGGGTGGGATAGGGAGGGTGGGAGGAAGACACAAGAGGGAGAAGATATGGGGATATATGCATATGTATAGTTGATTCACTTTGTTATAAAGCAGAAACTAACACACCATTGTAAAGGAATTATACTCCAATAAAGATGTTAAAAAAAAAGATAGTGAGACATCCATAAAAAGACAGAAATCCAGGAAAAATGATTATGACTTTTGGGTCACGTCTGCTAATGAGGCATTTGCAAACCTGAAGATGTGATGACAGGTTGAGAAGCTCATTCAAGTCTCACGAGCCTGGCAAGGGTCAACAAACTTGGGCTTAGTTTGGGATCCCAAAGGACTGTACACTAGAAGTAAGGATGAACCAGGGTTAAACCACCCTTGGCATGGAGTTCAGGCCTGGTTCAAGCCACCCATCTAAGCAAAATAATCTTGAGCCTGGCAATTGGATTAAGGTGATTTCATAGTCTTCACCTTTCCAATTTTCTTGGTATAAACAAAAAAATCCTTATCATCCTAGGCTTCAAATGACTTCTTTCAATAATTTTCAATTCCTGTAACTGAAATACAATGATAAACAGACACACGAAGAAACAAGACAAATGAACTAGATATAACACAATAAAAGATAATACAAATGAACCCACAGGCACTCAAGATAGTTGAATTACCTGACATAGACTTTAAACAACTATTTGTAGTGTGAACATGGAAATTACAAGCTGAACTTACATATTTCAGCAAGAAACTGCAAGCTGTAAAGGGTGACATTTAAGATATAAGAAACAACGAGAAAACCTGGAGCTCAAACATATGAAAACCTTAGAACTCAAAGACAGATTAGACATGGCTAAAGAGAGCATTACTGGAGGTCAGTCAGAAGAAACTGTGATGAATGAAGCAAGGAAAATCAGAAGGATATAAAAGAGAAAATAAGAAGATAATGGACATACAGTACAAAGTGAGAAGAATTCCATAAGGTGAGAAAAGAATGGCAGAAAAGCAATATTTGAAGAAATAATGGCTTTTCAAATTGATGAAAAACACCAATTCTCTCATTTAAAGAGCTCAACAAGTCTCAAGCAGAATGAATAAAAAACAATCAACATTTAGACCCATCATTGTGACATTGCAGAAAAAGAGAAAACATATATCAACCTTAAAAAAAAAAGATCAAGTTAGTTCAGTAGAGCAACGATAAGATGGATGAATGCCTTCTCAACAGCAACAGTGAAAACTAGAAGATATTAAAATGATAGTGTCAGTGTGCTGATGAAAAGTGAATGCTGGGACTTCCTGGGCAGTCCAGTGGTTAAGACTCCCACTTGCACTGCAGAGGGCGCATGTTCGATCCCTGGTCTGGGAACTAGGATCCCGCATGGCACAGGGAGTGGTGAAAAAAAAATTTTTTTTAAGTGAATGCTAAATTAGAATCATATATTCAGCAAAATTATACCTCAAGAATCAAAGTGAAATAAAGACATTATCAAGCAAAAACTAAGAGAACGTGACAAAAGCAGTCTCCTGCTTAACAAAATACTAAAGGGTGTTCTTCAAACAAAGGAAAATGGCCACAAAAGGAAGGTTGGAGATGCAGGAAGCAATTAAGTGCAATGAAAATGGTAAATGTGTAGTTAAATATAAATAAACATTGACTGTATAAAACAATAATGATAATGTCTTATGGCATTCAGTATATTAATAGAACTAAAATGCACAAAATAGCATATAAGAACAGAGGGTTGAAAGTAAACTTTTATCATTGTCCAGGAGAAAAATAAAAATGATATTTAGTATTAAGCTTTGATGAATAAAGTATAACTGTCCATTCAACGGTAATCACTAATAGAAAGGAAACGTTTACCTTCCAAATTTTTAGAAGAATATTAGAGAATAATATAACAAATCTAAAAGGAGGCAATAAAAGATAAAAAATAGTAACACAGATCAGGTGGGAAAATATAGAAACACATACTAAGATGGCAAAATTAAAACCAAATATATCCATAATTATATTAATTGTAAATGGGACTAAATATTCCAAGACTGTCAGATAAGATTTGAAAAAATAATCCAACTATGTGTTTCTAAGACACATATATATCATAAGGAAAGTAAGGGATTAAAAAGGTACTCCACACAAACACTAACCAATAGAAAGATTGTATAGCTATAGTAGTAATCTATCAGAATAGATTTTTCAGCAAAATCAATTATTTTAAAGAAAGAAGGTTACTTCATGATTATGAAGGAGTTAATTCATTTGGAAGACACAGAATAATGAATGTATGGATATAATATTATGGCCTCAACATTACTAAATTAAACATGGACAGAATTGTAAGGACAAATAGGCAAGTCTACAATAATGGTGTAAAATTTTAACACACCCTTTTCAGTGATTGTATGAGGACAATGAAAAAAGCTGAACTAATGGACAAGTGAAAATACATATTCCTATCATTTGCATAAGAAATATTTATCATAATTGACCATATATTCGGCCATAAATTAATTCTCAATAAATTTCAAGTGTTGGAATCAAAGTAATTCAAATTCAAATGAAATAGAAATGTTTACCAAAAGGTAACTAGAAAAATCTACATATATTTGGAAATTAAGAAATTATTTTCCAATAAACTATGACCCAATGGATTTAGAATCCACTGATGACTCTTCTCTGAACCATTTATTATTATGTGATTGTAAACTAATGATTTTTTCTCTTTATTATTCTTTCTTCCTTTATTAGTTGGCATTGTACTGTAAGGAAGGTTTTCCCTCCCACTTTGTTATTCATTTATTCATATTAGTAAATACTCTTGAATTCTTTTGTAATCAATATAACTTAATTCATTACTGTCCTTAATTATTTTGACGCTCAAATTGTCCCAGATTTGTCCAATAACTACTTTTGTTATGTCCCATCAGCACATTAAGCACTTTCTTACTTTCTGTCATTGATTTTGCCAGATTTACCCTTTATTTTCCATGTCCCAGTTCTGAAATCAGTTATTTCATACAAGGAACCCTTGGGTTTTTTTAGTGGTCAGAGGTTTTACAAACAGATATGGTATCTAGGTACACTCATTGCTATATCTATGCCTTTAATTCCAACCCAGTAACACAAGATTCTTCTGCTACCTTCCCAATTCCTTGTTATTCCTCACCTTTCTCACAATGAGTAACCTGATCCTCAAAAGCATCAAGATATTTATTTAATATTTATATTTTCTAAATCCTACAATATGAAAATTCATTTCAGAATTGCTATCCTCATACAACTAAATAAATAAAATGCTATGTTTAAAATTGTATTGCAATTGTTTTTTTGGTTTTTGGGTTGTTTTTTTTTTTTTTTTGCCTTTAGAATGTTTCCCACTGAGGTTATATGTCAAAGCATTCTGTTCAAAATATTACAATTAATATGGATATTTTCTTCTGTGTGGATCTGTTACCAATTCTTAAAAGTTAGGGATTTTTTTCGTTTCTGTATGCATTCAGTATTGATTTACCCTACCTTGCTGCCTTTATTTTTTAATATGTAAGACCTTAATATTATGTTCCAAAGTATGCAAATAGTATACTCAGAGAAGTGTCACTCTTTCTTCTCTCCCTTGGTTAACCCATTCAATAATTTCTAGACTACACTTCAAAGTTTATTTTTTCAAAAAACTATATATATTCTTGTTTCTCCTTTCTTAGATAAAAGATAAAATACTATATACATGTTAACACTTTGCTGTTCTTTACTCTGTAATATGTCCTGGGAATCCCTCTCTATCCATTCATAGTAAGATGGTAGATGTAAACCCAAATATCATGTAAATGACCTAAACACTCTGTTTAAAAGCCAAATTCCTTTTTTAAATGCTCATTAGTACTGCATTTTATAGATATATTGTAATTTATTTAACCAGTCTCCTGTGTAGTATGAGCGTTTGTTTCTAATATTTTGTAATTACTAATAATTCCACCAGAAATAATCATTCTCTCACTCTGTGTGTGTGTTTCATATTTTTGAAAGTTTAATTTCACCAAAAATTCCTCTTTCAGTCTTTCATAATGAAGTAAGATATTAGCTGTAGGGCTTCCCTGGTGGCGCAGTGGTTGAGAGTCTGCCTGCTGATGCAAGGGACATGGGTTCATGCCCCGGTCCGGGAAGATCCCACATGCTGCGGAAGATGTTAGCTGTAGGTGTTTTACAGATGTCCTCTATGAGGTTGAGGAAGTTCCCTTCTATTTTTTGTATGGTCACTATTTTATCATAAAAACACATTGCATTTTGTCCTTTATTCTATTAATATCACGTTACATTGATCGATTTTCACATGCTGATACAACCTTGCATTCTTTGGATAAATTCCCCTGGGTCTTGATGTATACTCATTTTTATATGTTGCTGGATTTGGTTGGCTAGTATGTTGTTGAGGATTTTTGTACTTATATTAAGAAAAAGTACTGGTCTGTGGTTTTTCTTTTTATATGACATCTTTGTCTTTTTTTTTGGTATCAGGAGTAATACTAGCCCCATAAAATGAGATGGGAAATACTCTTTCTTTTTCTATTTTTTGGAAGAGTTTTTGAATGATTGGTGTTAATTCTTTAGATATTTGATAGAATTCACCAGTGAAGCCATTTGGGCCTGAGCAGTACTTAGTGGAGTTTTTTTAATGTCAAATGGAATCTCTTTACTGTAACAGGTCTATTCATATTTTCTTTTTCTTTGTGAATTAGTCTTCATAGCTTGTGTATTTTTTTTTAATTCATGTATTTCCATACAAATTGTAAAGATTTTGTTCTAATTCTGTGAAAAATGCCTTGGTAATTTGATAGGTATTGCATTGAATCTGTAGATTGCTTTGGGTAGTATAGTCATTTTGACAATTTTGATTCTTCCAATCCAAGAACATGGTATATCTCTGCATCGACCCCAAATAGCCAAAGCAATCTTGAGAAAGAAAAATGGAACTGGAGGAATCAGGCTCCCTGACTTCAGACTATACTATAAAGCTACAGTAATCAAAACAGCATGGTATTGGCAGAAAAACAGACATACAGATCAATGGAACAGAATAGAGAGTCCAGAAATAAACCCACACACCGATGGTCAACTAATCTATGACAAAGGAGGCAAGAATATACAATGTAGAAAAGACAGTCTCTTCAGTAAGTGGTGCTGGGAAAACTGGAGAGCTACATGTAAAAGAATGAAATTAGAACATTCCCTAACACCATACACAAAAATAAACTCAAAATGGATTAAAAGCCTAACTGTAAGGCCAGATACTATAAAACTCTTAGCATAGGCAGAACACTCTCTGACATAAATTGCAGCAATATCTTTTTTGATCCATCTCCTAAAGAAAATAAAATCAAAAGTAAATAAATGGGACCTAATTAAACTTAAAAGCTTTTGCACAGAAAAGGAAACCATAAACAAAACAAAAAGACAACCCATAGAATGGGAGAGGATATTGGCAAATGAAGCGACTGACAAGGGATTAATCTCCAAAATATACAAATAGCTCATGCAGCTCAATATCAAAAAAACAAACAACCCAGTCCAAAAATGGGTGGAAGATCTAAATAGACATTTCTCCAATAAAGACATACAGGTGGCCAAAAAGTACCTGAAAAGATGCTCAACATCACTAATTATTAGAGAAATGCAAATCAAAACTACAATGAGGTATCATGTTACACCAGTCAGACTGGCCATCATAAAAAAATCTAAAAACAATAAATGCTGGAGAGGGTGTTGAGAAAAGGGAAACTTCCTACACGTTGGTGGGAATGTAAATTGGTACAACCATTATGGAGAACAGTATAGAGGTTCCCTAAAATACAAAAAATAGAGCTACCATATGATCCAGCAATCCCACTCTTGGGCATATATCTGGAGAAAACAATAATTCAAAAGGATACATCCACCCCAATGTTCATCACAGAACTATTTGCAATAGCCAAGACATGGAAGCAACCTAAATGTCCATTGGCAGAGGAGTGGATAAAGAAGATGTGGTACATATATACAATGGAAAATTACTCAGCCATAAAAAAGAATGAAATAATTCCATTTGCAGCAACATGGCTGGACATAGAGATTATCTTACTAAGTGAAGTAAGTCAGACAGAGAAAGACAAATATCATATGATATCACTTATATGTGGATTCTAAAAAAAATTGTACAAATTTTGAATGAAAGAATAAGGCAAGTTCAAATTCCACAAAACACTGTTCTTACGGAAGTAGAGCTTTCTTCTTGAATAAATACTCCCCGAATTACTGAAAGACTTTGGCATATTTCTGGAGTTCTGATAGGTTGATTTTGACAATATTTTCCAGTGTTCTCATTGTTTTTATAGATAAGAGCATTTTTATGTCTTTATCACCATTTCCACTAATGTCACCTTCAGTTGTATCATCATTCTTTACTTTAACCTCCTTTTGTCTTTATAATTAAGCTAGGTTTCTTATAGATAAAATATAGTTGTCTTGTTTATTTATCTAATCTTGCAATCTCCACTGCTCATATTTATATCTTTTATATATAATGTCATTATTGGTATAGTTGGGTTTAAAACTAATCTTTTGCTGTTTATTATTTGTCCCTTTTTTATTGTTGTTATTTTCTGTCTTTTTTTTTTTCTTATTCTTTTTTCAATACTCAATCACCTCAGGGTCTCTTTTACTAACTCTTTCATCTTCTGATCAGCAGTTACTGCTTCAATGTTCTTTGCATATCTAGTACTTTTAATTGTATGTCCAGCATTGTGGGTATTATATTATAAAAGCCCTTGATTTTGTCATCTTTCTCTCATAAGTGTTAAATTTTATTCTAACTGAAAGTTAAATTATCAGCATATCACCTGGATACTGTATTAGATTCCTAGCGCATAGCCTTACTTCAGTCTCAACTAAAGGCCCTGAGTATTTTCCAAAGACGGTCCACTATGCGTATACGATCTCTAAAATCTCAGCTTTTCTTTCCAGCCTTCCAGTGTCTGTTATATGCTAGGACCCCAAGAGGCTTACCTAGGTCATTTGCATCTCAGGAGTTGGCCAAAATCATGAGAAGAAATTTTATGCAAGTTTCAGAGAACCCCTGTGTGTCTGTCCATTCTCTCCTGGCATAACACCCAAATTTAAGTCTCCATTCAGCTCTGAAATGTTATTTATGTCTCAACTTCCCAGCAAAAGTGCTACACTTTGACTGGGCTCTATTTCCTTAAAACATAGTTTCAAAATTGCTCATCAGGAGGAAGCTTGTGTAAATGGGAGCTCAAACATGGGCTTCCTGTCTCTTAAAGATTGTAGCTTTGCACTTCAGCTTATCCAGTAAATAGAAACAATTGTATAATGTATTTGGTGCAGCCTTGTTTTTTGTTGCCAAGGTATAATTTACATACAATAAAATGTACAGATTTTTATGCATAGTGATTGATGAGTAAGAAAAAATGATAATTTCTATGTAACCATCAGAAATAAAACAAGATTTAAAGTAATTCTACCGCTCAATAATTGTCCCCATTCACTTTCCAGGCAATACACCTGTAATGGGACAACCATTGTTCTTTATTACTAATATTTAGTTTTAACTTTCCCAGATATTCAAATAAATGAAAATAAACATTGCATTCTTTTATGTGTCTATCATCTTTTTTCAATATAGTGATTTTGAGATACATCCATTTTGTTGCACTTATCATTAACTTGCTCTTTTTTATTGCTAAGTAACTATCATTGCATGAATATACTACCAGTTGTTTATTCAATTATCTCCAGATGGATATTTACATTATTTTCAGTTTGGGACTATTAGGAATAAAATTGGTATGAGAATTATTTTTCAAAGTCTATTTTAGGTTCTCTGTTTTTATTTCTCTTGGGTAAATACTTAGGAATGGAATTGCTGGGTCAAAACAAAGTTGTAGGTTTATCTTTACTTAGAAGAAACAAACAAACTACCAAACCAGTTTTCAAAGTGGCAGTACTATTCTGTATTCCCACCAGCAACATATGTGAGTTCTAGTTGATCCATGATTTCGTTGCCACTTGGTAATGTCCTCTTTCTGATTGCACAGTCCCCTGTAGTTTCTACCTGCTTTTTGTTCACTCTCAAGTATCTTCGCATGTTGGGTGTTTTAAATTTTGTTCAAGCTTTTGATTGTTGTCAGCAGGAGACCTAGTCTTCTATAAACTATTCCACCATTATTAGAAAATGATAGTATTTACTTACAAGTTCTTATAGATTTTTGTGGCAGGAAGTTAAATCTGACTCTGATACCAGCTATTGAATCATGACTATAGCTGGGAGTTTGTACATTTTTTTTTTAATTTTTTTTTTTTTCCAGTACGCGGGCCTCTCACTGTTGTGGCCTCTCCCGTTGCGGAGCACAGGCTCCGGACGCCCAGGCTCAGTGGCCATGGCTCACAGGCCCAGCTGCTCTGCGGCATGTGGGATCTTCCCGGACCGGGGCACGAACCCGTGTCCCCTGCATCAGCAGGCGGACTCTCAACCACTGCGCCACCAGGGAAGCCCTGTACATTTTGATGGTTAAAAAAATTTGCATTTTTTCTTCTAGTTTTGTTGAGATATAATTGACATACAGCACTGTATAAATTTAAGGTATACAGCATAATGGTTTGACTTACATGCACCATGAAAAGATTACCAAAATAAGTTTAGTGGATATCCATCATCTCATATAGATACAAAATTTAAAAAATAAAAGTTTTTTTCCTTGAGATGAGAACCCCTTCCCTCTTAATAACTTTCATATATAACATACAGCAGAGTTAATTATATTTATCATGCTGTACATTGTGCCCCTAGTACTTATTTGTCTTATAAGTGGAAGTTTGTACCTTTTGACTGTCTTCATCCAATTCCCCCTCCTCCCACCTCCCACCTCTGGTAACCACAAATATGATCTCTTTTTCTATGAGTTTGTTTATTTATACATTATACATTTCAAATTGGTCACCATGAGAAGTCTAGTTACAGTATGTCACCATACAAAGATATTACTTAATTGTTGACTATATACACCACACTGTACATTTTATACTCATGACTCATTTATTTTGTAACTGGAAGTTTGTACCTCTTAATCTCCCTCACCAATCCTCTCCTTCCCTACCCCCCTCCCCTCTGGAAACAACCTGTTTGGTCTCTGTATCTATGACTCTGTTTCTGTTTTGCTATGTTTGTTCATTTTGTTTTTTAGATTCCACATATAAGTGAAATCATACAGTATTTTGTCTTTCTCTGACATTTCACTTAGCAAAATACCCTCTATGTCCATCCATGTTGTCATAAATGACAAGATTTCATTCTTTTTTATGGCTGAGTAATGTTCTTTTGTGTGTGTGTGTGTGTGTGTGTGTGTGTGTGTGTGTATACCACATCTTCTTTATCCTTTCATTTATTGATGGGTTGCTTCCATATCTTGGCTATTATAAGTAACACTGCCATGAACCGGGAGGGCATATATCTTTTCAAATTAGTGTTTTTGTTTTCTTTGAATAAACACCCAGGGGTAGAATTGCTGGATTATACAGTAGTTCTATTTTTAAATTTCTTGAGAAATCTCCATACTGTTTTCCATAGTGGCTGCACCAATTTACATTCCCACTAACAGTACACAATTGTTCCCTTTTCTTCACATCCTCACCAACAATTATTTGTTGTCATTTTGGTAATAGCCATTCTGACAGGTGTGAGGTGATAGCTCATTGTGGTTTTGGCTTGCATTTCCCTAGTGATTAGTGATATTGAGGATCTTTTCATGTGCCTGTTGGCCATCTGTATATCTTCTTCGGAAAAATGTCTACTCAGGTCCTCTGCCAATTATTTTAATGGGATATTTACTTTTTATGTGAGTTGTGTGAGTTCTTTGTATATTTTGCAGATAACCTCTTATTAGTTACATCATTTATCTTCTCCCATTCAGTAGGAAGTCTTTTCACTTTGTTGATAATTTCCTTTGTTCTGCAAAAGCTTTTTAGTTTGATGTAGTTCCATTTGTTTATTTTTGCCTTGTTGGCCTTGCCTGAGGAGACTTATTCAAAAACAATATTGCTAAGACCAATGTTAGGGAGCACACTGCATACATTTCCTTCTAGGAGTTTTATGGTTTCAGGTCTTACATTTAAGTCTTCAATCCATTTTGAGTTTATTTTCATACGAGGTATGAAAGTAGTCCAGTTTGATTCTTCTACACGTAGCTGTCCAGTTTTACCGACACCATTTATTGAAGAGGCTGTCTTTTCTCCATTGTATATTCTTGCCTCCTCTATCATAGATAAATTGACCATATAACTGTGAATTCATTCCTAGGTTCGCTATTCTCTTCCGTTGACCTAAGTGTATGTTTTTTGAGCCAGTATCATACTGTTTTGATTACTGTAGATTTGTAGTGTAGTTAGAAATCAGGGAGCATGATGCCACCAGCTTTGTTCTTTTTTCTCGAGATAGTTTTGGCTCTTCAGGGTCTTTTGTGTTTCCAGACAAATTGGGAAATTTTTTGTTCTAGTTCTGTGGGAAATGCCTTTCGGTATTTTTATAGGGATTGCATTGAATATGTAGATTGCCTTGGGTAGTATGGTCATTTTAACAATATTAATTCTTCCAGTTCATGAACACAGTATATCTTTCCATCTGTTTGTTTCATCTTCAATTTCTTTCATCAGTGTCTTATAGTTTTCCAATACAGGTCTTTTATCTCCTTAGTTAGACTTAATGTTAGGTATTTTATTCTTTTTGATGCTATTATAAATGTAATTGTTTCCTTAATTTCTCTTTCTGATAGTTTGCTGTTAGTGTATAGAAATGCAACAGATTTCTGCATGTTAATTTTGTATCCCACAACTTTACCAAATTCGTTGATGAGTTCTAGTAGTTTTTGTAGAAATCTTTATGCATCTATATATAATATCATGTCATCTGCAAACAGTGACAGTTTTACCTTTTCCATTCCGATTTGGATTCCTTTTATTTATTTTTCTTGTCTGATTGCTGTGGCTAGGAATTCCAATACTATGCTGAATAAAAGTGGTGAGAGTGGGGCATCATTCTGTTTCTGATCTTAGAGGAAATGCTTTAACCACTGAGTATGTTGTTAGCTGTGGGCTTGTCATATATGGCCTTTTATGTTGACTTATGTTCCCTCTATACTCACTTTCTGGAGAGTTTTTATCATAAATCAATGTTGAATTTTGTCAAAAGCTTTTTCTGTATCTATTGAGAGGATCATATGATTTTTATTCTTCAATTTGTTAATATGGTGTATGACATGATTGATGTTTGAATACTGAACCATCCTTGCATCCCTGGGATAAACCCTATTTCAGCACAGTCTATTATTCTTTTAATGTATTGTTGAATTCAGCTTGCTAGTATTTTGTTAAGGATGTTTTTGTATCTATGTTCATCAGTACTATTGGTCTGTAATTTTCTTTTTTGTGATATCTTTTCTGGTTTTGGCAGCAGGACGATGCCGGCCTTTTGGAGTGAACTTGAAAACATTCCTTCCTCTTCAAGTTTCTGGAATAGTCTAAGAAGGATAGATATTAACTCTTTTCTAAATATTTGGTGGAATTCCCCTTTGTCACCATCTGTTCTTGGAATTTTTTTTTATTACTGATTCAATTTTATTACTCAAAATTGGTCTGTTCATATTTTCTATTTCTTCCTGATTCAGTCTTGGGAGGTACATTTCTAGGAATTTGTCCATTTCTTCTAAGTTGTCCATTTTATTGGTATAGACTTGTTCATAGTAATATTTTATGATCCTTTGTAGTTCTGTGATGTTGACTTAACTCCCCATTTTTCATTTCTGAATTTATAGTTTTGAACCCTCTCTCATTTTTTTCTTTATGAGTCTGGCTAAAGGTTCATCAATTTTGTTTATCTTTTTAAAGAACAAGCTCTTAGTTTTATTGATCTTTTCTATTTTTTTAGTCTCTATTTTATTTATTTCTACTCTGATATTTATGATTTCTTTCCTTCTACTAACTTGGGGTTTTGTTCTATTTCTAGTTCATTTAATGTAAGGTTTGGTTGTATATTTGAGATTTTCTGGTTTCCTGAGGCAGGCTTGTATCACTATAAACTTCCCTTCTAGAACTGTTTTTGCTGCATCACATAGATTTTGGATCATTGTGCTTTCATTTTCATTTGTCTCCATGTATTTTTTGATCTCCTCTTTGATTTCTTCAGAGACCTATTGGTTATTTAGCAGCATATTGTTTAGCCTCCATGTGTTTATGATTTTTGAAGTTTTTATCTTGCAGTTGATTTCTGATCTCATAGTGTTGCAATGTGATGTTTAATATGATTTCAATCTTTTTCAATTTACTAAGATTTGTTTTGTAGCTTAGCATGGGATCTACTCTGGAGAATGTTCCATGTGCACTTGAAAAGAATGTGTATTCTGCTGCTTTGGATGGAATGTTCTATATAAATCTATTAGGTCCATCCAGTATAATGTATCATTTAAGGCCAGTGTTTCCTTATTGATTTTTGGTCTGGATGATCTGTCCATTGATGTAAGTGGAGTGTTAAAATCCCCTACTATTATTGTGTTCCTGTCAATTCCTCCCTTTATTTGTTAATATTCACTTTACACATTTAGGTGCTCCTATGTCGGGTGCATATATATTTACAATTGTTATATCTTCTTTTGGATTGATCCCTTGATCCTTATGTAATGTCCTTCTTTGTCTCTTGTAACAGTTTTTATTTTAAAGTTTATTTTTTTGTGGTATAAGTGTTTCTGTGCTGGCTTTCTTTTCATTTCTATTTGCATGGAATAACTTCTTCCATTCCCTCAGTTTCATTCTCTTGTCTTTAGATCTCAAGTCTCTTGTAGGCAGCATAGTGATGGGGCTTGTTTTTGTATCTGTTCAGCCACTCTATGTCTTTTGATTGGAACATTAATTCATTTACATTTAAGTAATTATTGATAGGTATGTACTTATTGCCATTTTGTTCATTGTTTTGGGGCTGTTTTGTAGTTCTATTTTTTCATTTATACTTCTTTTGTTCTCTTCCCTTGTGATTTGATAACTATCTTTACTGTTACATTTGGACTTCTTTCTCTTTTTGTGTGTATTTCTATTATAGATTTTGTTTGTGGTTACAATGAACTTTATATATATCTATATAAATATATGATTATTTTAAGTTGCTATCTCTTAAGTTCAAATGCATTTTAACAAACCTGAATTTTTATGTCCTTCCCCACTTTTAATGTTTTGGACATCATAGTTTACAACCTTTTTGTTTTGTGTATCCCTTAACTACTTACTGTGGATATAGATGATTTTACTACTTTTGTCTTTTAAGCTTCTTACTAATTTCATAAGTGATTGATCTACTACCTTCACTATATATTTGTCTTTAGCAATGAGATTTTCTCCTTTTGTAATTTTCATTTTTCTGGTTGTGGAGTTGTGGTCTTTCTTTTCCAATTAGAGTAGTACCTTTAATATTTCTTCTGAAACTGATTTCATGATTCTGAATTCTTTTAGCTTTTGCTTGTCTGCAAAATTCTTTATCTCTCCTTTAATTCTGAGTGACAGCCCTGTTAGGTAGAGTATTCTTGGTAGTAGGTTTTTTCCTTTCATCACTTTTAATATATCATGCCACTCTTTCTGACCTGCAGAGTTTCTGCTGAAAAGTCAACTGATAGCCTCATGGGAGTTCCCTCGTACATAACTTGCTGCTTTTCCTTTGGTGCTTTTAATATTCTCTTTTTATCTTTAATTTTTGCCATTTTAATTACAATGTGTCTTGGCCTGTTCCTCTTTGAGTTTATCCTGTTTGAGACTCTCTGTGATTCCTGGACCTGGATGGCTGTTTTCTTTCCCAGGTTAGAAAAGTTTTCAGCTATTATGACTTCAAATAAGTTCCCTGCACATTTTTCTCTCTCTTCTCTTTCTGGGATCCCTACAATGCAAGTGTTAATAGGCTTGATGTTGTCCCAGAGGTCTCTTAAACTGTCCTGATATTTAAAAAAAAAAAAATTTCTGTTCTGCCTGAGTGATTTCCATTGCTCTGCTTTCCAGTTCCCTGATCTCTTCCTTTGTATCATCTAATCTACTGTTGATTCCTTCTGGTTTATTTTTTATTTCAGTTATTGTATTCTTCAGCTTTGCTTGGTTCTTATTTATATTTTCTAACTCTTTGTTTAAAAACTTCTAACGTCTAACTGTGTTTATCCATCCTTCTCCTGAGTTATTTGAGCTCCTTCATGATCATTACCTTGAACTCTTTATCAGATAGACTGCTTATCTCCATTTAGTTCTTCTGGGGCTTTATCTTGTTCCTCCTTTAAGCAAATATTTCTCTGCTGCCTCATTTTGCCTAATTTGCTGTTTTTATTTCTATGTTTCTGGTAGGTGGGTTACATTTCCTGACCTTGGAGAAGTGGCCTTATGTAGGAGACTTCCTATGCCTTTCAGCAGTGCACTCCCCTCTGGTCACCAGAGCTACATGGTCTAGTGGTGTCATCTATGTGAGCTGCATGGGCCCTTCTTTTGTGGTGGGCTGACTACTATAGGCATGCTTGTAGGTAAGGCTGGCCCCCAGTCTGGTTGGTTGCTGGGCCCTGCCTATTGTGAAGATTGCTGGTTGCTGGTGGGCAGGGCTGTGTCCCATCATGTCTGGTGGCACAGTCCAGGGGTTCCTGAGGCTAATGCTGGCCTGCTGGTGGGCAGGGTAGGGTCCTGTGATCTCTGGTGCTAGAATTGGCACTTGCCAGCACCATTGTCCTCATGGTAGAATGAGCTCCCCAAAATGGCTACTGCTAGCATGTATGTCCCCAGGGTGGATTCAAGTTTTCTCCTGCCTCTCCAGGAGGCTAAGATAGCAAGTGGTTATGACCCAGGCTCCTTTCATATTACTGCCTCTGCCCTGGGTCTCAGAGCTTGTGAGGCTTTGTGTGTGCCAAGAGTAGAGTCTTTTTTTCCTACAGCCTTCCCCAAAAGTAAGCCCCACTGGCCTTCAAAGCCAAACATTCTGGGGACTTGTCTTCCTGGTGCAAGCCCCCTGGGCGAGGAGCCCAACGTGGGGCTTGGACCACTCATTCCTTGGGAAGAACCCTTGCAATTGTAATATCCTCTCATTTGTGGGTTACCTACCCAGGGGGATGGGTCTTGACTATATTGTGTCTCTACCCCTCCAACCTGTCTCATTTTGGTTCCTTCTTTATATTTTTAGTTGTAAAAGATCTTTACTACCAGTCTTCAGGTTGTCCTCATTGATGGTTGTTCTGTAAATAGTTGTAATTTTGATGTTCCTATGAGAGGAGTGAACTCAGGGTCTTTCTACTTCACCATCTTGGCCACTCCCTCCCTGCATCTTTATTTTAACTAACTTATAACTGAAATTTGGGATTTACTTCAATTACAAATGTAAGCAATAAACCAAAATAGTAATTTGCAATATCTGTAACAGTATCACCAATAGGCATTACAAATACTTGAAAATCATATTCAGTTGTAGCAGATATCTTGCCATATGATAGATGCTCATCACTATTTCAAATTTCAGGAGCTGTTAGGCCCATTACTAGATTTTGTTATTTAATGTGCTAATTAAAACCTGCATATATTACTGTTTCTAAATTTTATCTTTAATATTTTGATAGCAGAATGTCAAAATAATTTATTTCCTTTGCAATCTCCTGTATGTTATTTTATACATTAAAAACATTATTCTAAGAAGAGATCCTTAGGTACAAAAAGGTTTGGAACCCTTTCCCTAGATTTTTGTATGACTTCTTTTCACCAAAGTTCTCCCTAAAAGATCATGATCTTGAAGTTTCCCTTTATAAGAAAGATCCTGTTCCCAACCGCACCTGCCTCCTGAGTTTTAAACAACTATATTCACAGAGAATTCCATATTGATACTCATAAACATCTCTAACTTTACACAATCCAAAGTGAGTCCATTACTTTCACTGCCAAAATCCTGCTCCTTCATCTATGTTCTTGTGCTTAATGGCATCCCCATCTACCTAATGACACAAAACAGAAATTTTCATTTACTTATTAACTCTTGCCTCTCCCTCACATGTCACATCCCATCAATCACCATATCCTATCAATGGAACTTCTAAATGGCTCAAAAAAATCTGTCTATTCTCCCAATCCCCTCTACTCTTCCCTTAATTCTTTCCCTTGTATAATAATCTTTTTTTTTTTTTTTAACCTGTTACAAGAGAATTGAGGCCACCCTCTACCCAAGTCTTGACTTTCTTCCTGGAACCCATGAGTCTATTTTTTCTCAAGTTCTCAGGGTCTGGCTCCATTACTCAATGTCTTTTTCTCCACATCTTCAAACTCCCTCTTCTGAATATTTTTCCAATAGCATGTAAGGGTGTTCAACTGTCTGATTTTACCTTTAAGAAAGTTGACTATCCACACTCATCTATCTGCATTTACTCTCCTTATTTCTCACTGCTTTGTGGAATCAACAGATATACATTTAAATGCACTTTGTGCATCCAGTTAACAACTCTGTTCTTTTGCCATTTAACACTTTCTTCTCATCTCTCTTCTACCTTTTTGTATAAGGCCCAATAATTTCTGCCACCCATTCATACTACTATGTCTTCTAATAGAAAGGAACAACAAGTCTTTAGTCCTAGTGTAATTTTTCCAACTGTTTCCAACTTTGCCTCCTCAGGGACCTTTATCTAACATCTTAACCTTTCTTTTCTGTATCTTTAAGCTTTTCCACTCTATTGGCCTTCACCTTTAATGTGTAAGCATATTATTGCACCTTAAATATAATCTTAGTTTCCTCAATCTTCATTAGCTTGTGAGCAATGTAGGGGAGGAAAAATAATTTTCCCTCTACCCTTCTGAGTTTTGGGCTTAGACTCCTATAATAAAACACAGTTTAAAAAGAGAAAACAAACAAGTTTATTAACATGTATATGTTATGTATACATGGGAGATACCCAGAAAAACTAAGTAACTACCCCAAATGGTGTAAGCCATCACCTTAAATACCATCTTCAGCTAAAGACAAATAAAGATGTGGGGTGGGGGAAACCAGTTATAAGAGGTGACCAGGAAAAGCTAGGTAAACAAGGGTTAGGTTTGTTATGCAGAATTAAGTGGGCTTCTTCTCCATTGATAAGATTCTCTTATGATTTAGTCATCCTTCTCTTCCAGGTACAGAGAGGAAAATGTTTACGAATGGAGATTTCCTTTGTAAATGCAAATTTCTCTTAGGCTGTTTTCAGAGTTTCTCCTGTGTCTGTCATTTCTCAAATAACTCAAAATAATCCTTACGCCAAAGACGCATATTTTGGGGTGGCATATTCTGCTACCCATCAGTAGTAATGTTGCCATATTTCGATGTTATCTCAAATTTCACTTCCTCATGCACTCAGCCATATTATAGTTGGACCTCCCTAGGACCTCCCTCACTGTTAAAAAAATAAAATTCAACTGAGTAAATTGGAAGATCTAATTGGCTTTATTCAATGATTCATGAATTGGGTAGCATCCCTTCTAGTGAATAGATAAGCACTTCAAGGGACTGGACAAAATGGAAGGTTTTTACAGGCAGAAGGAGAGTGGGGCAAGGAAGTTATTAGCAAAACAAAATAATTATTTCAGGTTAGGTCATCTTCTTTTGAGGGAAAAGGTAATGGAAGGGGTCATTATGCAGATTACCTCATTAGTGCTGACCAGGAAATTTCAGATTGCTTAAAAGTCACATTATTGGGAGAAGTTGAGATTGCTATTAAGCCTTGGTTTGCTGTCATGGAGGCAGATGACTCCATTTGGTGCTTGCTATTTCTTTTTAACACCCAGCTGTCCAGAAACTCTTACCCAAGTTTATCTTACAAACCCTGGGCATTCCTTTTGTCACCTCATGAACTGTCTTCTCATGCTTTCCTGCTTACGAAGAATCTTCTTCTTTTAGTTCCACTTCCCTCAAAGTCATTTAAGGTCTTTTCCTTACTCGATATCCTTCATTCATGCATGCCTAGGTTCCTACTCTTCTCAAAGCTAAAAACTCCTTAAGTTCAAAGTTGACTCTCAACCTGATTCTGACTTCCTTAAAATTCCCACTGCATCATAACAATACTGATTTATCTGCCAAAGTATGCAAAATATTTCTCCAACTCTCAGTCACACTTTGTCACCTGAGAACTAAGGCAGCACTGCTTGTGTTTGTTTTGTCTTCTATGTTCTTCTCTGAAAATAGTTCCTTCATCTTCTGCTGTTAATTCCCATTGTCAAGGGACTCACTTATTACTCCGTGAGGCAAGGGACCATTCCCATCAGCCTGACATTGTGTCATCCTCCTAGGTGTCCTTGAAAAAATTCCTCTCCATGAAAAACTCATGAAAATAGATACCTAGGAGATAGCCCTGCAGTTCAGTAAAAAATTCCCTTAATCCATGTTTTCATTTTGATGTTGGTCAATCTGCTCCAGGAAATGTATTTTATAATCTCTCTTTCCTCTATCTAATTACCATTTATTATTCATCTCTTGGCAATCTGTTTCCTGTCTTCACTACTCCACTATAATTGTTCTCTCTATAATCACCAGTGACCTCATTTTCAAAGACAGAGGAAATGTTTCAAATTCTAGACTCTTCTGTGACATTTGATGCTGTTGAGGATGCCTTGTTCAGAACACTCCCTCTTTTTGCCTGTTATGACATAATTTTTCGTTCACAGTGAACTATTACCATGCTGCTGATAGCCACTTTGCAAATTTTGCTACTGGTAATTTTGATCTTACCAGAAGATGTCAAAAGAAGTTTATCATACCAGGCTCACACATATGCTGACAATGTAACGCTATGTAATGACTACTGTCTGGCCAACACTGATTGTAAGATACTATCAATTGTAAGATGCATCACACATTAGAAGATGTTAAAATCTAAAAGAAATGTACATCTAAGAATGATTGGCATATGGTATTATTATCTGATTGAAGAGAATTGATCTGTGTTGCTTGAATTCAAGGCTTCAAGAAATAATGCGAACATCTTTATACATTCTCTGAACTTACTTGCCTTATCTGAAGTAAAATAACTGCACCAAGTTATTTTATGGCTTTTATGAGGCTAGAGTAAAATAATGCATATAAAGTATACACTGCAGATACAGTACCAAAGTTAGTAAGCACTCAATAAATGATAGTAGTCGTGGTAGTCATAGTAACACATATTTTCAATAAAAACTTGAACTATAATTATTACTGAATTCAGTGTTCCTAAAATGCTAAGACTCCACATGTTTATTGAAAGTATTTTTTTCTCTCTGAGTTTAAGTAACCTTAATGAATAATAATCACTTTCACAGGATTTTCTGAGAACTAAATGAGACAATGCATGCAAAATATTTGACTGTTTATTGGTTGAAGTAGTACCTGATATTTTCAGCCGAATGTGAATTATAACTTATCTTTGTTCTTTCTAAAA
This sequence comes from Leucopleurus acutus, assembly GCF_964270905.1. Classification (NCBI taxonomy): domain Eukaryota; kingdom Metazoa; phylum Chordata; class Mammalia; order Artiodactyla; family Delphinidae; genus Leucopleurus; species Leucopleurus acutus. The sequence goes on from NC_139148.1 coordinate 99,462,720, forward strand.
TTCTAAAGATGATGTAGATTAATTGAAGTTAATTTCAGAAAGACTTAGTAATTCTAGTTAATAATTCCTTCTTTTTATGTTTTTTGTCTGGATTAAATAATACATGAAAGTATGTAATAATTATAAAACACATGACTCAGTGTGTGACAAATAAAAAGCACTCAGTAAAAAGTAGTTATTATTATTGCAATTGTTGTTATTTATACCTGGCATTTTCTTTCTTTTCTTTTTTTAACGTTTTTATTGGAGTATAATTGCTTTACAATGGTGTGTTAGTTTCTGCTTTATAAAAAAGTGAATAAGTTATACATATATCCCCATATCTCTTCCCTCTTGCATCTCCCTCCCTCCCACCCTCCCTATCCCACCCTTCTAGCTGGTCACAAAGCACTGAGCTGATCTCCCTATGCTATGCAACTGCTTCCCACTAGTTACCTATTTTATTTTTGGTAGTGTATATATATCCATATATACACTACCACTCTCTCACTTTGTCCCAGCTTACCCTTCCCCCTCCTGGTGTCCTCAAGTCCATTCTCTAGTAGGTCTGCGTCTTTATTCCCATCTTGCCCCTAGGTTCTTTTTTTTTTTTTTTTTTTAGATTCCATATATATGTGTTAATATACGGTATTTGTTTTTCTCTTTCTGCCTTAGTTCACTCTGTATGACAGACTCTAGGTCCATCCACCTCACTACAAATAACTCAATTTTATTTCTTTTTATAGCTGAGTAATATTCCATTTATATATGTGCCACATCTTCTTTATCCATTCATCTGTCGATGGACACTTAGGTTGCTTCCATGTCCTGGCTACTGTAAATAGAGCTGCAATGAACGTTGTGGTACATGACTCCTTTTGAATTATGGTTTTCTCAGGGTATATGCCCAGTAGTGGGGTTGCTGGGTCGTATGGTAGTTTTATTTTTAGTTTTTTAAGGAACCTCCATACTGTTCTCCATAGTGGCTGTATCAGTTTACATTCCCACCAACAGTGTCGGAGGGTTCCCTTTTCTCCACATCCTCTCCAGCATTTATTGTTTGTAGATTTTTTTAAATTAATTTATTTTGGGCTGTGTTGGGTCTTCGTTTCTGTGCGAGGGCTTTCTCTAGTTGTGGCAAGTGGGGGTCACTCTTCATTGCGATGCACAGGCCTCTCACTATCGCAGCCTCTCTTGTTGCGGAGCACAGGCTCCAGACGCGCAGGCTCAGTAGTTGTGGCACACAGGCCTAGTTGCTCCGCGGCATGTGGGATCTTCATAGACCAGGGTGTGAACACTTGTCCCCTGCATTAGCAGGCAGATTCTCAACCACTGCACCACCAGGGAAGCCCCTGTTTGTAGATTTTTTGATAATGGCCATTCTGACCGGTGTGAGATGATATCGCATTGTAGTTTTGATTTGCATTTCTCTAATGATTAATGCTGTTGAGCATTCTTTCATGTGTTTGTTGGCAATCTGTATATCTTCTTTGGAGTTCATTTTCACTTTTTCTCCTTGGACATATCAAAGACTGCTTCATTATACTTGCTAAATTAATTTAACTTTTCTGAAGTTAACTTCACCAAATAACATGCGCCTTTCATAATTTTTACGACAATGAGTGAGATGATGCATGTAAAATATTTAGTTGCTATTATTGATGTTGTTTATGTTTACCCTGACATAACATCACCTGAATTTCTACTAGCTGACAAATTTAAAATACTGAGAAAGACTTCATAAATTTGCTGAATTTAACTCTCCAGGGCTTAAGTAACTTCATCCATTAATATAGAACAGCAGCTCTCAAACTCTTTGGTGTCAGGACCTATTTATACTTTTTGAAATAATTGAAGACCTCAAAGAGCTTTTGTTTGTGTGGATTATATCTATTGATATTTATTATAATATAACTTAAAACTGAGAAATGTTTAACATATTTATGAATCATTTCATTTTAAATAACAGTAATGAATCCATTTAATGTCAACGTAAATATTTTTTATAAAAATAAACTATATTTCCCAAAAATAATTGAGAGAAGGCCGACATTGTTTTACAGTTTTAAAATCTCTTTAATATTTAGTTTTAGGGAAATATAGTTGGATTCTCATTTATGTATCTGCATTCAACCTGTTTTATGTTATTTGGGTTGAAGTTTATAAAGAAAATGCAGTTTTAAAGATAAATAGCTGGAAAAGGGAAACATAGCAAACTCTCTAAAAGAGTATCAGAGGCCCCCCAGGGTCCTTGAACCACACTTTGAAAACTGCTGACATATACTTTTAATTTTTTTTTAAGTATTGATTAAGATAATCTGTACAATAGGTACTGCTATTAATGCTGCTTTAGTTGCTATTATTTACATTTCATTTCCAGATACTGACAAAAGAACTTAAGTTTCTTGTTTTGTTGACTGCATTCACAGTTTCTAAAAAACCAAAAACAAATAAAACTAGTGATGATATAGATTTGGTAAAATGGTTAAGCTCCTTCACCAAATAATATCTGTATTTTAGGAGTTTTAACCAAATTGAGATAATACATTTTATATCTTTAATGTCAGTAATATGCATGGCTCAATGCCTGGCATACAAGATAGACTCAATAAAAGGCAGCCTTAGAATCACTCTTTGTTCAATGTACATAAAATTATACAAATAGATGCCAGGGATAAAATTGGCGTCACATACCCACTAACTCCTTTAGCTCATCTGGGATCACTCTGCTACCTTCTCTTGTTGTCTCTCAACAGGCTTACTTTTAGGCCCAAGAATCCTTTAGGAAAGTGAATAATCTTTTAACAGAAACAAGCTAATACCAGTTCAGAGCTGGGCTCTGAGTAATGCTGACTTCCACTGACCTTCTGATCAGAGTGTGAGGCCTTCCCTAGAAACTTCAGATATCTAGAAATACCTAAAATATTGTGCAGCATTTCCTTGGGAATTGAATCTCCACTCCAGCACTTGTTTCCTGAGTGTAGATATGTCTACCCTTGTCAGGATTCCTCCAGAATGAATGCAAACTCCCCAGATCAAGTTTCTAACCTCACGCTCTGGTTCTCACATTGCTAGAGGGCAGGGGAGGGGGGCAGTTTGGAAGGGGAGCCATTCCACTATACCCCTCCTCTGGTCTTGCTATAGGATCCTGAGAAAGTATAACATAGTTTTCTACCAACATTTTGTCAGAAAACCGCCTTCTTCTCTATATTTATATGAAAATGTTGAGCGTTTCCACTCAGGAGGCCAAGACTTTTGCTCTAGAAATAATCACTTCCAAAGTTAGCAGTGGTAGTAAATCTTAGAGACTTTTATGATCTGAGGTCTAACAGCCATTTCTTTCTCTGTTTCAGAAAGGACTTCTATGTCTTCTTTTAATTTCTTCAATTTTTAAAATATTAAACTTTTGTTATAGACACTTTCAAAGATTGTAAAGTTAGATAGAATTATATAGTAAAGACCCATGTACTCATTACCCAGCTCCAAGATTTATCAGTTTATGGACTGCCTTCTTTCATCTATACTTCCATCCACTTCTCCCTCCCATATTATTTTGAAATAAACCTCAGAATCATAATACTTTATCCTTAAATACTTCAGTCTCTATATCTAAAAATATAAGATTTTTTTCTACAGAACCACAATATCAACATCACTTTTAAAAATTAATGAACAAAAATTATTTAATATCATCAAAAGGCCAAACATTGTTCAAAATTTCCACCTGTGTCGTGAATATTTTTTAAAATTTATTTGCATCAAGATCCCAAGAAGGTCCACATATTATAATGCTTGATAGGTCTTTTAAGTCTCTCTTAATCTTAGGTTCTCTCTCTAATTTTTTCTCTTGTAAATGATTTGTGTTTAAGTAACCCGTCCCTCTTTTCTTAATCTCATATTAGCTTCCTTAACTCCAGAAAACTTCCTGCAGCCTAATCCTCACTAAAACATTTCATGAAGGATAAAGCCAATACTGACTTTTTTCAGGCAAGCTGGATCTACACTCTTTCTAGATATTCCCTCATATTTATAGCTTTTGGAATAAAGATCCTAACAGTACAAACTGACCACATTCTTAACTGTCATTTTATAACTCTTAAGAAATGTAATCTGCGTGGTTCATCAAACTGGGTGAATATTACCTTCTGATACTTGCCACTCTTCCCATCCAGAGTTCAAAGGTCTTTTCACCGGATCCTGCACTGTATTACCTGAGGACACTTTCTGTTTGCAGTGTCTCCTAGTTTTCACAGTCGTTTTTACTTTCTTGAATGGCATGCCCAGGTTCAGGGTTGCAGGCATATACCAATACCCCAAGAAGTCTTGTCACATCTATCACTGGTTCTCATACCATCACTTGGCCTCTTTCTCTAGAAAAAACAACAAACAAAAAAAAACGGTCATTTAGGAAATTCAGGATCTGAGTTAGAAGGCTTAAAGATCACTTTCCAAAGACTCTTTCTTCCTCATGTCTTCCTAGAAATTAATTACCAATCAATATCCTCAGCGAGCTCTTAGCAAAGAAACATTTACCATTTATTTCCTTCTTGATCATCCAGCCAAACACTCTATACCTGACAAAGTGTGTTAAGACAACCTGTAGGGGAGTTCCCTGGTGGTCTAGCGGTTGGGATTCTGGGTTCAATCCCTGGTCGGGAAACTGAGATCCCACCACCCACGCTGTGCGGCAAAAAAAAAAAAAAAAAAAAGACAATCTATAGGGACTTTCAGTTTCAGATTTGTCACTGTTCCCTAAAGCCAACAATGATCTTTGAGAGTGCGCTTCTATCCCCTCTCACAGTTCATAGTGCAGATATCCACCAGCTCAGGATTCCTCATAATAATCTCTGATGGAATCCTAAAAATGCAGTCTGAATTTTCCCAGGCTTCAAGTTCCTGTGGACACAAGAGAGAATAAATTAACATTAAAATTTGAATTTCACTTGCAAGTTATCCCTACTTATTAATGTAGGACCTCTTCGAGATCTACCATAATGATTTCTAAAAATTTCTAGGTTTCTTACTTATGCTCAGGCATAAGAGCACCTTCTGCTCCCACCTCCTTGTTGATATCTTCTGCCTGTGAGCTTCTTTATTAATGGAAGTGCTTACCAAATTACTACCTCTCAGTATTCTTAAAAAACAAAAGAGTTCAAAACTCCACACAGAAATGGGAGGACTGTATCTTTCCCAACTCAGCATTTCTATCTGTCTCTTGACCCTGCTTAAGCACAGAGTCTCAGGAAAATGCTTACTAAAAAGACAATCCTTTCAGTTTCTGCATAGATTATGTCCACACTGTGGTCAGATCTAATTCCTGTTTGGGGGTCATACTATCTTCTCCATCTCCAGTAACTCCAGAGCTCCTAGGCCCTGTCTCCAAAGGACACACACACAGAAGTTCCTCTTCTTGACCACTTTCCTCAGGAAAAGATGTCCTTGGCTAAAAGCTCAGCCAACCCTGATATGCTATAATTACTCTTGTAGGTGGCATACACATCATTTTTATTGCATTTGGAAGATGCTTAAAAATGAACAGTTGAATTTATTGACGTCATTGAGTATAGATGTGAAGTTATTCACTCATTCAACAAATATTTATTGAGTGCTTTCTATGAGCCAGGACAGTTCTAGGAATTGGAGATAAAACAAAAAAGACACGAACCACTCTTATGCACAACCATACCTATAATTATCTCAATAATGATAATTCCACATCTTCTACAGGAAATTTGGCGAGAAGGCATTCCTAACTTGAAAAAAGCTGTCATTTTCTGATATCATACTGCTACTCTTTCATGTGACTACCCATTTATGCTGTGAATAGCCTTCAACAGATAGATCTAAATTTTCTTCAGTGAAATGCAATTAAATGCATCCCACTGTACAAATCTGTGCGACCCTTCAATATGTTGTAACAATGTCCTACCTTCTTTTCTGTTCCTGTAGGTGTATCAGTTCCTATCCCAGTGATTGGACTGAGGGATGAAGACAAGGTGTTCATCAACAACACCACCTGCGTGCTGAATGACCCAAATTTCGTTCTTATTGGGTCCTTCGTAGCTTTCTTCATACCGCTGACGATCATGGTGATTACATACTGTCTAACGATCCACGTCCTTCGCCGACAAGCTCTGATGTTACTGCACGGCCATACGGAGGAACCGCCCGGAATTAGCCTGGATTTCCTGAAGTGCTGCAAGAGGAATACTGATGAAGAGAACTCTGCAAACCCTAACCAAGATTTGAACCCACGCCGAAGGAAGAAGAAGGAAAGACGGCCAAGGGGCACCATGCAAGCTATCAACAATGAACGAAAAGCCTCGAAAGTCCTTGGCATTGTTTTCTTTGTGTTTCTGATCATGTGGTGCCCGTTTTTTATTACTAACATCCTGTCGGTTCTTTGTGGGAAGGCTTGTAATCAAAAGCTAATGGAAAAACTTCTGAATGTGTTTGTTTGGATTGGCTATGTTTGTTCAGGAATTAATCCTCTGGTGTACACTCTTTTCAACAAAGTTTACCGAAGGGCTTTCTCCAACTATTTGCGCTGCAATTATAAGGCAGATAAAAAGCCTCCGATCAGACAAATACCGAGAGTTGCTGCCACTGCTTTGTCTGGGAGGGAGCTTAATGTTAACATTTACCGGCACACCAATGAACCAGTGATTAAGAAAGCTGATGACCAGGAGGCCGGTATAGAGATGCAAATCGAGAATTTGGAGCTACCAGTTAATCCCTCCAATGTGGTTAGTGAAAGGATTAGTAGTGTGTAAGAAAGAGCAGCGGTGCAGTCTTTTCCTACAGTAAAGCTATAAATGTAGGAAATTGTTCTATAATTCTTCTGTCGGTCATAACCTAATGTAAATATTGCTGTTTGAAAAAGTTGTTTTTATATATAGCTTTGCAATCCTGTACTTTACAATCATGCTTACAGTAGTGAGATATAGGGTTCTGTATTTACTGTTTATAATAGATTGAGAATAATTTACTTTGGTTGTTTGATGCAAACATGTTGATTTTTTCCCCCTTCCTTCCTTCCTTCCTCCTTCCCTCCCTTTCTTGCTTTCTTTCTTTCCCTCTTCTCTCTCTCTCTCTTTTTCTTTTTCACATACGGAAGTGTTGATCTTCATCTCAGGTGACATTTGCAGGAGACCAGAATGATGCACAGGACAGTGGTTACATTTCAACCACGCCAAAATTGAACAAATTCAGTGAAATCTATTTTCTGGGTTAACAGTAAATATACACTTTAAATTCTTGCTCAGCTCATCTACACACATAAACACAGTAAGATAGGTTCTGCCTTCTGATAATCTATCATAACTATTAGTGACTTAAAGGCAGGACTTAGCCTTGTTGTCACACATAGGGGAAATTTTGACATTGTCAGAATGTTCTGTTGATATTTTACTGCAATGTCTGTCACCAGACATAGTGGTATTTTAACATAGCAGCTGGTTAACCAGGACTACAGAAGTGGAAGGATGATACAAGATATATACACCAATAACAGCTTTTCACTTCTTACAGACAATGTTCAAATTCTGATTATAATGACAAGCAAACTGGAATTAGTGTTTTCATTCTGGTTCTTAGTAAATACCTAATTCCATGATTAAACTGGGAAACAAAATCCCAGAGTTATTTCCCAATCCAGGATTCATCATCAATTGGGTTTTGATCTCAGGATCCTGGAAGTTTGTGTGCTACACACAAAATGAAATTAGCATTTTGAGCCTTATTAAAATAGTATATTAATTATGGTACCTCTATCTATAGGACCTAATTTAGCAGTCCATTTTTGAGTAAAACTTGCGTTGGAAGCATAGATGATCAAAAGCTTGGAAGTTTTGCTTGATTAAGGACTACAGAACTGGGCCCTTAGAATGTGAAAAAAAAAGTAATTAAAAAGAAGCTTTTACTGAACTTTGGGAAAAACAGAAATACAGAGTTTCCATTTGGATTTTAAATAAAATGTATCTCATTTACAGATCCTTCCAAACTCTCTAGTGCAGGCAAGGCTGCAGCTAATTTGTAAAAGTGGCAAGCTCTTCATTGTACTGCAATTATGTACCAGAAGTTTAAATCTTTGTTAAAATATAGTGTTGTGTTACAGTAAGTGTTGGCCATTGTTTCATTCTTGGGCCTGCTGCTCTCTAAGAGTTCAGTACCATTTTACTAGTTTGTTAACCGTGAAAGGTTTTCAAACATTGCTAAAGTCAGACCATTAAGTCTATGCTGTGTGCAGAGTGTACAAGGGTTTCCAGTAACTGTATTTCCATGTGTGTCCATGTCACACAACTGTGGATCAATTTCTGAAGAGTTCATGATGCTATTTCTTATGCCTGACAGTTACTTACACACCTTAGAGTATCTTGAAATTGGTGAAGGCAGAATCTGAATTTCTAAAATCCCTGGTGTGTGTCCTCAACACACAGCATAGATAAATCCAACAGTCTGCCACAAGGGCGGTGGGAGAGCCAATGGACGTATTTGAGGAAACTCATACAGTCCCTACATGATTTGCAACACTGCCAAATGCCGGTCAATTGCTAGAGCATGCCCAATTATGACATGAAAGTAAAGTCTACCTGCCTGTTGGCTCTGTTGAACTGCATGTTAAAACAGTTATATGAAATTGAGTGAGATCTAATTCTTACTGAAACGAAAATGTCTGAAGAAACACACCATGCACTGAGCATGAGTTCTGCACATACAGATGGTGTCCTGCATGTATGCTGTGTATGATGCATAAATCCATCGATTTGTATTAATGTAAGGCAGAGTAGGTGATATAAGAAGGACTGAAGCAAATCCTTCAGCAGTCTTTAAAAAGACCACGTAATCAGATCTGAAGTATGGTGAGTATTAGAGAAAATTGGAAACATCTGATTTCTTTCCTGAACTATCGGGGCAAGCTCATAGCACATGTTTTACAAAGAAATAAAATATAAACCACAGATTTTCAAAAGCACTAGCAATAAGTTGAACGATAATAGCTTACAGCACATTTGTTAATAATTCTTATGCCATCAAGTAGTAGTACTTAATAGTACCCAACACAGTAATTATTCTCAAATTGTGTGCTATTCATAAGTTCTGTGCAGTTCGGTATGAAACAAGTATACTCATTTGGATATAAACCTTACAGTTCAATGTTAAACCTACACATTTTATAAATGTTTTAAAGTCCATGTGATAAGTGTAAACGTGGTGAATTTACTGTCAAACAGATCATTTTGATGTCCTATTATGTATGTATATCTGTTTAAGACACGTGCAACAGACTGCCTTATATTATTTCCTGTAAGTCTTCTTTCATCAAGTGGTACTTTTTGTGAGTGGTTGCAAAGTGTTGTCTTATTCCTGGTTCCTGTATGTTATCCATTCCAGGTTTTTGTGATACTTCCTATTAATTTATTAAATTTATTAAATGTTGCCTAATATGTCACCTGTCTTTTTTCCCCCTGCATCTTTTGAGGGAAAAATACACCACTTCATTTCTTGGAAAATTAAATTGTAACCTGTTAAATAAGTTCATAAAGACAAATACAACCAGAAAATATTACTCTTCTCTATGTACTCAAAGACTATGACACTTGAGGAAAGACAAGAGGTGTAAACAACAAACGCAATATTAATAACAACATCACTGATGCCTGGTAAGCAGAATAACTGCAGTCTCAAATTATCCTACTTTCCTTAACCTGAGCAGGGGCCTGGGGTGGCTCATATGCTCTCCTTGCTATAGGTATCATTGCTATCTTATTCCCATCAAACTCTAAGCTCCCCTAGAGAGGACCATGTTTACCTTATTGATGGTTTTATCCCCAGTTGATAGCGGCCACTCTATGTTCAACAGACACGTATTGAGCGTCAGTATTTGTGGGCATTGTATTATCTGTTCCTGTTGCCAGAAGGAGTCTTACAACTCCCCACTATTCAGTCATGTGGTGTGACTTGATCACCTTAACTGACCCCTATCCCAAATGGCTTTGGATACCTGTGCAATCATCAGGGTCACCATACTAAGCTGCTCTGTTCCTCCATACCTGAAGCCATGGGTGACAAAATACACTGGCCTTTTCTTTCAACATTTGTACCTTCCTGACGCTGAGTGAGCCCACTGGCATGAGTTCAGTTCCCTGAGAAGAAAGCAGGAATACCTCGTTCCTTTGCAACCATGACTAGGTTGAGTCCTAGGAATGGGTCAAAGGATAAAGGTTGAACTGCCACTTTGAAACAACAGCGTCACTGCTGCCCATGGCTAGAAATATCTTGTACCACTGAAGCTAGGGACTACTCTTCCCCAACAGCAAGGCAATGGAGAGAGGTTGAAATCTCTGATGGCACAGACCTGGAGTTGTTACTACCAATGAAAGGGAAGGAGGGGCAGAGGAAGACTGGAGTGCCACATCCCATTGTACAGGAAGGTTTCATGGTCTGAGGAAAGAAAGATGCTCCCTGCCATCAGGCAGCAGTACATTTCTGCTTACAGCAGAAACACACAGTTTCCACACAGTTAATCAGCTCCCCCTTAAGTCAATGCAATCTCCATGGTTGAGGCCCATTTCTCCTTGTATATTCCCCTAGACATATATTAACATATCACACAGAAAGCTGAATATATTAGAAAGAGGTATTTTTATAGGCAATGCCAACAGGAGTAGGTGACAGCATAGTGGCTCTCAAATATTATGTGACCCATAGCACACGTTTTTAAACATAAATAGCTCTAAGATGGGTCCTCTGGGATATAAATTCTGAGATGAAAATAAGTGTGCAGGATGTTTATTAGGAAGTGATCTTGGGACCCATCTGCACGGGGAAAGGGAAAAAAGGATGACTGGGCAGAGGGAAAAGTTGGGCTGTGATGTAGTTACAATAAGGACTTACTCCCCCTGCATCTTTGGTAGGGAAAATATACCACTTCACCTCATTTTCTTTGAAAGTTAAATTGAATTCTATAAAATAAGTTCAAAAAGACATACTTAACCAAAAAGTATCACCTTTCCTGACTAATTCTGCATGTATTCAAAGACTATAACACCAGGGGAAAGACAATTGAGAGGTGTGAACAACAAAAACAATATCACACTTAGATGACTCTCATGGGAAGCTTCAGAGTTGTCCCAAGTTGAAGCAAGGGGCCAATCCTCTATAGCACCACTGTCCCCAAGAGAGATATATGACTTTATGCCAGGTCACTCTCTCCAACAGAGGCAACTCCCCAAGAGGGCTTATACCTGAAAGTTGTCAAGTCCACAATCTCCCATCACCTGAGGAATAAACCCTTCAGCCCTGAAGGTAGGATCTGGTCAGTGTAGCATAGCATCTATAACAAATAGTACATTTATTGAGTAGAAAAGATTCACCACCTAATTCAAAAAGATTCACCACCTAGTTCAGCACCTATACAAATAACATGAAAGAACCTGGCTGCCTGTTACTTAAGCCAAAATCAAGGCACATGGAGGTGAAAATAAATACATGTTTTTATATGAGATTTCTTTTCATGCTAAAGGTGTTCTCAATCAACAGCTTACTAGGATTCTTAGATTTCTGAACCCATCTGGACAGCTCAGGCTAAGCTGCAGTAAAAAACAATCCCAAAGTCTCAATGGCTTAACAAAACAAACACTCATTTTGCTCTCACACTCCATGTCTAACGTGGGTTGCCAGGAAACCTCTTCTCATCATAGTTACTCTGGGAAAAAATGGTGATAAAGGCTTCATCCTTCACACTTGCTTCCATGTAGCAGAGGGACAGAAATTTAGTGAACCTATTTCTTAAACCAAAACTAACCTACCGTTTACTTTCCATTTAATCCTAACTCTATCCATACCCTCATGTCTTACCTATAACATTATTTCTGTTCTTAACTTTATCCTTAAAGCTATCTCATTATTTCTGTTCTTAACTTTATCCTTAAAGCTATCTCTATGTGTGTCCTGTCCTGCTCTTAACTTTATAATTAATTCTAACCCTGACTCTTGTTTCTAAATTACCTCTAACCATGATCCTGCCTTCTGCGAACTCTAACCTTCCTCAAAACTCTAACCTCACACTTACTATTAACTCCAATGCTTCCTTTGTCTTTAACCCTCCCTTAGGGCTAACTATAAACTTTCTTCTAACCTTACATCTAAGCACCAGGTCTAGCTCTAATTATTTCTATTTTATTCTAAAAAAATTTCTTTTTGTTAAGAGTCTGAGAAGCTGGACTGGAAGACACAGAAGGAAACTTTATGCTTGATCCTTTTGTATTTCTCTGTCTTAAAACCTCACAAGGGGCCAAACACAGACGTGCTTTGTTTTATGTAAACAGGTGGTTCATACATTTAAAAATCTCCACTTTGCTATAATGGAAATCAAGGTCAGTGAGGTAAAGGGTCTTCCCCTAAATCACACTGCTGGAAAGAGCAGAGACTGAACTATCTGGTTTCTAAGGCTGTGCTGTTCCCAATATACCATATGACTCCTCTTTACTGTCCCATAGGCAAAACTGGCTTCCCCAGGGCAGGAAGCACAACCCATATTAAAGTGCATCTTTCCAAGTGTTACCACTTCAAAATGGGGTAAAGAAGTAGATGAGTGCAAGTTAGGAATAGCCTTTTTAAAATTCATTCACTCCTGCCGTTAAAATTAATAAGGATGGCCATGTATAGTCCACTGTGAATCCCTATTATGAGAGAGTTTTACCCTGAATAGGTTGGAAAAGGGGACAAGGATTGAACAAACAACGACTAACATGAGATTCATAGTGACAAAGACAACTCTCTCAGAAGTGACTTGTTTATGCTTAAGATGAAAGGGGTGCTTGAAACACAATAAAATAATTTTGATGATGAAGATAATGTTGCCGATGACATTCTAACATCAAAGAAAATACAATTACTATTTCAACAGGGGATTCATTCTAAGACTAGTGTCTTAGCCCATTCAGGCTGCTATAACAAAATACCACACACTTGGTGGTCTGTAAACAATAGAAATTTATTTCTCACAGTTCTGGACACTGGGAAGTCCAAGATCATGGTGTCAGCACGGTTCTATTCTGGTGAAGGCCCTCTCCTAGGTTGCAGACTGCCTGTGTCCTGCCATGTCTTCACATGGTGGAAGGGGTGAGGGAGCTTTCTGAAGCCTCTTTTATAAGGGCATTAATCCCATTCATGAGGGCTCCAGCCTCATGCCTAAGCATCTTCCAAAGACCCACCTCCAAATACCATCATGTTGAGCATTAGAACTTCAACATATGAATGGGGAGGGGGGACACAAATATTCAGGCCATAGCAATTAGTTTAATTTTACTAGGCAAAAAGGCTAAAATTTTATTTCAATGTTTAATTCAGAAATTACCCATATGCTTTTTATGGAAAAACCTAGCTTAGCTCTTCCCAGCTGAAGTAATCTTTCTGTGTAAGACAGTCTAACAGAGACAGTCAACAAAAAGGCTCAAAGGGAAAAAAAAACAGGAGAGACATTCAATTCCAAAACCTACTATGGTATGTTTTTAACAGAACTGGCAATAACTTACATGAAAGCTGCTCCTGGATGGTAATATAATTTAATATCCCCACTGCATGATTCTAAGGAGAATTTTGCAGGCCTTTGAGCATCAAGGGTATGGGTTCTCAGTAAATCACTGAAGTGTGGAGCTGCTCTAGTTTCAAGTGTCTCCGGACCCCATAATTAAGTACTTTTCCTCTACTGTTCACTCCTTTCCTCTTTCATATCTGTATAATTTTTTTCAGTTTTACAAATATTTTATTTTTTAACAATAAATACAATTAATATTACAAGAAGCAATACATGATAAGATTTTATTTGCATTATTTTTTAACACAGTTCTATTGAGGTACAATCTACAAGTCTGGGACTGGTAGTAGGAGTAGAGATTTACTGCAAATAGGCATGAAGGAAGTTTTGTGGGTGATGAAAATGTCCTAAAACTAGATTGTGGGGATGGTAGCACAATTCTATCAGTCTACTAAAAATTATTGAATTATACACTAAGTGTCTGTATTCTTTTGAATGGATGCTCTGTGAAAAATGCATTCAAGCAGGTAATGAATTCAAAGATACCACCACAGTTAGTTTGGCAACCTCTGGACAAACCATAGCCTACGTTGCCACTGGAGCTTCATGACAGCCTGGATCTCTTACCTAGGTGGAAACTAAGGACTTTGGTGATTCTATTGGTTTCTTCAGAACACTTTGACATTTTACACTGCCATTGCTGTGCTATACAGCTTACTGGGCCTTGAGAATAATCTAAACCACCCAGATGCCTCCTGATCCTGATGCCCCAATTCAAATGGTACCTCAGGAATACGTCATCTTTAAAAATTAGAGTGTGGGAGTTCCCTAGTGGTCCAGTGGTTAAGACTCTGCGCTTCCAATGCAGGGGGCGTGGGTTCCATCCCTGGTTTGGGAACTAAGATCCCACATGCCCCGTGACGTGGCCAAATTAAAAAAAAAATTAGAGTGGGAGCCAAGTGCCCTGAAAGTACCTTCACTAAAAGCAGCTGAGAAGCACATACATTAACCTATACACCTTCTCAGGCACTCCTCCTGGTCTTCTGAAATGATACCATGATAACAGACCAGAGGCTGTTTCAAAGAGATAGTGTCTTAAGGGAAAGATACTGGTCCTTCATTTTATTGTAGGAACCACCCTTCGGTTCAATTTTGGAAACTCTTGGTTCATTTCTCTGTTACGATTCAATCAATAGATCTTCTGCCCTCCAAATGTACACTATTTTCCCTTAGGTGATTAAAGAAGAATACAAAATAGCATACTACGTATTACTTACTACTTCAAGTCACTGTAAAGCCAGTAAGTAAACACATAATCCTTTACTTTGTTAGTGGTCAGCAGTTCAGAGAAAGCTAATAACGCAATGAAACTAGTAGCAACAAAACCAGAGAGAAGTTTAACAGAGAGAACCAGCAAAAGAAAGGGCCAAAAAGGGCCTTGTTAACAGTATACTCACTGCTGGAGGTCTAGAAAGCTGTGCACACATGCTAGGCTGCACTCACTCAGGAGGGACTAGAGTGGACATTTTAGACATGGGACAGATCTGAAAGCCTTCCCCAAGCCACACACAGATTTATCTGCAAAGGATGGAAGTTTTACTGCCTCATGGGAATCAAGAACCAATTATGCCAAATCACTAGCAGAACACTAAGCAGTGCTAACTTTAAGGATGACTTCTAGGAAGCCAGACTTTAAAAATAAACACAAGGAGGGGCTTCCCCTGGTGGCACAGTGGTTAAGAATCCGCCTGCCAATGCAGGAGACACGGGTTCAAGCCCTCGTCCAGGAAAATCCCACATGTCACGGAGCAACTGAGCCCATGCACCACAACTACTGAGCTTGGGTTCTAGAGCCCATGAGCCACAACTACTGAGCCCGCGCACCACAACTACTGAAGCCTGCACACCTAGAGCCCGTGCTCCATAACAAGAGAAGCCACCGCAGTGAGAAGCCCACACACCACAACGAAGAGTAGCCCCAGCTCGCCACATCTAGAGAAAGCCCGCACACAGCGACGAGCGACAAAGGCCCAATGCAGCCAAAAATAAATAAATAAATAATACATTTATATATATATATAAATAAAATAAACTCAAGGAGAAAAAATAGAGTTGCACCATCAGAGGCCCGCACACTGTGTGGGAAATAGATTTTGCAGAATTAGTCTAGACAAGTCATTGAGAAACAAACAAAAATAAAAATCCAAGCCCCAGTGGGTAATCAGAATCCAGACTTGCTACAGTATATGATCTAAAATATCTAGTTATCCATTTAAAAAATTAGACAAGCAAAGAGACAAAATAGTGTGAACCATGTTCAGGAAAAACAGAAGGCAACAGAATTTGATTCTGATGGGGTCCAGGAGTTAAACTCAGCAGAAAAAGACTTCAAAGCTGCTATTAAACCATAAATAAGAAAGAATGACAACATCTCACTAAAGAGAGAATATCAATCAAGAGGTAGAAATTATCAATAAGAACCAAATAGAAATCCTTTAGCTCTAAAAAGTACAATAATTGAAATGAACCTTTGCTAAGGGCAGTTTGGCAGGTCCTCAAAAGATTAAACAAAGAATTACCATATGATCCAACAATTCTACCCACAGGTACATACTCAAGAGAATTGAAAAAATATGTCTACATAAAAACTTGTACATAGCAACATTATTCATAATAGCCAAAATGTGGAAACAACCCAGATGTCCATCAACTGATGAATGAATAAATTGTGGTAGATTCAGGAAATGGAATATTATTTGGCAATTAAAAATATGTAGTTCTGATACCTGCTACAAATGAATAAAGCTTGCAAACATTATGTGGAGTGAAAGAAGTCAGTATTTTCACTTCACATATTTCATAAATATGATTATGTTTATATGAAATGTCCAGAATATTGACAATTCACCTACAGAATGTGTATTAATGATTGTCTAGGGCTAAGGATAGGAACATGGATTAACTGTAAATGGGCAGCAGAGATCTTATTGGGTCAAATGAAACATTCTAAAATTAAGTTGTACACTTAAAACAGGTGAATGAGGAAATTCCCTGGAGGTCCAGTGGTTAGGACTCAGCTCTTTCACTGCCAGAGCTCCAGTTTGATCCCTGCTCGGGGAGCTAATATCCTGCAAGCCACACAGCACGGCCAAAAAAGAAAAACAAAAGAAAAAAAAAAAAAAACAGGTGAATGATGAATTTTATGGTATATAATGAAAATTCAAAAGAACTATTTATATATATATTTATGTTACATATATACATACATACATATACATATATACACGTGTGTGTGTGTTGTTGTGAGCCTATAAAAGTTGTGATTCAGTCATGTCAAAGAAATCAGAGACAAAGAAATAATATAGTTACTTACATTATTATAATCTTTCTCAATGTTGATTAACAGTATTTCATAAAATGAGTTTGGAAGCTTTCCTCCTGATCCACACCTCTAAAATAGTTTGAATTTGAGTGAAAAAGTTTGATCTTTTCTTGAAGCTTAGAAAGATGCCACCTGTAAAACCTGGGTCCTGGGGCTACAAAATCTCGCCCTGGGGATTTCCTTTGGGGTTAGAGGGAAATCTCATTGACAACTTTCTCAATTTCTTCCATACTAATTTATCTCTTCTTATTCTCTATCTCTTCTCCAAGGAATTTTGATTTCAAATCACTAATTTTATCTTACTTTCAAATATATTTTCGGAGATATGATAAAGTACTATCTAATTCTTTTAGGTTTTTATCAGTGATTATGCCCACATTCTTAGTTCTAATTAAGTGCATTTATGCTTTCTAAATAACTTTCTTGATTATTTTAGGCAACTTGCTACTTCCATACTTGACGAATTGTATTTCTTTGATATATTACATTTCACCAGCTCTTTTTCAGTATTTACATGAATTGGTTTAATTTCCAACACGAATGTAAAAATATTTATTCCCTTCTCATATGTAACATGAGATATGGATAATGGTTTTAGAATCTCATTTGTATTTTCCTTGTACCTAGTTTTTGTTAATAATCTCAGCAACTGATATTCACATTATTGATTTATTTTGTACATTACTTAGATTCTATATTGAAGAGTTTTTGCCATTAATATTGATTTTATAACCTTTATACATCATCCATTAATTTCAAAGCTTACTGGTTTCAGTGATCAATGCCATGGCTCTGATAACTTGTCCCTATTTCTTAAACTCTTGATTTATTTCCATTTTCAGTTTTCTAAAACTATTTAAACAATATTTTTCCAGGAAGAGTAATTATTAGTATACTTTCTGAGTTTTTGCAAATCTGAGACTATCTCTTTATTACCCTTGCACATAAATGATAGCTTAGTTGGGCATAGAATTCGTAGGTAAAAATATTCTCCCCTCAAACCTACATATCTGCTACCCAAATTTCCTGACAGGTTATTTTTTTAATGCTTGTAGAATTTTACTTCATTCTTAAAATTCAATACTGTATACATGTAGATCTCTTTTCCTTAATTTTTTCTAGTACTTGGTAGGTTTTTTGAGTTTGAAAAGACTTTATATAGCTATAGGGAAATTTTTTCTATAATTTCTTATTGTTTGTTCTGAGCCATGTACTCTGCTTTATGCTTCTAGGATCCTATGATATACATTTTAGATGTTTTTTATCATTTTTTTCATGTCTCATCCTTTTATTCATGATAGTCATTTACACATCCCTTTTTTCCAAGGGCTAGCATAATTTCTTAAACTGAATTTTTTTTCTTTTGGCTTTGTTGGGTCTTCATTGCTGCGTGTGGGCTTTTTCTAGTTGTGGTGAGCGGGGTCTACTTTTCGTTGCAATGCATGGGCTTCTCATCGCGGTGGGTTCTCTTGTTGTGGAGCACGGGCTCTAGGCATGTGGGCTTCAGTAGTTGCAGGATGCAGGCCCCAGAGCACGCAGGCCTCAGTAGTTGCAGCTCGCGGGCTCTAGAGCCCAGGCTCAGTAGTTGTGGCACACGGGCTTAGTTGCTCTACGGCATGTGGGATCTTCCCAGACCAGGAATCAAACCCATGTCTCCTGCATTGGCAGGCGGATTCTTAACCACTGTGCCACCAAGGAAGTCCCTTAAACTGAACTTTGATTTACTGATTTCATGTTCTGAAATACCCAACATTTTATTAACTGAGCATATATTTTAATTTTTTTATCTGAATATTATTATTTCTGATCTCAAATTCTTTCCTTTTTATGGATGCAATATCCTCTTGAGCACTTTAACTGTGGTACTATCTTGGTTAGAATTGTTATTGTTTTTAGGGAATTCCCTGGCAGTCCAATGGTTAGGACTCTGCACTTCTACTGCAGGGGGCATGGGTTCAATCCCTGGTCAGGGAACTAAGATCCTGCATGCTGTGTGGCCAAAAAAAATAAAAAATTGTTATTGTTTTTGTTAGTGCACTAGTTACAAAGTTGCATATGTTTTGAATCACCTGCTTCAAACTTATTTTCCAATAAACCTTGTTATTTTTAGTGAAAGACTGCATGATATGAGATTTATTTTTCTAGAATGCATGTAACATATTATAACAAAATGTATATTCTGTAATTGATTTTAACTGGGTTAGCCCTAAATTACCTGGGACATCACCCCGGGCCACGGAGTTGCATGACTCTGGCAGTGTAAGTGTATAGCACCTCGCAAAATCTGCCCAGACATATATGATGGCCATGGCACTACACTTCTTTAATTGTCATGCTTGTTCTCATTAGGAATCCACTGTAACTAAGGATCTCATTTTAGTTATTACGCATTCCCTTAGTTGAGTATCTTGTCAAAATCTGGACTGCCTCCTTCTCTATGTTCCCCTCCATCTAATTCATTGACTATTTATAAAATGAATAAGATAAAAATCTCAAGACACCAAGAAACAGAGAAATATCAAACTTTTTATACAACTCCCTTATCTTTTAGCCTAATGTAATATTAATGGTCAGATATTATTTTCAATGCTTTTCAGATCTCTGTTAGTGAGTTTTCTTCTTTCCTTCCTTTCCTTCCTTCCCTTCCTTCCTTCCTTCCTTCTTTCCTTTCTTTCTTTCTTTCTTTCTTTCTTCAGAAGTCACAGTAGTGTTTTATGTGCTCCAAATTGAAGGAATGGACAAAGAGAAAGCCAAGCCCAAAGTCAAGCTTCATAGTCATATTCTGTAACTGCTTAGAAAGGGAAAAGTGTCTGGATCTCAGCTTTTATTTATAAACTTTCCTGAGTAGTATTAATTCACAATAATGAAATCCAACTTTTACATTTTACATTTCATCTCCATTCAAGGCACTGAAAGACAGATTTCTTTTTCCTATTCTATAATAGAATCATTAAAATGTTGTATGCATATATGCTTTCTGGACAATGAGATACATAAGAATTTTGTAGATTAATATATACGTCCATTTCCAGCCCTTGTTTACAACCTGTGTAAATCATCTCTTGGGATGGAATGGACAGAGACTTCTAGTATTATGCTCTAGGAACACTAGTGACAGTGCATCAATCCCTTCTCTTTCCAAGAGGAATGACTTACATGGCCAATTTCCCAAAACCCGTTAGCCTGCAAGCAGGATTATCTAAGGGTCTTCTGAAAGATTAAGTCTTAAAGTGAAGGACATGGCCAGCTCCTCATTGTGCTGATGCTAGTAGGTTTGCTATCTACTCTTCCAACCCATTAGCTCCTATTTTTCTTTTCCCTGGAATAACCTCCTTTGGAGATTTTTTTCTTTGCATACTCTGGATATCAAAGTAATGGCAATACTCCTATATTTTGATCATGTCTTTTATTATCTTTTAGAAATTTGAGCTTGTTGCTGGCAACCTTCCCTACTTCTAGTACTGATCCAGGGTTTACTGAAATTATTATATTCCTTTAATTACAAGAACTAGGGCAGAAGGAGTGATAAATATGTGGGATATAATTGCCATCTTGAATAAGAAGTCCAAAGTAGTTTTTATTAAAACTGTAAAGTCAGCAAGAAATAAACTACAGAAATAAAAATCGTTAAATTATTAAAATTATAAATTATTAAATACCAGAGTTTGCAAATGAATTATATCCCAAATATATTCATGCCAATCAATACCACTGGGAAAAAACTCACCACAAAACATTATATATTTTGTCATATTTTGTATTATAATAAATAAACAATTAGAGCAGTTACAGGAAATATAATTATATCTTCTTAGATAAGCACAATAAATATAACCCATTTGGAGTAATGTTATAAAAACGAAATAAACAAAAGAGATAAGCACAAGACTGTACAGTCATAAATTTTGAACCCAAATGATAACTTTGTATTCATTTTTTTATGTTGCTCAAATTTTTATCAATCTTATTATGCAAAGTTGCCAATTCAAAATAGTGTTACTAAAATATACTTGACATGAGAAACAGCATAGGCTTCTATTCCCTTTATTGACTGAACTGTTGGAATTCCTGATAGAGTTTGTCTGAATTATCTTCAGACTACTTTAAGGCTTTCATTGGTAAGTAGGAGTTGATTACAATAAACTCTGTAATTGTCCCAACATCTTCCATATGAGGCCATAGGAAAATTGATAGAGACAAGTAACAATTCAAATTTAATATTATAAGCACTTTTTTTTAACATAATCAAATCCACCTTGTAACAGTCCTAAAGCAGTGTATGGGATTTGTATGCTGACAATTAAGTTCTCACAAATATTGCAGTTTCACGTTCTATGAAGTAATATAGCTTCATACTTGACAAGAGTTTACATAATTTACCTGACTTCATATACAACAGTGAGACTGCATTTAAAGTGCTTTTGGCACAGCTTGCCTGATCACCCTTGGTTCCACTAAGATAGACAGACCTGCTGTTGAGAAGCCTAAGTGCCCTGAGGGGCCTGTGGGGCTTCTAGGGGTCTCTTCAGGTGTGAGCTGCCTTACAACCTCTCTATCTCTGCCTACCAATTTCCTCTTATGAACTATTCCTGGTATTTGAGGCAAAGTGGTTATTTTCTACTTACCATGACACATCTGAATGCAATCAACTTTAAAAAAAACTTCACATTTGGCTTACAATCAATAATCATTCATTTATTTATTATTTTATTCAACTAATATTTGTCGAACAGCTACTACTTACCAGGCATTTCTTTAGGTACTGGGGATGAAGTGTGAACAAAACAGCCCCCAAAAATCTCTGTACTCATACAGTTTACATTCCATTCAGGGGAGACATATTTTTAGCTAAGTTATAAGTAGGTTATATGATGTAAAGTGTGAGCAGTATGAAAAAACCTAGAGTCTATCATACAGAGTGAAGTAAGTCAGAAAGAGAAAAACAAATACTGTATGCTAACACGTATATATGGAATCTAAAAAGAAAAATGGTTCTGAAGAACCTAGGGGTAGGACAGGAATAAAGACACAGACATAGAGAATGGACTTGAGGATGTGGGGAGGGGGAAGGGTAAGCTGGGATGAAGTGAGAGAGTGGCATGGACATATATACACTACCAAACATAAAATAGCTAGCTAGTGGGAAGCAGCTGCATAGCACAGGGAGATCAGCTCAGTGCTTTGTGACTACCTAGAGGGGTGGGATAGGGAGGGTGGGAGGGAGATGCAAGAGGGAGGGGATATGGGGGTATATGTATACATATAGCTGATTCACTTTGTTATACAGCAGAAACTAACACAACATTGTAAAGCAATTATACCCCAATGTAGATGTTAAATTTTAAAAAAAACAGGCTATCTTATCATTCAAAACATTCTACTGCAAAATATACTACAAAATTATTGACATATGAAGAGGTTATCAAATATATGCAGCCCAAAATACACACTAAAAAAGTTTATGGTGTTCAGGATATGCTACCCCAAAATATGTTACCTTGACATATTACATTTGTGCTAAAGAAGTCTTCTCTAGAAAGCTGCCTGCTCCTCCATAAAACTATTCTCCTGTTATGATTTCTAAGAATTCTAAACATACATAAATGAACTACAGACATACCTCAGAAAGGCTGCAGGTTCAGTTCCGGATCACTGTAATAAAGCAAATATCATAATAAAGCAAGTCACACAAATGTTTTGGTGTCCTAGTGCGCATAAAAGTTATGTTTACACTATACTGTAGTCGATTAAGTGTGCAACAGCATTGTGTCTAAAAAAATGTAAAGGACTCCCTGGCAGTCCATTTGTTAAGACTCTGCGCTTCCACTGCAGGGGGTGCCGGTTCGGTTCGATCTCTGGTCGGGGAACAAAGATCCCACATGCCACGTGGCATGGCCAAAATAAATAAATAAAAATTTTTAAATGTACATATTCAATTTAAAATACTTTATTGCTAAAAATGCTAGCCATCAATCCATATGTTCAACCTTCTGAATATGTCTAACATGTCTCTTAATCTGTCATCTGTTTTTATCCATTTTATTTTCCTCTTTTTACTTCAGTTTATGTATTTTCTATTAACCTAGCTCCTATTTAACCATTTCTGGAATTGATGTCCAATCTGCTGTTAAACTCATCCATTGAGTTATTAATTTCAGGTATTGTATTTATCAGTTTCAGAATGCTTATTTAATTATTTTTATAGATTCCAATTCTAAGATGAAATAATCCAGTCATTTATTTGTTTGTTCATTTTCTCTATTAAACTCAACATTCTAGTCATAGTTATTTATTTATTTATTTTTGCTGTACGAGGGCCTCTCACTGTTGTGGCCTCTTCCGTTGCGGAGCACAGGTTCCGGACACGCAGGCTCAGCGTCCACGGCTCACGGGCCCAGCCACTCCGCGGCATGTGGGATCTTCCTGGACCGGGGCACGAACCCGCATCCCCTGCATCGGCAGGCGGACTCTCAACAACTGCACCACCAGGGAAGCCCTAGTCATAGTTATTTTAAAGTATTTTCTATTAACTTCAGTATCTTGATCACCTGTGAGGGTGCTTGACATCTTTTTTTTTTCTTTCTTGACATCTGTCACATCATCTTGCGTCTTTATATGTGTCATAATTTTTATTGTTTACCCAACATTATTAATTAAAGAACCATAGAAACTCCAAAGGAGGCTACCTCTACCACAGGTGGCCTACCTTTTGTCTATTAAGCTAATAGTATATGATGTGGGGGGGAAGGGATGGTCATGACAATCTAATCAGGGATTGAGTTAATTTTTACTGGATTTAAATTTTCATAAGGTTGTTTACCTCTACATCATCAGTGATTTTATGGCATTGTCCCTCCATTGTTTTCAGCTGAAACCTTGGTAGAGCTTTGTCTCCTTGGCCTGGAAGATTGTTAAAGATTCAATTCTGCCCTTTAGAAATTTTCAGCTTCAAAATTTGGTAAACGTCTTGAGCAGGAAATAGCAATGTTTTTTGGAGGCCTTTCAAATTTCCAGTTTTGTCATTGTAGCCTCACATGAATGCCAAAATCTCTGCAGATCTTTGCCCCCAACAGTGGCCTTCTAAACGAGGTCCAACCTACATTTGTAAACTCTAGATGAGTCCAGCATTAATAAATGCCCCCAGGTTAAAAGGGACCATACAGCCTCAGTGTTAACTCATCGCTCCTTTTAGAGCTTTCATTTCTTTTCTGTTTTGATTTTGCAGGCCCTTCCTCCTGGCTAGTCTCTTTTTCCTAAATACTCTGAGCCCACGGGACATTTTACTTTGCCCTTCTGAAGCTTTTAGCTTGGCTATTTACCTTCCTACATAGGATCATAATAAAGCCTCTGTATCTGAGGCCTAATTTCCAGTTTTGTCACACCAGAACCATGTAATAAATAAAAGCTCTGCTGGTTTCTCTTTCTCCAGACGTGGCCCTTCCTTTATGCCCAGAAACAGCAAATGCCCACAGTGGAAAAATAGTGACCAATAATCTGCTCAGTTCTTCAATCTCCGAATTTTAGTCAATTTAGTGATTGTTGCTTCCATAATTTTCTGATGCCTTTAAAATATGATTTTGTAAAATATCCAATTTTTTTTAGTCATGGTCAGTGGAAGCTTTAACCTGCCATACTTATTATGTAATACCTAGAAGTAAAAGGACCTTTGTTGCTTTTCAAAGAGTGATTATGAGAATAAAACTTGCTCTGGGTAAAAATTCTTATTGTACATATATTCAGTAAAGGAAAAGGCTCCCTCTAACTAGCTCCATACTCCATAATCCTGTATTTTAGAGGTAAACATTATCACAGTTGTCTTGTTTGTCCTTTCAAAAATCTTCCAGACATATACATACATATGTATATCAGTACTGTGTGTCTCTTATTTATAAAAGGCATTATTCTGCATTTGAGAGTTTCTCACTCAACTTTATATTCCAAAAGGTTTTTAACTCAACTATGAAATGTTTTGCACTCAAAATCAGGAGATGCAAAACTACTTCATTCAGTTGCAGAAAAATGCTAAAATGTATTTAAATAGACTCTTTCTGATGTAAATTTAGAGTTTCTTCAGTGTCTTGATAATACAGTTCTGCAGTAGGCGGTCTTTTATATATGCTGTGAATATATGAGGTAGTAGAGATGGAGGACTCATTAGACAAAAATGAAATCTCTGAATCATAGTGTATGCATTTTATGTGTTGACAGGTATTATTTGTCCTCTATAGAGATTTTACCAATTTTTCTTTTTCCTCCAGTTTCTTCTTGAAGGGGACTAGGATTTGTCATCCCAAAATATGCCACTTTGGCATGAGGATTATTTTGAGATGAAGAAAAGACAGATTAAAACAGCAGATTCAGGAAAAGCTCTTCACCTCCCCCTCAACTGCCTAAATTTACATTGGAAAGGGGCCTGTACCAGGAAGAGAGCTATTACCAGTGTTAAAAAACAAAATTCAAACAAGTTAATTTGAAGATCTAATTGGCTTTACTAAGTGATTCATAAATCAGGCAGCATCTCACCTAGGAAAGTAGAAAGGCCCTCTGAGGAGCTGTACAAAATGGAAGGTTTTTATAGGCAGAAAGGAGGTGGTGTAGGGGAGTTAAAAGAGTGGATTATTTCAGGCAAAGTTACCTTCCATTAGGGGAAGGCAGGGGGTCTCAAGCAGATTAGCTCACTAGTGATGGCCAGGAAATTCCAGACTGATTAGTTTAAAATTCCACTCCTGAAAGGGGCTGAAACTACAATTAAGTCTTGGTTTGCTCTTCTCGGAGCAAATGACTCCACCTTGGGCCTGTTGTTTCTTTTTTTAACACCAGAGATACCTTTTTACCTATGAAACTTATCTGCATAACAGGGCAAACTTTGTTTTCTAAACATCTCCTCTGAGGTGGCTTTTCTCCTCTTTGCATCCCCAGACCCCTACTCCTTTCCTTAACTCAGGATGCTATATAAGCTTCAGTTACCTGGTTGCCATTTGTGTGTTCATATCTTTATGCGGCTTCTGTATGTATGTAATTTTGTTTGTTTTTCTCCTGTTAATCTGTCATATCAATTTCATTATTGTACCAGCTAAAGAACCTAAAAGGGAAGAAGGGGAAATGTTTCCACTCCTACATTGTGATGGGATTCAGGAGATGCTACCACAAATTATAGCACCTTGGGATATTGAATATTTTAAGCTGAAGGAGTTTGAGAAATCAGTTGTCAACTACAAATTGGCCCTCGCCATTGGCACTTGCCATCTACCTCTACAAGGATTAAATCATGTGCTGCTGCAGCTGCTGACTTTCAACACCCCCTGAAAAGAGTTCAGGGGGGGAGAGCAGAAATGAGGCACTCTGTGCCCTGGGAAAAACTGGCAGAATAGGTCTTCAGATAGTTAGATATTTTCAGGAGTCGACTTTATGAGCCCAATTCTTGTATCTCCTCATATCCAGAAAAACACTAAAATCCTTCATGGTGATGTCTGCTCCTCTTGACTAGCAGTAACTTTCACGAGACTAGCAGAAACCTTCTGCAAAAAATATGTGCTCGATTGCATGTACTCCCCCTTCACCAAAATCACATATATACTGACCTTCCCCCCTGCCTCTCAGGAGCAGTTTCTTAGAGCTATCTGAAATGCTGTCTCCTGGGCTATCATCCTCATTTTGCCCCAAATAAAACTTAACTCTCAACTCTCATGTTGTGCATTTTTTTTAAGCTGACACAGTAAAATCAGGAAGGTCACGCTGACCTTCCTCACCTCTCCCCGCAACTCCAACCCAGCCCTTCTAGCTCTTCTCTCCAGAAACAGGTCATAAAACCCTCATGTGAGAGGTGCTCTCCCTATACTTGGAGGAAAGGAGCATCCTTATCTCTGAAGACAGGGGACACCTAGAAGAATCCTAACAAACAGGCCTTGCTAAGTTTTCCCCAGTTTACTACAGTTTCCTCATAGTCCTTAACTTACCATATTGCTGCACAGCTGCACACTCTATCAAACCTAGCATAAAAATACTTAGGTCTAACTGTTTCCTGGGGTCTTCATTTCCCTATGAATGCTCTTGTATCCCATAAACAAATTTGTATGTTTTTCTCCTGTTAATCTTTGTCAGTTTTATTTTCAGACCCAGCTAGGAACCATAAGAGGGTCAAGGACAATTTTTCCTCCCCTACACATGCCAACATTGTGACAGTGACAGTGTGAAGTCAATCTTTTCACCATTACTAATGTGATAAAGGAATATTTACTTCCTTTCTGTTTTATTTGAATTATTCTTATTTGGAGATAAGACTTTTTTTGTTACTTGAACATTTCATTTTTTTGTATCAAGATATTAGTCTATAATTATTTGTAAGAGAGTCACTCCATTTCTATTGTGTGCTCCAAATACTTTTCTCAATTTTACATTTAAATTGTAATTTGTTTATGGAATTTTTAATCCACAGAAATTTTTAACTTTTCTGATTGTTGGGACCCAGGGCTGGCTGCCCCAAAATATGCTTTAATGGCATATTGATTTTTTTGAATTAAAGTTACTTGAAAAGCAGCTGGTTCAGAAAGAACACTTTGACCCTCCTTTGTCTCCCTGGATGAAGGAAATAAATCTCCCATGTGTGAAGGGTACCCTTCTTACACTAGGAAGCTAACAAGAGACACCGTTATCACTAGAGATAGGGAATTCAGGCTGAGAAGCCTGTATAAACAAACCATGTTTCTTCTTTAATAATATACTACCCCAAGCCCAAACTTTGCTTAAATTCCTCACTAATTAGGCACACAAACCTAAGCTTCTTTGTGCTGTCTAATCCTCACAAACTTAACATTTCTTTATGTAAAAAGATATCAAAGCTGCCTACTTTTGGTAACTCTCTGAACATGATTTTCATGATCCTTCTGTATATACAAAATTAAATTGGTTTTTCACCTATTACTCTATCTCACATCATTTTAATTCTTAGACCAACCATAAGAACTTAGGAGGGTAGAGGAAAACTTTTTTCCTCCCCAACATGACAAAAGATATTTTTCCCAGAATTCCCTGGTAGTCCAGTGGTCAGGACTCAGTGCTCTCACTGCCAGGGGCCCAGGTTCAATTCCTGGTCGGGGAAACTAAGATCCCGCAAGCTTAGCAGCACAGCCAAAAACAAAAAAAAAAGAAAGACAGAACTGCTGTGGGTTGTTGGGTGCTGCAGAAGCTCAAAGTCATGAAAAGCAAGGCCTTCTCAATTGACTTTTTAAAAAAAGATATTCTTCCATTACTCAATAGCTTTTAAGATTTCAGTGTCTCAGCAAAAGCTATCTACACTCTAAAATTCTTTGAATATATACATTGCCCAGAACTTCTAGTCAGATTTTAAGGTGACAGTTTTTAAAACATGAAACTTAGATTTAACTAATATTTCTGGCAAAATGGCACAGTAATTTAAAACAAAAAAAACACCTTTATGCAGCATATAAATATCTTGGATTAAAGATATAAGCGTTTTTTAAATATGCAGGTTTTAAAGCTCCCCAAGTGGTTATGTTACCAGTCCAAGCTCACTCTGCTCGCCACGTGACAGACCAATGAATCGGAGATGATGTGTTGAGGCAAGGAATATGGCTTTATGGAAAGCCAGCAGACCAAGAAGACGGCAGACTAGGGTCCCCAAAAAACATCTTATCTTATCGGGGTCTGGATGCCAGTTTCTTTTATAGAATCAGAGAGGGAGAGGCGGTGAGGAAGTAAGGTAAAAGGGCCATCAGTCTTGCAAAACAACCCCTGGAATGGCCAGCCTCCGTGAGGGGATGTGTTAATTTCTTCTTTTCTGCAGCCATTCACAGGAAGGTGAGGTCAGATTGTCTCCCTGTGAGCTGAACAGAGGCACTTTAGTTTAACATTCAGGCAGAGGGGCAGGGTTCCCTGAGGTCGGCCATTATGTATGATTCTAATAACAAAAGCAACGAAAATCAAACGTTAAAGTCAAAGAAAGAGATTGAACATGGAGTCCGATTTAGCTCTTCCCTGTTACAGTTATAATGGCATCTAGGTTCTCAAACTTAGCAGTTCTCAAACCTAGCTGCCATTATAACAACTTGGGGAGCTTATAAAATACCAATGCCAGGATATCAGCCCCAGAGATTTGGATTTAATTATTTTGTGTTGGAGGTTCATCAGTACTTTTAAAAGCTCACCACATGATGCAAAACATGCTATCTGGGTTAAAAACAGCTGTTTCAAATTCATAATAGTACTCAAAACAAACGATAGGATATCCCCAAGGGCGAAAAACAAAGAAGAAGCAGGAAACCAGAGAGTTAAGTTACAGTGGAATCTATGGCTGCCCTGGGATCATTCTCTCATTACTGTAATGATGAGACCTGAATGTTAAATGACCAGCGCCCAAGGATAGGAGATGATGCCTTTGTGTAACACAAGTTAGGGAGACAAGAAAAATTTGAATGTAAAAATAAAAAGATTCACCAAGCATTTACTAACCAAAACACACAGACAGATACACACACACACACACCCATACAAACACACACACACACATACACATACTGTTTAAAACAATTATTCAATGACATTTGTTTAAAGACAGTAAGACTTTATTTAAGGTGGGACTATTGTGATAAGTAGAAGACCAGTGAAATGGATCTTGCTGTAGGGGAGAGAAATTGGGCACAACTCTGAATACAGCATAGGAAAATGGGAATTTAAAGCCAAGGAGCAGGATGGGGGTCACTGAATGGAACATTACTAAGAGGAAACATCAGAGGTAAGGGAGGATTCTGGCTAAGCCAACCTAATAGGATTCTTGCTTAAGACAGGCCAGGGTAATCAGACATCACCTGGGGGACAGGAGAGGATGAGTAACCCAACAGATATCAAGGACCACATATGGACTATAGGGGATTCTACCTAAGCAGATTAAGTAGGATTCTTGCTAAAATTGGGCAATACAGAGAGGAATACAGAAGTACAAAAGTCAAGGCCTAGTTGAAAAAAGTTCAGAGGAGCTTGAGTAGAGTTTGTTCAAGGACAGAATTTTGGTCAACACACACGCACATGCACATGCACACAAACAAATCCACCTTGGGTAGTTATATTAGTATCTATCAACATATACCTTAAGATATGATGCATTATAAGAGATACAGAGGGCTACTACATAATGATAAAATGTTCAGGTGACTCAGAAAATATAATATAAGGATCCTAAGTAGTATAAATCAAAAGATGTTGACTCAAACTGTAAGCAAAATTGACAGAGCTATGGAGAAAATTTAATAAATTTACACTCTTGGTGGGAGACTTCAAAATGATTTTCTAGGGCTTTCCTGGTGGCGCAGTGGTTGAGAGTCCACCTGCCAATGCAGGTGACATGGGTTCGTGCCCCAGTCCAGGAAGATCCCACATGCCGCAGAGTGGCTGGGCCTGTGAGCCATGGCCACTGAGCCTGTGCATCCGGAGCCTGTGCTCTGCAACGGGAGAGGCAACAGCAGTGAGAGGCCTGCGTACCACCAAAAAAAAGATTTTCTAGGGCTTCCCTGGTGGCGCAGTGGTTGAGAGTCCGCCGGCCAATGCAGGAGACGCAGGTTTGTGCCACGGTCCAGGAAGATCCCACATGTCACGGAGCGGCTAGGCCCGTGAGCCATGGCTGCTGAGCCTGCGCATCCGGAGTCTGTGCTCCACAATGGGAGAGGCCACAACAGTGAGAGGCCCACGTACCGAGAAAAAAAAAAAAAAAAAAAAAAAAAGATTTTCTAAATTGCTGATCAGTCAAGTAAAAAGTATTTAGTAAGAATAGATTTAAACAACACAGTTAACAATCTTGATTCAGTGGTCATATATAGAACTTGCAGGTGATCAAAATATGCCACCCCCAAATATGCCACTCTTAAATAAGGATAATTTTGAGCTGAAGACATTTGAGAATCAATGAATTTAAGAAGAGGCTTTCTCTGAAATTAACTTCTCTGCTTAAAAACAGATCCTCCAAAAAAAAAAGAAAGAAGCAATTGTCATAAAGCTTCTCCTTCAGAGATTAATCAACCAGGGAAGAGTGACTCTTATCACAAAAGAGGAGAGAAGTCAGTACCATGCTCAAACAGACACTGTCAAAAATTATCTCCCATCCATTCTCCTAAGGGCTCATTTATCTTTCCTAAAAATCGTTTGCTCTCCCATAAGTGGCCTTTCATCCCCTCCCCTGCTTTTCCCCTATAAACTCTCAAATCTCACTGCTGATTTGGGCATTAATTTCTTCCTGTGATACCCCCATGCACATAAAATAAAAAATTAATATATTTGTGAGGAGATTGGTTCAAGATCGCAGAGTAGAAGGACATGCCCTCACTCCCTCTTGCAAGAGCACCAGAACCATAATTAACTGTCGAACAGTCATCAAAAGGAAGACACTGGAACTCACCAAAAAAGATACCCCACATCCAGAGACAAAGGAGAAGCCACAGTGAGATGGTAGGAGGGGTGCAATCACAATAAAATCAAATCCCATAACAGCTAGGTGTGTGACTCACAAACTGGAGAATAATTTTACCACAGAAGCCCACCCACTGAAGAGAAGGTTCTGAGCTCCCCATCGGGCTTCCCAACCTGGGGGTCCAGCAATAGGAGAAGGAATTCCCAGAGAATCAGACGTTGAAGGCTAGTGGGATTTGATTGCAGGACTTTGACAGAACTTGGGGAAACAGAGACTGCATGCATGGAGGCCACACACAAAAGTAGTGTGTGCATCAGGACGCAGGGGGAAGGAGCAATGACACCGAAGGAGACTGAACCACATTTACCAGCTAGTGTTGAAGAGTCTCCTGCAGAGACAGGGGGTGGCTGTGGCTCACGGCGGGGACAATGACACTGGCAGAAGAAACTCAGGGAAGTACTCCTTGGCATGAGCCCTCCCAAAGTCCACCATTTGCCCCACCAAAGAGCCTGTAGCCTCCAGTGCTGGGTCACCTCAGGACAAAAAACCAATGGAGGGAACTCAGCCCCACCCATCAGCAGACAAGCCAATTAAAATTTTACTCAGCTCTGCCCATCAGAGCAACACCCAGCTTTACCACCACCAGTCTCTCTCATCAGGAAGCTTGCACAAACCTCATAGATAGCCTCATCCACCAGAGGGCAGACAGCAGAAGCAAGAAGAACTACAATCCTGAAGCCTGTGGAGTGAAAACCACATTCACAGAAAGATAGACAAGATGAAAAGGCAGAGGACTATGTACCAGATGAAGGAACAAGATAAAAACCCCAGGAAAACAACTAAATGAAGTGGACATAGGCAACCTTCCAGAAAAAGAACTCAGAATAATGATAGTGAAGATGATCCAGGGCCTTGGAAAAAGAATGGAGACAAAGATCAAGAAGATGCAAGAAATGTTTAACAAAGACCTACAGGAATTAAAGAACAAACAGAGATGAACAATACAATAACTGAAATGAAAACTACACTAGAAGGAACCAATAGCAGAATAACTGAGGCAAAAGAACAGATAAGTGACGTAGAAGACAGAATGGTGGAATTCACTGCTGCGGAACAGAATTAAGAAAAAAGAATGAAAAGAAATGAAGACAACCTAAGAGACCTCTGGGACAACATGCAACAACATTCACATTATAGGGGTCCCAGAAGGAGAAGAGAGAGAGAAAGGACACAAGAAAATATTTGAAGAGATTATAGTCGAAAACTTCCCTAACATGGGAAAGGAAATAGCCACCCAAGTCCAGGAAGTGCAGAGAGTCCCATACAGGATAAACCCAAGGAGAAGCACTCCCAGACACATAGTAATCAAATTGCCAAAAATTAAAGACAAAGAAAAATTATTAAAAGCAACAAGGGAAAAATGACAAATAACATACCAGGGAACTCCTATAAGGTTAACAGCTGATTTCTCAGCAGAAACTCTACAAGCCAGAAGGGAGTGGCATGATATACTTAAAGTGATGAAAGAGAAGAACCTACAACCAAGATTACTCTACCCACAAGGATCTCATTCAGATTCCATGGAGAAGTCAAAAGCTTTACAGACAAGCAAAAGCTAAGAGAATTCAGCACTACCAAACCAGCTCTACAACAAATGCTAACGGAACTTATCTAAGTGGGAAACACGAGAGAAGAAAAGGACCTAAAAAAACAAACCTAAAACAATTAAGAATAGGGTCACAGGAACATACATATCAATAATTACTCAAACGTGAATGGATTAAATGCTCCAACCAAAAGACACAGGCTTGCTGAATGGATACAAAAACAAGACCCATACATATGCTGCCTACAAGAGACCCACTTCAGACCTAGGGATACATTCAGACTGAAAGTGAGGGGATGGAAAATGATGTTCCATGCAAATGGAAATCAAAAGAAAGCTGAAGTAGCAATACTCATATCAGATAAAATAGACTTTAAAATAAGGAATGTTACAAGAGACAAGGAAGGACACTACAGACTGATCAGGGGATCAATTCAAGAAGAAGATATAACAATTATAAATATATATGCACCCAACATAGGAGCACCCCAATACATAAGGCAACTGCTAACAGCTATAAAAGAGGAAATCGACAGTAACTCAATAATAGTGGCGGACTTTAACGCCTAACTTACACCAATGGACAGATCATCCAAAACGAAAATAAATAAGGAAACAGAAGCTTTAAATGACACAATAGACCAGATAGATTTAATGATATTTATAGGACATTCCATCCAAAAACAGCAGATTACACTTTCTTCTGAAGTGCGCATGGAACAATCTACAGGATAGATCACAACATGGGTCACAAATCAAGCCTCAGTAAATTTAAGAAAACTGAAATCATATCAAGCATCTCTTTTCTGACCACAATGCTATGAGATTAGAAATGAATTACAGGGGAAAAAAGGTAAAAAACACAAACACATGGAGGCTAAACAATACGTTACTAAATAACCAAGAGATCACTGAGTAAATCAAAAAATATCTAGAGATAAATGACAATGAAAACACGATGATCCAAAACCTATGGGATGCCACAAAAGCAGTTCTAAGAGGGAAGTTTATAGCTATACAAGCTTACCTCAAGAAACAAGAAAAATCTTAAATAAACAATCTAACCTTACACCTAAAGGAACTAGAGAAAGAAGAACAAACAAAACCCAAAGTTAGCAGAAGGAAAGAAATCATAAAGATCAGAGCAGAAATAAATGAAATAGAAACAAAGAAAACAATAGCAAAGATCAATAAAACTAAAAGCTGGTTCTTTGAGAAGATAAACAAAAGTGATAAACCATCAGCCAGACTCATCAAGAAAAAGAGGGAGAGGACTCAAATCAATAAAATTAGAAATGAAAAAAGACAGACACCAAAGAAATACAAAGCATCCTAAGAGACTACTACAAGCAACTCTATGCCAATAAAATGGACAACCTAGAAGAAATGGAGAAATTCTTAGAAAGGTATAACCTTCCAAGACTGAACCAGGAAGAAACAGAAAACATGAACAGACCAATCACAGGTAATGAAATTGAAACTGTGATTATAAATCTTCCAACAAACAAAAGTCCAGGACCAGATGGCTTCACAGGTGAATTCTATCAAACATTTAGAGAAGCACTAACACCCATCCTTCTCAAACTCTTCCAAAAAATTGCAGAGGAAGGAACACTCCCAAACTCATTCTATGAGGCCACCATCACCCTGATACCAAAACCAGACAAAGATACCACAAAAAAGGAAAATTACAGATCAATATCACTCATGAATATAGATGCAAAAATCCCCAACAAAATAGTAGCAAACAGAACCCAACAACACATTAAAAGGTTCATACACCATGACTAAGTGGGATTTATCCCAGGGATGCAAGGATTCTTCAATATACGCAAATCAATCAATGTGATACACCATATTAAAAAACTGAAGGATAAAAATCATATGATCATCTCAATAGATGCAGAAAAAGCTTTTGACAAGATTCAACACCCATTTAAGATAAAAACTCTCCAGAAAGTGGGCATAGAGGGAACCTACCTCAACATAATAAAGGTCATATACGATAAACCCACAGCAAACATCATTCTCAATGGTGAAAAACTGAAAGCATTTCCTCTAAGATCAGGAACAAGACAAGGATGTCCACTCTCACCACTATTATTCAACGTAGTTTTGGAAGTCCTAGCCATGGCCATCCAAGAAGAAAAAGAAATAAAAGGAATACAGATTGGAAAAGAAGAAGTAAAACTGTCACTGTTTGCAGATGACATGATACTTATACACAGAAAATCCTAAAGATGCCACCAGAAAACTACTAGAGCTAATCAATGAGTTTGGTAGAGCTGCAGGATACAAAACTAATGCACAGAAATCTCTTGCATTCTTATACACTAATGGTGAAAAACCTGAAAGGGAAATTAAGGAAACACTCCCATTTACCATTGCAACAAAAAGAATAAATTACCTAGGAATAAACCTACCTAGGGAAACAAAAGACCTGTATGCAGAAAACTAAAGACACTGATGAAAGAAATTAAAGATGATACCAACAGATGGAGAGATATACCATGTTCTTGGATTGGAAGAATCAAGATTGTGAAAATGACTATACTACCCAAAGCAATCTACAGATTCAATGCAATCCCTATCAAATTACCAATGGAATTTTTTACAGAACTCGAACAAAAAAATCTTAAAATCTGTATGGAGACACAAAAGACCCCAAATAGCCAAAGCAGTCTTGAGGGAAAAAAACGGAGTTGGAGGAATCAGACTCCCTGACTTCAGACTATACTATAAAGCTACAGTAATCAAGACAATATGGTACTGACACAAAAGCAGAAACATAGATCAATGGAACAAGATAGAAAGCCCAGAGATAAAACCACGCACCTAGGGTCAACTAATCGATGACAAAGGAGGGAAGAATATACAATGGAGAAAAGACAGTCTCTTCAATAAGTGGTGCTAGGAAAACTGGACAGCTATATGTAAAAGAATGAAATTAGAACACTCCCTAACACCATACACAAAAATAAACTCAAAATGGATTAGAGACCTAAATGTAAGACCAGACACTACAAAACTCTTAGAGGAAAACATAGGAAGAACACTCTTTGACATAAATCACAGCAAGATCTTTTTTGATCCACCTCCTAGAGTAATGGAAATAAAAACAAAAATAAACAAATGGGACCTAATGAAACTTCAAAGCTTTTGCACAGCAAAGGAAACCATAAACAAGATGAGAAGACAACCCTCAGAATGGGAGAAAATAGTTGCAAGCAAATCAACTGACAAAGGATTCATCTCCAAAATATATAAATAGCTCATGCAGCTCAATATTAAGAAAACAAACAACCCAATCCAAAAATGGGCAGAAGACCTAAATAGACGTTTCTCCAAAGAAGACATACAGATGGCCAAGAAGCACATGAAAAGCTGCTCAACACCACTAATTATTAGAGAAATGCAAATCAAAACTACAATGAGGTATCACCTCACACCAGTTAGAATGGGCATCATCAAAAAATCTACAAACAAATGCTGGAGAGGGTGTGGAGAAAAGGGAACCCTCTTGCACTGTTGGTGGGAATGTAACTTGATACAGCCACTATGGAGAACAGTATGGAGGTTCCTTAAAAAACTAAAAATAGAATCACCATATGATCCAGCAATCCCACTACTGGGCATATACCTTGAGAAAACCATAATTCAAAAAGACACATGCACCCCAATGTTCATTGCAGCACTATTTATAATAGCCAGGTCATGGAAGCAACCTAACCGCCCATCGACAGACGAATGGATGAAGAAGATGTGGTACATCTATACAATGGAATATTACTCAGCCATAAAAAGGAACAAAATTGGGTGGTTTGTTGAGAAGTGGATGGATCTAGAGACTGTCATACAGAGTGAAGTAAGTCAGGATGAGAAAAACAAATATCATATATTAATGCATTTATGTCAAACCTAGAAAAATGGTACAACTGAACTGGCTTGCAGGGCAGAAACTGAGACACAGATGTAGAGAACAAATGTATGGACACCAAGCAGGGAAAGTGGCGGGGTGGTGGGGGTGGTGGTGGGATGAATTGGATGATTGGGATTGACATGTATACACTGATGTGTATAAAGCTGATGACTAATAAGAACCTGCTGTATAAGAAAATTAAATTAAATTAAAAAATTGAAAAGAAACAAAAATGGAGAGAACTGAAAAATAAGCTATTACAAAATTATACTTGAATACTGCAATATTTTTCTCTGAGATTGATATAATAAAGTAGATCAATATCAGCATGGTTATACTGGAAGATGTTTGAAAACTGGGGTACAATACTTATATTTGTTAAACTACTAGGTAATATTCCACTTCATATATCATCTTGCTATCTTGGCCAACTAGCTTACTGAAAGAACTTGTCAGGCCTGGTCTACATAACGTGAAGTCCATATTTGTACAAATGTGGTACAGGTAAAAATTTTGTTATCCACAGTCCATTGATCAAAGATAAAAAGGTAAAGCATGTCTTTCTTGGTAAACAAAATCTTCTCAAGTCTCTGTCATTTTTTTATGTTTGCCCTCCAATACATTATGTTTCACCATCTCTTTGTGAAAAGATCAGCCAAGACAAAGTTTTACCATGTCTCATGAAAATAGCACCTTCAACTTCAGTCTCAACATTTTTCATGTTAACAGTTCAATCTCCAGTTATCATGACATCTTCTGTCATTATTTCTTCAATCCTCCCACAAATCCCTACTCCAATCCAAAACTCCTCTGCTCACTCTATTTAAAAACAAAATCTCCCATGTAAATATGTGCAACAAAGAGATAAGGGAGTAGAAAATCCTCCCTCTCAATAAAGCCTGGCTTTTAAGATGAAAATTGCTTCTTCAACTTACTCCTAAAATTTCCCACAGTAGAGGCTCAATCTAATCTATTTTGAAGATTAGAAACATATTAACTAATTATGTCTTTCAATTTCTGCTGTAATTATCCTAAACCTCACCAGACATGTGTGACTCTTCTAGAATAAAAAGGAAATCAGTACAAGAAAAATAAATCATGTTAATACATAATCAAAAAATTCTCTTCTTGGGAATTCCCTGGCAGTCCAGAGGTTAAGACTCTGTGCTCTCACTGCCCCAGGACCCAGGTTCAATCCCTGGTTGGGGAACTAAAATCCCACAAGCCACAGAGCGTGACCAAAAAAAAATTATCTTCTTACTATAACAATGTATGATTTCCTAAGGTGATGACTTTGAAGCAAATATCATTAAAGTTTTTGTGTACACTTTGCATGATTTCTTACAAAATTTTCTTACTACTTTTTTATGTCATAGTGCATTATTATTGAAATAAATCATGTTAGTATGCTGTTCAAATGAAAATCTTATATTCTTGACAAGTTCTATTGTCTTTCTGCCATTAGAATTAGAGAAGTACCCCCACCACCCATCCTAAATCTATCCTCCGCGCTGTGATCAGAGTGATATTTCTATAACACTAATCACATAATTCCAGAGCTGAAACTCTTTGAATTACTTCCCTATCCGTCATCCACATTCATGGCTTCAACTATCACTTATATGCTGATGACCCCCAAATCTTCAACCCAAATCTTTCCACTGTACTCCAAACCTATATCCAACTATCTATGAGAAGTCCACCAACATCTTCATATACCTGTCCAAAATTAACCACTGATTTTTTTCCCAATGTCATTACTTCAGTGGCTCTATACACATGTTCTTTGCCAACCATACTAAACAATTTTAAGTTCCCAAAATGTGTATTCATGCTTTTGCAGATACTGTCAACTTTGTAAGGAAGTTCCAACCCTATAACTATTCACTCTCATCCCTATGTCCTTTCCTTACTGCCCCCCCACAGCAACCTGTGGGTTCATTAATAACAAACTAATACTGAGATACACTGAGTGCTTTGTGTCCAGTACCTTAAATGGATCATCTCACTTAATTTTCCAAACAATCCCATGAGATGGGTACTATAATTATCATCATTGTACATATGAGGAAAGCAAGGCTGAGAGACATTAGGTATTTGTGCTCAGGTCAGATGGCTGGTAAAACCAGGGATGGGAATACAACGACAGCCAGACTCCAGAGTTGGAGCACTTAACCCCACTACTATGCTGTCGTCCCTTTACGTATTATACAGCACATATTATATTCCCTATAATTGTAATTTTACTTTTTTGCCTTCCCAACTAGACTCTGAACAGTTTGAGAGAAGGGATGATGTCTATCTTATTCACCACTTTATCCTCTGACCATGAACAATTCCTAACACACAGTAAGCACTCAGTAAATGTGTGTTAAGTGTGTGACTGTAGAGTTGAATCAAAGAATGGCTTCTTTAATGTGTTTTCTGGGCAATCCCACTCTATCTAGTACTTAAATGATTTGAATCTATAAACACCCCCACACACACACACACACACATACACACACGTATACAAAAAACTGTAAGCTAGCAAACTGAATCCAACAACACATAAAAAAGATCATAAACCACGACCAAGTTGGATTCATCCCAGGGTCACAAGGATAGATCAACATACGCAAATCAATCGATGTGATAAACCACATCAACAAGAAAACACAAAAAGCACTTGATCATCTCAATAGACTCAGGAAAAGAATTTGATAAAATTCAACATCCATTCATGATAGAAACCCTTACAAAAGTGGGTATAGAGGGAACATATCTCAACATAATAAAAGCTATTTATGACAAACCCACACTCAATATAATACTCAATAGTGAAAAGTTGAAAGCCTTCCTGCTAAAATCTGGAATAAGACAAGAATATCCACTCTCACCACTTCTCTTCAACATAGTATTAGAAGTCCTAGTCACAGCAATCAGAAAAGAAAAAGAGATAAAAGTTATTCAAATTGGTAGGGAAGAGGTAAAATTGTCATTATATACAGATGACATGATACTATATATAGAAAACCCTAAAGACTCCACACAAAAACTACTAGAACTGATAAATTAATTCAGCAAGGTAGCAGAATACCAGATTAACATACAGAAATCAGTTGTGTTTCTTTATACTAACAATGAAATATCAGAAAGGGAATGTAAGCAAAAAATCCCTTTTAGGGCTTCCCTGGTGGCACAGTGGTTGAGAGTCCGCCTGCCAATGCAGGGGACATGGGTTCGTGCCCTGGTCCGGGAAGATCCCACATGCTGCCGAGAGGCTAGGCCCGTGAGCCATGGCCGCTGAGCCTGCGCATCTGGAGCCTGTGCTCCACAACGGGAGAGGCCACAACAGTGGGAGGCCCGCATACCGCAAAAAAACAAACAAACAAACAAACAAAAAAACCCTTTTAAATTGCATTAAAAAATAGGAATAAACCTCACCAAGGAGGTGAAAGACCTATATGCTGAGAACTACAAAACATTAATAAAGGAAATTGAAGATGATTCCAAAAAATGGAAAGATATCCCATGCTCTTGGATTGGAAGAGTCAATATTGTTAAAATAGCCATACTACCCAAAGCAATCTACAGATTTAATGAGATCCTTATCAAATTACCCATGACATTTTTCACAGAACTAGAACAAATAATCCAAAAATTTATATGGAACCATAAAAGACCCAGAATGGTCAAAGCAATCCAGAGGTAAAAGAACAAAGCAGGAGGCATAACCCCCCGACTCCAGACAATACTACAAAGCTACAGTAATCAAAACAGCATGGTATTGGCACAAAAACAGACATACAGATCAATGGAACAGAATAGAGAGCCCAGAAATAAACCCACATGCTTATGGACAATTAATCTTCAACAAAGGAGGCAAGAGTATACAATGGGGAAAAGACAGTCTTTTCAACAAGTGGTGTTGG
Organism: Leucopleurus acutus; assembly: GCF_964270905.1. Classification (NCBI taxonomy): domain Eukaryota; kingdom Metazoa; phylum Chordata; class Mammalia; order Artiodactyla; family Delphinidae; genus Leucopleurus; species Leucopleurus acutus. The sequence continues at coordinate 99,503,476 of NC_139148.1, forward strand.
GGAAGTTGGACAGTTACATGTAAAAGAATAAAATTAGAACACTCCCTAACACCGTACACAAAAAATAAACTCAAAATGGATTAAAGACTTAAACGTAAGGCCAGATACTATAAAACTCTTAGAGGAAAACATAGGCAGAACACACTCTGACATAAATTGCAGCAATATCTTTTCTTTTTTTAACATCTTTATTGGAGTATAATTGCTTTCCAATGTTGTGCTAGTTTCTGCTGTATAACAAAGTGAATCAGCTATACGTATATATATATCCCCATATCCCCTCCCTCTTGTGGCTCCCTCCCACCCTCCCTATCCCACCCCTCTAGATGGTCACAAAGCACTGAGCTGACCTCCCTGTGCTATGCAGCTGCTTCCCACTAGCTACCTATTTTACATTTCGTAGTGTATATATGTCAGTGCTACTCTCTCACTTTGTCTCAGCTTACCCTTCCCCCTCCCCGTATCCTCAAGTCCATTCTCTACATCTGCATCTTTATTCCTGTCCTGCCCCTAGGTTCATCAGAATTTTTTTTTTTTTAGATTCCACATACATGCATTAGCATACGGTATTTGTTTTTCTCTTTCTGACTTACTTCACTCTGTATGATAGACTCTAGGTCCATCCACCTCACTACAAATAACTCAATTTCATTTTTTTATGGCTGAGTAATATTCCACTGTATATATGTGCCACATCTTCTTTATCCATTCATGTGTCGATGGACACTTAGGTTGCTTCCATGTCCTGGCTATTGTAAATAGTGCTGCAATGAACATTGTGGTACATGACTCTTTTTGAATTATGGTTTTCTCAAGGTATATGCCCAGTAGTGGGATTTCTGGGTCATATGGTAGCTCTATTTTTAGTTTTTTAAGGAACCTCCATACTGTTCTCCATAGTGGCTGTAGCAATATCTTTTTTGATCCACCTCCTAGAGTAATGAAAATAAAAACAAAAATAAACCAAAATAAACAAATGGGACCTAACTAAACGTAAACACTTTTGCACAGCAAAGGAAACCATGACAAGACAAAAAGACAGCACTCAGAATGGGAGAGAATATTTGCAAATGATGTGACTGACAAGGACTTAATTTCCAAAATGTACAAACAACTCAGACAATTCAATAACAAAAAAGAAACAACCCAATCAAAAAATGGGCAGAAGACCTAAATAAACAATTCTCCAAAGAAGACCTACAGATGAGCAATAGGCACATGAAAAGATTCTCATTATGGCTAATTATTAGAGAAATGAAAATCAAAACTACAATGAGGTACCTCCTCACACTGGTCAGAATAGCCATCATTAAAAAGTCTACAGATAATAAATGCTAGAGAGGGTACAGAGAAAAGGGAACCCTCCTACACTGTTGATGAGAATGTAAATTGGTGCAGCCACTATGGAAAACAGTATGGAGGTTTCTTAAAAAAAATAAAAATAGAGCTACCATATGATCCTGCAATCGCACTCCTGGGCATATATCCAGAGAAAATAATTCAAAAAGATATATGCATCCTTATGCTCATAGCAGCACTATTTAGAACAGCCAAGACATGGAAACAACCTAAATGTCTATTGACAGATGAATGGATAAAGAAGATGTGGTATATAGATGTACAATGGAATATTACTCAGCCATTAAAAGAATGAAATAATGTCATTTGCAGCAACATGAATGGACCTAGAGATTATCATACTAAGCAAAGCAAGTCAGAAAGAGAAAGACAAATACTATATGATATCACTTATATGTGGAATCTAAAATATAACACAAATTAACATATCTACAAAACAGAAACAGACTCACAGACATAGAGAACAGATTTATGGTTACCAAGGAGGAGGAATGAAGTGGGAGTTTGGAGTTAGCAGATGCAAACTATTATATATAGAATGGATAAACAACAAGGTCCTACTGTATAGCACAGGGAACGATATTCAATATCCTGTGATAAACCATAATGGAAAAGAATATAAAAAAGAATATACATATGTAAAACTGGGTCACTTTGCTGTACAGGAGTAATTAACACAACATTGTAAATCAACTATACTTCAATAAAATTTAAAAAAACTGTAATCTAACAGCTTGGTTCCATTTTGTTTGCTTTCTAGAAGTCTTCAGTTTATTATGTTATCGAATTACAAGGAGGTGTCATTTATTATGTGTTCTATAATACTGTGGTGATTATAAAGCATTATCAGCCAGGGAATAAAATTATCATAAATATATAAAATTGGTGGAACAATATAAATCTCAAATGAGAATAAATATTAAGTGAAATACAAAATAGACTCAGATTATCATACAACTTCATTTAAAGATTCTAGGTTGAAAATCATACATTGCTGACACCCAGTGGTTACCAGATATAAAGCAAGCTTGGTTTATTTAATGATTTTCATTTCCAGCTGCTACACTGAATGATTTTATTCTTTATTTTATATTTTATTTTATTTTTATATTCACAATATTTTTTTTAATTTTTGGAAAGTACAGAAATTTCAAAGACTATTGTTTATAAGCATATTATCAAGAAACAACAACTCCAATGTTTTTAATGAAATTTTAATTATAACTGAGGTCCTAACAATAGTGTTTTAGAAGGAGTATCCAAACACATAGCCTAGGTCTTTTCTCTAGCACATGAAAAGTCATAAATCTATGAGGGAGGCAAATAAAAAAGTAGAAGAAATAGTTTTCAGGTGGGTACCAGCTAATAGTATTTTGCATTTCTCTAGTGCTTTAATCTTTGCAAAGCATTTTAAATGCCTTATATGGTAGATACCTCAGTGTATCATAAGAATTTATCTCCTTTTTTGATAGAATTAATGTGGAAGCATTAAATAACAGAATCAATAATCCCTTCTAATAGTCTCATGTCTTAATTATTTAACTGATAAGCATAGTAAGGCTTTTCGGTGATTGTGAAGTACATAAATAATCCTAAAATGACAACTAGAGATCACTGCCACCATCTTTACGAATCTTGCCTTTTATCCAATGTGTGAGCAAAGTCTGTTGCTGTGTTTAATATCAAGATGGCAGCTGCTCTGGAAAACTGTCAATTGAAAACCAAAACCACTTTCACAGACAGCTGGAAGAAATAGGTTATTTGCAGTAGTAGATAGCCAAAGGAAGTGAGAACTTATGCTTTGATGTTTTATCTTTAAGTGTATCTCAGTGATCACAGGCCTTAGTATAGGGGTTCTTACATTATTTTATCTCAAAGACCAGTAAATTTTCAAAAAACATTGTGAAAGTCTGACGTAGGTCTGCTATTAAAATTTTTTTTTCAAGTATGGGAATTTAAAAGAGGGTACTTTAGGAGGCTGTTGGTTCCGTCCTGCCCACGCCTCACAGCACTGCAGGGCCCAGCGTCCCAATTTGGCTGGTTTGTGGTTCAAAGAGACACAAATAGGCTGTTTGGCTCCAAGAAACCAACAAAAAGCGGTGTTTTGTTTGATTTTGTTTTGTTTTGTTTTTCCTCGCCATGTTTGGGAAGAAACATCATCAGCCTGAATTGGAATGGCGGAAAGGGGACTCGAACTGAGAGTCCTGAAATCCGGATTCCTGCTTACTAATTTAGTATCTGGAGGCTTCCCGGAAGATGGCGGAAGAGTAAGACGCGGAGATCATCTTCCTCCCCACAGATACACCAGAAATACATCTACACGTGGAACAACTACAGAACACCTACTGGACGCTGTCAGAAGACCTCAGACCTCCCAAAAGGCAAGAAACCCCCCACGTACCTGGGTAGGGCAACAGAAAAAAGAGTAAACAGAGACAAAAGGATAGGGACGGGACCTGCACCAGTGGGAGGGAGCCGTGAAGGAGGAAAGTTTTCCACACACTAGGAAGCCCCTTTGCGGGCGGAGACTGCGGGTGGCAGAGGGGAAAGCTTCGGAGCTGCGGAGGAGAGTGCAGCCACAGGGGTGCGGAGGGAAAAGCGGGGAGATTCCCGCACAGAGGATCAGGGCCGACAGGCACTCACCAGCCCGAGAGGCTTGTCTGCTCACCCGCCGGGGCGGGCGGGGCTGGGAGTTGAGCCTCGGGCTTCGGTCGGAGCACAGGGAGAGAACTGGGGTTGGCGGCGTGAACACAGCCTAAAGGGGGTTAGTGCACCATGGCTAGCCAGGAGGGAGTCCGGGGAAAAGTCTGGACCTGCCGAAGAGACAAGAGATTTTTTCTTACCTCTTTGTTTCCTGGTGCTCGAAGAGAGGGGATTAAGAGCGCTGCTTAAAGGAGCTCCAGAGACGGGCACGAGCCGCGGCTAAAAGCGCAGACCCCAGAGACGGGCATGAGACGCTAAGGCTGCTGCTGCCGCCACCAAGAAGCCTGTGTGCGAGCACAAGTCACTATCCACACCCCCTTCCAGGGAGCCTGTGCAGCCCGCCACTGCCAGGGTCCCAGGATCCAGCGACAACTCCCCCGGGAGAACGCACGGCACGCCTCAGGCTGGTGCAACGTCACGCCTGCGTCTGCCGCTGCAGGCCCGCCCCGCACTCCGTGCCCCTCCCTCCCCCCCTCCCCCAGGCCTGAGTGAGCCAGAGCCCGCGAATCAGCGGCTCCTTTAACCCCGTCCTGTCCGAGCGAAGAATAGACGCCCTCCCGCGACCTACACGCAGAGGCGGGGCCAAATCCAAAGCTGAGCCCCTGGGAGCTGTGAGAACAAAGAAGAGAAAGGGAAATCTCTCCCAGCAGCCTCAGAAGCAGCGGATTAAAGCTCCACAACCAACTTGATGTACCCTGCATCTGTGGAATACATGAATAGACAATGAGTCATCCCAAATTGAGGAGGTGGACTTTGAGAGCAAGATTTATGATTTTTTCCCCTTTTCCTCTTTTTGTGAGTGTGTATGCTTCTGTGTGAGATTTTGTCTGTATAGCTTTGCTTCCACCATTTGTCCTAGGGTTTTATCCATCCTTTTTTTTTTTTTGGTGTTTTAAAAAATTTTTTCTCTTAATAATTATTTCTTTATTTTAATAACTTTATTATATTTTATCTTATTTTACTTTATCTCCTTTCATTTTTTCCTTCCTTCCCTCCTTTCTTCCTTCCTCCCTCCCTCCTTTCTTTCTTTCTTCCTCTCTTTCTACTTCTACTAATTCTTTCTTTCTACTTTTTCTTCCTTTTATTCTGAGCCGTGTGGATGAAAGGCTCTTGGTGCTCCAGCCAGGAGTCAGTGCTGTGCCTCTGAGGAGGGAGAGCCAACTTCAGGACACTGATCCACAAGAGACCTCCCAGCTCCACATAATATCAAACGGTGAAAATCTCCCACAGATCTCCATCTCAACACCAGCACCCAGCTTCACTCAATGACCAGCAAGCTACAGTGCTGGACATCCTATGACAAACAACTAGCAAGACAGGAACACAACCCCACCCATTAGCAGAGAGGCTGCCTAAAATCATAATAAGTCCAAAGACACTCCAAAACACACCACCAGACGTGGACCTGCCCACCAGAAAGACAAGATCCAGCCTCATCCACCAGAACACAGGCACTAGTCCCCTCTACCAGGAAGCCTACACAACCCACTGAACCAACCTTAGCCACTGGGGACAGACACCAAAAACAATGGGAACTACGAACCTGCAGCCTGCAAAAAGGAGACCCCAAACACAGTAAGGTAAGCAAAATGAGAAGACAGCAAAACACACAGTAGATGTAGATGAAGGAGCAAGATAAAAACCCACCAGACCTAACAAATGAAGAGGAAATAAGCAGTCTACCTGAAAAAGAATTCAGAATAATGATAGTAAAGATGATCCAGAATCTTGGAAATAGAATAGAGAAAATGCAAGAAACATTTAACAAGGACCTAGAAGAACTAAAGATGAAACAAACAATGATGAACAACACAATAAATGAAAGTAAAAATCCTCTAGATGGGATCAATAGCAGAATAAGTGAGGCAGAAGAACGGATAAGTGACCTGGAAGATAAAATAGTGGAAATAACTACTGCAGAGCAGAATAAAGAAAAAAGAATGAAAAGAACTGAGGACAGTCTCAGAAACCTCTGGGACAACATCAAATGCCCCAACATTCGAATTATACAGGTTCCAGAAGAAGAAGAGAAAAAGAAAGGGACTGAGAAAATATTTGAAGAGATTATAGTTGAAAACTTCCCTAATATGGGAAAGGAAATAGTTAATCAAGTCCAGGAAGCACAGAGAGTCCCATACAGGATAAATAAATAAAAAGTGGGAGAAGTTCATGCAGAACTTAAACTTTTGTGTAGAAGCATTAAACATTAGTGGACAAAGCAGTACTCAGGAAAAGAAAATATGGACAGTGTTGTTCAATTAGAAATAAATATTTTCCAATATAAATGAAAAAAGTTTTAGAGGACAAATTTAGCAAAGTAAGAACTGATGGTATAAACAGCAGCAGAAGTTTTGTTGAGCAGTGGATCTATTTAAACATAAGATTAAACACCTGTGGAAATTATGGTACTAAAACACAATGTAAATGCTACAGTGGAAATATGGAAATAACTTTTTAAAGTATACTTGTGAATTAAAACGAGATACCACTACACACTTATTGGAATGGTCAAATCCAAAAATCTGACAATACCAATTACTGGCAAAGATGAGGAGCAACAGGAACTCTTATTCATTGTTAGTGGGAATGCAAAATGGTACAGTCACTCTGGAAGCAATTTCTTACATAGCTAAACATTGTCTTACCAAAATGTGTAGCAATTATGCTCCTAGATATTTAACCAACTGATTTGAAAGCTAATGCCCACACAAGAACATGCACACAAACTTTATACCAGCTTTATTCATAATCTCTCTCTCTCTCTCTCTCTCACACACACACACACACACACACATACACACACAAACTGGAAGCAACCAAGATGTCCTTTAATAGCTGAATGGATAAACAAACTATGGTACATCAATATAACAGATTATTATTCAGGAATAAAAAGAAATGAGCTATCAAATCATGAGAAGAGATGGATGAAACTTGAATGCATGTTGCTAAGTAAAATAAGCTAGTCTGAAAAAGGCTATAAACTGTATGTTATCAATTATATGACATCCTGGAAAAGGTAAAACTATAAATAAAAATATCAGTGGTTGCCAGGGGTTCAGGTGTAGCATAGAGGATTTTCAGGGCAGTGAAACTATTCTGTATGATGTTATGGTAAATACATGACATTACACATTTGTGAAAACCCATAGAACTTTACAGCACAAAAAGCGAATCTTAATGTATGCATATGAAAAAAATATATTTTGACATCGAGAATGGAATGCAGAATTTGACTAAACAATCTAACTATATTACAAATGTATGAAACAACCTCACTAAGGGGGTGGAGGAAAACGGTGCTGACAAGTAACTTGGGAAATGATAAGAGTTTGTAAGACTAAAAGCGAAATAAAAAAGCACTGTACTCTAGTTGATAACGTTCTTTCTCATGGGGGTACAGGTTAACAATCCTGATATTGTTATACATGTATACTTGAACTTAACAACTAATTAAATAGATGGCAGATGCTGGGAGACAGGTTTCTCACTGTTAGAGTGGGAGGTTATAGATAGCAAAGTGATTCATGTGGTAATGTATTACTGTTGGATATATCAGTATAACTTTTAAACAGAAATATTTATATATAGAAATATTTATAGATATCTGTATATGTAACTAATATGATTTGAGTATATTATATGATTATGAGATATGAGTATTCACACATATATTTCTTTGTTCTGTTAGCTGAAACGGTCTAAAAGAAATGATACTCCTAAAATCTGAAAGAAACAACAACATAGAAATAAGCACAGATCTTGGTTCCTAATACTATTTTCCAATAAAAGTAACCAGGCTTCTTGGAGAAATTACTGATTCTAGGGCTCAGAGAGGAAATATAGAAGATGAGCCTGGAGGATCTTATTGTGTCAAAAAGTAAAGAAGTGCTAAAAAATAAAAAAGACCCACAGTGATGGGGTTATGTCAAAGAAGACAGGAAAGACCTCCCAATGGCCAAAGCTATAACAATATGAGCAACACAATAAATAAAGTAATATTGGATTAGACCCCAAAGTATAAAATAAATATCTATGAGTTCACACTGATAGAAATAAACGATTGAATAAACAAACGTGAGAGAGTGGACCAATTTCCCATGCAGAAGAATTCCAGATAATTTATGTAGGTAATTCTGCTCTCAGGGAGGTGGAGTATTCCTTAAGAGTGAGCTACACAGAGTGACTTCTTTCCCCCAAAATACAACAATATGGAGAGGGAGAAAAAGTAACTTTACAGTGGAATAACCTGACAAACTCTACTTCAGCCAAGTGGTCAAGGTCAACATTAACAGGGACAAGTCATGTTGATAGTATGTAACCTTGGTATCATTCGATGAAAAGAACACTCCTCCTCTGTGGTCTTCCTCCCCCAAAATCCATAGTCCCAGGCTAATAGGAAAAACATCAGACAAATCCAAGTTGAGGGACATTTTATAAAATACCTGACTAGTACTCCTCAAAACTATCAAGGTCATAAAAAATAAGGAAAGCCTGAGAAATTGTCACAGCCAAGAGGAGCCTAAGGAGACATGGCTACTAAATGTAATGTGGGATCTGGGATGGGTTCCTGGAACAGGAAAAGGACATTAGGTAAAAACTAAGGAAATCTTAGTAGGAAAAATCTTAGAAATAAAGTGGGGACTCTAGTTAATAATAATATGTGTGATATATGGGAACTCTCTGTACTATCTTTGCTTTCTTTTGTAAATCTAAAATTGTTCTAAGATTTTTTTAAGTTCATTTTTAAAAACGAGAGTGATGGAGGTAACATTAGCATTACTTACTGATGACATAATTGTATATCTGGAGACCCCAAGAGAAAATTATTATATACAGTTGGCCTTTCCTATCCATGGGTTTCACATTTGAGGATTCAACTAAGTGTGGATTAAAAAAAAAAAAAACCTCCAGAAAGTTCCAAAAAGCAAAACTTGAATTCATGATGTGCTGGCAACTATTTACATAGAATTTACATTGTATTTACAACTATTTACATATCATTTACATTGTATTAGGTATTATAAATAATCTAGAGATGATTTAAAGTATATGGGAGGATGTGTGTAGGTTATATGCAAAAACTAAAATACTATGATACTTTATATAAGGGACCTGAGCATCTGTGGATTTTGGTATCTGCTGTGGTGGGGGCAGGATGTCCTGGAACTAATCTCCCACAGATAACGAGGGACAACTGTACTTTAAAGGAATTGAGCAAGATGGCTGGGTAAAAATAACAATATATAAAACAAAGTGTTCCTATATAGTAACAACAAATTACATTTATAATGGAAGACACCATTTACAAAAGCTACAAACAGATAATTATTTAGGAATATATTAAACAAGAAACGTGCAATAGCTATTTGAAGACAACTCTGAAATGCTACTGAAAAACACAATATAGTACCTGACAAAATGGAAAGATACCTATTTTTTTGGATTGGAAAAATTTTGTACAGATATCAATTCTCCCACAAATTATTTTATAATTATGATGAGATCTCAACAAAAATACCAATATGATTGGTGTGGGGAATAAAACAAGCTAATTCTAAAATATATGTGGAAAAATAAACATTTAAGAAGAGGCAGGAAATTTCTGGAAAAGAAGACTTATGAGCATGGAGGCCTATCCTTACTAGATATTAAAGCATACTATTAGACTACATAGTTAAATAGAGAAGTACTGGTACATGACTAGTACTGGTACATGATTAGACTTACAGCTCACTAGGCAAGAAGAGAGCCCAGAAATAAACTCAACTACACACACACACACACACACACACACGCACACAGCTCTTGTCTGAATGTTTGTGTCCCCACAAAATTCATGTTGAAAACCTAATGTCCAGTGTGATAATATTAGGAGGTGGGGCCTTTGGGAGATGCTTAGGTCATGAGGGTGGAGCCCTCAAGAATGGGGATTAATGCTCTTACAAAAGAGAATCCACAGAGCTCCCTAGCCCCATTTCACCATGTGAGAATACAAAAGAAGTTGGCAATTCAGAAAAGGGCCCTCACTTGGCCATGCTGCTACCCTAATTTTATACCTCTAGCCTCCAGAACTGTGAGAAATAAATTTCTGTTATTCATAAGTAACCCAGTGTGTGGTATTCTGTTATAGCATCCCAAGCGGACTAAGATACACACACACACACACATACGCATACAAATTAAGTATATGATAAAGGTAGAAGGTGTCATTTTGCATCGGGAGAAGAGAGTTTGTTCAACAAATTGTGATGCAATTATTTAGTAACCTTCTGGAAAAAATATAAGCTTGAAAAATTATTTTTCTATACCCCATAATTCACATATAAGTTCCCTTCCCAAAATGCCCTTTATCTATCTTTGATTGGCAATGCCCACTTGTCCTTCCAAATTCAATTCAAGACCCCCCTTCCTTCCCCTTCTTCCTCTTGCTGAGCAACTCATCATAAAGCAATTAGGTGAGATAGATCAAGATAGGCATCCATGACAGGGAGGAGTGGAATCATAGTGACCCAGAGCGATATGTTAGAGGTGAAGTGCGGGTGAAGAGAATACCCATGCAGTCAGAGTAGCCCAGTATGGAGAATCAGAACTCAAAAAGGGTGAGATGATAAGATCCACAAAAGCAGGGAAGGGAGGTGTGTAGTATGAGATGTCAGAACGTGAGCAGGGTAAACAGGATGACCATGCTAGGACTTGTTATGGGCAGTCAGTGGCCAAGTGTGATTAAGAAGCATTCACAGAGCCGAGCAGCTTGACACAAGAAGTCAGTTTAGTCAGGAGGATATTAAATAGGAGGCTTGCCTGGCATGCAGAGTAAAAGCCTAAGTCCAGAGAAGAGGAAATCCACAAGGGGGAGGCAGGCTAGTGTAGAAAGTTAGCGGCCAAGCAAGGTGAGGAGGGCATCCATGCATGGAGGTGGGGCATCCCTGTGTGGGCAGTTAGAGGCTGAGTGGAACAAGGAGAGTATCTGCACATGGGGGAGTCCCAGCACAAAATATCAAAGCCCAAGCAGGGTAAGGGGGGCATGTCTGTGAAAGGGTGGTCTGGAGTGGGGTGTCAGAGTCTGAGCAGGTTGAGAAAGGTATTCACATGGGTTGGGGACAATCCAGCATTTTGTGATAGCACAGCCTGAGGTATATAAGGAGGATACACACATGCATGCATACATGCTCACATGTACATTTCCCAAACTCTTGTCCAATGAGAGGAACTGGGAAATAATGAGTACGTATAGCCCTCATATAGCCTTCTTTTATGTCATTATTAATATGATTGAATTTATGACTGTCATTTTACTTTTTTTTTCTGACTCATGTTATTTCTTTCTTTTTCTGCTTTATTGCCTTCATTTGTAAATGTTTTCAGTGTAGCATTTGAATTACTTTAAAGATTGTTCTCTACATTTATATTTATTTTCTTAGTGGTTAAGTGGACTTTCAGTATACAGCTTATTAGATCTACTTCAGATTTATACTAACTTAAAGACAGTGACATACAGAAATGTTATAGAGCTCTATCTCCTCTTCTGCCTTTTTGTGTTATGTTTCCTCACCAGCAAAATCTGCATTTCTTTACAGCACCCTTAGACTTGAACTTCCTCAGTCTCTATTCCAAATAAAGTCAGGGAGAGCTACACAGCTCTCTGTTCTTATGGCCTGACTCTCACCCTTTGCAGAACCTCTGTGCTACTGCTCCAGAGATGTGGGCAGGAACTTTTACTCTTGCAGTGCCACCCGTTACAAGCAAGACTCTAGGCTGGGAGGCAGGAGGGGATGGGGCATCGCTGGTCTTCTTGGTTTGTCTCTCACAGAATGGAACCTCTGCCCTACAGGGAAACTGGTGTGAAGATTATTGAAGCCTAGTATTCTCAGCTTACTATGCCTGGGGTAGAGTTTCTGTCCTATGCATGTGAGCTGTGTGGAGGAAGGGAGCCTCAGATCTCTCTTGCCTGGAAAGGAGCTTCTGCAACAGAGCTGGGAAGGATAAAGAACGCTGGTGGCCAACCCCTTCTGGGGAGAAATCATTGTCTTAAACTGAAATCTGGAAAAAGAGCAAGTCCCGTGTTATTAGCTACACCTACCTGGAATAGAATTCCCATTGCACTGAGCTGGGAAAGGTGGGAGGTAGGGAATAGTTCATGGTTCAAACGCCATAGCTGATCTTACCAAGATTTACCAGATTTTCTTGAATAAATGTTTCTCCATTTGCTGTAGGCTTTTAGAGCAATTTCTAGACACTTTAAATATTTGTTTTTTTAAAATAATTTTTACCAGTTATGGTTGTTTTGCTGATAGGCTCCATCGAGCTCCTCATGCCACCAATCTAGGAGTGCTTTTTCAAAAAACTTATTTTTAGAGTGAATGAAACCTAGGGCTGTTCAGAGCATGGAAATAATAATGAATTCCCATTCTAGCTTTAACACTTTAAGTGTATTATTTAGCCTAAGTTTTTCCTTATTTATAACATGGGCACTTTATATACCTCTCAGATTGTGATGAGGATTGAAAGACTATTGAAATAGTGTTATATAAAGCACCTAGCATAGAAGTTGACTCATAGTAGACACTCAATAAATGTCACTTCTCTCCCCTTCAAGCAAATGACTGTCTCAGGCTGGATGGCTATTTTAGTGACTATCACAGTGTCTGGAATATGGTATTGTGCAATAAATGTTGAACTGGATTGAAGGATGGACAAATGAATGGATGATGGGTGGGTGGTGAGTGATTTCTAAGGTTCTAATTATTGATTTACCGATATAAAAAACCAGGGGTGATGTCCAAAATGTTTTAATGGTGCATCCTGAGAAAACTAAATCAGAACTGATGCTGGCTCTCAGGAGTGGCTACATAATTAACAGAACACAGTAAAGAGTAAAATATGGGGCCCCTTCTTCAAAAATGATTAAAAATTTCAAGATGGTGACAGCAGATCATTAAACCATGACTGAGGCCCTTCCAAGCATCCAAGAATAGGGCCCTGTGTAACTGCACAGAACACATACCCATGCAGCCATCCTCGCTCACTTTTGCCCAAGAGTAGGATCCTAAGGAACTCCTGATATAAAAGGTATTATTCCTTAGTTGCTGGGATAGCCCAGGGGAGGGGGGTTCAAAGTAAGGGGCTAGGGCAGCCCTAGGTGGCAGAAGACAGATGGCCAAGAGGGGGACCATGGCTTAAGGCACTCTGTATATACCAAGCATTTGGGAAATATTCAGTACCTTAAAACTCTATCATAATGCAAAACAAAAATGAGAGAGCGATTTCAAAAAATTCAATTTCAGAAAATTTGGGGTCACATTACTTAAAGGTTAATAAACCTATACAGCTAGCAGGCCAGGAGTTCCAGGGGTCCTTTTGCAAGGTCCAGCTCTGTCCAGATTTGGTGCCACATGGTTGTTATAGCCAGTTTATTGGGGCAATTCTGGTAGGGACTGCGAAGTTTATGGCAGGGATTCCAGAAATCTTTGATTAGAAGAGCTTGCTATGCACGTTCTGAACAGGGGAATTGAAATACTAGGTCCCAAAGACCCACTCAGCCTCCAAGGATGGGATTGCCTGCGATCTTCCCTGCCTAGCCATGACCTCTCCCTTCCACACTCCTTCTTCCTCCCCACAATCCCTTAACACACTAAGAACAACTTTAGCAAGCCCTGAATTGAGAGTAATTTGCCAAACATGTTATGTCTTAATTCATATTACCTTGGGGGTTTTAATGTTTAACAAGGATAGGTCTACTTAAGGAAATGGTGGTGCATCCTATCACTGATTACAAGTGATAGTAGAGGATGGTATTCTGGTTTACATCTCAGTTTTAGCTCTTTTTTCCCCTTTTAGAGATAGATGATCAGTGCCAATGATAGTCAAAGCTATAGTTACTCTGCCCATGGGCTTACCTCTCCATTATATTATTTTAGTCTTTTTCATTCTAGAATACTGGAATATATTAGTGTTTTTCAAATTGAACGTGCAAATGAATCACCTGGGGATGTTGTTAAAATGCAGATTGCTAATTGAGTGTGTCTAGGTTGGGGTCTGAATTCTGCATTTCTTCTAATAAGCTCCCAGGTAATGCCCACTCTATTGGTCTGTGGACCACAGAGTAGAACCATTATGAATAATATTAGATATTGACCCAAATTAAAACTTGATTGTAATCTGTAGGTCATTATTCTCTAAATTTTAAAGTAACTGTCTATAACTAGGTTGCCACGTCTTCTCCTAGAAGTCAACTGTCAATTAGTCTGAAGTTTGCATATAATTTGAAAGGCTTCTTACTGATTTCAGAGGCTTGTGCCTTTTGGTCTCTGAACTAAAAAAAAAAAAAAAAAAAAAAATCACACCATCAGAAAGTAGGAAATACTGCCTGCCAACTAGTATAGGAAACTCTCAGGCTTGTATTGTGTAGTTTGTGACATCTGAATATTTCGAATATGATCTCTAGTCATTTCATTATTTTCAGCCTTTTAAGCACTGCATTCTTCCCACCTTTTGATGAAACGTGAAGCACACATTTAGACTATGAATGTATTTAAAACTTCTTGTTTCTTATTAATCCTCTCCACAGGTTATTTTTAAAGCCAAACAACCTTATTCATGGTGAATAATTTCATCCCAAGTGCAATGTTAAAAAAAACTAGAATCTCATCTTCCAAGATTTGACAATATCTCTACGGCTCAATGAAAGTCACAAAATCACATTGTTTTATGAATACATCACAGATTAGATTCTGACCCCTCCCTTGAATTTTCTACATGCAGCACTCTCATCTTGGATTGAGGAATGTTAAAGAGAAAAACCACAGGCCCAAAAAGGCATAACTTGTGCTAAAGCCCATGATACCAAACCTAGATTTAACAACTAACCTAACTGCAGTTTTGACCTTCCCCAGAAATGTAATCTTAATCAACCAGCCTGGAATTTTCTGGTCAGCACCAATGAGGTCATCTGCCACATGGGCCCTCTACATCCCCTAAGAGGAAGAAGAGGCAATCTGCATGATAAAACCCTTTCCTTTCCCTTCCCCCTCAGAAAAGATGTCTTGGTCTAAAAATAATCTTTTCTTTTTTCTTTTGCTAATAGGACCTTGTCCCATCCTTCTTCCTATAAAAACCTTTTATTTTGTACAACCCCTCAGAGCACCCTTCTACTTGCTAGATGGGATACTGCCTGATTCACAATCATCTAATAAAGCCAATTAGATTGTCAATTTAATTGGTTGAACTTTGTTTTTTAACAAGAAAAAAATCTGTTAATAGGATTCAGATAATTTGCTACTAGTTGAGGATTTTAATAATCTAATGCTTATTTAAATACAACAATGCTTTCAAGATAAGATTTATTCAACATTTGGGGAAAAAATTCAGTTTGATAAGACTCTTGTTTAACATTTGGCCATAACCCTGGAATTTACTGAGTCAGCACTGTATCACCTGATTAGAAGAAGCTTCTTTTTTGGTATGAAAAATCTGAAATTAAGAAAGAGCTCCATTATTAACAGTCATTAATAACACAAACCATTTCACTTAGATTAATAACTCAGAGAAATAGACAAAAAAGCATTCAGCAGAGAAATAAAGCAAAACATTTCACACACATTCACAGTTCTCTTTATCTTTAAAAGACCTGGCATTAAGATATTTTTTTTCTCCAAGTCACACTTCCTCCTTAAAGCTCACCAACCCATAGTGGTCCCTCCATCTTCTGAAATTCTATAGCATTATCTGTATAACTCAAAAAGCAATCAGATAAAATCAGCTCATAATGAAGGTTATATTTTTTTGTATAGATTCTAGCTCCTCCAACTAGAGTGTGAGCTCTTGGAGGGTACACACCAAGTTTTTTTAATCTTTGTGATCTTTTGCCTGTGGCACACTAGTAGTATATCTCAGTCTATGTCCATTTTAAGTCACTCTTTCCTTTCCCCAATCCTGTTTTTCTCCTGTAATTCTCATATTTTTCCTTTATCTAGAGGTAAATAGTGTTTCATGTTCTACAACATTATTCTTATATTCCATTCAAAAGTAAATCCACCCCAAAACGTAGCTTTTTTGGGTTGATTTTTTAAATTACTGTACTTTCCCTGAAGACATTATCATAGTCTACACAACATCAATGAACACTCACAGTGTACAGGCAAAATTATAAAATGTAGGCCCATCAGTTCTAAATGCAAAATATTTTTTATCTACTATCTCAGACTAAACATTGTAATGTCACACAACTTACCGTTTTCAGCAAACTTTTTTGCTTATACAAAATAAGGCAAGTTATTAACAAAACAAGTAATGAGACAAAAGCCAATGGTATCATGAAAAATATTAAGGTTTCCTTCCATGTGTTACCTAGGATTAAAATCACCAAAAAGGGGGGAAGGGTTAGATGTGTACAATTATTTTAAAAACTTAATTATTTTATAAGTAAACTAGTAAATGGTGAAGAACTGAGTCAAACTTGGCAACTTCTGCCATATTTGCCAGTACCTAGATACCATAGTGATGCCTCAGAACAGCATTCCTTTCATTTGTGCACTTTTTTGCTGTACTACTTTACTGAACTGTGACAGCTCTTTATTTTGCTTAGAAAAATAACTACCTAAAGCCCCATTCTTATTTTCTTATATGATTTTGTTTAAAATTTGACCTTGCGAATTTTTCATAATAAAAAAACGATAAAACATTAGCCAAGTGATTAGATAAACATGTCTTGTGTATGTATCTCTTAACTCTCAATAACTCAAATGTTTACATTATATCATACAATGATGTAGTGAGTGAAAGCAGGTCTTCAATAAAAGTCTCAGTGCAAATAATGGAGCTAGTCTTTAAAGGTCATGTTTTTAAAGTTGCCTCACATTCTGGATCCTAAAGAGATGAGGTTTTTCTCTTCTTTTTTTTCTTTTCTTTTTTTAGGGATGAAGTTTTAATGGTTCGTCTGCATAGCAAGAAATGAGCAATCACTAGATAAACTTAAAAAGTACACAAAGCTTGTCCTTCTAAAACTAGTATCTCCCACATTTGAAATACTATGGAACACTTTGAATCCTAGGCCTATATCTATACTCAAACCTACCTCCAACCCCACATTTTTCTTTGTCCTATTCCCTTGGGATCTTATTTTCTATTAGAAAATTACCAAATTCATAGGCTCAGTTCAGTTCAGAATTGCAACGATATAATCCAGAGAAATGACTAATAACGTAAGTTTTTTGGCATGCAAAATTAACAGTGGGAAAACAGGCTTCTTTTGTGAAGTTTCAGTAGAGTTAATCTTATAGTCATTTCCAAAAAAAATTATTGTGCTATTTTTCTATAACTTAAAACATCCAATAAGAAATGTCCAAAAGAACTAAAGACCACATGCATCTCAGGAAAGTCGTTGTTCCTAATCTGAAATTTATTAAGATTCTACCAAGAGATACCCATCAAGGCAAAAGAAATCTGTCATAAATAACATGGTTAAGTGTATATTTAAAAAAATTAAAAAAACAAAAACAAAAAACAAAAAAAACAACATTGTAAATCAACTATTCTTCAATTAAAAAAAAAGATTGCATATAAAATACATAAAAGGATGTATATTTTGAGGATATGCCTAAAAACTCACCATATCTACTTTAAACCATGCACTGAATAATAACAAGATATAATTCAGGGCATGACTTTCTCAATGTCAGTTCCACAGAGTCTCCAGATTTTTTATATTAGTGACAAAAATGAAAAACAGTACAAGTAAGTATTCTTTCTGATTCCATATATCTTTAGTTAATTGAGTTCTTCCTCTCTCTTCCTATTTTTTCTCCATGGCCCTGATTATATGATATATTTGGCTTCTTTATTTATTGTCTATCTCTACTCAACTTGGGAATAAAATATAAATTCCATGAGGACAAGGATTTTTTTTTTACTGCTATATCTCCAGTGCCTGAAAGAGTCTGACACATAGTAAGTGCTTAATAAATATTTCGTGTATGAAAGAGAACAATGATACCACTATATTAATAGGGAGATTACAGTCAAACACAAATTCTATTATAATGGAACAACATAAAAGGAGATGATTGATAGAAATGCCATTATGTTTGCATCTATATCTGTATATGTATTTATATACCTTTATGTGAAAGAACAATGCTGAGTTAATCTCCTTCAATTTCAAACAACTATTAATATTTTCTATTGATAAAGCCAGTATACTGTGAAGTACAATAATATTTTGCCTCATTCTCAAGATTTTTTAGTTTATATTGCTATTTTTTGTCTTCTATGAAAGTTTATTTTCTTTTTTTAATTTTTAATTTTATATTGGAGTCTAGTTGATTAACAATGTTGTATTAGTTTCAGGTGTACAGCAAAGTGATTCAGTTATA
The DNA here is from genome assembly GCF_964270905.1 of Leucopleurus acutus. Taxonomy (NCBI): domain Eukaryota; kingdom Metazoa; phylum Chordata; class Mammalia; order Artiodactyla; family Delphinidae; genus Leucopleurus; species Leucopleurus acutus. The sequence continues at coordinate 99,521,910 of NC_139148.1, forward strand.
CATATACATGTATCTATTCTTTTTCAAATTCTTTTCCCATTTAGGTTATTACAGAGTACTGAGCAGAGTTCCCTGTGCTATACAGTAGGTCCTCGTTGGTTATCTATTTTAAATATAGCAGTGTGTACACGTCAATCCCAAATATATTTAATTTAAACATGTCTTTTATCATAAGTCACTTTAAATCAGTGTTGGAAGTGAACGGAATGTTCATTTTACTAATGATGACATATTAATTAGAAAAATATTCATTAGGCACAGTACCAGACACTCAAAAACAAGTGTATGCTACCTATCCTTGCTTTAAGATTTGTTCTCTTGAAAATTGAAAGCATAGGAAAATATTGATTAAAATAGGCTTCCCCGCAAAGAACTAGCATATTCTCTTTACTGACAGTCAGAAAAACAAGATGTTGATGACTGAACTATAACAAGACACTTAAACTAGTTAAAACTGAACATTAGATTTTCCATAAATCTATGTTCGATTGTGGTGATTGCTAATTTATCTTCTCTGTTTATAGACTATATGCAAGAGTATTTTGACTTCCATAATTACAAAATACACTGAGAGAAAATTATTTTGCTAGCCAATAGTTAGCAAAATAGTTTAGTTACTGTTCTTTTTTTAAATATATTTTCTTCAATAACCATGTCAACATATTTTATGATTGTTCCTTCTTTCTAAAATTGTATAAATGGATTCCTTTAACTCTCAATAGGGAAAAGGCACAGACTATAAAAAATTTGAATAATGAGCACATAGTTTTTCAAACCATATAAAGAAGGCACACAATAATGTCAAGATTCTGATAAAGTACATATATACTTGTAAGTAAAACTTCAGAGTAAATGTACGACTACAATTGGTACTAATACATGCAGATTTGGTTAACATCTAGTTAGTATATAAGAAGCTCGAGAATAGTGCCACCATACTTTGGAGCTAAGACTACCACTGGAAAGTAATCCACTAGTAAAATCAAGGCAAAACAGGTAAGATTAGTTTGTCAAATGAAAGTAGGAAGAATCAAACAGAATCTATTAACTCTTGGAATGTGGAAAAGATACAGCTCAATTAATGTTATAGACATCTATAAAAATATGGAATATAGCCAATATTTTATAATAACTATAAATGGAGTATATATAACCTTTAAAAATTGTGAATCACTATATTGTACACCTATAACTCATACTTCAATAAAAAAATAATGAAGATTTGACCCTATGACCTTCATAACCAGTGTCACTGAACTGTAGTGACCTATGACATCCAGTAAGGCATCTTCTTCCTCAAACAGTGCTAGAAATACTCTAGTTACTGTTATTTTATCTTATACCTTTCCAGCATTGTTCATCACTCCACTCACTCCATATTCCATCATCTGAGCAATAAATATTTACTTTGCTCCTTACTAAAAAGCATAATTCGTGGCTTTCATTTGATGTTCTTGTGATGTTTATTTCATTTTCAACTGTGGTAGTCTGAAAGCCAAGGTAAAAATGAGATATCATTATTTGATCTAACTGCAGCTAGCCACACCCCATTTGATTTGTCATTTTCTAAGTGGGTTTTGTTACATGAAAGAAATGCATCAAATGACTAGAAAGGTATATACCAAAATCCTAACAGTGGTTATCTCTCTGTATGGTGTTTTATTTTTTCTTCTTTATTTATATTTAAATTTTTTTCTATAGTGATAATGGGTTACTAGTAGTAAAGGGCATGTGTGACAGGGCAAAATTCCTAGGTAGTTTTGGTGCTTATGACACCCATTTTGGATTAGTGTCAAATTTCCCAGATTCCATAAATTGGAAAATGCTATATATACTGAGTTAGCAAAAGGAGTCATCATGTGAATGTTGTTTCTATGGAAACTGTAGAGTTCGTATACACAAAGCTTCTTTTTTCCCTTATTCTTATTTTGGTTAATCATCATAAGACCAGTGTAATAGTGCTCAGGGCTTGGCATGAAACTACCCCTTCCAATATGAGAATACACAAGGCTGGATGATCTCAAAACAACCAAAAGAAAAAAAATCACTGAAGTGATTACTTAAATTTTGCATCTCAAAGAGCTGAAGAGTGTTTCTCATCCAAAATACCAGCTTTTCTTTTGTTGTAACTTTTCTTGGGAGACAGCACAATGTAATGTAGGTTAAAGTGGACTGGGAATAAGATCTGGATTCTAGTTCTAGCTGTGTAATTTGATTGTAAGTCAACTCACTTCCTTGGGACTTGTAAATATATTCAACTCCCAGTTTTCTCATCTGTAAGTGAAATGAATTGATTAGAAATAATGGCTCACCTACTTGTCTCCACCACTCCCTAAGTTGGAAACCAATGAATAAAATTAACATATAACGCAGTGGGGCTAAAGGCATCATCACATTGCTGGCGCTGGGGGGTAATCAGTCTTGGAACCATGGCTTACTTCCCCAGTTAGCCTCTCTTCCCTGCTACAAGCAATTCTCTGGTAGCCCTGCCAGGCTCTATTCTGATTTTGACCTGATAGTTGCTCCTCAAGAAGTGGTTTTTATGTTTGTTTGTGCTTCTTGCTTTGTGTTCTTTTTACATGAGGCCTCTTCGCAATCCGTCTTATGCATGTGCTTGACAACTTTAATTTTTTGACATAATATTGGAAACAAGTGACTAGATTATCTCTAAGGACCTATATAGCTTTAAAATTGGTATAATTGATTGATAATACTTTCAGACTGCAAGCATCTTTCTTTTGTCCACTAGATTATTTGATTATTTGGTTTTCTGGAAGTTAAACTAAGGTACATGTCATGTTCTATTCTTCATGTGGATAGCAACTGATTTTGGTTCTTATGTTTGCCATTTTATTTAAAAGGCTATGTTCATGATTTTCTCAAATAAATGCAATATCCATACCACCCAGGCAGTATCATCTTCTATGAATTCAATTTCATAAATGAAACACTTTGCTGGAATAGGTCCTTTGGGAATGCTCCACTTCAGGTTAATTTCCTCTGAATTCTTCACAGTAAGACTAAGGTCGTCTGGTGGCAAAGGTTTAACTGAAAAGCAGAAGGAAATAATTTCAACATGGAGGTTATTAAAGTTTAGCAGTGGCCCTTATCAAAAGCTAGGGACACTTACTAACAGAAGCCTCCAGGATAAATTAGGTGGCTCAAGACTATTCACTATTATGTGAATTAAAATCAAAGCTGCTTGCCAACCAAGATTAGTTTATTAAGAAACCTGGTTATTTGGGGAACTCATTTTTTGATAAGTCACATATTGACAAATATTTAAGTCCAAGAGAAAAGTTAGATGATCCAAATCATTACAGTCATTTTTCCATTTTATAACACTAGAAACAACTACCACAACATATTACTACTACTATTTTTATTAATAGCTAATTCTTATTTAGAGCTTATGATGTGTCAGGCAGTGAACCAGGAATGTTACATCATAAACTTATTCATGTCTCACAATAAATCTATGAGGTGGTCCTCTATTATCCTCATTTTACTGATAAGGGAATTGAAACACGTTAAAAGTAACTCGCCCAAAGTCATACAGCTAGAAAGTGGTAAATTCAAGATTCAGACCCAGGTATGGCTGACCCTAGAACCTGTCATTCTCATAACTGTTAGGACTGAGAACACAAACTCAGAAAATATCCACCCATTTGCCTATTGAGGCCTGGAATAAGTGATTCCATAATTACTCCAGCACCAACACTGGACAAAAATACTTTATAGCAGGGGCTTCCCTGGTGGCGCAGTGGTTGAGAGTCCGCCTGCCGATGCAGGGGACACGGGTTCGTGCCCCGGTCTGGGAAGATCCCACATGCCGCGGAGCAGCTGGGCCTGTGAGCCATGGCCGCTGAGCCTGCGCGTCGGGAGCCTGTGCTCCACAACGGGAGAGGCCACAACAGTGAGAGGTCCACGTACCACAGGAAAAAAAAAAAATACTTTATAGCAGAGAGACTCAAGCTGGGAAACAAATTGTGAGTTCTAAATGAAAATGATACTTTATACTCATTCAATTCCTTATCTTCCATACTTTCATATTTAATCAGTGCTTCCTCATACTCTGTTGGCCCCCAGTTTTCTGGCTTTGCATTTCTGTAGGTATCTCCTTTATCTCTATCTCTATCTCTTCTCTTCCACATGGTCAATTGTAAATGGCCTAAACTGGAAACATTCTGAAGTTGTTTGTTTACCTCACCTATATTTTGAAGGTGAAAAATGAAATAGCTGGGTCTGATAACTTGGGATTCTGATGATCCATTAACACAGATGTAGAAATCTTTACAGTCTGATGACTCCAAGTAGGGAAATACGCATCCAATATTTTTTCCATTAGCCTTGATGTAATCAGCACACTGTAACACATGGTCCAAGCCCTCATACCTGTAAAAAGAAGTGTTGTAAGAACTGTGTTTACCAATATCTTCTAGTAGCATGGTATTCAATTTTCAATTATTGTAAGATACTAGGTAAATAAAAAAATCATTTAATAACATACAATACTCATTGAGCACCAACTATGTGCCAGATCCTATGATAAGTGCTAGGGCTACAATAGTAAGGAAAGTAGAGATAGGCCATGATTTTACAGAGCTTACAATCTGGTGGGAGTCTTTATAAAATCTCAGATATAGGGCAAGAATTCTTACTCATATACTTGGGTTATGTTGACTCATGAACAGGATTTGAGAATCAAAGAATAAGATTCCTATTAAGAAAATATGGGGTTTATATTGATAATCCTAAATGATACTGCTTTTTTTCTATTGTACTGGAGAACTTATTAGAAGAAAACAGATTTTTTAATAAGAAAACAGATTTAAAAGCAGACTTACAAGATGGCCAAAAAGCACATGCAAAGATGCTCAACATCGCTAATTATTAGAGAAATGCAAATCAAAACTACAATGAGGTATCACCCCACACAACTCAGAATGGCCATCATCAAAATGTCTACAAACAATAAATGCTGGAGAGGGTGTGGAGTAAAGGGAACCCTCCCACACTGTTGGTAGGAATGTAAATTGGTACAACCACTATGGAAAACAGTATGGAGGTTCTTTAAAAAACTAAAAATAGAACTACCATATGATCCAGCAATCCCACTCCAGGCATATAGCTGGAAAAAACTAATTCAAAAAGATACATGCACTCCAATGTTCACAGCAGCACTATTTACAGTAGCCAAGACATGGAAGCAACCTAAATGTCCATCAACAGAGGAATGGATAAAGAAGATGTGGTACATATATACAATGGAATATTACTCAGTCATAAAAAAAAAGAATGAAATAATGCCATTTGCAGCAACATGGATGGACCTGGAGATTATCATACTAAGTGAAGTAAGTCAGAAAGAGAAAGACAAATATCATATGATATCACTTATATGTGGAATCTAAAAAAATGATACAAATGAACTTATTTACAAAACAGAAACAGACTCACAGACTTCAAAAACAAACTTATGGTTACCAAAGGGGGAAGGGATAAATTAGGAGTTTGGGATTAACATATGCACACTACTATATATAAAATAGAAAATCAACAATTACCTACTATATAGCACAGGGAACTCTACTCAATATTCTGTAATAACTTATATGGAAAAAGAGTCTGAAAAGGAACGGATATATGTATATGTATAACTGAATCACTTTGCTGTACACTTGAAACTAACACAACATTGTAAATCAACTATACTCCAATATAAAACAAAAATTAAATATAAAAGATATATAAAATTTTTAAAATTTAAGAGAAAATTTTTTAACAAAAAATAAAAGCAGACTTACAAAATATCATTATGTTTAATAAAATGAATTAAAATCCTCTGAGGATATAATACACATGAAGAGATAAACCTCAGAAAAGCCAACAGGGGCTCAAAAAGAAAAAGAGGAGTTGTTTGGCAAGTAAATATCTAACTTCCCATTCTCCTAGACAAGAAATGTTGCCATATCATTGAAAGTTAACCTCTTTTCAGTAATAAAGCTAATGGGAATTAGGGGAGAATTTCCCTACTGATTTCCAAAGGAACAAATGCCTGGTTTATTTTCCTAAAGAATAACTTGTAATACAAATTGACATTATCTTAAAAGCAGCCAAAATCCCGTTTGCAATGAGGCTAATCTAGCAGCTGATAAGGTGCTGGTACAAATATCAGGACTCTACTGAATTCACTTTATGCCAAGTATTTATTTTAGGCCAAGTCTGCAAAATTGTACTCTCTGGTTTAGTTCACCTGGTTAGAGTTTGGGATATTTGCCTTCTAGGCTGGACTTTACATAATTTACTTTATGCCAGTGGAAAGCCTCACGGTACCCTTATTTTCCAGTCTCTAAAATGTCAATATTTATTCCTCTCTACTTTACTAAGGTGAGGATAAAGTTATGTTAAACATGAGCTACAATGAACAAGAGGGCAGGGACTTTGCCTTATTCATACTTCCTTTTATCTAGAACAATGCCTGGCATTTAATAATTGCTTAATATTTATTGAATTTATTTAATTAACAAATAAATTAGAACTTAGAAATTGACCCATCCAATTCCAGATGAGGAAACTGAGACCCCAAAACAAGAAATTGTTTGCCCAAGACCACTAAGTTAAGTGATGCCATAATATGGATCAGAACCCAGTACTCAGGAGATTGTTAATAGCTTATACCTTATTGCTTATACATTGTAATTTTCTAAAGAAAAACACCATGATAATTTGTGCCTGAGACTCAACAAAGAGTAATGCTTTGTCCTCTCTTGTTTTTTCTGTTATTTAAAAATGCATAAGTTCTGATACTTGTCTATCAACTTACCGATGTTATTATCATCATTTGGTTCATTCATTTAATGACTATTTAGCGATAATCTACTATGGGCATAGCACAGCAGAGACAGTCAAGAGAAGTATCAGAAATAGTTTGTGCCCACCAATCTCTTAAAAATTTAAGAGAGAAAGGAGACAAAAATTTAAAGGTCATCTAGACAATAAGTAGTTAAGAACTATAATAAGTAATAGTTCAGAGAAAAACTGAACGGAAGCTAATGTGAGCAGTAAAGGGTTAATGAAATTGAATACCAGATGGGTCTTGAAGGATGGATAAGGGTTAGTGAAAGAGAGAGTCAGATGGTATTCTAGGTACCAATGCACACAAAGGCATAAAAGATCAATCATAACATGGATAGAAAAATATGTAGAGATGGGTCTAAATGGAGCAGAACATTCACATTGGTGGTAGTAGAAGGTAATGTTGGAAAGGCAGTGATGCAGTGAGGCAGAGACTTGAATGGCCTAGACTTTATCCTGGAGGCAATGAGTAGCCACGGCAAGTTTTTGAGCAAAAGAATGGCATATAAAAATAGAAGAATAGGAAGATAAATCTGGCTACAGTGTGCAGAATGAATAGGAAGGGGAGAGACTAGAAGCAGAGAGACCATCATTTGGGAGGCTATGGCAATCATCCAGGTGTGGAACGAGGTAAGCCTGAAGAAGAGTTCTTACAGTAGAAATGGGAAGTAAAGAACAGATGTGAGACCTTGCAAAGCAGTGTCGTTGATTATGGTGATTAATGTTACCATGAAAAAATTAAGGAATGAAGGAGATAGAAGATTCAAGATGGTTGTAAGTTTAAAAGCCTTAGTGACAGTTAACAAACGTAGGGAAGTCAGAAAAAGGATCAAAAGGCAAGAATATGAAATATGCCAAAACTTTTTAGGTTATAACTCCATCTATCTAAAAGATACAAAATATTTAATCCAGTACAGAAACAATGACTGCATTCCTTATTATCGCCCATAGAGTGCCTTCTAGTAGCTACAGCCTAAACCTACTTACTCCCATTGATAATCCCAAATAATTGTAAATAAACTTCATCATAAATACAACTCTGAAAAGATATAATGAATTTAATTTAATGAAAATACAGTTACTCATACTGTGAATTAATTTTGATAGATATCTTCCTAATATGGAATTCTTATTATAAAAATACTTACCAATAAAACAAGTTGTAATTGGTATCAGAATGGACACACATGCCAGGTTTCCAAGAGCAAAGTAAATGTTGCCGGTTGTAATATACACAATCCATATCCTGAATTTTAGTTTCCAGATTTCCTAAGAAATGAAAAAACTGTGAATGCTTGAAAGACATGACGATGAATCATATGGGAAATAACTGCAATTTTATTTCATTTCCTTTGACCTCTCCACTTGATTTAGCAATCAACATAATCAGGAATATTCCAAAAGGAAGTTGTTGCAAATCACTTCACTGTAAGTGGGACATGAAAAATCAAAAACTTTTGAGGGCTTATTTACTGGTACTAGTGTAAGCATATGCAAAAGTACTAAATTAATAATTCTAGGATGCTCTGAGCAGTTGCATAAATAGTCACATGCATATTTACTAATATGAGCCCCAAACTGGGAACTATATTAACCTAATAAGATGTAGGTTTTGCCACATGTGTTTGCTGATATAAAGAATTCAAAAAGGCCAGTCACCCACTCCTAAGAAGGATTCTCTTTTGTGCCACATTCTCAATTGTACATGTAATCTGATGTATAAAGGTTAAGGGACTTACTTCCCATATAGATTGTTCTGAAAGTATTAAATATGAAAAGAGAGCTTTGTTTTAACCTTGTGGTGATATCCAATAAGTAGCTTCTGACCATGAACTTTGAACTTCTGATCCATTTGTGCATTGCCCTAGCAGAAGTGTGTGTATCTTTGCTTCAACACCTTTGTTAAGATCAAACCCATCTTTGTAATGTAGATTCTTAGTAATGATGGTCTGTTTGATAAAAAGATGAGACAAAGTTAAGCTTAAAACAATAATGGTATCATGAGCCACATTAATAAGGCTAAAAAGTCATTTACACCCTGGAGAGTTCCCAATATCTAAGAAATTCCTGATGATTATCTGATAAAATGTCCCAGATATATTTCTGGCAGAGTTCACTTCTGCATATTATATCATTTGATGAGATCATTTGAATCTTAGCATCTCATTAAAAAAAATTCTGGAAGACAAAAAAGGCTCTATGGGAGGAACTTTTGAGCTATAACCGTCAAGTTGAAATTGAGAGAGAATTTTCATGTACCATATGCCTATTACATGACAATTTATCACATTTCAAATATCATATGAACTCTTCAGGAATCATATAAAATCTTGGAGGTAACTGAAGAAAGCCAGACAAAGTGTGACCTCCTGAAGGACTAAAATCATGTATCATTTATCCTTCTATTACCGATACCTAGCTAGTGGAGTGCTTGGAGAAAAAAGTTGCACAATGAATGTTTGATTTGAATTGTCCCTTGAAACTACCTAGCTGAATTAGGAAGGTAACAGAATGCCTTGTACAACCAAAATCTTTGAATAAACATGCTTGTTGACTATGTAAATAGTTAATTCAGTAAACCTTCACTGAGCACTTAATACAATATATGCACAGAACCATGCTGTGTTCTGTAGGGAGAGCACAAAGATAAATAAGGCTTGATTCCTACAGAGCAAAAGCTCACATAGCCCAGTAGCATATATAAGACCCATATACAGGTATATAAGTAACTTTGAAATATGGTAAAATGTGTAAGTACTCTTCAAGTCCGTATTCTATGGGACCAAGTTTTCTTTTTTCCTGTATTTCCAATGGTAGACTTAATACTGGGTGGGGTGAAAACAGATGTTGCAGGATGCACAGGAGATAGCAGCAGGCATGCAGCTTATTATTTTTTTTTTCTTAAGAACTTTTATTCCATGATACAATACTTTAATGAGTCATAAATCAATCAAAAGCTGATTTAATGCAATGGACATTGTAATTACTATTTCAGAAATAACTGAAATGTCCACTCTTTTCCAATACAAATAAAAGAATTGCCATTTTATGCCTAGATAACTCAGGAGGAAAATGTGGTGAAACTGTGAAGAATATTCTTTTTTTTTTTTTATTGGAGTATAGTTGCTTTACACTGCTGTGTCAGTTTCTGCTGTACAGCAAAGTGATTCAGCTGTATACGTATACCCCCTCTTTTCTGGATTTCCTTCCCATTTAGGTCACCACAGAGCAGCGAGTTAGAGTTCCCTGTGCTATACAGTAGGTTCTCATTAGCATGCAGCTTATATCTTAATAATAGCTATTGAGATACAGGAATAAAAGTAGACACTGACATCAGGAATCACAAGAAAACTAATAATCATTCCAATATCTTAAGTGCATGCTTTACTTACCTTCCAGCTTGCACTACCAATGTTTCGATACTTTAATTCATATTCTACTGTGCATTCCTTAAAGTTATCCAGAGACAGTGGAGGTTGCCACTGCAAATAGAGATAGCCTAAATATCCAGGATCCACTATTTCAAAATCCTGAGGAGGATTAACTGAGAAAAATCAATAAGATATTTTAATTTTTATCCTGTATCTTATGACAAAGATTGCTAAATCTAGATTACTTCCATATGTCCATCAACTGATGAATGGATAAACTGTGATATATCCATACAATGGAATATTATCCAGCCATAAGAAAGAATGAAATACTGATACTTGCTACAACATGAATGAACCTTGAAAACATTAAGCTAAGTGAAAGAAGCCAGCCACAAAAGACCACATATTGTATGATTCCATTTATGTGAAATATCAGAATAGACAAATCCATAGGGACAGAAAATCGATTAGTGGTTGCCGGGGGCTGGAGGGAGGGGAGAATGAGATGTGACTACTGAATGGATTTGGGGTTTCTTTTGGTGGTAATGTAACTATTCTGGAATTTGATAGTTGTGGCTGTTACACAACTTTGTGAATATACTAAAAACCACTGCCCAGTATACTTTAAAAGGGTAAGTTTTATATCCTTTAAATTGTATCTCAATAAAGCTGTTTTTAAAAATCTAGGTTACTGCTACATAGTTGTCCCTTCTTTAAGGAATTGCATATGTAAAATGTGACTTAGCCAAGCTAGGTAATAAGTTTCCATGGAAATAAGAAATTCAACATGGAGTTATCTCTGTGGTCATATAGACAAGAATTTAGTCTAGGATGGGAACACTTTATTACCTAAATCTCTCTCATAGCAAGAATCAGTCAGTATTAATCCTGTGTTTACCATATATAAATAACATCATGGCCCACACGAAAAAAGGGATAGAAAATATAAAATATGACTACTATGGCTAAGCGCCTTAAGAATTAGGAGAACAGGCAGATCTTGTTGGTCCATTCAGGATAATTGAATCCTCTAGTCAACTGAAGTTCAGAGGTATTTGTAGAACATGGCAAACCAGAGCCACTCTTTGGAAGGGCTCAAGAAAAAGTGGCAGGCAGCTGAGTAGAGTGACAGGAAACAGCCTGTTTTATTTTGAGGGGGTGGGGGCAGTGGGAGGCAATGGCTCCCTCATCTGGTGATTTAAAAAGCAATAAAAACAAACAAATTATTCTATAAACTTACTAAACCTACTAGCAAATCTAGTACTATAGTACTGTCCTCATGTTGCCTTTCTGCTAACAATTTCCTCTCATTTCTGCCCTGTTGTTCATTTTAATACTTCACTTCATATTACTTGTTGAGGTGAGGAAAAGAATCAACAGAAAGAAACGGTGGCACAAATAATGATTTGAAATGGGACCTGCATGAACCAATAAAGAAGGTTTCTATTGAGGATGAAATGACAATACTACTGTTTCAACTTTTATGATTAGAAATCTTTGTTAAATGCATTGTTCTAATTACCTTCTGCAATGAAAAGTTCATTAGACATGATTTAATAATTCTGTAATTATTTTAAAATTTTATTTTAAATCTCTGTATTTTTAAAATTTATCTAATTGTCTTAAAAGTTAAGGATAGTAATAAAGGAAAGTTTTCAGTTAGTTGGGTACCAGGCAATGAGGTTTCGGATAATTAACTTCTTTGTTAGAAAAGACTACACAGAAAGGTATGGAAAGTGTCTTTTAGTTTGGCTTTTATCCCACAAAATGTTTATTATCATCAGTTACCTTATACATGAGGCTGACTAGTAAGAACATATCTTTTGTGTATGGACTCCCTGAAATATTTCCAATAACAAGCCATCTACTTGTTATGCACTTTTCATAGGGTAGGTTGAAAAGGCAGTTAATATCCCTAATTTTAAAACTACTCCATTCTTGGTTTACCTTTTATCTCAGCATTTGAAGACAAAGTAGAGCCGAATGCTGTGCAAAGAAGAAGGGTATACAGGCATCTGATACCCAAATGAATGAAAGCCATTTCTCCAAGATTTAATACCTTCAAATTTCTACTCTAAGAAGGAAAAATATAGCAGTTTAACTTTATCATACCTCAAAAAGGACTAAATGTGACTAAAAATACATTTGGGAACTCTCTGTGTGCTTTCTATCAAGACTTGTGAAAACTGTGCCCCTTTGAACCATTTAAACAGAAAAAAAATCAAGTTTGGAACCAAAATAATTGGAAAGGAGGATTTTAGTCTCATTCTTCTTATGAGAGCAAAAAAAAAAAAGCAAAACAAACAAACATATCCCTTTAACTCCCACCCCCGCCACACACACACACACACACACACACACACACTTTTCTACACATCATATGCTATGACCAGGATTTGAAAGTTATCTGAATAATGACAAAGCTCAGAATCTACACCAAAACCTCAGATAACTCAGAACTATGCTTCATTTCTTCTTAAATATTAAAATCATCATCATCTTCTACTCTCCTATCCGTTCTACTCTTCCCTGTTATTTCCTATATCAGTAAATGGCACCATCATCTTCCCAGTTGCCCAAAGCAGAAACCTGAGAATTTGCCTCAACTCCTCCCTCTCCCATCCAATCTCCCCTTCCTAAATTGAGGATCTCATCATCAGGGGTCTCCTTATCCAGTTTTTCCTGTCTCCAAACCATTTTCACACCACATACAGTAAGGACAAATCTGAATTTACCACCTTTCTTAAAAGAGCACTTCACTGTCACAGAATACAATTTATTCATCTTTTTATTATTGAAGAATAATAGTTTATGATTGAAACTAAACTAATAGTTTATGATTGAAACTAAAAGGATTCATGTCTCCACATATCCATTCAATCAAAAAATACTCTCCTTTCAATGAAACATCACTACTTGCAGTTCTCCACTTCTCTTTGAGTCTATATTCCTAAAACCAACAATTTCACAGGAAGTTAAGGATTAAAGGTCACTTACCCCAACAGTCAGGGATTACCTTTCTTTTCCCCTACATAAATTAATTAAGCAGGACAGACCCTCTCTCCCTGCTCCACCCTCTTCATCTTACCTGTTCCATTTGTAGTGTTCTCATGTTGGTAGGCTTCGATTATTACATAATGGAACCTTGGGATCAAACTGTTAGAGCCAGCAAGTATATTGGAGGCAATGCTAGTCCAATCCTCCTTCATATATTGGGAAGTAAAACTCAGACTTACCCAAGATTACACAGCAAGTTAGTAACAGAGCTGGAAGTAGAACAGAGATGAGATTCCCAGTCTAGTGCACTTCCACCTTACTATGCTGGATCCCACACGTTTGACTCAGGATTATGAAAGCTTTTCCTCTGAGACTCCAGCATTTAAGTCTTCCTTCAATTAGCTAGCCAGGCTGAATCAACACGATGCTGTTTCTTTTTCTATGTCTCATAAACTCATAAAGGGATGCCATTTCTCTTACTGAGGTCCAGTGAATCTCTCTCCTCAATTCCTCCCTCCCCACCACCAGCCCACTGCTGCCTTCTAAGGCATCTGTAAATAGTAAGTAGGTTTCGTCAACAGAAAGCCATATTTCTGCCATAGAGCTGCTTTTACAGATTGAGGTGAACAGACGGGTTACTTTTGGATCCAAGGCAATAGGTCTGACAAAGAGAAATCCTTTCATATTACCTATAAAGACTAAGACAATCAGGCTTCCCTTAAAACGCTCTCAGAGAGATCTTTTTTTTTTAATAACTATTTTATTTTAATTTTGGCTGCATCAGGTCTTAGTTGCAGCACACGGGCTCCTTGTTGCAGCACGTGGCTTCTCTCTAGTTGTGGGCTGCGAACTCAGTAGTTGCAGCACGTGGGCTTAGTGGGCATGTGGGATCTTAGTTCCCCGACCAGGGATGGAACCCACCTCCCCTGCATTGGAAGGAGGATTCTTAACCACTGGACCACCAGGGAAGATCTCTCAGAGAGATCTTAAAGTTCTCTCTCCCCTATCAATCTGTCCTTAAATATTTCATAGCCCTGTGTCATGTACAGCATAAATGCTAAGAGTTAAAAATACCTTGCTTCTATTCTATTTATAGGCTACTGAAATTTGATTCAGGCTATCAAATAGCACTTCCTGGATTAGCCAAATACATTAAGCAAAGGTAGGAAATGGGATAGCTGGCTTCCTGAATCACTTATCTAGAAATCCACAAAAGGAATTCCTGAATCAACCTTAGTGTCCCACCTAGACTTTCTTACCCAAATGAACATGAAGACAATTCTTTCTTTGGCTTGTGGGTTACAGAACTGTCACTAGTGCAATGAGGTATTTTGTATACTATATGGTTACCAGAGGACAGAGTTTTTCACAAGAGGGGAAGGGATCTGAAGACAAAGGGAAGATGGGGGATGGAAGTGCAGAGATACAAAATTTGAAACATTTTCTGATATACTCCCCACCCCCAGTCCACAGTTAACAACCACTCATGTGGTCATTTTATTTTAAAAAATGAGGAAATACCCAGAGAGGAAAGTGAGTTATCCTAGCTCACACAACTTATTGGGGGCAGAGCTAGGACTGAAAACCAGCTCTCTTAAGTGCTTTCCACTGACTAGCAAATGAACTTTCTTGTTATAAGGAGTCTGTCCTGAACCTATGTTACCAGAAGGCTCCCTGCGAACCCTCCTCAACCTATTGTCACCACCCATACCATCAACCCCACCACATAGTTTTATCATCATGACATTTTTAGCAGAGTAATAATTCAATAATCTTTCATTGTGCACTTTTTTTTTTTTACCAAATACTATCCCAGCTGAATCTTGTCTAAGACACAAGGTACAAGTGATGAATCATAACATCTGTAATAATGAAAATAATACCTCCTACTATTTATTTACCCTTCCCAGCATCCCAGGCACTAGCCTGTGCTAAACCCTTTACGTGCATAATCTCATATAATACTTGGTCAGCCTTGGATGTATGTACTATTTTTATTCCCATTTTAAAGACCAGAAACTGAGACCAGGAGAAATTAAACAACTCCCTGCAAGTTACCACAGGCTATAAATGGTGAAGCTTGGATCTGAACCCAGACAGCCTAGTATCAGAACCCTTGATAACCACTACACAAGTGTAACCCTTGTGGAGGACAGCTTCCTGTTTCTACCCACTCAGTTTCCCACAACACTGTTACTTAGACAGTTTCCCACTAAGAATCTCCTTTGGAATGGCAGGCCTAAAGTTATTTCCTGGTTTCAGCCTCACTTCCCCACCTCTTCAAAGCCATGCTACATAATCCCTTCATTCTAAGAGTTGGCTGAGATAATCCTTGCATTATTGCAGAAACTACAGGTACTTACCAATAATACAGTTTCTCAAGAAATGGATTATCATAGGCAATTATCACAGCCCCTCTTTTCTTCCCCTCTCCAACTGAGAGACAGTTACTGAAACTCTAACACTTCCCTTCCTGTCTGATAATCAAGCACACTGAAAAAAAATAGATTGGTATTCCTGAAACAGCCAGTGGGCCAGGATACAGATTCTGTAAGTCACAAGATAGGGGAGGTTACGGGTAGCGCTAAAAGCCATCCAAAGCAAACTTAGACTCACAGCACAGTGTTGCAAAAGCTGACAGGACTAAGTAATCTTCGAATAAGCCAATAGATATATAGATGAGGAGCTTGTATACAGGCACAATAGTATAAAGATCAACCTGGATTTCAGCCCTGCCTCAACCACTAATGTGTTTGGAAGCAAATTATAACTCAGTTTTCTTCTATAAAATGGAGGTAATGACACCAGCCTGGCAGTTTTAAGATTAAATGAGATAATGTATGTAAAAGTGAAAGAGAATAGTAAATTGCTCTATATACTTGCAAGGGGTTTGTTTCTGAGCACCTTGTTACTATGAAAAAACTTGAAAACAACTTGCTCCAAACTACACATCTGCTCCTACTAATTCAGCAAACTTGACTTGTGCACAGTTGATAAGTAGGTACTTATTATTAACCTCTAACTTCTACCACCCTTATTGATCCAGTAGCTGCCTTTACTGGTCTTTGTCTTAGTAATAATAATCTATTGCATTTGTTTAGCTTTTTATAGTTTACCAAGAATTTATTGAATTATTTTAACAAATCTGCAGATATGAAATGTTGGTATCACATATTTACAATCAGTAAAATTGGGGCTTAGGGAGGTGATGTGACTTGAACAAGACTCCACTGCTGGTACAATCCACACTGAAAGGAAAGGTAACAGAAATAAGGAACAGAAATATGTTGTAAAGCTAATAATGCAGTCACTTACATAATACGGTTTTGTAGAAAATTTCCTTCTCTGCCTTGACAAAGAAAAAAAAAGATCCTTCCAAAGTATCTGAAATAGCCACAGGTTCTTGTTTTGTTTGTAAAGGCAGTGACCAAGTTACAAAGACAAATAATTATCTATTATAAAATGATGAATGGGGTTTTGCAATGTCACTAAAGTGGCTTCTAAGCAAACCTCCTAAAGGAAGTATGGCCATGTCATTTCTGTTGCCGTTGTTTAGGAAAAAAAAAAAGTTATGAAATTTGATACTTTCTGTATTATTTAAAATATCTAAAAATATCATCCAAAGCAATTAGAATAGGGATAAGAGAAAAAGAAAATGGGAAAATAGAAGAGAAGTAATGCTTGAGGAGAGAGAAATGGAAAAGTAGGGTTGATACTGGAAAAGCTTTATCAAAAGTCCAGGCTCTTGTTCAACTTGTCCAAGAGAGTTTGGGCAAGGAACACAAGACACCAAGGAAAAATAAACACACACACACACACACTGAGGCTGAGGAGCAAAGAGAACAAAGAAGCAGTTTATTTAGGGCAGAAGCTAAGAGTGCCAGCGTCCTCACAAGTGAGGAGTGCCCACAGGCTTGTTGATCCCCCTTTTCATCTTATTTTTAGTCCTTTGAATGGGTGGGGGTCTTTTTGATTAGGAGCAGAATACTCGAGGGGAAGGTTTAGGTGTGGCCTGGATTGCACCAGGTTGCATCAGCTTCCGGCACACTTGCCTCCTGAAGCCACTGTACATGCGTTCTAAGAGCTGTTTGCCCTTATATTTTCCCTTACTAATTGAGCGCCACACCTGGAAGGTTGTACAGGCTCATCAGCAACCTGTGCATTTTTATTTGCGCATGCTCCACTGTTTTCATGTTCAGAGTTTCTTGCTCAGATGCTACAAAGTTTCTGTTTTAGATGCCATTCTGACCTGCGTCATGGCCTCATTAAATGCAAAACAAGGAGGTGGCTTTGCCTTGTGCCTAATGCATATACATAAGGAGGATGTCCTTGGGCCCCACCCTGTCTTCCCTGCCTCAGGGTGATTGCAAAGGCTTAAATGTTGTCTGGGGGTGAAATGACAAATTTATATGATCTTACATGAGAAGGCACTGACTAGCAGATCTGGGCTCTAGCACCAACTTTGGCAGGGGATTTAGAAAATGATAATAATAGGGACTATAGTTTATCTTACCAGGTGTCAAGCTCTGTGCCAGATGCTTGATATGGATTAGCTCATTTAAGTCGTTGATAGTTACAATTATTATTATCGCAATACTGTATTATAAATGAGTTGTTTGAGGCTCAGAAAGGTTAAGTAAATTACGCAAGGTCATACAACTTAAGCAAAAAATATGTGTATATCTAATTCTAAAGACTATGCTCCTATTAACATATCTCACTTTAGTGAAACTCAATTTCCTCTCCTATGAGTTATCCCTGGGATATCTTTCTGTTTTATCAGTTAATCTGGTGTGTATCCATCCATGGTTTCAGGATGTGACTCAAAAGCACCGGCTTCCTGAATAACTTGTCTCATTTCAAGGAGACCATCCAACATGTACAAATGTCTCTTCATAGTTCCTGGAGTACAGCCATGACTCAGCATCAAAATCAGCACCTCTGGAACGGGACAGATCCTGAGGCCTGACAACATTTTAAGATCAATACATAGCTCAATAATAGTACAATCAGTCTATGAACTGTTGGTGAGTCAAATCTAATTTAGATAATAACTAGCACGTAATATTTCACGCAGTGGAGTAGTTTATAAAGAATGCTGAAGATGACTTTGTGTACTTTCAAACATAAAAGAACTTTGAATCAGACAGATTCATCATGCTTGCCCCTAGTCAACTGTCATTTCCCACAAAAATACACAAAGAAGTTAGGCACATGTTGAATGATGAATATCACTGCAGACGAATGAAGTACAGGTAGGATCTCTTTTTAACAAATACCACTTTAACATCCAGTTATATATAACATGATTATATTTGTGTCCCTGCCAACATTACATACTAATATTGTTTCTTGATATTTATGAAATATGTTCAATAAATCCTGTAAAACATAAGTAGTCATTTTATTCCCAAATCCTTTTTGTAGATGGTTTCCTGTATGACATCCTGAGTTCATCCAGCTGACAAGTTTCCTGAAGCACTGTCAGAGCTACAGAATTCCGTTTTGAGCTACCACAGCAACTGACAGGTTTATAGTGTTCCTTCATGAAGCAGTTTACACATTTCAGAATCTGTCCCTAAACTGGGCAGATCAGAGCTTTTTAGCTTATAATTCCATCCAAATAAACCAACAACAGGCTTTTACAACCGTTTTAAAAAAATCTACCAGGTCATCGCTGTCTTAAAATAGGTCAGATTCTTATTATTAAATACACCTTAAGTTCTATTCAAATGAAGTCACAGCTGAAGAGCAATGCAGTTTCTTGAAAGGCACCACTGCTCTGGAACTAGCAAAACAATCTCTTTTGTTTGTTCAACACACTTCTCCTCACTCCCAGATGCTCCCAAATAATTATTAGCAAGAAAACACTGTGTACCCAAAACATTCACTTCAAGTAATGACTTTAGAATAACAACTTTAGAAGTCAGTAATAGAGTGTGACCCACCCTCTCCATACTAAGTAAAAACAGAATAGAAAATGTACAATAGCAGATTTTATATTGTTTCAATGTTATTCTACCAGTATGCTCTTGCATGTACATAAGATATAAACTGTAAATACATGAAAATATGGTATTGTGTAACATATACTGCCATCAGTTATGGAAAAGAATGTTAACAAAAACACATAAATATTTCTATCATGTATTCATTATTCAACGATTATTTCTGGAAGCCTACTACATGCCAGGCACTGTTCCAGCCACTGGAGGTACAGCAGTGGACAAAACAAAGAACCTGCTTTCTTGGAACTAACTTTCTGGAGTGGGAGACAGACAATAAACAGACAGATGGACAATATCAGATAATTATAAGTTTCACAAAAAGAAATAAAGCAGGATAATATGAAAGAGAGTAATGAGAGTTCATTTTAGATAGGGTGGTCAGGGAATGCCTCTCTGAAAAAGTAACATTAAGGACCTCAATGAAGTGAGGGAATGAACCAGATGAAGATACAGGGAAAAAAACTTGCAGGTAGAAGGAATAGCACATTCAAAAGCCCTGGGGAGGGAATCAGCTTAATAGTTCTAGGAATAGCAACAACGGTAGGATAAGAAACGGAAAAGGTTAGATGATCTCACAAAGATAGGCCGACTGTGGGCAATGGTACTGGATTTCCTATTTATTTTTAGTAAAATGAGAAGCAATTGGATAGTTGTGAGTAGAATAACATGATGTAACTTACATTTGAAAAGGCTACTCTGTATGGAAGGGAAGGATAGAAGCAATAATCCAGGCTAGAGTTGATGGTAAGTTGGACCAACTTGACAGCAGTGGAGATGCTGATAGGATTTTACTGATGGATTGAGTGTGGAGTACCAGAGGATGATGCCTGTATTTTTGTCATGGGCAACTGAATAATTGTTTATGGGGCTTGGGGATGATGGACAAGAGTTCAGTTTTATATGTTTCAGTTTGAGCTGCCTAACTAACATCCAAGAGGAGAACATGAGTAGGCAGTTGGATAGTTGATGCTGGAGATTAGGGGAAAGACCAGAGCTATGGATATATTTTTGAGAGTCATCAGTATATAGGTAGTATTTAAAGCCATAGGATTAATTAAAGTCACCTAGGGTATAGTGTAGATAAGATAAAAAGAAGAGGACCAAGGACTGAGATCTGGGACCCTCCAATATATAGAGGCCAAAGAAATGAGGAGGTATCAACAAAGGACACTAAGGAGAGGCCAAGGAGGTGAGAAGAAAACCCAGAGTTTGTGGTGTCCCAGAAACCAAGTATGGAAAATGTTTCAAGGATAAAGTGATAGACAATGTCAAAAGCTACCAATAGGCCAAGTAAGATAAGGCCTGAGAATGGTCTAACAAATTTGGCAAACTGAAGATAGTTGGTGACATTGATAAGGAAATAAGTGGAATGTCTGGAGCAAAACTCAGATTAAAGTGGGTTCAGGAAAGAATGGGAGGGAGACAATGAGTATGGATAACTCTCTTGAGTAGTTTGCAATGAAGGGACATAAGGTTCTCTTGCTAGGAGGAAGTCACTCATTTCTTCCCTCTTGAAAACAGGAATGAAGAACATCTCACATAAAGGTTTGATCCTGTTGTTACTTAGATTTTTGTCGTACCTGTTTAGTAACAGTGAGTGTTCTTATTTGAGGGGTGCAGGCCAGAGTATTTTAGGATTGTACTTATCAAAGGGTACCATACCAAGGTAGAACATTTTTCTGAGACAATTAGAAACTATCAAAGTTTAGTTTCACCAGTGATTACTTTAACAAATACTTTCCATCTGCTCAAATTGTTTTACAAAGGTATCTCCATCTTGTCACATTTCCAATGAAATATTATTTTTAAAAGCCTGCAATTTCTCCAGACTGTAGAACATCTTTACTTTCCATCTATGTGCAATCTGAGATTTCATTGTTTTTCTTCTAAATTTGTCTCCTGCAACAAAAGTAATCAGAAACAACTTTAACTATATTTTTACAGGGCACTTTAAAAACGTGGCTATTGGTCTAGAAACATGATTGAAAATCAGAATCAAGGGACATCAGAGATTCTTGTTCTAGGGAACATAAAGCCTTTATTGTATTTTGAAAGTTCTGAAACTGAGGGATCAAATAATATAACTGTCCATACTCCCAAAGGGCTCCAATAAGTGCATATCTCTAGGCAAGAGGATTTGTATTCTGGCTTAGATTGGCAGCCTATTTGAGATTCAGAGCATGGATGATCCTATTTCATCATTCAGGCTCTTGCTGTTTGCTTCTTCTCCCACACGCCCCTCATCTTCTTTCCTTATATTTTTCTTTTTCCATTTTCTCCCTCTTTTCCTCTTTCTTACTGATGTTTTCTCTTTTCCATTAAGTGGAAATAAATATATTTTTGGATTCCTGGCTGTCCTTATTTTAAATATACTGGAGCATTCTCTCTTCTCAATACATTTTCTTTTCTTTTCTTCTTCTTTTTTTTTTTAATAAATCTATTTATTTATTTAATTTATTTTTGCCTGCATTGGGCCTTTGTTGCTGCACGCAGGCTTTCTCTAGTTGCGGCAAGCGGGGGCTACTCTTTGTTGCAGTGCGCGGGCTTCTCATTGTGGTGGCTTCTCTTGTTGCGGAGCAAGGCTCTAGGTGCGTGGGCTTCAGTAGTTGTGGCTCGCGGGCTCTACAGCGCAGCCTCAGTAGTTGTGGCGCATGGGCTTAGTTGCTCCGCAGCATGTGGGATTTTCCCGGACCAGGGCTTGAACCCATGTCCCCTGCATTGGCAGGGGGATTCTTAACCACTGTACCACCAGTGGAAGTCCCTCAATACATTTTCATTAGTTGTTTGGCTTCAGAATATTTTCCATGCATTACTTGAAGATTAGACCAGTTTTGTAACTTTGTGAGTTTACTTTTTTAAAGTACTTATGATAAAAAGGTTATTTTTTACTTGTATGTCAGCAGAGCTTTATTGTTTTTCACTGGACTGATTGCCCTTCATAAAAATGAATTTCCTGCTTTAAGAGAACTGGTTCTTTATAATCATCTGCTTAAAAGCTCTGAATCCACTAATAATTTTAAGTGGTAGTTCTGCCTACTCACCTACTTTCTCACTTTTTTTGATAGCTGCTTTTCAGGTTGGGTTAGACAATGTTTCTTAAATGACTTTAGGGGCTTCTCATCAAGCCCCTATTTTCTATTTTTATGGCCTGTGCCTTTGATTGCTGTATTGGTGCTGATACGATCATAGGCATCTATCCAGATCTTCATTTCACAGACATTTCCTGAGCACCCATTTTGCACTCAAGGCTGCAGATATGAAAGCAAGCAAGACACAGAGTTCCCTGCCATCAAGTTTATGGAAGGAGAGCCAAAGAAACCAGAAACCAAAAAACAACAACAACAAAACCCCACAGTAACTCACTACACACTTGTCAGAATGGCCAAAATCCAGGACACTGACAACAACAACAAATGATGGCAAGGATGCTGAGCAACAGGCACTCTCATTCTTTGCTGGTAGGAATGCAAAATGGTACAGCCACTTTGGAAGATAGTTTGGTGATTTCTTACAAAACTAAACATACTCTTACCATATGATCCAGCAATCATGCTCCTTGGTTATTTACCCAAAGGAGTTTAAAATTTATGTGCACACAAAAACCTGCACACAAATATTTATCGCAGCTTTATTCATAATTGCAAAAACTTGGAAGCGACCAAGATGTCCCTCAGTAGGTGAATGGATAAATAAACTGTGGTACATCCAGACAATGGTATATTACTCTACTAAAAAGAAATCAGCCATGAAAAGGCTTGGAGGAACCTTAAGTTCTTATTACTAAGTAAAAGAAGCCAATCTGAAAAGGCAATATAAGTGATGATTCCAACTACATGACATTCTGGAAAAGGCAAAACTATGGAGACAGCAAAAAGATCAGTGGTTTCCAGGGGTTGAAGTGAGGGGGAGGGATGACTAGGCAGAACACAGAGGATTTTTAGGGCAGTGAAAATACTCTGTATGATATTATAATCATGGATACATGTCATTATACATTTGCCCAAACCCATAGACTATACAACACTAAGAATGAACCCTAATGTAAACTATGGACTTTGGGTGATTATGATGTGTCAATGTAGGCTCATCACTCTGGTGTGGGATGCTGATAATGGGAGAGGCTATACATGTGTGGGGGCAGGAGGTATATGGAAAATCTCTGTACTTTCCTCTTAGTTTTGCTGTGAACCTAAAAATGCTCTAAAAAAATAAAGTCTTTAAAAATTAAATTATATAAACTTACAGTTAAATAATTTATAATATAAGCAAAATTAATAAACAAAATGGTTACTATAGTGTGTGAGCTTTCCTTGGGCTACTGGCAGAAATGTGAATTGATAGAATCTTTTTTGGAGGCAGTGTGGCTGAGATTACTACTTGTCCCCTAATATTCATTCTCCTCTCCTTCAGTGTAATGAAACCCCCATGTTTTAGCTGGGCACATGGGCATACAAACTGAAGGCTACCATGACAACATTAAGTTCTTGCCTAAGAGGTATAAACAGAAGTGTTATCTCCAATCTCTGTCATGCCTTTAAAGAGAATAGACCATTTCTCCCCTTTCCCTTTCCCCCTTTCTCCACTCTGCTTCTTAGAATGTGGTCCTGGTAGTGAGCCATCTTTGATTAAGCAGATGAGGAAAACACCCTAGGCATGGCAGAACAAGTTTGGAATAGCCCAGGGCCTTTGACCTCATGAAGTAAAGCTTCATGCAGCCCTGGATTAGCTACCTCCAGATAGTTATGTGAGAGCAAAATAAACCACTTTCTTATTTAAGAAGAGCCTGCAACCTAATTAGAGGCGTATTTAGCACTGTGTATAAAAGTCCTTTTCTTTGGCTGCGCCACGTGGCTTGCAGGATCTTAGTTCCCCGACCAGGGATTGAACCCAGGCCCACGGCAATGGAAGTGCTGCGTCCTAACCACTGGACCCCCAGGGAATTCCCTAAAAATCCTTTAAAAATTCATAATCTTTTAAGCCCAAATTTCCAGGTAATCAAAGTATGCACTTATACAGTCCAACCCCTCATTTTCTACATAGGCTTTGAGTCAGCTACATTTAAGCTGTGTAGCACTTCCTTGGCTAAAATCTCCAACCAGATACCTGGGGGAAAAAAATCATACTGAATCACCCCACTTGCAAATATTATAACCACAAATGCTGAAGTAGAAACTTTTCACAGTGACAAAACACAATGTGATAAAACTCCAACATCCCCTTTGAGGCCTTCAAAGTCCTTACTGTGCTAAATAAGTGCTAGAGAACTCTCTCTGGACATCTGGAGATTCTGCTAATATGAGCTGCTCTCAGGTACCACAGCACTTTTCCCACCACCATGAGCTGCTGCCACAGTTTTCTGAATGATGTTCTGATGGTGCACTCACATAATTTTAATCCTATGCTGCTTCACCTTTTCCAGATGTTGATAGTTCATCCACATGCTTTGGTTATTATCAAAATGCCCTGGAGTTCAAGTTTCCTCTCGATCAATCAGTACTAATTCCACCAATAATGTATACTGTTCTTCCTGCAAAAGTGCTAGATAAAGGAGATGGCTGATTCCATAGTTAGAGAGTAATCACTGCTGGATGAGCAAAGTCAAACATACCTAGAGAAAAGAGAACTACTTGTAGTAGAATCACACCTATAGATGCATGGCTTTGTCTTCCTTTGACTGAGCATCAGTGGGAGAGTTAGAATGACTCATACCTCCTACCCTCTAACCCTGTTTCATTCCACTTCCTATCCTCCAACCCTACTTCATTCCTTAGAAGTGGGCAGGATGCTCTTCAGAAATTCCTAGGTCCTCCTGATTCTCTTGATACTTACTATCAAAAGACAATGAGATACATGCATAAATTTATACAGACACAAAACATACTTGGCTTCCACTGTCTATCACCATGGCTTATATACAGATGAGAAAACAAGCCAGAGAAGTTAAGTGATTTTCCCATAATCTCCTTTCATTCTAGCTTACGTTTTAAGTACTGCCACTGTGATCATTTTTCAGCTTTGCAAAGACTTGACTGTTTTTTCCAAATCCATCTGGCAGACTTTGCTTTCTTCCCTTTTTTATTCAATCTAGATTAGTTTCCATACCCCCAAACTAAAGCTGTCCCTCTGCCTGTTTATCATAACTTCCTAACAAAATCCCAAGCTTGAATGAATCCAACTTTCAGGTTTTCTCTGTGCCTATACCAGAGAAGGTGGGTGCTGAAGGAATAAGTCCCACAATAGATTAGTTCCATGATAAAGTTATAATATTCAATTTCACATGAACCCACAGTACTACTCAGAAACATTACATGTCTCTGTTCAGCTTTATTCTATTCTTGACAATAATTACAAACTTCTTCCAGTATCTCCAATCCTCTCATCTCCTCTCCCCAATCTCAGCACATGACTTTGTCTCTTTAAAAACAAAATTGAATAAGGACCTACTGTATAGCACAGGGAACTCTTCTCAATACTCTGTAATGACCTATATGGGAAAAGAATCTAAAAAAGAGTGGATATATGTATAACTTATTCACTTTGCTGTACATCAGAAACTAACACAACATTGTAAATCAACTATACTAAAAATTAAAAAATAAATAAAAACAAAATTGAAGCTATCAGATGGAAATTCCCTCATCTTCTTGATTCTACATTTTCCCCACACCCTCTCTTCCTTCCCTACTGCTATAATAAAGGAGTATATTTCCTATTAAGGTAAAACTCCTCATGTGTGTTTTGGATTCCAACCCTCATCACATTATCAGGAATCTTACCATTTAATTTTTTCTTCTCATATATTTTCAACATACATGAGATGTATGTATACATACATACGTAAATATCAGGTGGATATATCCATTAGCATTTAAATATGCTCATTTCTCCCCAAACTTAAAAAAAAACTATCTTGTCCATATATTTGTCTCCAGCTACTGCCCCAATACTCCCATCTTCTTCACAGCCAAATTTCTAGGAAGAGTTGTCTATACTTGCTATTTTCACACCTCCCACTCACTCTTCACCACTCCATTCCCTTCTAGCTTCTTCCTTCATCCCACCACCAATCTATGACTCTCCTGAAACATGTCCCACTAAAATAACTAATGGCCTCCATGTTACTGAATCCAATCAATATTTTTTATCCCAATCTTAAAGTGGCATTCACCTGTTTACCACCATCCTTCTTGAAACACTGTTCCCTTGGTTTTTCTCACACCAGCTTCCCAGTTTTCCTTCTACCTCTCTGGCCACACTTTTCATTTCATTTTTAGGTTCACCCTTTACTTATCCTAATATTAAATGAAGTTCTTTGAAGCCCTCATCTCTTTTGACTCTATGTTCTCCCTACGTAATTTTATCCACTCCCACAGCTTCCATTACTATCTATATGCCAATGACTTTCAAACATATATCTCTCACTCAAGCTACTGTTCTGAGCTCCAGACCTGTATATCTAATTGTTCTCTCAAATTTTTCACTTAGAAGTCTCAAACACACCTCAAATGCAAAATATCAAACACCAAAATCATGATCTTCCATCTGAAAATGGGTATTTAGAGAAGGAGATCTGTGATGTGTGTGGGTATGAAATGACGGTTGAAGATAAATGAGAGAAAGGAATCTAGGATGATTCCTATGTTTCTGGTTTAGGACACTGCTTGGGAATTTATGCTACCATTTGGTACTGGAAATAGAGGAAAGGAAAATGATGATAAATTGCATTAATGTTTTGAATATTTATAATCCCTGTGTATTCATGTTCTTTGAAACAGAGAAAACTGAATTACAACATCCATCTGTGTTTTGAAATCATGTATTGAAGGATCATCTGGCTATTTTAAGAAAATCTGCATAAATGGAATTTATCACTGTTCTAGGGAAGATATACTTTCTTCTCCATGCCTTTCTTTGATAAGTACAGGTTTGTTATTTACACAGCTTAAAAATAGTATTAGTGACTGATGTTGTGCAAATGAATGAAAGCATATGGCAGGACACCAATTCTCCTGACTTCCATTCCAGTGCTCTTTCCACTCTACCACAACTACCCATACCAGATATTTAATATATTATAATTATTATAATAAGGGCCTATGCATATACATTATTATCTCTGTTTTATTCAAGAAGAAAGTGAAGCTCTGAGAGATTAGTTATCACATGCAAGTTAAAAAGCTAGGACTTGGTGGCATCAGAATTCAGTTCCAGGTCTTCCTGGCTCCTAAATCTGAGCTCTTTCTCCAATTTCACACTGTCTGCTACATATATGAACTCTCCTAGGAGTATGTGCATTTGAAAATCCTCACAACCTCCCCACTGGCAAAGAAAAACAAAACAAGCAAAGTAATCATTTTAGTGGTAAAATCTCAGGAAAAGTGAATGTGACAAGCCAATGAAGATGATACTTGTGGGCAGGCCTGTCAACTGCTTCCCAAATCATATCATGTAGGCACCTGCCTACCTACTCGGTGACTCCACGTTATCCATCTCCCCAGTATAAGTCTTGATCCCACAGAGAGAATGGAAGACATAATTCCAAATCTTCTTAGTATTGCCCCATGAGACTCTTGGAGCAGCATGGAATAATGGAAAGAGCCCAGACACTGCAGCCACACAGATCTAAAGAAGACACTTCAGCTCTCTGCACTTAAATTTTCTTATCTATAAAATGAAGGCAGTAATACGTGGGGCTTAGGAAATAATTAAATGGGATAGTGCAGTGGTCCCTAACCTTTTTGGCACCAGGGACTGGTTTCCTGGAAGACAATTTTTCCATGGACTGGGTGGGGGGGTGGCGGGAGGGGGGGATGGTTTGGGGATGATTCAAGTGCATTACATTTATTGTGCACTTTATTTCTATTATTATTACATTGTAATATATAATGAAATAATTATACAACTCACCATAATGCTGATAGGAGGTGGAGCTCAGGCCGTAACGCAAGCTATGGGGAGCAGCTGTAAATACAGATGAAGCTTTGCTCACTCACCCACTGCTCACCTCCTGCTGTGCGGCCCGGTTCCTAACAGGCCGCAGACCGGTACTGGTCCATGGCCCAGAGGTTGGGGAGCCCTGAGATAGTTCACATAAAATGTCTGCAGCATAGTGGCCATAATAACCCAATTGTTATTAGCTGCCTTCAGCTTCTCCCATATCCAGGAGTCACCTCCTATTAATTCTTTGAAGACACTGTGAAAAATACATCAAAAGGAACCAGCAACCTACCCCACCCCCACTCCTCCAAGTTGCAGAAAAATACAGGTGATATTTCTCCGATTTTCAAAAAAATACCCTGAAAGCAGCTTTTCACTTACAGGTAAGATCTTAGCATTAAAAAAAAATAAGAAGAATCCAATAGTTGTTCTGTCTCTCCTTTGTTTAATCCTATTGTTTAAATAATCATTTTTAACATTTCTACTGCCTTTCACAACATTAGGCAGAGTCAGGACATCTGGCTTACTTTACAGATGAAGAAATAAAGATGGAGAGGGGGTAGGATGTCCATCCTAAGGTCACAGGACCATATGGAAAAGATCTAGAACTAAAACCCAGATCTCTTAGTCCTTAGTTTATTACTTAATAATAATAAATCTATGCAGTTAAGTCTTGAACGCTCTAAAAATTCTATACATTAATAAAATTTTAACCAAAAACAGCTGATAAATGCCCTATATTCATGTTCTGGTTTTATATATCTTTTTACATATTGAAGAAAGAAAGCTAACTTGGAAGCATCCAAAATGAGTGCAATGTATAAAAGTGATGGTCAGATTTAAATCTTAACTATGGATTCTTTCAAAGAAAAACAAGCATCAAATGTATAAAATGTTAGTTCATTTCAGAGCAAAAGCAGTGAAAATTGTCATTTTTATTTTAATAATCTACTATATATGTAACCATAATATTCAAATAAATGAAATCACCATATATACAGGTATGCATGTTCCATAAATTAAATCAAAATATCATATAAAGGTAAATTAAATAATTCATTTTAGAGGAGCTCTATGGTTATTTCTGAGCTTAAGAGAGAAAAGTTATGGCAAAGTGTAAGATTCTCACTTATAGAAAAAAAATCACATAGAAAACAATCTCAGAAAACCTCTTAACTCTAAAATGCAACTATTCTTACCATTTCTAAAGGACCAGGTTTGCTTATAAGAGGTATGATTTGTATAGAAAATAAAGGCTAATAAGAAAACAACAATAAAAATTAAAATCACTAGTGTTATTTATACTGATTAACCAGCACCTATTAATTAGCTTCATGCAAAAAATTACATTATTTCCCCAAATTAATATTATGTCAAGTCAAACAATTTTTGCCACAAAAGAGATTTATGAACCCATTTTAAAAGAGGTGAAGAAAGTGAAACAAATAATTATTCAAAACAATTTACTTCTAATCCCCTCTCTCCCTCCCCCAAATTTAAGTTCCAGACTTACTATAAGTAAATAATGTGTCCAGTTATAATCAAATTCTTCTGCAATATCACTGAAATCTGCTCATTGAACAGCTTCTTAACTTAGTGGATTTTATATGACCTTAGAACTGAAGTCTTTATGTAGGAGGAGCTCTGCTTTATCCACCAAATGTACTGTCATGAGAAAATGTGCATTCAAAGCAGTTCAGCATTCAAGGTTACGTTTGTCAAAAGACTCAGAGGAAATCATGAAGTTCATCTGAGTGATTTTCTTTCCCTTTTAATTAGTTCCTGATACAGCATTTCAGTATGCTAATGTTATTTTACTATGTGACTCACCACATTGGGAATTAAAAGATAATCCAAAGGTAAGTATGTGTATGCTAGGACTATGCCAGGACTATAAACTCACTGTGTTGAGTCTCAAATATCTTTAAGTAGGAAGAGAGTCATAAGTGGACAAGGAATCCAGAAACCTGGGTTCAACTCTAGGCTCTCCTTCCCACAATCAACTAGGGGACCTTGGGCGATTTCCTCAACTTCTTTGGGCCTCAGTTTCAAAAAATTTATTGAATGTATCCTCAGAAGTCATCTAGTCTAACTTTCAATTCCAAGCAAAAATTGCCTCTGTATTTTCCCTAAGAAATGGTCAGTTTCTCATATGTAAAATTAGCATTAGAACTAGATGATGGCTAAGGTTTCCCTGATTTCTAAAATCCTCAGTGTTATAATTAAAATTCATTAAGTGTCATGTATATTTTCTCCCATTGAAAGTTTATCAAATAGTTCTTTACATAACCAAACAAGATTTTATTTCAGCCCAGATAAAATTAAATTAAGAAACTCAGATCAACACCAAATCATCCCTCATCTTTCAAGTCTCCACAGAGTTTTTAATCCACCCCTGATTTTATCTCCATGACCAGGAACAATGCAAAACTATAAGAAGCCAGGATACTTTTGATGCTTTTCTAAAGTAGATGAAGTGACATCATTGATTTATTCTGAAATAGGGATGAATTGAGACTGGATCTCAGTCTATATACCATCTAATATTCCAATGGATAAAAAGTATCGTCCTTGCTTTGGAACACAGGTTCAGAGTTGATAGCGCCTCTCAAATACCAAAGATATATTTTACACTAAATATATGAATAAACAAAGAAAAAGCAAAGAGTCTGAATGAAGAGGGGATCATGGATTACAGTCTTCACTCCATTACTAACTTTATGTTTTACTTAAGATATTTTTTTCTTTCTGTGTTCTTTTGCATAGTTAATGCTTCCCCCTAAATTGAAGTTGGAAAGTGGAAAGAAACCGAGAATTGTTTAGGGAGTTTGGTATCTGCTTTTCAGATGTCAGCTAGTTTGCCTCTTTCACAATCATTTTTGTCAGAAATTACTTATCAGGCCTACGTGAGGAATTTTATAATCAGAATTTGCTGACATGATGGTAAGAAAAAGGAGACCTAGATTCAAAATCTTCTTTCCTTTCCCTGTGACTACAATTCCAATTAACTCATTTACTTTCTTCTATTTAAAAAAAGAAAAAACAAAAAACAACTCTCCAGGAAGTTTTCTTCAAGCTTCCTATTTCCCCCAAATTTTCTGGCCCTTGCAAATATTTTATTATACTATACTTTATAGTAGTATAATGGAGAGGTACAATTCAAAGAAATAAATGTATAATAATACCTTGGAATAATACAGCACATTTATTTGTAGACATGTGAACCATAAATTAAATAGAGTCATCCCGTGGTACCCACAGGAGATTAGTTCCAGGATCCCCACACGGATACCAAAATCCATGGATGCTCAAGTCCCTTATATACAATGGTGTAGTATAGTTGGTCCTCCTTATCTGTGGATGCAGAACACACAGATATGGGGGGCTGACTGTAAAGTTAATAAAATGCTGTTGGAAACAATAATGCACCATGCCTCAGATGTTAAAGTTGATTAGATTTGAACTTCTACATTGATTTGACAGCTTAATCAGTGAAAGCATAGGCTTAGCTTTGCTCCTTGGTGTGAAGAGAAAGAAACTAAAAAGACAACTCATTTTAATATACTAAAAGTCCTATTTGATGGCTTTCTAGTGACATCATTAGAAGTTGCCAGTGAAACCTGTATGCTTATACCTTAGCACTCATTACTCTGACACAGATACAAGGCATGTTGCAACTCCTAAGAGAGAATTTGGGAGTAAGCCTGATTGGTGTAGAGAAAGGAGGTGGGATAAGACTAGTTGGAATGGTGCCCCCATAGCTGGAAGCTGGTCTACACCAAAAAAAAGTGTATAAACCCACGTTTGATGCAGGCCAGGGTCATGTCCCTTCATTTCACCCAAGGGACATGAAATGAAGAGGTACATCAAAGCCTCAGAGTGGGGAAGTTCCTAAGGACAATTGGGATCAAGTCATTCTTCTGAGAGAATAAGGCAAGATGATACAAATGATTCTGTAAGCAGTCAACTGTCAGTCCCTGGAAAGGGGCCAGCAGAAATTAGGCAAAAGATTTAGGTCTGGATCCCAATTTCAACAGAGACACGGAAAAAGAATTGAGCTTCCAGATTGGAACCAAAGTCCAATTAAACAGCCAGTAGCAGATGGTGGGGTAAGAGATAAATGCTAAAGCCTGATGCTTACAAAGTTTCCCAGGGGCCCAAATCAATTCCAGAGGCATAGCATACACTAGGTTATTTCCAGACTTCTACCTGCTAAAAGAAAATGGTTCTCATTGGGCCAGGGGTATATCAGAACTGAGATTTCTTAGGCTGACACCATGAAGTGAAGCTAGATGGGCCTAGGGTAGACAAGTACTATCTCTGAGCTCTTTAGCAGGAACATATATAAGTTTCAGTAGGTTAAATAACTTCCAGAAGTCAAAAATTCAAGAGAAATAAAACCTAGGTAGACCTGACACATAGTCCAGTGCTCTTCCTACAGAGCTACTGCTGGGATTCTTCCTGATACCTCAGCTGCTAAAATAGCTTACTGGCAGGGATCACGATATCTCTTTCATTGTGTAAAGCTCAGTAACTCCCACTCTGTGGACCATCAAAACAAGAAATGGGTATTCCTGAACTGCTGTTCAAGTGAGGCAATCAACAAAGGCATTATTTAATGCCCCAAAGTGTTATTTCCTTTGTAATGCTAAAAAGACATCAAATTAGCATGAACAAGAAAATTAAAGATGTGAAAAATAAAGATTTAAAAAGTAAATAAAATAACCATTCTAGTTTATATATGCGCACACACACACACACAGACACCCCATTCTTAAAAAAAATTCTCTGAATCTGAGAACAGTTTTTAAACTTTCAGGCAAATGTTAAACTTCTTAGGTTCTGTGGGGATTTTTTTAAAATAATAACACCCCGGAAAACTGACTTGAAAAGTTATTTGGTATAGTTGACATGTATACAGAAAAGCAGTGTCCTATAAAGAACATGCTCTGTAAGACAAAGGGCATCTAGACTGCCTGTGTTCCCCCAAATCTAGTTTTTTTTTTTAACATCTTTATTGGGGTATAATTGCTTTACAATGGTGTGTTAGTTTCTGCTTTATAACAAAGTGAATCAGTCATACATAAACATATGTTCCCATATGTCTTCCCTGTTGCGTCTCCCTCCCTCCCACCCTCCCTATCCCACCCCTCCAGGCTGTCACAAAGCACCGAGCCAATATCCCTGTGCCATGCGGCTGCTTCCCACTAGCTATCTACCTTACTACGTTTGTTAGTGTGTATATGCCCATGACTCTCTCTCGCCCTGTCACAGCTCACCCTTCCCCCTCCCCATAACCTCAAGTCCGTTCTCTAGGAGGTCTGCGTCTTTATTCCTGCTTTACCCCTAGGTTCTTCATGACATTTTTTTTCTTAAATTCCATATATATGTGTTAGCATACGGTATTTGTCTTTTTCTTTCTGACTTACTTCACTCTGAATGACAGACTCTAGGTCTATCCACCTCATTACAAATAGCTCAATTTCGTTTCTTTTTATGGCTGAGTAATATTCCATTGTATATATGTGCCACATCTTCTTTATCCATTCATCCGATGATGGGCACTTAGGTTGTTTCCATCTCCGGGCTATTGTAAATAGAGCTGCAATGAACATTTTGGTACATGACTCTTTTTGAATTTCGGTTTTCTCAGGGTATATGCCCAGTAGTGGGATTGCTGGGTCATATGGCAGTTCTATTTGGAGTTTTTTAAGGAACCTCCATACTGTTCTCCATAGTGGCTGAACCAATTCACATTCCCACCAGCAGTGCAAGAGGGTTCCCTTTTCTCCACACCCTCTCCAGCATTTATTGTTTCTAGATTTTTTGATGATGGCCATTCTGACTGGTGTGAGATGATATCTCATTGTAGTTTTGATTTGCATTTCTCGAATGATTAATGATGTTGAGCATTCTTTCATGTGTTTGTTGGCAGTCTGTATATCTTCTTTGGAGAAATGTCTATTTAGGTCCTCTGCCCATTTTTGGATTGGGTTGTTTGTTTTTTTGATATTGAGCTGCATGAGCTGCTTGTAAATTTTGGAGATTAATCCTTTGTCGGTTGCTTCATTTGCAAATATTTTCTCCCATTCTGAGGGTTGTCTTTTGGTCCTGTTTATGGTTTCCTTTGCTGTGCAAAAGCTTGGAAGTTTCATTAGGTCCCATTTGTTTATTTTTGTTTTTATTTCCATTACTCTAGGAGGTGGGTCAGAAAGGATCTTGCTGTGATTTATGTCATAGAGTGTTCTGCCTATGTTTTCCTCTAAGAGTTTGATAGTTTCTGGCCTTACATTTAGGTCTTTAATCCATTTTGAGCTTATTTTTGTGTATGGTGTTAGGGAGTGATCTAATCTCATACTTTTACATGTACCTGTCCAGTTTTCCCAGCACCACTTATTGAAGAGGCTGTCCTTTCTCCATTGTACATTCCTGCCACCTTTATCAAAGATAAGGTGTCCATATGTGCATGGGTTTATCTCTGGGCTTTCTATCCTGTTCCATTGATCTATCTTTCTGTTTTTGTGCCAGTACCATACCGTCTTGATAACTGTAGCTTTGTAGTATAGTCTGAAGTCAGGGAGCCTGATTCCTCCAGTTCCTTCTTTCGTTCTCAAGATTGCTTTGGCTATTCGGGGTCTTTTGTGTTTCCATACAAATTGTGAAATTTTTTGTTCTAGTTCTGTGAAAAATGCCAGTGGTAGTTTGATAGGGATTGCATTGAATCTATAGATTGCTTTGGGTAGTAGAGTCATTTTCACAATGTTGATTCTTCCAATCCAAGAACATGGTATATCTCTCCATCTATTTGTATCATCTTTAATTTCTTTCATCAGTGTCTTATAATTTTCTGCATACAGGTCTTTTGTCTCCTTAGGTAGGTTTATTCCTAGATATTTTATTCTTTTTGTTGCAATGGTAAATGGGAGTGTTTTCTTGATTTCACTTTCAGATTTTTCATCATTAGTATATAGGAATGCCAGAGATTTCTGTGCATTAATTTTGTATCCTGCCACTTTACCAAATTCATTGATTATCTCTAGTAGTTTTCTGGTAGCATCTTTAGGGTTCTCTATGTATAGGATCATGTCATCTGCAAACAGTGACAGCTTTACTTCTTCTTTTCCGATTTGGATTCCTTTTATTTCCTTTTCTTCTCTGATTGCTGTGGCTAAAACTTCCAAAACAATGTTGAATAATAGTGGTGAGAGTGGGCAACCTTGTCTTGTTCCTGATCTTAGTGGAAATGCTTTCCCAAATCTAGTTTTTAATACTCTGAAACCAGCTAATTTATGAACTCTGAGTTCCCCTACAGACTACCACAGATTCAACAGCAGGATACCAGAGCTGAGATTCTCAGGAAATCCAAATGAGCTGGGAAATACAGTCAGCAACATCATGATCTAGTCCCCAGATTAACACCAAACACACTTAAACACAGACACACAGACTGCCAAAAGTCAGCAGTGCCAGTCTCTGCTTTCTATCCTCTCACATTCATTTAATGGTTCACAGAGCAATGATGTGTCAAGCACCTTGCTAGATGCTGGGGGTACAAATGTGAGCTAGATAGTATCTCATGTAGCTCACATTCTAGTTAGAGGGATAGAAACTAGAAACTATTGATAATTATAGTACTGTGTGATAAGAACAGTATACTATGATAGAATCATTGGCAGCTAAGGGAGCTCAGAGGAAAGAACAACTCATTCTATGTGCATTGTGGTAAAAAAGGTGAGCATCTTTAGGAAGAGATGGCTTGGGTGGGGGGAACTGCTGCTCCTGATATATTTGGTCCTTTGTCCCCAGTTCCTGGCACAAAGCTCCTAAAACCCTTGGAATTTCCTGAGTTAATGGAGTGTCTTGTTATTCGTAATGGGCTCCTTTCAGCAAACTTGAGTTTGTGCTAATGAGGTGATGATTGGTGAGCCTCCACTTAGCTCAGGATGAGGGCTGGTTGCCAGAGAAACCAACCTTGAGATTAGAGGTTGGAACTATCATCCCCACCCCCTGAGCTCCTGGAAGGTGAGAGGGGCTGAAAGTTGAGTTTTAATCACTAAAGATTTAATCAATTATGCCTTACTAATGAGACTTCCATAAAAACCCCTAAACAACTGGGTGTGGAGAGCTTCCAGGTTGGTGAGCACATTAAGGTACTAGGAAGTTGACATGCCTGGAGAGAGAATAAAAACTCCATGAGCTGTGGTACCCTCATCCCCACCAATACCTTGCCCTATACATTTCTCCCATTTGGCTGCTCTTATAATAAACCATTAATAGCAAGTAAAGTGTTTCCCCAAGTTCCTTGAGTCATTCTAGTGAACTTTCAAACCTGAAATGAGTCGTTAGGACTTCCTAAATTTATAGCTAGTTGGTCAGAAGTGCTGGGACTTTCGACTGGCATCTGAAGTGGGGACAGACTTGATGGACTGACCTCTTAACCTGTGGGGTCTTTGCTAACTACAGATAGTGTCAGAATTGAATTGAATGGTAGGATACCCAGTTGGTATTAGAAAATCTGAGACTTAATAATTGGTTGATGTCAGAAAACACCACAGACGAGTCAACCGTCTTTTTAACCATTTCTTTATGACTCATACAACCCCCCTATTAGGAAAGGCCTAGGTCTTTCAGGAAGCTTATCAAGATAAAGTTGTCTGATAAACTGTGGCAGAGACCCTAATTGTTTCCCAGTATCCATTCTCCTCTTCTTCCTGTTAGTAACAGAACCTTTAGCTGTGTACATGGCCTCCCAGCCAGAGACTAAATTTTCCAGACTCCTTTGCAGTTAGGTATGAAGATATGATAGAAATTTAGACAATGATATGCAAGCAGCAGCAATGTGTGCAACCTTTGAATCATGTTTTGACAAAAAAAAAACTCTTGTCCTCTTCTGTCTCTCTCCTCACTCAACCAGTAGGCTATAGCACAGACATGATAATGGGAGCCAAACTTTGACCACATAGACAAAGTCACCATACTAGGAGATAGCAAAGCAACAGGCAGAAGGACCCTGGGCCTTGGATGACCTCCTGCAGCAGTGCTGCCTGCCCACCTTTGGTCTGTTGCTTGAGCCATAATATTTTGAGGTGTCTTGATTATAGCAATTTTCTCTGTACTCTAAATAACACAGAAATAAATCTTCATAAAAGTGCAATTGAGGGCTTCCCTTGTGGAGCAGTGGTTGAGAGTCCGCCTGCCGATGCAGGGGTCGCAGGTTCGTGCCCCGGTCCGGGAAGATCCCACATGCCGCGGAGCGGCTGGGCCCGTGAGCCATGGCCGCTGAGCCTGCGCATCCGGAGCCTGTGCTCCGCGACGGGAGAGGCCACAGCAGTGAGAGGCCCGCGTACCGCAAAAAAAAAAAAAAGTGCAATTGAGCTCATAGCAGCACTATTTACAATAGCCAAGACATGGAAGCAAGCCAAGTGCCCATCAACAAATGCTTAGCTTAAGAAGGTGTGGTATATATAGAATATTACTCAGCCATAGAAAAGAATGAAATATTGCCATTTGCAGAAACATGGATGGACTTAGAGAATATTATGCTTAGTGAAATAAGTCAGACAGAGAAAAGACAAATATTATATGAAATCACTATACGTGGAATCTAGAAAATAATACAAATGAATCCATGTACAAAACAGAAATAGGCTCACAGACGTAGAAAATAAATTTATGGTTACCAAAGGGGAGAGGGAGGGAGGGAGGGACAAATTCGGGGTATGGGATTAACAGATACAAACTACTATACATAAAATAGATAAGCAACAAGGATTTACTGTATAGCACAGGGAATTATAGCCATTATCTTGTAATAACCTATAATGAGATATAATTTGCAAAAAAAAAAATTAAAAAAGAATCACTATGTGGTACACTTGAAACTAACACAATACTGTAAATCAACTATACTTCAATATTTTTAAAGATGCAATTGATATTACTTAATGTGTTACTCTTCCCAAAGGCATTTGCACATGGAATCCAAAAATCAAAGAATGTATAAACTCCAAAGAAAAATATGCTAATGGTAATTCAGATGTAGTGATAGGCCAGAGGTTTCTGGCTTTGGTTATATTTTGTTTTTAGCTCCCTTTAAATCTCAGCATGCCAACAATTGCCTACTCTGTCACTCTTTTAAGTTCAGCCCTGACTCTAAGCTTTCACATGTCAGTTTTTCCCCTTAGTATGTGATTTCCTTAAGAGCAGGAAGTGTGCCTTACTTGCCTCTATAAATCCAGTTCCTAGAGTATAGCAGATGTTCAATAAATATGGATTGAATGCTTCTAGTGAAGGTAACCAAAACAGCCATATTTTCTCCCTTTTGAAAACAATTTCTCCACACATAGCTTTATTCTAATAATGCAAACAACTAAGTGACAACAATAATAATGACAGAATAGGCTGATGATGTTGGTTTAAACTGCTTGTCAGGCAGTGTGTTTAATGATTACCCATGTTCTTTAGTCCTCACAATAACTCCACGATGTAGATACTACTATTGACATTCCCATTTTATAGAAAAGATAACTAAGGCTCAGAGAAGTTTAAAAGCTTTCCCAAGATCTCACATTTAGGAAATGGTTGAAATAGGGATTTAAACCCAGGATTGCTCAGCTGCAATGTAGTCTGCCATATTATCTTCCAGAAATGACCTGGCAATGTGTAGGGTGGTGAGGGGAAAAATTAGCCTGGGTTTAAGAATGAGGTACAGATAATTAAGCCAATCTAAAGTTCATGTTGTGAGTTGCCAAATCAATATAAATTATATGATGCTTGTAAGAAACTTTTGTTAGTTTTCTGATCAAGGAATACTTTCACCTTGAAAATCTGTACATGGGGATATTTTTAATCTGGTCGTGAACCTTGGCACAGTTCCCTAAAAACTGAAGAAAATTGCCCTGGAATGATCATAAGAGGAACTTCTATTTTATATAAATGTTTCAGACGACACTGGAAGAAAACAGCATAGACATGAAATAGACTTCACAAGATCAGTTTGAACATATTATCTGCTATCAAGCATTTTATTCATCAATTATATTTCTAAGTTTGCTATTGTTTAAGAATATTCAAAGATATATAAAAGTAGAAATAGTATAATGAAACTGCATGTACCCATTATCTAGATTCAACAATTATCAAGATAAAATTTTTATTAATCATATCATGAAAACTGATATTCCTACTTTCAAAGGTAAGAAAGCATCATGTTCACAGATACTGCTTAAATGCTGAAACAAATCTAAAAATCCTAGTCTAACACCCTCTTTTTACAGCCAAGTAAACCAAAGCC
Source organism: Leucopleurus acutus (assembly GCF_964270905.1). Taxonomy (NCBI): domain Eukaryota; kingdom Metazoa; phylum Chordata; class Mammalia; order Artiodactyla; family Delphinidae; genus Leucopleurus; species Leucopleurus acutus. The sequence goes on from NC_139148.1 coordinate 99,561,377, forward strand.
CTGAATGCAGCAATGACCTAATCAAGGCCATTTAGTTAGTAACAGCCTATATAAGAATCAGTTTCCACTATATCACACTGCTATTTAGTATTAAATACTCCTTAGTTTATTTGAATCCTTTGAAAATAATTGATGAAACGTGGTAAAAGCCTTTTTTTCCATAAATTCATTAAAACAGACTAGGCTATTCTCCAGATGAGTCTGTTCTGCCGAATTTTTCTGAGAATACAAGTTACAACTCTCCCACTTATCCCCTTTACCATCTAAATGTATTATAAAATAAACAGTTTTCAATCAAAAGAGTTCAGAGAAACAATCATATAGAATTTTACCATAACATCATGATCTTTCCCTATTTGTCTTGATAATGCTGAGACAGGAACAAACATATAATGAACTTGTTAATTAACTACTAACAGGAAACCAGAGTATACACATGTGTGTCCTTGTATTGAGCCTTAATAAAATTAGGAAGTTAAGTCCCAGCTGGAGGCCAGACAGCCAGCAGAAAATTCCTAACAGCCAGGGCCCAGCATAATTTTAGGAAAAATAAAGATCAACAATACACATTAATTTTCTCAAGTTGTCATTCTAATAGTGGCATACGGGTTTTAAAATGCTTAAACAGTTCCTAAACTGGGTTTCAAAACCATCTCATCTATTAATCTTTGCATTTAATTTAGAAGAAAAACACAGATTTTATGGATCATATTTATTGCATATTAACATTTGACTTCAAAGTGGCTGTATCACCTGAAAAGAGAACAGCTGGATACTTTACACTAATATTTGTGAACTATATTTTAGATTGGCAGCATATCTTTAAAGAAATGTTTTATTTTTTTTCCTAAGACTATGACCTACTTTCTCCCTAGGTTACCATCATTCATTCATTCATTCAGTCAGTCATTTATTTGACAAACATTGAGTTCTGTGCTAGGTAAGCGGGATACAGCAATGAATGAACAAATTCCTGCCCTCACTGAACTTACATTCCAGTGGTGGAGATAGATCATAAACAAACAAGCAAACAAAAAAATATGTTAGGTAATGATAAATGCCATAAAAAAAAGAGGCAGGGTAAGAGGCTAAATAGTAATGGGTGGAGTGAGGAAACAAGGCTATTTTAGAAAGGATGATCAGGAAGACCTCTCTGAGGAAGGATCTGAATAAAAGGATGGAGGGAGTCATGAAGATAACTGAGTATAGAGTGTTTCAGGCAAATGGAATAGCAAGTGCAATGGCCCTGATGAGGGACTGTGTAGGTTGTAACAAGGAAGCCTGTGTTGCCGGAGCAAAGTAAGCAAGGAAGAAAGTAAGAAGAGGAAAGGTCAGAGAGGTAGACAGAGGGGGCAGTTTGTGTGGTGCCTTCCAGGCCATTTTAGACTTTGGCTTTTGTTCTGAGTGAGATGGGGAGCCATTGGAAGGTTTTGATTGGGGAGTATATGAAATTAGTTATAGCTTAGAGATAACTCCAGCTGCTGAGTAGACAATAAACTGGAAAAGGAAACAGTTTTCTATCCGAGAAAGTTTTGTAATTTTCTAGCCAAGAGATGATGGCAGCCTGCATTATGATGGTGGGGAGTGCCATATTCTGAATATATTTTGAAGGTAGGGCTGATGTGATTTTCTAAAGGATTAGATGTAGGGTATGTGAGAGAGAGGGTAATCTAAAATGACACCAAGGATTCTAATCTAAGCAACTAGGTAAATGATGATGCCGTTTATTGAAAGGAGGCACAGTGGGGGAGGAGTAGGCTTGGTGTGGGAATAAAGAATTCAATTTTGGACATGATAAGTGTGAGATGCTCATTAAACTTCCAAGTGAAGATACAGAGTAGACAGTTGGAGACACAAATCTGGAGCGTAGCAGAGAGCTCAGTACTAGAGATAAAATTTGAGAGTTCATGATATATACATGGTCCTTAAAGCTCTGAGACTGAGAATGAGATTGTCCTGTGACCATTTGGATTGTGTAGCAGGTTGAGGCATGGGTCATTCTAAAACTAGAAAATTAGGAACTCTAGAGAATTACCACACCGTTAAAAAAAAGATGAATATTTGCTGATTGGAACAATTATCAAACATCACTAGATAAACTAAATGGTGTTCATTGGTTTTAATCTTTCTGTCCTTTATTCTCAACTACAAAAGTATATTATCTCACATGGTAACATGTCAGAACTAATTCAGTCATCTTTCTTTTAACTTCTATTTTAAATAGTCAAAGTTTCAGCAATATTAACTCTACAGTGCTAATCACTAAGTTTCTAAAAGCCACACAGTCTTTTATTCACTTTATAAGACTCGTTCTTACAAAGCTCTTTTCTAGAACTTTTCCTTGCCTGGCTGGTGGCATTACTGCATTAAAATATGAAACTTCTTTACTTTTAAACCCCTCATTTCCTTTCTTTTCTATTCAAGTTTGAAGACCAATTAAAAATTTTTGTGCTCATGTGACAACTAAGGGACAATAAATGAAAATTTCCCTGAAGAGAAAGTTGTTCAAAGACTCATAATTTCAGGACCCAAAAGACACCTTTAAAAAAAATCCTCCAAACTCATCAAATTGTACACATTAAATATGTACAGTTCTTTGCATATCAATTATACCTCACTAAGCTGTTAAAAATAATTTTTAAAAAAATCTTCCTTCATTCTGTGTCACCAAATTGTTGCACTGATTTTCTGTTACTACTAGTTTCAATTGATCTTTCTGGTAGATTCCCCATTAATCCTTGTGTGCTGTGTTTAAATGTTGAGAGCAAAGTTACATACCATTTTCCTTGGTTCTGAGCTGCTCTCTAGCATATATATGTGACACACATTTAGAAGAAGACACAGAATAGCTAAGAGAAATGCAGATATACATACTAAATTAATCATAAAAGTTTCAGATCTTAGTATAGTGTCTAAGAACATTAAATCTGGAGTCATATTGCCTGGGTTTGAATCTCAGCACCATTATTTACTAGTTGTGTGACCCTAGAGAATGTACTAAACATCTTCATGCCTCACTTTCCTCATCTTTAAAAGGGCTTACTTCACAGGATTGCAGTGAGAATTAAATGAATATGTGTAAAGCATCTACTATGTGCCTGGTGCACAGTAAGCCTATGTGTGAATTAGGTGATAGAAGATTTTAAGCCAAGTTTGTTTTTTTTTGTTTTTGTTTTTTTTTTTCCGGTACGCTGGCCTCTCACTGTTGTGGCCTCTCCCGCTGTGGAGCACAGGCTCCGGACGCACAGGCTCAGCCGCTCCGCGGCATGCGGGATCCTCCCGGACCGGGGCACGAACCCGTGTCCCCTGCATCGGCAGGCGGACTCTCAACCACTGCGCCACCAGGGAAGCCCGGTGATAGAAGATTTTAATCAGAAGATTGGGCAGGGGTTGAATAAAATAGAGCACCATCTGTCCATTTACTTGTCAAGATTTACCCCCTTGCCACCTACTGGGGTTACAAGTCCCAATTTGGCATAACGCCTCTGTGATAAACTCTCAAAGCAGGAATTATTTCCTCTAAAGCACGCATTGATATTCACATAAAGTACTCAAGAGGTCTGTATGGGAAAGAAGCAGGTAAGTGTTAATCTTTCACATTTGCACAGTATGACTAATTCTTATCTTGAGTATTTTGCAAAGTACAAAGACTAGGACTGCTACATTTTAGTGATCTGTAAGGAATGAAGGTATGAATACATGGATGCATGTATGAACGAAACAAAAAATCCTAGAAGAGGGAGGATAAACATAATGAGAAAATATCAAAAGGGAAGGAGATGGGAAAGCAAGAATTGCTAAGCCATCAAAGACCTCATTCCCATACTTGGCAACTATGCCTAAGCCTCCTGCATTTTTTTTCAAGTAAGAGGAACAATTTTCTGTAAATGCTTAACAGAAATCCTTAAAGTTCCATTATTGGTACAAAAGAGGCCCCTCCTTTGGAGAAAATGCAGCAGAGTGTCTCAGGATATAATATCCACAGATAATTATAAGTTCTCAAACATTAAATAGCAATGACCAGATTCCTTCCCTAGTTTATCAGTTCCATATGCCAGAGTGGGCTGCAGAATCTCAGAGACCCAGAAGATAGAATAAAGGATTGTAAGGAAGCCAGTGTAGAAAAGCAGTTATAACTTCCATTTCTTCCTAAAGCTTGGAAAACCTAAATTAGGGGAAAGGCATAAAAATATATTTTCTTCCCTCAAGAAGCTCACAGTCTAGTCTAGGCAGGTAGACAGGTGCAAAGACAAATATGATGCAGTCTACTAAATACTATGATAGAGAGAAGCATTTTTTCCATGTGGGTCTATGGAAATCCAGGCTATGGGTTTCAGCGAGGGGATGATGTCTAAGTGGAGTTTTAAGTGATAAACAGGTCTCACTATCTTCTTTTTGGAGTATTGAAAGTATTTCCTATCTTCCCTCTGGCCCACCCTCTCTGGCCACACAAGAAAAATATGAAGGAGGACTTGAGTTGTCCAGGGAGGGAGAACTTGAGATGGGTCCAGCAAACATAGTTTTTATTTAGGACAAGGTAGCTTGACTGTGTATAAATTTGGACTATCTTCTTTTTCCTTCATTTAATGTATCAGTAACATTAGCCTTCCACATTACCATGAGTCTTTTAGAATGCCACACTGACAATTGTCATTTGCTATGTCATCCAAATACTTAATGACACAGACAGACTCTAATTCCAAGCTACATAGATGCTACTTACTATGGACTCCTTAGAAAAAAATTAAACAGCTGTGAACATTCTTTTTCATAAGGTTTGGTAGGATTTGTTGTGGCCAATATATGCCACATTTAATTTCTTAACTATCATCTATGATATTTAATATGAGTCAAATTCCCATGATATCAACTGATATCAACCTTTTTTTTAAATTTCCAAGCATGGCAAATTCGTATCTCTCCCTTCTCCTCCTCACCCCTTATTCTAGAAGAGTCCCAAAAGACAAAGGTCATCTCTAAAGTCATAAGAAATATCTTCTATATGAATCTCCCTCTGCCATGGTACCCCTCCTGTGTCCCTCGATCTTAAAGAACATGCTCTTCTGAGTCATCTCTCTCTCATATGCCTGTCACACTTCTATGGACCAACAGATTCTTATCCCTCACAGACATACACATACCCATGGCACCTCACCAGACAAATAACCATCAAAATAGAGACAGATTTAGTGATGTGTATTAAGAGCACTAGACTGTGAATTAGGGGACCTGAGTTTTGGCCATAATTCTACCACTGCTACATTGGATGCAAATTTCATTTTCTCAGGACCTCAATTTCTTCAACAGTAAAATAAGCTTGATGACCTACAAAGTCATATCCAGCTCTAATTAGTCTCCAAAAATACTTTAAAATAAAATTTGCTTTATTAAAAATACATTTATTTTACACAAGTTTATTATAAATTTTAAGAAAATTAAGACTTACCTTTCCAAATGTGTGAGACCCAGTCACTTCTTGTGAACTGTCTCTACAAGGCCTGTGTAAGAAGAGTAATATGGGTTAAAAGCAAATGAACTTATATGAAAAAACATATTAAATGTGGTAACCTCGATGATATCTGTGGAAAGGAAATTATTCAAATAAATACTGTTTGCTTTTACAAAATGTTTAAGGTAACAGAACTTGTGTGGACTGGCACAGTTCACATTATTTTCCCTCCTTCCAAGAAGAATGGGTAATATTTATACTAATCATCACCAGTGAAATAATTATTACTGATACCGTAAAGAAACATACTGAGATATTACTCACACTATCATTATGTTTTGAAATGAGAGGAAACTACTAAAGATTATAACTTGTTTACAGAAGATTTTTTTTTAAATATCACTTAACCAATACTTTAAATGCAAATCATGCCAGCACACTCCAACATTATATAAAGACAACATGATTCCAAAAGAGCTAGTGTACCAAATGTACTACTACAGAAGAATCCTTAGGGTCGCTAGGTCTTGCTGCTACATTCAAACCATCATAGACAAGTGAGACTTTCTCCTATTTATAAACCTCTTTAGAGAGAAGATTCCACTACTTTCCTCAGAATCCATTTCCAGTGTTTCACAATCAAGATTCGTCCTTAAGGGTCTAACAAAAATCTCCCTTGCCCTTTCTTAAGTTTATTTAATCATCTAAGAATAAAGAGACTATTGACTACCCTCTGCATCTGAGTCATTGATATTTTAAGGCAATTATTAAATTATCCCTCAGGCTTTTCTTCTTTGGGTTGATGAATACTGTTCTTTCAACATTCCCCTCAGAGCACACATCTCTTATGTCCCGTGACCTATTTTCTGTTTTTCTAGGTAAATGCTTTGCTTCAGAATTCTGGTAAGGCCTGCCTAGATTTGAGCTTCTCATTTTATGTTTTACACTCTAAAACCCTTTAGAATGTATTTAGAATTTACATGGGGTCTATAGTATCTGCTCATTACCTAAGATTTTATCTGCCAGAATAATATTAAGCAATCACCCAGATTATCCAAAATATAGCTGTATAACCACAGTGCAAAAAAATATAAATTAAAAAAATGTAAAAGTCCTAATTCAAGCTCACAAAATAAGAGCAGTGCGGTTTTAGCTTTGTGGTATCCTGTCCAGAAGCCAAGAAATTATTTGTGGTATTTCTCAGGAAACAAATGTTTAAACTCTTGGGAGAAAGCCAGAAATCTGGAGTGGGTGATGCAGTTCTTGGCTCCCTAATTCTTATGTCACCAGAGAAATATTTTGGCTGAGCACTCGATACTTGTCCTCATTTCTAGACCACTTCATTTTGTGAAGTTAGATTCTCTGGAGAACTACATAGTGCAGGCCAAGGTGCATTTTTATGTTCTAATAGCCATATGCTATATATCTGAAATTTGAGCTTTTGGAATGTATGAAGGTATTGCCAATGTAAAAGCTGTCTTCCCGAATATTACACAATAGCACAAGAACTAATGCCTCTCTAAGGCTTCTGTTTTCTATTGATGAATCAGACTCTCAACAAGAAAAAGTAATGGTGCCCTTTGGATTTAACCCTGACGTGGTATACAAATCGGACCAACTCTACACATAGGCAGAATAAGTATCACCTTTCTAGTGAGATTTGAGGGGCCCTAAAAGATCAGTCTGGTTCAGTACCTGACTTGCTCTCTTTGGTTCTCAAACATCTCCTTCTCAATAAGACCAACACTAGGTCCACTCTATTTAGAACTGCAACCTGTTCCAATCACACACACGCACACACATGCACAGAACATCTACTATTTCTATATTTCAAAGCATGCATTTCCTTCTAATATACAATATCATCTAGTTAGTGAATTAATTAATTTGTCATTTATTGCCTGTCTCTCTCCTCTAGACTGTAGGCTATATGCAGCAGGTATTTTTGTCTGTTTTGTTCACTGATGATGCCCAAGTACCTAAAACTAGTACCTGACACACATTAAGTGCTCAATAAATATGCTCTAAATGAATGAAGGAGTTGACTAATCCCTGAGGGATAGCTAGTATACAGACTGGCATTATGACATGCTCTACTTTGATATACGACTGAACACATCAATGATCAGTTAAATCATTAAGTTGAAAACAGAAATAGCAAGTATTATTCAACCAATTGCAAAATATTATTGAATGTTACTTTCGTTTATTTATTTCAAAGCATTTATTCAGTGCTTACAAGTTGCATTTCATCATCTATATAGATATATATATTCATATACACAACCACATATGTATTTTCTATAAACACTTAGACAAGGGCACACATGGAAGAAGCAAAAGGAGTAAAGGAGAATAGAAGAAAGAAAGTGAAAATAAAATGGAGAAACCATGGGCTGATTTGAGAACTGAGAGGATAGTAAGTGGTTTTGGAGTAGTTGAAGAGAGTATTAAAATGGTCAGGGAAAAATCTAGAGGTGATATTAGAACATAATCAGGAAATATCTCACCTGGATCTCTCATGAAACTTAACTTAGATCAGGTAGGATAGGTCAGCCTCACTCCATATAAACCTCATTCATTTTTTCCTGCTCTTGGGATCCCTACCTATTAAAAATCAATTTCCCTTCTCCCAAGGTGCTACATACCCCTGGTTTCATTAAACTACTGTAGTTCATTTCCTCACACTCAAAAAAAAGAAAAAAAAAACCCAAACTTATTTGTTTACCTTAGTTAACAAAATAGGAATGATGTATTAGACTTGCCTTTTCATGTGACTATAAGCATGCACATTCTCTGGAAATGAGGCTGAAACCAAATGGGGAAGCTGCCCCAATGGGCGGCCTGAGTGAGCCAGAGCCCGCGAATCAGTGGCTCCTTTAACCCCGTCCTGTCCGAGCGAAGAACAGACGCCCTCTGGGGGCCTACACACAGAGGCGGGGCCAAATCCAAAGTTGAGCCCCTGGGAGCTGTGAGAACAAAGAAGAGAAAGGGAAATCTCTCCCAGCAGCCTCAGAAGCAGCGGATTAAAGCTCCACAATCAACTTGATGTACCCTGTATCTGTGGAATACCTGAATAGACAACGAATCATCCCAAATTGAGGAGGTGGACTTTGAGAGCAAGATTTATGATTTTTTCCCCATTTCCTCTTTTTGTGAGTGTGTATGTGTATGCTTCTGTGTGAGATTTTGTCTGTACAGCTTTGCTTCCACCATTAGGCCTAGGGTTCTATCCGTCCGTTTTTTGTTTTCGGTTTTTTTGTTTTATAAATTTTTTTCTTAATAATTATTTTTTATTTTAATAACTTTATTATATTTTATCTTAGTTTATTTTACTTTATCGTCTTTCTTTCTTTTTTCTTCATTCCCTCCTTCCTTCCTTCCTTCCTCCCTCCCTCCCTCCCTCCTTTCTTTCTTTCTTTCTTCTTTCTTTCTTTCTTTCTTTCTTTCTACTTCTACTAATGCTTTCTTTCTACTTTATCTCCCTTTTATTCTGAGCCATGTGGATGAAAGGCTCTTGGTGCTGCAGTCAGGAGTCAGTGCTGTGCCTCTGAGGTGGGAGAGATAACTTCAGGACACTGGTCCACAAGAGACCTCCCAGCTCCACATAATATCAAATGGCAGAAATCTCCCAGAGATCTCCATCTCAACACCAGCACCCAGCTTCACTCAACGACCAGCAAGCTACAGTGCTGGACATCCTATGCCAAACAACTAGCAAGACAGGAACACAACCCCACCCATTAGCAGAGAGGCTGCCTAAAATCATAAGTACACAGACACCCCAAAACACACCACCAGACGTGGACCTGCCCACCAGAAAGACAAGATCCAGCCTCATCCACCAGGACACAGGAACTAGTCCCCTCCACCAGAAAGCCTACACAACCCACTGAACCAACATTAGCCACTGGGGACAGACACCAAAAACAACAGAAACTACGAACCTGCAGCCTGCAAAGAGGAGACCCCAAACGCAGTAAGATAAGCAAAATGAGAAGACAGAAAAACACACAGCAGATGAAGGAGCAAGATAAAAACCCACCAGACCTAACAAATGAAAAGGAAATACACAGTCTACCTGAAAAAGAATTCAGAATAATGATAGTAAAGATGATCCAGAATCTTGGAAATAGAATAAACAAAATGCAAGAAACATTTAACAAGGACCTAGAAGAACTAAAGATGAAACAAACAACAATGAACAACACAATAAATGAAATTAAAAATACTATAGATGGGATCAATAGCAGAATAACTGAGGCAGAAGAACGGATAAGTGACCTGCAAGATAAAAGAGTGGAAATAACCACTGAAGAGCAGAATAAAGAAAAAAGAATGAAAAGAACTGACGAAAGTCACAGAGACCTCTGGGACAACATTAAATGCACCAACATTTGAAATATAGGGGTTCCAGAAGAAGAAGAGAAAAAGAAAGGGACTGAGAAAATATTTGAAGAGATTATAGTTGAAAACTTCCCTAATATGGGAAAGGAAATACTTAATCAAGCCCAGGAAGCACATAGAGTCCCATACAGGATAAATCCAAGGAGAAATACACCAAGACACATATTAATCAAACTGTCAAAAATGAAATACAGAGAAAGCATATTAAAAGCAGCAAGGGAAAAACAACAAATAACACATAAGGGAATCCCCATAAGGTTAACAGCTGATCTTTCAGCAGAAACTCTGCAAGCCAGAAGGGACTGGCAGGACATATTTAAAGTGATGAAGGAGAAAAACCTGCAACCAAGATTACTCTACCCAGCAAGGATCTCATTCAGATTTGTTTGAGAAATTAAAACCTTTACAGACAAGCAAAAGCTGAGAGAGTTCAGCACGACCAAACCAGCTTTACAACAACTGCTAAAGGAACTTCTCTAGGCAAGAAACACAAAAGAAGGAAAAGACCTACAATAACGAACCCAAAACAATTAAGAAAATGGGAATAGGAACATACATATCGATAATTACCTTAAATGTAAATGGACTAAATGCTCCCACCGAAAGACACAGATTGGCTGAATGGATACAAAAACAAGACCCATATATTTGCTCTCTAAAAAAGACCCACTTCAGACCTAGAGACACATACAGACTGAAAGTAAAGGGATGGAAAAAGATATTTCATGCAAATGGAAACCAAAAGAAAGCTGGAGTAGCAATTCTCATATCAGACAAAATAGACTTTAAAACAAAGACTATTACAAGAGACAAAGAAGGACACTACATAATGATCAAGGGACCGATCCAAGAAGAAGATATAACAATTGTAAATATTTATTCACCCAACATAGGAGCACCTCAACACATAAGGCAAATACTAACATCCATAAAAGGGGAAGTCAACAGTAACACATTAATAGTAGGGGACTTTAACACCCCACTTTGACCAATGGACAGATCATCCAAAATGAAAATAAATAAGGAGATAAAAGCTTTACATGATACATTAAACAAGATGGACTTAATTGATATTTATAGGACATTCCATCCAAAAACAACAGAATACACATTTTTCTCAAGTGCTCATGGAACATTCTCCAGGACAGATCATATCTTGTGTCACAAATCAAGCCTTGGTAAATTTAAGAAACTTGAAATTGTTATCACGTATCTTTTCCAACAACAACGCTATGAGACTAGATATCAATTACAGGAAAAGATCTGTAAAAAATACAAACACATGGAGGCTAAGCAATACACTACTTAATAACGAAGTGATCACTGAAGAAATCAAAGAGGAAATTAAAAAATACCTAGAAACAAATGACAATGGAGACACGACGACCCAAAACCTATGGGATGCAGCAAAACCAGTTCTAAGAGGGAAGTTTATAGCAATAAAATCCTACCTTACGAAACAGGAAACATCTCGAATAAACAACCTAACCTTGCATCTAAAGCAATTAGAGAAAGAAGAACAAAAAAACCCCGAAGTTGGCATAAGGAAAGAAATCATAAAAATCAGATCAGAAATAAATTAAAAAGAAATGAAGGAAACGATAGCAAAGATCAATAAAACTAAAAGCTGGTTCTTTGAGAAGATAAGCAAAATTGATAAACCATTAGCCAGACTCATCAAGAAAACAAGGGAGAAGACTCAAATCAATAGAATTAGAAATGAAAAAGGAGAAGTAACAACTGACACTGCAGAAATACAAAGCATCATGAGCGATTACTACAAGCAACTCTATGCCAATAAAATGGACAACATGGAAGAAATGGACAAATTCTTAGCAATGCACAACCTGCCAAGACTGAATCAGGAAGAAATAGAAAATATGAACAGACCAATCACAAGCACTGAAATTGAAACTGTGATTAAAAATCTTCCAACAAACAAAAGCCCAGGACCAGATGGCTTCACAGGCGAATTCTATCAAACATTTAGAGAAGAGCTAACACCTATCCTTCTCAAACTCTTCCAAAATATAGCAGAGGGAGGAACACTCCCAAACTCATTCTACTAGGCCACCATCACCCTGAGACCAAAACCAGGCAAGGATGTCACAAAGAAAGAAAACTACAGGCCAATATCACTGATGAACATAGATGCAAAAATCCTCCACAAAATACTAGCAAACAGAATCCAACAGCACATTAAACGGATCATACACCATGATCAAGTGGGGTTTATTCCAGGAATGCAAGGATTCTTCAGTATACACAAATCAGTCAACATGATACACCATATTAACAAACTGAAGAAGAAAAAAGATATGGGCATCTCAATAGATGCAGAGAAAGCTTTTGACAAAATTCAACACCCATTTATGATAAAAACCCTGCAGAAAGTAGGCATAGAGGGAACTTTCCTCAACATAATAAAGGCCATATATGACAAACCCACAGCTAACATCGTCCTCAATGGTGAAAAACTGAAAGCATTTCCACTAAGATCAGGAACAAGACAAGGTTGCCCACTCTCACCACTCTTATTCAACATAGTTTTGGAAGTTTTAGCCACAGCAATCAGAGAAGAAAAGGAAATAAAAGGAATCCAAATCGGAAAAGAAGAAGTAAAACTGTCACTGTTTGCAGATGACATGATACTATACATAGAGAATCCTAAAGATGCTACCAGAAAACTACTAGGGCTAATCAATGAATTTGGTAAAGTAGCAGGATACAAAATTAATGCACAGAAATCTCTGGTATTTCTATACACTAATGATGAAAAATCTAAAAGTGAAATCAAGAAAACACTCCCATTTACCATTGCAACAAAAAGAATAAAATATCTAGGAATAAACCTACCTAAGGAGAAAAAAGACCTGTATGCAGAAAATTATAAGACACTGATGAGAAAAAAGACCTGTATGCAGAAAATTATAAGACACTGATGATGAAAAAGACTGATCAGTGTCTTTTATAAGACACTGATGAAAGAAATTAAAGATGATACAAATAGATGGAGAGATATACCATGTTCTTGGATTGGAAGAATCAACATTGTGAAAATGACTCTACTACCCAAAGCAATCTACAGATTCAATGCAATCCCTATCAAACTACCACTGGCATTTTTCACAGAACTAGAACAAAAAATTTCACAATTTGTATGGAAACACAAAAGACCCCGAATAGCCAAAGAAATCTTGAGAATGAAAAACGGAGCTGGAGGAATCAGGCTCCCTGACTTCAGACTATACTACAAAGCTACAGTAATCCAAGACAGTATGGTGTAGCACAAAAACAGAAATATAGATCAATGGAACAGGATAGAAAGCCCAGAGATAAACCCATGCACGTATGGTCACCTTATCTTTGATAAAGGAGGCAGGAATGTAAAGTGGAGAAAGGACAGCCTCTTCAATAAGTGGTGCTGGGAAAACTGGACAGGTACATGTAAAAGTATGAGATTAGATCACTCCCTAACACCATACACAAAAATAAGCTCAAAATGGATTAAAGACCTAAATGTAAGGTCAGAAACTATCAAACTCTTAGAGGAAAACCTAGGCAGAACACTCTATGACATAAATCACAGCAAGATCCTATTTGACCCACCTCCTAGAGAAATGGAAATAAAAGCAAAAATAAACAAATGGGACCTAATGAAACTTCAAAGCTTTTGTACAGCAAAGGAAACCATACACAAAACCAAAAGACAACCCTCAGAATGGGAGAAAATATTTGCAAATGAAGCAACTGACAAAGGATTAATCTCCAAAATTTATAAGCAGCTCATGCAGCTGAATAACAAAAAAACAAACAACCCAATCCAAAAATGGGCAGAAGACCTAAATAGACATTTCTCCAAAGAAGATATACAAACTGCCAACAAACACATGAAAGAATGCTCAACATCATTAATCATTCGAGAAATGCAAATCAAAACTACAATGAGATGTCATCTCACACCAGTCAGAATGGCCATCATCAAAAAATCTACAAACAATAAATGCTGGAGAGGGTGTGGAGAAAAGGGAACCCTCTTGCACTGCTGGTGGGAATGTGAATTGGTACAGCCACTGTGGAGAACAGTATGCAAGTTCCTTAAAAAACTCCAAATAGAACTGCCATATGACCCAGCAATCCCACTACTGGGCATATACCCTGAGAAAACCATAATTCAAAAAGAGTTATGTACCAAAATGTTCATTGCAGCTCTATTTACAATAGCCAGGAGATGGAAACAACCTAAGTGCCCATCTTCGGATGAATGGATAAAGAAGATGTGGCACATATATACAATGGAATATTACTCAGCCATAAAAAGAAATGAAATTGAGCTATTTGTAATGAGGTGGATAGACCTAGAGTCTGTCATACAGAGTGAAGTAAGTCAGAAAGAGAAAGACAAATACCGTATGCTAACACATATATATGGAATTTAAGAAAAAAAAATGTCATGAAGAACCTAGGGGTAAGACAGGAATAAAGACACAGACCCACTAGAGAATGGACTTGAGGATATGGGGAGGGGGAAGGGTAACGTGTGACAAAGCGAGAGAGAGGCATGGACATATATACACTACCGAACGTAAGGTAGATAGCTAGTGGGAAGCAGTTGCATAGCACAGGGAGATCAGCTACATTCTTTGTGACCACCTGGAGGGTGGGATAGGGAGGGTGGGAGGGAGGGAGGTGCAAGAGGGAAGAGATATGGGAACATATGTATATGTACAACTGATTCACTTTGTTATTAAAGCAGAAACTAACACACCATTGTAAAGCAATTATACTCCAATAAAGATGTAAGAAAAAAAACAAAAAACCCTGTAACATTTATAGTATGTTCATTGAAATAATTTGTTTGAACAACTGGAGGAAACTGTCAGCATTCCAAAGGCAAAACACATTAAAAGGCATTTATTTTAATTTTCAGCACATAGTTAATATTTTTCTCCTCTGTCATCTTCTTTTTTTAGTGTTTCATGATATTAAGCTTCCAAAGTAGTTTATATTTGAAAAATAGTATAGACACATCAGAGCTGTACATGACTTTAAATTTTATATTTATTTTTACATGTGAGTTTCATAGGAAACCATTGAGATAGGAAGAACAGGAAGTATTCACCCCATTTTCTAGATGAGGAAAATAGTGCATTTTCCAAGATCACATAACAAAAAATTGTCTATCTGTTAGCAGAGATCAGGCTGTCTTTTAACGTTGTCTGTATTCCTATATTCTTCTATTTCCATTTAGAAGATATTAATTGAGCACCTAGCACCTAGCACTAAAAAACCAAGAGCTACATACTCTAGATACAAACATAAGACACAGTCCCTCTCCCCTCAAGGAAATTAGTATTTAGTATACAAAACAGACATGTAAATAAATATTGCTAATACAGTAAGAGGTCTCCAAATTTTGTAGATAATAAAATTCACTGTTTTATTTTGAACACATCCTCTCAGTAGATGTATGTTCATTTATAAATTATACACCTACAGTGTCATAATTAGCTAATATCTTAAGGCAAAAAGCATTTTCAAGGTGAAGTTCACTTTTACTATACAGGATATAAATTCATATATCAAAGTCTTGTTAACTTTGAACACTGTAGGCCAACATTTTAGCAGGTCTTATTAGATCATCATGTTTTTTGGATTTCTTTTGTTTTGTATTTAAACTAATAATGTAGTTTGCAAAGAATGCTGTCAATTTCTTATTCAGTCATTCTTACATTATTAGTAATATCATCAATATTCTTTGCAGGAATCTTTTAGAGTCATTTTGTGAGGGCTAGTTTAAAATTTGATGATGTGATTGAGAAATCTAACTGGGAACATGTAAACTGCAATATCTTATACGATGCTGAAATTTAATAAATGAGTGTTTTGGTCCATTCCTCTACACTTTTGCTCTGGGATACCTCAGAGATATTATATGACATCACATGTGACCCTCTGTTATCAAACAGACTAAGTGATGACAACATTATTTATATATATATATGCAATTATATATAATATTTTATTATATATAATAAAATATTATTTTTTATTAAAATAAATATAAATTGACATTCTTATATGTATACGCAACAACAATGTCCACCTAAAACAACCCCTAGAGTATATTTCTCTAGCTTGACATACCACTGCACCAGTCCATGCGATGGTGAGAAAATGAATTTATAAATTTTGAAGTATTTTCCAACAAGGACTAAAAATGTTTTCTGTTGCTTTCTGATCCCTAACCAGAAAATTGTCTAGCCATGGTGTCTCAAATTCAATCCTCATGCCTTCTAGCTGAGCTTTTACTATATTTACTCTATAATTTTAAAGAACACTTAGGAAGAAAGAGTGTAAGAGATGGCCGTAAACTGGTTACCAGACTAATTAAATGGTTCTATTAATAGGCTAAGATTATCTCATGTGTTATTACTTTATTTAGAGACTAAGTTCCAAGTGACTGTACTTTGCTTTGAATCATATTATATTCTCAAGATTATAAATCTAAACAACAAACATGGTGTATTAAGCCAAACGTATTTAAGGCAGCATGATGTAATGGAAAGAGTTTTGAAGTCAGAGAGGCTTGAATTTAAATTCCAGCTCAGCCATTTAGGAGTTATGTGGCCTTGGGAAAGTAGCTTAATTCTCTGAACCTGTTTCCTCAGGTGTCGAATGGAAGTAGTATCATCTCCCTCATCAGGATTTTTTGTGAGTAAAACATGTCATTCAGTTAAGTGCTCAATAACTGAATATCAATTATCACTTAAAATAAATGAAATTATGTGCAAACGGTGCAAAATTTTCAGCTTAGTGTTGCATGGTAATTATACCTTCTGGGAAAGTTTTCATGAATGGGCTAGTGTAGTGGCTCATTCATTCAACTAATATTTATTGAGTACCAACTCTATGCTCAGCACTGTGCCACACTTTGTGGGGAATACAGTGTTCTCCTACTACAACATAGTAGGGTAGGTTAGACTCCTGTTAACAAATAAACATAAATATGCAATTGCTCAAATGCAACAAAGGCTTAATTCTTGTTCACTTAACAATCCAGAGTGGGTATTCAGGTCACCAGGTAATCTTTCTACTTTCAACATATGGTTTCCAATGTTGCTTTGGTTGCCATCATTCTTTTCCATGGAAAGGCAAATAAAACTCGGAAGTGCACATATGGAGGTTCTATGGGCACGTCCTGGAATTGACATATGTAACCTCTGCTCCCATTCCATTGGAGAGAACTTAGTCAGATGGCCTAACCTAACTGCAAGGGAAGCTGGGAAATGTAGTCTAGCTGGGTGCACAGGAAGTAGGACAGAACAGACTTTGGTAGACAGTTATCAGTCTGTAGTTGATTTTTGAACAGACATAAGAAAGACAACAATGTCTGTATGTATAGGAAATCAGAGTTTATAGAAAGGATGGGGAATCACACCACTGCTGTTGGAGAAAAGGTTCACAACCAAATCACTGTGTTTACATACCTTCCAATTTATTATACAAGCATACCTTGGAGATATTGCAGGTTTGGTTCCAGACCACCACAGTAAAGCAAATATTGCTTTAAAGCAAGTCACACAAATCTTTTAAATTTCCCAGTGCATATAGAAGTTACATTTACACTGTAGTTTATCAAGTGTGCGATAGCATTATGTCTAAAAAAACAATATACATACCTTAATTTAAAAAATACTTTATTTGCTAAAATGCTAGCCATCAACTCAGCCTTCAGCAAGTCACAATCTTTTTGCTGGTGGAGGGTCTTGCCTTGATGTTGACGGCTGCTGACTGATCAGGGTGGCGACTGCTGAAGGCTGGGGTGGCTGTGGCAGCTTCTTAAAATAAGACAACAATGAAGTTTGCTGCGTTGACTAACTCTTCCTTTCACGAACAATTTCTCTGTAGCATGCAATGCTGTTTGATAGCATCTTACCACAGTAGAACTGCTTTCAAAATTGGAGTCAATCCTCTCAAACCCTGACACTGCTTTATCAACTAAGTTCATGTAATATTCTAAATCCTTTGCTGTCATTTCAACAATCTTCACAGCATCTTCACCAGGAGTAGACTCCATCTCAAGAAACAACTTTCTTGCTCATCCATAAGAAGGAACTCCTCATCTATTAAAGTTTTATCATGAAATTGCTGCAATTCACTCACCTGGCACGTCTAATGCTAAGTCTCTTGCTATTTTCACCATATCTGCAGTTACTTCCCCCACTGTAGTCTTGAACCTCTAAAAGTCATCCATGAGGGTTGGAATCAACTTTACCCAAACTCCTGTTTATGTTGATATTTTGACCTCTTCCCATGACATGAATGTTCCTTTTTTTTTTTTTTTTTTTTGCAGTATGTGGGCCTCTCACTGTTGTGGTCTCTCCCGTTGCGAAGCACAGGCCCAGCAGCCATGGCTCACAGGCCCAGCCGCTCTGCGGCATGTGGGATCCTCCCGGACTGGGGCACGAACCCACGTCCCCTGCATCAGCAGGCAGACTCTCAACCACTGCGCCACCAGGGAAGTCCAGGAATGTTCTTAATGGCATCTAGAATGGTGAATCTTGTCCAGAAGGCTTTCAGTTCACTTTGCCCATATCCAACAGAGGGATCATTATGGTAACTATAGCTTTACAAAATGTATTTCTTAAATCAGAAGACTTGAAAGTGAAAATGACTCCTTGTTCCATGGGTTGCAGAATGGTTGTTATGTTAACAGGCATGAAAACAACATTAATCTTACTGCACATCTCCATCAGAGCTTCCGGGTGACCAGGTGTATTTTCAATGAGCTGGAATATTTTGAAAGCAATTTTTTTTTCTGAGCAGTAGGTCTCAACAGTGGGCTTAAAATATTCAGTAAACCATGTTGTAAACATGATGTGCTGTCATGCAGGCTTTGCCATTCCATTTATAGAGCACAGGCAGACTAGATTTAGCATAATTCTTAAGGGCCCTAGGATTTTCAGAATGGTAAATGAACACTAGCTTCAATTTAAAGTCACCAGCTGCACTGGCTCCTAACAAGAGAGTCAGCCTGTCCTTTGAAGGCAAGCATTGACTTCTCTCTGGCTATGAAAGTCCAAGATGGCATCATCTTCCAATAGAAGGCTGCTTCCTCTACATTGAAAATCTATTGTTTAGTTGAGCCACCTTCATTAATTATTTTAGCTAGATGGTCAGGATAACTTGCTTCAGCTTCTACATCAGTATTTGCTGCTTCACCTTGCACTTTAATGTTATAGAGATGGCTTCTTTCCTTAAGCCTCATGAACCAATCTCTGCTAACTTCAAACTTTTCTTCTGGAGCTTCCTCATCTCCCTCAGCCTTCATAGAATTGAAGAGAGTTAGACCCTTACTCTGGATTAGGTTTTGGCTTAACAGAATGTTGTGACTGGTTTGATCATCTATCCAGCCACTAAAACTTTCTCCATATCAGCAATAGAGCTGTTTTGCTTTCTTATCACTCATGTGCTCACTGGAGTAGCACTTTCAATTTCCTTCAAGACCTTTGCATTTGCATTCACAACTTGACTGGTGCAGGAGGCCTAGCATTTGGCCTATCTTGGCTTTCAACACACACCTTC
Source organism: Leucopleurus acutus (assembly GCF_964270905.1). Taxonomy (NCBI): domain Eukaryota; kingdom Metazoa; phylum Chordata; class Mammalia; order Artiodactyla; family Delphinidae; genus Leucopleurus; species Leucopleurus acutus. The sequence goes on from NC_139148.1 coordinate 99,580,821, forward strand.
CTCACTAAGCTTAATCATTTCTAGCTTTTGATTTAAAGTAAGAGAAATGTGGTGGTCCAGTGGCTAGGACTCTGCACTTTCATTGCCGAGGGCCCAAGTTCGACCCCTGGTCAGAGAACTAAGATCCCACAAACCACGCAGCCAGCAATCAATCAATCAATCAATCAAGTGAGAGAAATGTGACTTCCTTTCACTTGAACACTTAGAGGCCACTGTAGGGTTTTCAATTAGCCTAATTTCAATATTGTTATAGAGAGGAATAGGGAGGCCTGAGGAGAGGCAGAGTAATGGGGGGAATGGCTGGCCAGTGGAGCAGTCAGAACACACACAATGATTATCAAATAAGTTCACCATCTTATATGGGTGAGGTTCATGGCGTCCCCAAACAACTGCAATAGTAACATTAAAGATTACTGATCACAAACCACCATAACAAATGTAATAATAATAAAAAAAGTTTGAAATATTGTAAGGATTACCAAAATGTGACACAGAGACACAAAGCGAGCAAATGCTGCTTGAAAAATGGTGCTGATAGACTTGCTTGAAGCAGAGCTGCCACCAAGAAAGAAATGTATGAAAAACACAGTATCAGCAAAATACAGTAAAACGAGTATGTCTGTAGTCCCATCTGTACCTTTATTCATTCAAACTGTCTCTTCCTCTTTTCCACAGGGATCGTAGAAGAACATCATACTAAAACAGATAATTTTCTCATGGCCTGGCAAGGTTCACAATTTTTTTCTTCCCTATTCCATCTTTATGATCAAAGTGGCCTCCAAAAGAATTAAGCCTCTACATATTCTCTTTTCCCTCCCACATTCCCCAAGGCCATCTTGGCTACGTCCTATGTTCCCTAGAGCAACAGGGAGTAGTTTCTATCCCTGCAAATACATACTGTTCCCATGGAAAAGGAGAGAAAAGCTAATGCAAAGGGAATACAGAAAGCGAGAGAGAAAAGGAGAGAGACACTTGCTAAATAATTTCAGAGTAACTAAAAAAAGCTTATTTTCAAGTCTGTATCACAGATCTGATAGTCATAGTTCACTGGAAAATAATCCAAAAATAATAATAGATACAAGAAGAGTTTCCTGAAATAGATAAAATCCTCTTTCCCTGAATGCAGTTGTCAAGCAGATGTCCCTTGTGAAAGAGGTTCTTATGTTGATTGGAAGAGTCTTCATTCCGCAGACTGTAATTATAGCTTTCAGTAAAGCTTGCAAACCTGTCCCTCCTGTGTGTGTGTGTGTGTGTGTGTGTGTGTGTGTGTACATTTAGGTATTGTCCACTCTCCTCATACACACAACCACCACACTTCACTTTGACTCTCCTGGTGAAAGTAGCAATATCTTCTGGGAATTGAACATGTACAAAACCTAGTGAGACTGGGGTTGCTGGAAGAATGAAGTTCAGGAGGGAAGCAGACATGAAAGTGAGAAGTCTGAAAGTTAGGAGCACAAAGTACACCCATATACAATGGTGAAGCAAATTCCATTAAGTCATTAGGAACTCATTATTGGGCCTAGAGAGAATTCTACTCTGTAATAGACTTTTAGTAAAATGCAAATACTTGTGCGAAGGATACTTTTAGATGGGTCCATTATTATCTTAGAGGAAACAGCTGACAAGCTAGCAAAGGGCAAGGCGGTATAGGAAGGAAAATCAAGCTAGGCGGGAAGGGGATGAAAGAGCAAAAGTAGGATGGTGGAAGTGGGGAGAGAGGCTGAACAAGGAGAACAGAAGGTACCAAAGATATGTGCTTGTCTGCTTCATAAATTTGATTAGGTCCATCTCCAGATCTTCTGGTTCCCCCTTTATTTTTCTTTTTCTGCAGATTCCTCATTCTATACTTCATTTCCTAATCACTGTTCTTTAATTCCTAATCCAGAAAGGGTCGATCTAGCAGATTGGAAGATAAAAAATCAGTGTGAAACTTCTGGGCACAAATAGAGGAGGTATACAAGAAGAAAGCCAAGTTATAAACAGGAAAGTATGAAGTACAGGCAAACATGTATTATGGCTTTTTTCCCCATTAGAGTGCTTCAATCTCAGTTTGTTTTCTCACCCCAAGTAACATTCACAATCAAAATTATATTAGACAATCTTTAGACTAGAAAAAACTGGGAGACAGTCCAGAGAAAGAACATTAAATTAAAATACATCTGGGAAGACTGAGTTATAAACCCTGCACATTACCCAACATAACCTAAATTAAACAAAAAGGAAATTGGCAGTGGAACTTCCAAAAGAAGGAACTTGCTTTGAATTAGAGGGGGGAAAACACCCACGCCTTGAAACTCCTGAGCATCCTAGAAATCTTGAGGTTTTATTTAAAGTTTCATAAATTTATCATTTCCATTTTTAAACGTTTTCAAAATTATCAACCTGTTACAGCTTAAAGATTTCTTATCCTACCTTCCTAGGAATATATGATAAACATTTTTATATACATGTCATGACCTGAAAAATTCCAATAAAAATAGAGATCTTGTTACTAATGTCTTTTCTACCCTTGTTAAAATACTGCACATACTATATTATTCTTGGAAGGCACAGATCATGACCATAATTAAGGAAATGTTCTTCAGAACCCAGTCTTCTTGGACATTGTTTATTAGTGTGCAGTCAGCTGTGTATGCAGCTCCATGTCATAATGTTGGCTTATTTTCTCTCTTTGTTCATTATTTTTTTCTCCTCTAGGGGATTTATTCTTAGCATCTATTGAAATTAGAGAGTTTAGTGGAATTAAATAATAAATAAAAACAGCTTTGTCAGAAAAACAAAGAAATTTGAGGAAAAAAACACTTGATTTATCTTGGTTGGGACTAATATAACAAACCCTTGGCTTCTAAGGAAAAAGGAACATTTTATCTAATTAACCCTTGCAAATCTTTCAAAGTTAAGGGTCAATCTGTGGGTTGATTTTCTCATTCGACTGAGAAATTAAATGGCTCAAGTCACTTCATAAAGCATATCAATGAGTAGGTACACAAATCCTTTGAGAACAGGTCTTCCCTAGAGTTTTAATCCAAGTTTGTTCAGATATAATGACTGCCAATGTATAGCCCAGGAAACGATTGATTCCTTCCCAGTTATCTTTAGGTCAAAGGACATATTTTGCTTTCTGCATGCCTACTTGGAACTTGTATACATCACTCCAGTTTACTCCCTGTGATCCAAATAGGAATATGGAATAAAATAGAGGAAAAAAGCTTTATAAAAAAGAAGAAAAAATCAACTGAAATTACAACAGAAAATTGTACACTTTAGGTAACTCAAATTCAATATATCTAGAACTTAACTGCCCTATTCCAAATCTGCTTCTCCTACTACCTTCCTTATATTGGTAATGGCATCACCATTAATATGATTCAAGACAGAAAGCCTAGAATATTCTTGACTTCCCCTCCAATGCCAACATGTAGCCACTCATCAACTTCAATTGATTTTGCCCCTAAAATATCTCTCATATCAATTCCTTCCTCTCCTACCCACTGCCACTGACCTAGTCTGTGCCCTCATCATTTCTCACAAAAACCTGTCTGTCAGACTTCTTGCCAATCTTCCCTCTTATTCTGCCACACTGCCATCCACACGTCTCTCTAAAAGCCCAATATGAATATTCCTTTTCTTAGAAACCTTCCTTAGCATCATTACTTACAGAATCATGGCTAAATTCCTTAACATGGAGTTCAGGGTTTTTCATAACCTATCCTAGTCTACCTTTCCAACCTTATCTCCCAGTCACTTGTTTCTATGCATCATATATGCTAGCACTCAGGATTTTTTTCTCTTATATGGTTAGTTGAACCATATAATTTCAGGCCTCTATTTTTGTTTTTGTTTTTTCCCCTCATGATTTTTCTCTCAGCCTGGGATGTCCTCACCACTTTCAACCACTAATAAGCCCTAACTCGTCTTGAAAGATCCAACTCTCAAATATCACCTTTGCTCCACAGCTTTCCTTTATTTCCTCCACAACCACCATCCCCACTCTAGGCACACAGAAAAGACTGCTCCCTCGTGTATGTTTCTATAAGCAATTTTCTTACAGTTCTTACCAATTTATATCATATGTGGATTATTTGTGTATAACAGTCATGGCTTATTGCCTGTTTCTCACAACCCTGCTAGGTATATGTCACCATGGTCTATACCAAATGACCCTGTTCACCCTCAAGCTATGGCTGATTAGACCAAAGAGGAAATAGTGCTTTACAATGGACAGATCTGGTGGTCACCACATTAACCTAGTGGTCAAGCTTGACCTCAACAATAATGGAATGGCTTGACATGATATGTAACCTAATGTGATGCTGTGGGAATTATACACACTCTCATGTTATCTTCTTGCTAGATATGTTTCACCTGAAACTCATCATAAGGAAAACTTCAAATAAATCCAGAATGTGTGACATTCTGCAGAACATCTAGCCTGGACTCTTCAAAAGACTTAATGAAATGAAAAAGAGGTAATGGGAGCCTCACATCTACTCTGAATCTTTAGAGCTATGAGCCAGACCCCTTAGAATTCAAGCCAGATAATAACTCCCTCCCTTGAATCCATCAAAGACTCAAATCCTCTCAGAGGTGCAATGGACCTACACCTGCTTGTCACCATCCACTAAGGGAAAGCCAGGATTACTTATAACTATCAACCAGCTTAATCCACACATCTGTCATCTTTGTATGAATATAAGTTCATTCAGCTGTCCATTCTCCTAACAATTATTTTCCCGTGACTGAATCTACCACTGGTCTCTTTAATCTCTTACCTCTCCTTTTAAACCTCCAAAATATTTTAACAAACTGTGATACAATTTAAGCTCCTTCACTGACTGCAATTTCCTTCTCTAACCTTAATTTAAACAGGTTTATCTCTGGATAATACTTCTCTTGCTATACAGCCAGGTAGAGGCTGCTATTTCTCCCACATTCAGTTTAGCTCTGGGTAAGTGATGGGACCAGTGTTCTCTTCATTTCATATTACTTTTAGAGCCTCACACATCTAGTTGCCTGTGAAAACCCTGGTTTATGCCATCTAGCTCTAACCACACCTTTTTTGGTTGTGGAACTACCAATTCCTGCTAATATTCCTCCATTCAATGAAGATTTGACTTATGGTTAGTTCAGAACACTTTTCCGCTTCAAGTCCTGACATTTTAGGGTATTTCAAATCTATGTTAATGACATATCCATCATTCTGAACTTTCAGTACCTTAATCTCTACCTCCCATGACTTCTACCCCATTTCAGCCATATACTTCCATGGCAACACTCTGGACCTTGTAGTCACCCAGAACTAATTACTTCTGAAATAAATTTGGTCACCATACCATTTGAGAATATTTTCAGGATTCTCACCTTACCAATATCTTTGCTTTTCTTCCCTATCAAATTTAGATTTCATGTTCTATCTATCACTTCAACCTTCTGTTGTCAGTATCCTCAACTCCCATGTTTTGTGGCCTTACACTTGCTTGGTGCACCATTCTATATAAAAGTGATTTTAATCAGATATGTTAATTGTGCTGTCAAAATTTTCTCTATTCTTTAGTCATTTTTGAGGGGTCTTCTTAATGAATCAAACACTAAGAAAGATATATTAAAATACGATGGTAGATTTGTTAATTTTTAAATTTTCTATCTAGAGATTTTGCTTTATATATATTAAGGCTAAGATACTGGGTACACACAAATTTGGACTTACTATACCTTCATGATAAGTTGAGACTTTTTTTTTTTTGCCGTATGCGGGCCTCTCACTGTTGTGGCCTTTCCCGTTGCGGAGCGCAGGCTCAGCGGCCATGGCTCACAGGCCTAGCCGCTCCGCGGCACATGGGATCCTCCCGGACTGGGGCACGAACCCATGTCCCCTGCACTGGCAGGCGAACTCTCAACCACTGCGCCACCAGGGAAGCCCCAAGTTGAGAATTTTATAATGTGTTAACTGTTGCTAGGACTGTGTCATACTTATTGTCTATTTTGCCTCAGTATAATACATAAGCTCTTTATTGTTAAAAGTTGCCTGCTAACTTTACCATGATTTTATGACCTCAGTGTTCAACATCAGTGTATCTTTTTTTTGGGGGGGGGTGGCATGCCGTGCAGCCTGTTGGATCTCAGTTCCCTGATGAACCCGGGCCCTCAGCAGTGAAAGCTCAGAGTCCTAACCACTGGACCACTGGGGAATTCCCTCTCAGTGTATCTTACAGACAGCATATAATTGTCTATCTTTTTTCTTTTATATATTGATTCAATCTGACAATCTGTGCCTTTAACTGGAAATATAGCTTCGTTTACATTTATTGTCTAAAATTATTTTCTACTTTTTGTCTTGCTTTTCTCCATATTTTGTCTTTTAAAATAACAGCATTATTGAGATATAATCACACATGATAAAATCCACCCTTTTAAAGTGTACAGTTTAATAGATTTTAATATAGATACAGAGTTGTGCAGCCATCAATACCATGAATTTTAGAATATATTCATCACCACAAAAAGAAACCCCCACATGCAGTAGTATGTACACCCAACCCCCTTTTTCACCCTGTCAGTCCTATGAAACCACTAACCTATGTTCCATAGGTTTGTCTATCCTGGACATCTCATGTAATTGGAATCATATAACATATGGTCTTTAGTGACTGCCTTCCTGGCATTTTTTCAAGGTTTATCCATGCTGTGGCCTGAATCAGTTCATCATTCCTTTTCACTGCCTAATAACATTACATTGTATGAATATACAACTTTTTGCTTATTCATTCATCATTTAATAGGCATCTGGGTTGTTTCTGCTTTTTGGTTATTATAAATAATGCTACTATAAACATCCATGTACAAGGTTTTGTTGTGGACATGTTTTCATTTCTCTTGGGCATATACTTAGAAATAGAATTGCTGGGTAATATAGTAATTCTATGTTTAGCCATTTGAGAAACTGTCAGACTATTTTCCAAAGTATCTGCAATATTTTATGTTCCCGTCAGCAATATACGATGGTTCCAATTTCTCCACACCTGCACCAACACGTGTTATTATCTGTCCTTTTGATTACAGCTATCCTAGTGGGTGTGAAGTGGTACCTCATTATGGTTTTGTATTTATAAATGTAAATGCAATGTTTTCTATATATCTTATGTCTTTTTGGTTCCTCTATTCCTCAATTACTGTCTTCTTTTCTCTTAAATAGATATTTTGTAGTATACCATTTCATTCCCTTGTTTCTTTTAATCTCTTTTTAGTTATTTTCTTAGTGATGGTCATGAGAGTTACAATTAATATCTAACATTAAACCAATATAGTTCAGATTAGTACCAACTTAATTTCAGTAGTATTCAAACACTTTGCTCCAATATTTCTCTGCCCCTCCCCCATCTTTTTTTCTATCATTGTCATACAAATTACATCTTTATACATTATAAACACATGAGTGCAGTTTTCTAATTACTGTTTTACACAGAAGTCTTTTATGTCAGATAGAAGAGTTACAAACAAAATTGCATTTACACTGACTTCTATATTTATCTATGTACTTACCTTTAGGGTGCTCTTTATCTCATGTGGATTCAAGCTCCTATCTAGTGTCCTTTCACTTCAGGTTTTAGTATTTCTTGTAGGGCAGGTCAGCTAGTGACAAATTCTATGTTTTTAATCTCAGAGTATCTTAATTTCTCCTTCACTTTGGAAGAATAATTTTGCTAGTTATAGAATTTTTAATTGAATCTTTCTTTTAGCACTTTGTCATCTCACTGCCTTCTGGCTTCCACTCTTCCTGATGAGAAATCAGCTGTGAATCTTATTAAGCATCCCTTGTACATAATCAGTCACTTTTTTCTTGCTGTGTTCTTTTTTCTTTTTTATGGTCAGACCAATTGGTCTGACTTTATATAAACTATTTAATAAAATGAACAATTAAAAATGAAGCATATGATTCATTCCTTTATAGTTGTTCTTTAGTAAAACAGGCATGTGATATGCTCCCTGGACCTAGAACCATACAGATACTCCTTGGGACCACAAAAGAAGAAATCCTAAAATGCGACTGTGGTCCTTGCTCATAGAATTGCCTGTGTCACTAACAGAAGGCTGGAGAACCAGGATTCCCTTCAGGTCTCCAGGGCAACAGTCCAGGTGACCAATCAACTCCTAGGCCTAGGCTCATTGTTGGAGGTGTAAATGTTGCTATGACTACTGAAACCTTGGTGACTGAACTAAGCAAAAAGTAGAGCCTGCTCAGTCTCCTAAGACTACAACAAGCAAGTTTGTAGACATGTCTGTGGGTTAAAGATGGTAAAAGTAGAAGAGGTATGCAGAGTTGGAAAGGGGCTGGGTTGGATGTGTTTCCCTGGATGAGATTTCCAGATCAATTTACCAGAAATGGACAGTTTCCTGAGAGAGGCCCTTGAAGTAACAGAAGGGTAGTAGCAGGAGTGGGAGATTACGTCTGGCACATAGTAGGTATTCAAATTTTGTTGCATACTAACCCCTGAATGTTTCCTTTGATCCATTCTGAAAGGAGTAGGACTTTCTCCCCACCTCGCCTAGGAAATTGCTACTCCCTGTGTCTAAAGAGAAAGGTCTATGTGTCTCCCACTGTGTTAGGTACTGAGTGAGGTACTGGAGATCAAGGCAGATTAACAGAACTCCCTTTTCTTGCAGAGTTTTCAAAGGGCCCTGGGACTTAAGAAGATGGTGGACAGGTTATCTCTGTTTCTATCCCTTCCCTTAGCCTTCAGCTTGACCTTTTTACCCTCCTGTTCTCCTGAAGTCACCTCTGAGATCTGCTCCATCTTGTTACGGGCTCCTCAAGAATGCAAACAGGCATGGAGGGAGCAAGAAGCAGCCCTTGTTCTCACAAGCAGAGATCAGCCTCCTAGTGCCCCTCTTGCTATTTTCAAGTTCCCTCATTGTCTTTTGACAGTTTGACCATGATTTGTCTTGGAGTAGATCTCTTTGAGTTTATCCTACTTAGAGTTTGTTAAGCTTCTTGGGTGTGTAGACCAATGTTTTGTCAAATTTGGGAAGTTTTATGTGTAAGTAAGTGTGTTTGATGGTGTCCCACAGGTTTCTATTCATTTTTTTCATCTTTTTTTTTTTCCTGTTCCTCACACTGGATAATCCCAATTGTCCAATCTTCAAGAATTCTGATTATTTTTTCTGCTAGCTCAAATCTGTTTTTGAGCCTGACCCTAATGAAATGCACTTTCCAACTGTGAAATTTCTATTTGGTTCTGCCTTATAAATTCTATCTCTTTATTGATATTCTCTATTTGGTGAACATCATTCTCATACTTCAACTCTTGAGACATGGTTTCCTTTAATTCTTTGAACATATTTATAATTGCTTATTTATATTCATTGAGTAGTATATCAAAATTCAGGGCTTCCTCAGGGATAATTTCTATTGACTACAATTTTTATGTATATGCGCCATACTTTCCTGTTTGTGTGTCTTCTAATTTTTTGTTATTGAAAATTGGATGTTTTAAATAATATAATGTGGCAACTCTGGAAATCAGATCTTCCTTCCCCAGGGTTTCTTGTTGTTGATTATTGTTTAGTGACTTCCCTAACTAACTCTAATTCTTTAGAGTCTATATTCTTTGGCTTTTGTGGCCATTGAAGTCTCTGTTCAGATAGCTGAATGGTTAGCTAATGATTGAACAGAGATTACCTCCATCACCTCAAACCAGTAAGCTTCCCACCCTTTGCTGAGGTGCTGTTTGTTGAAAAATGCCTTCAATACTGGCAGTTTACAACCCCGCCTTAGCCTTTATTTCCTGTTTTTTACAGAGCTTCAAGGTCAGTCAGATAAGAGATTAGGGTCTTCTCAGTTCTTTCTTGAGTATTTGCTCAGATGTGCACATGTTCATGGCCACCTAGATCCTCAGGGATATGTCAGAACTTTTCAAAGATCCCTATGGACATTTCATTCCCCAGATTTTTAAGGTTTTTGGCCTGCTGTCTGTTTGCCCCAACTATTAATAGTCCCCTCAGGAGACTGTGATATTAAACAATTGCCTCAAATTTTTTTTTTAATGAAAAATGTCCTAAGGATAAGGTTTTCCTCATCGAGCAAGCCAACAGTTGGGTCAAACAAAAGCCAGTCCTGATAATGAGGATTTCCCAGGGAACTGCCAAAAAGGTCAAATGCTGACATTTCTCTGGGTATGAGGCTCTTTGGGGAGCTCGAAATCCAATCTTCCCCCTTCTGTGTCTGCTAGGCTACAGTTATTCACAGCTACACATGGTCCTGAGACTGTTGGTTTTTAAGGCTACCCCAGAACTCAGGAAAGGAGGATGGGAATAGGGAAAGTCAAAACTTCATAATGTTGTTTTACTGAGATTCAGCTGTTTTTTAAAAAATAAATGCTCCTTGGATTTTTACAAGCCTTTGGTAAACTTTCAGAGCTGTGAAAAAGCTAATTTTGACACTTTCTGCTGTATTCTTATTGCTTCTGTGAAGGAATGGATTTTCAGAGGTCCTCACTCCACCAATGTGGAAGTGCTTCTCTCATCATCCTTCCATTTTGATTGACTTTCTTTCTCATACAACTTCCCCCTCTTATTTTAGAATATTTTTCTTTAATCTTTTAGCTTTTACTCTAGGCATTTTCTCATGCATGCTTAAAGTCTAAAGTTAAAAAAAAAAAACACCTTACCTTTTCCTGAAAAGACAAGCATCACAGAATATTAGCTCCAATCACACCTCCCTCTCAAGGTATGTTAAGTATGGTCTGGTATTTTAATTTTATCCTATATAGTCTTTAAATTAGCCATTGTTGTTATCATTTAATAGAGTCAATGTTAGTTTTGATTTACCCATATATTCACCTTTACTCTTATTTATCATTTGTTCTTGAATCTCAGATGATCTTGGGTCATTTTCCTTCTGCCCAAAGTGCTTCCTTTAAAGTTTTCATTAATGTGATTCTATGGGTGGTAAACAATATTAGTTGTTACACATCTATAAATATTATTTTGTTCTAGTTTTTAAAAAATGGTCTCACTGACTATACAAATCTAGGTTGATAATGATTTTCTATCAGATACTCAGGATATTATTCTACTGTCTTCTAGCTTTCATTGTTATTTTAGAGAAATAAGCAATCAGCATAGTCACTGATGCTTTGTAGCTCTTTTCACTCTAGGTGCTTCATCTTTTGCTTTCCCTCTGGTATTCTGTATTTTATCACAAGATTTGTATGAGTGGATCTCTATTTACTTTGCTTGAGATTTGCTGGGCTCTTTAATCTAAGAATTGTTGTCTTTTATCCATTTTGGAAAATTTCAGGTTTCATCTACTCAAATGTTCCCTCTCACCCATTTTCTTTCACCACTCCTTTTGGAAACCCCATTACATAGAGCTTAGATCTTTCCCCTTTTATCTTCCATGTCTAAATTTCTCTTTTTCTCACTATGATGAATTCCAGGTAATTTCTTCTTCATTCTCTCTTCAGCTACTTCCAATATGCTCAAAATCTGTTCACTGGGTTTTTAAATTCAGTGATAACTTTATTTCTAGATCATTTTGATACTTTTTGAAAAATCTGCTTGGCCCATTTTATAGTCTTTGGTACTTTACTCATACTGTCAATTTCCATTTTTAATTTCTTCAAACATTTTCAAAAATCTTATTTTATATTCCATGTCCAATAATTCCAATATCTAAAGTATTTTCATGTCTTAGTCTGTTTTCTATTATCTCTGCTGAACCCTTGTTTTCTTACGGGTTGTTTTTGAAATCTGATTGTGAGCTCATATTCTATAGATCCCTATCTGTGGGAATTTGAGATTGAAGATACACTCCTCTAGAAAAGATACTCTTTTGCTTTGTTCAGTTACCTGGAAACACCAACAATCAGAGTATAATTTAATTAAATTCTATGCTTGAGGTTTTGGGAATATACACAAAAAAATGTGCAATAAGTCACAAGCCCATGCTGGAGATGGTTAATTTGAGGTTATTAATACTTATGAGAGTTTTTTTTTTTTTCTTTTCCACTCAGTGTCAAAGTAAAGCCAGGAAAGTTTCCTCTTCCTTTTTTGTACATCAGACAACCCTTTGAAGCCTCATGCCACATTCTCCTTTTGTTGGCTTTTGGAATGCCAACTTTGAAAAATGTCAAATTTTATCTCCTATCCTTAAGTCCCATGCAACTGTCAAAACAGAAATTTTGTCAGAAACTATCAGGCTGATCTGCACTTACGGATGCCTTATTATCAGCTCAGCAAAGTTTTCAGCAATATATATTTTATTTTATTTTTTGTAGTATGATCCCTTTATAACTTTATTTTGGAGGATGGCTACTTTACCACTTTTTGTTATATATATATATTTAATCCAGCACTTTTAAGGAGGTGGATGGTTCTAATGTTATTTCTCTTATAATAACATAGGAAACATATCTTGAAGTACTGTTCTAAACATCTAAATATCGTTAAAAATTTTGAATTGCACTGATACCAATATTCCAGACAAAATTCTGATTGTTCTATTTTTGCTTAACAATTTTTTTTCATACATAATTGAAATGAATTAAGCTAAGCAAAAGGAGCCTTTCATGGCATATCTAAAATACATGGAAAGTATTTACAAGCACCCTAAAACACTTTAGAAAACACCTACTTACCATTATCTAGATGATTTTAAATCAATCATATCTGTATATCAAGCATTCCTCCACATTTTCATCATAACCAGGAGCCTAGAAACATGCAGGTAAATAGATGGAAAGAAGTGAATGAGAATTACAAAGTATTTTGGTCTAATTTGTCAGTCTGTCTGACTATGTTGAAGACTTGGCAGAGACCAAGCTCGTCCAAAATAGTACTCATTATTAATATCATTGTTACCAAAAATTGTACCTTCAGTGTTTTCAGGATGCTGGGCAATGTACAGAGAGACTAGCAGGCAGCTTCTTGTGGCAGTTTATAGAGCAAATTTAATGTCTTTTTATTGGTCTTACCAGGTAGGCAAGTCAGGGAAAACCTTATTCTTTTTTTTCAGTATGTGGGCCTCTCACTGCTGTGGCCTCTCCCGTTGTGGAGCACAGGCTCCGGACGCGCAGGCTCAGCGGCCATGGCTCATGGGCCCAGCTGCTCCGCAGCATCTGGGATCTTCCCGGACTGGGGCACGATCCCGTGTCCCCTGCATCGGCAGGTGGACTCTCAACCACTGCGCCACCAGGGAAGCCCCCTTATTCTTAATGTATCTTATTCCTGAAAAAGTTATTTATAAAACTGCTCATGATTATTTTATTTGTGATTAAGAAATGTGCCTAGATCCTCGCTACTCAAAGTCTGTTCCATGGACCATCAGCAACAACCTCACATAAAAGCTTGTTATAAATGCAAAATCTCAGGCTTTTCCACAAACCAACTAAATCAGAATCTTCATTTTAACAAGATTCCCAGGTAATTTTTATGCACATTAAAGTTTGAGAAGCAGTGGCCTAGATGATTCTGGTAGGTTCATAGCTGGTTGACAAACAATACTCATAGTGTTGATTGCTATCAATAGTGAATAAGGTCTCAAGCAGAACACCACATTGATAAAACGCTGAACACCACAATGTATAAACACTTAGATTAAGACATAAATGGTGTGCTTATAAAATTTGGAGGTGATAATTGTTAACGTGTAGATGGCAGAATCAAGACTCAAAAATATTTTGGAAAGGTCTGACAACTAACAAATAAAATATAAAATATATTGAGAAGAAATGTAAAGGTTCAAAAAATTGGACAAATACAGAAGAGGGGACTCTGGTTTAATACTAGTTCATATATAAAATACATAAGCAAGACTTCCAAAGATCATGTCAATGACGGAAAATGAGCACAATTACTACCTTTCTTCCCAAAATTAATTTTAGAGAAGCTATACAGGTAAACACAGAGCCCTCAAAACTAATTTTGAAAATCCTTGAAAATGCCCTGTGAATATGTGAAAGGGACCGAAGTCTGGTACAAAAGTTAGTTGGAGGCAGCAGTGAGGGGAACAGTAAGGAAAAGAAGAGACATCTGTTTTTAGTATTACAGATCTTTGCTATCATTTCCTTCTTTTTCATTTATTTATGAGCTTTTTTATTAACATGTTTATTGTAATATAATTGCTATACAATGGTGTGTCAGTTTCTGCTTTATAACAAAGTGAATCAGCTATATATATACATATATCCCCATATCTCCTCCCTCTTGTGTCTCCCTCCCATCCTCCCTATCCCACCTCTCTAGGTGGGCACAAAGCACCGAGGTGATCTCCCTGTGCTATGCGGCTGCTTCCCATTAGCTATCGATTTTACATTTGGTAGTGTATACATGTCCATGCCACTCTCTCACATCGTCCCAGCTTACACTTCCCCCTCCCTGTGTCCTCAACTCCATTCTCTATGTCTGCGTCTTTATTCCTGTCCTGCCCCATGTTCTTCAGAAACTTTTTTTTTTTAAGATTCCATATATATGTGTTAGCATATGGCATTTGTTTTTTTCTTTCTGACTTACTTCACTCTATATGACAGACTCTAGGTCCATCCACTTCACTACAAATAACTCAATTGTTTCTTTTTATGGCTCAGTAATATTATATATATATATATATATATATATATATATATATATATATATATATATGCCACATCTTCTTTATCCATTCATCTGTTGATGGACACTTAGGTTGCTTCCATATCCTGGCTATTCTAAATAGAGCTGCAATGAACATTGTGGTACATGACTCTTTTTGAATTATGGTTTTCTCCGGGTGTATGGCCAGCAGTGGGATTGCTGGTTCCTACGGTAGTTGTATTTTTAGGTTGTAAGGAACCTCCATACTGTTCTCCATAGTGGCGGTATCGATTTATATTCCCACCAACAGTGCAAGAGGGTTCCCTTTTCTCCACACCCTCTCCAGCATTTATTGTTTGTAGATTTTTTTGATGATGGCCATTCTGACTGGTGTGAGGTGATACCTCATTGTAGCTTTGATTTGCATTTCTCTAATGATTAGTGACATTGAGCATCCTTTCATGTGTTTGTAGCCAATCTATCTTCTTTGGAGAAATGTCCATTTAGGTCTTCTGCCCATTTTTGGATTGCGTTGTTGGTTTTTCTGATATTGAGCTGCTTGTAAATTTTGGAGATTAATCCTTTGTCAGTTGCTTCATTTGCAAATATTTTCTCCCATTCTGAGGGTTGTCTTTTGGTCTTGTTTATGGTTTCTTTTGCTGTGAAAAAGCTTTTAAGTTTCATTAGGTCCCATTTGTTTATTTTTGTTTTTATTTCCATTTCTCCAGGAGGTGGGCCAAAAAGGATCTTGCTGTGATTTATGTAATAGAGTGTTCTGCCCAGGCTTTCCTCTAAGAGTTTTATAGTGTTTGGCCTTACATTTAGGCCTTGAATCCATTTTGAGTTTATTTTTGTGTATGGCATTAGGGAGTGTTCTAATTTCATTCTTTTACATGTAGCTGTCCACTGTTCGACTGATCTATATTTCTCTTTTTGTGCCAGTACCATACTGTCTTGACTACTGTAGCTTTGTAATATAGTCTGAAGTCAGGGAGCCTGATTACTTCAGCTCTGCTTTTCTTCCTCAAGATTGCTTTGGCTATGAGGGTTTTTTTGTGTTTCCATATAAATTGTGAAATTTTTCGTTCTAGTTTTGTGAAAAGTGCCATTGGTAGTTTGATAGGGATTGCACTGAACCCATAGATTGCTTTGGGTAGTACAGGCATTTTCACAATGTTGATTCTTCCAACCCAAGAACATGGTATATCTCTGCATCTGTTTGTGTCATCTTTGATTTCTTTCATCACTGTCTTACTGTTTTCTGAGTACAGGTCTTTTACCTCCATATGTAGGTTTATTTCTAGGTATTTTATTCTTTTTGTTGCAATGGTGAATGGGATTGTTTCCTTAATTTCTCTTTCTGATCTTTCATTATTAGTGTATAGGAATGCAAGCGATTTCTGTGCATTCATTTTGTATCCTGCCACTTTACCAAATTCATTGATTAGCTCTAGTAGTTTTCTGGTAGCATCTTTAGGATTCTCCATGTACAGTATCCTGTAATCTGCAAACAGTAACAGTTTTACTTCTTCTTCTATGATTTGGATTCCTTTTATTTCTTTTTCATCTCTGATTGCTGTGGCTATAACTTCCAAAACTATGTTGAATAATAGTGCTGAGTGGGCAACCTTGTTTTATTCCTGATCTTAGTAGAAATGGTTTCAGTTTTTCACCATTGAGAATGATGTTGGCTGTGGGTTTGTCATATATGGTCTTTATTATGTTGAGGTAAGTTCTCTCTATACGTACTTTCTGGTGGGTTTTTACCATCAATGGCTGTTGAATTTTGTCAAAATCTCTTTCTGAATCTGTTGAGATTATCATATGCTTTTATCCTTCAATTTGTTAATATGGTGTACCACACTGATTGATTTACTTATATTGAAGAATCCTTGCATTCCTGGGATAAACCCCACTTGATCATGGTGCATGATCCTTTGGATGTGCTGCGTCTATGTTCATCAGTGATATTGGCCTGTGGTTTTCTTTTCTTGTGACATCTTTGTCTGGTTTTGGCATCAGGGTGATGGAGGCCTCATAGAATGAGTTTGGGAGTGTTCCTCCCTCTGCTATATTTTGGAAGAGTTTGAGAAGGATAGGTGTTAGCTCTTCTCTAAATGTTTGATAGATTTTGCCTGTGTAGCCACCTGGTCCCGGGCTTTTGTTTGTTGGAAGATTTTTAATCACAGTTTCAATTTCAGTGCTTGTGATTGGTCTATTTATATTTTCTATTTCTTCCTGGTTCAATCTCGGAAGGTTGTGCTATTCTATGAATTTGCCCATTTCTTCCAGGTCATCCATTTTATTGGCATATAGTTGCATGTAGTAATCTCTCATGATCCTTTGTATTTTTGCAGTGTCAGTTGTTACTTCTCCTTTTTCATTTCTAATACTATTCATTTGAGTCTTCTCCCTTTTTTTCTTGCAGTCTGGCTGATGGTTTATCAATTTTGTTTATCATCTAAAAGAACCAGCTTTTAGTTTTATTGATCTTTGTTATTGTTTCCTTCATCTCTTTTGCATTTATTTCTGAGCTGATCTTTATGATTTCTTTCCTTCTGCTAACTTTGGGTTTTTTTTGTTCTTTCTCTAATTGATTTAGGTGTAGGGTTAGGTTGTTTATTTGTGATGTTTCTTGTTTCTTGAGGTAGGATTGTATTGCTATAAACTTCCCTCTTAGAAATGCTTTTGCTGCATCCCATAGGTTTTGGACTGTCATGTTTTCATTATCATTTGTTTCTAGGTATTTTTTGAGTTCCTCTTTGATTTCCTCAGTGATCTCTTGGTTATTTAGTAGCGTATTGTTTAGCCTCCATGTGTTTGTATTTTTTACATTTCTTTTTCCTGTAATTGACATTTAGTCTCATAGCATTGTGGTCAGAAAAGATACCTGATATGATTTCAATTTTCTGAAAGTTACCAAGGCTTGATTTGTGACTCAAGATATGATCTATCCTGGAGAATGTTCCATCAGCACTTGAGAAGAAAGTGTATTCTGTTGTTTTTGGATGGAATGTCCTATAAATATCAATTAAGTCCATCTTGTTTAATGTATCATTTAAAGCTTGAGTTTCCTTATTTATTTTAATTTTGGTTGATCTGTCCATTGGTGAAAGAGGGGTGTTAAAGTCCCCTACTATGATTGTGTTACTGTTGATTTCCCCTTTTATGTCTGTTAGCATTTGCCTTATGTATTGAGGTGCTCCTATGTTGGATGCATAAATATTTACAATTGTTATATCTTCTTCTTGGATCAATCCTTTGATCATTATGTAGTGTCCTTCTTTGTCTCTTGTAATAGTCTTTAAGTCTATTTTGTCTGATATGAGAATTGCTACTCCAGCTTTCTTCTGATTTCCATTTGCATGGAATATCTCTTTCCATCCCCTCACTTTCAGTCTGTATGTGTCCCTAGGTCTGAAGTGGGTCTCTTGTAGACAGCATATATATGGGTCTTGTTTTTGTATCTATTCAGCCAGTCTTTGTCTTTTGGCAGGAGCATTTAATATATTTACATTTAAGGTAATTATCAATATGTATGCTCCTATTACCATTTTCTTAATTGATTTGGGTTTGCTATTGTAGGTCTTTTCCTTAAGTTTCCTGCCTAGAAAAGTGTCTTTAGCATTTGTCATAAAGCTGGTTTGGTGGTGCTGAATTCTCTTAGCTTTTGCTTGTCCATAAAGGTTTTAATTTCTCCGTGAAATCTGAATGAGATCTTGCTGGGTAGAGTAATCTTGGTTGTAGGCTTTTCCCTTTCATCACTTTAACCATGTCCTGCCAATCCCTTCTGGCTTGCAGAGTTTCTGCTGAAAGATCAGGTGTTAACCTTATGGGGATTCCCCTGCATGTTATTTGTTGCTTTCCCCTTGCTGCTTTGAAAGTTTTTTCTTTGATAGTTTGATTAGTATGTGTCTTGGTGTGTTTCACCTTGGATTTATCATGAATGGGATTCTCTACGCTTCCTGGACTTGATTAACTATTTCCTTTCCCATATTAGGGAAGTTTTCAACTATAATCTCTTCAAAGATTTTCTCAGTCCCTTTCTTTTTCTCTTCTTCTTCTGGAACCCCTATAATTCGAATGTTGGTGCCTTTAATGTTGTCCCAGAGGTCTCTGAGACTGTCCTCAATTCTTTTCATTCTTTTTTCTTTATTCTGCTCCGCAGTAGTTATTTCCACTATTTTACCTTCCAGGTCACTTATCCATTCTTGTGCCTCAGTTATTCTGCTATTGATTCCTTCTAGAGAATTTTTAATTTCGTCTACTGTGTTGTTCATCATTTCTTTTTGCTCTTTAGTTCTTCTAGGTCCTTGTTAAACGTTTCTTGTATTTTCTCCATTCTATTTCCAAGATTTGGGATCATCTTTACTATCATTACTCTGAATTCTTTTTCAGGTAGACTGCCTATTTCCTCTTCACTTGTTTGGTCTGGTTGGTTTTTACCTTGCTCCCTCATCTGCTGTGTGTTTCTCTATCTTCTCATTTTGCTTCACTTACTGTGTTTGGGTTCTCCTTTTCACAGGCTGCAGGTTCGTAGTTCCCGTTGTTTTTGTTGTCTGCCCCCAGTGGGTAAGGTTGGTTCAGTCAGTTGTGTAAGCTTCTTGGTGGAGGCAACTGGTGCCTGTGTTCTGGTGGATGAGGCTGGATCTTGTCTTTCTGGTGGGCAGGACCATGTCTGGTGGCGTGTTTTGGGGTGTCTGTGTCCTTATTATGATTTTAGGCAGCCTCTCTGCTAATGGGTGGGGTTGTGTTCCTGTCTTGCTAGTTGTTTGTCATGAGTTGTCCAGCTCTGGAGCTTTTTGGTCATTGAGTGGAGCTGGGTCTTAGCGTTGAGACAGAGACCTCTTGGAAAGCTCTCACCAATTGATATTACATGGCGCCAGGAGGTCTCTGGTGGTCCAATGTCCTGAACTCGGCTCTCCCACTCAGAGGCCCAGGCCTGACACATGGCCAGAGCACCATACCCTGTCAGCCACACAGCTCAGAAGAAACGGGAGGAAAAAAAGAAAGAAAGAAAAAATAGTACAATAAAATAGTTATTAAAATAAAAAAGTAATTAAAAAAAACGAGCAACCAAACCATTAAACAAATCCACCAATGATAACAAGCGCTAAAATCTAAACTAAGATCATCATATAAATCAGAAACTAGTCAGTCGCATACAGCAAACCCCAAGTCTACAGTTGCTGACAATGTCCACCACCTCAATTTTGGGATGATTCATTGTCTATTCAGATGCAGGGTACATCAAGTTGATTTTGGAGTTTTAATCCACTGCTTCTGAGGCTGCATGGAGAAATTTCCCTTTCTCTTCTTTGTTTGCACAGCTCCTGGGGTTCACTTTGGTTTTGGCCCCACCTCTGCATGTAGGTCACCCTCTGGCATCTTTTCTTCACCCAGACAGGAGGGGGTTAAAGGAGCAGCTGATTAGGGGACCCTGGATCACTCAGGCTGGTGAGGAGGAAGGGGTGTGGAATGTGGGGCAAGCCTGCAGTCGCAAAGGCCAGTATGACACTGCAACAGCCTGAGGCATTCCATGTGTTCTCCCAGGGAAGTTGTCCCTGGATCACGGGACCCTGGCAGTGGTGGGTTGCACAGGCTCCCGGGAGGGGAGGTGTGGATAGTAACCTGTGCTTGCACACAGGATTCTTGGTGGCTGCAGCAGCAGCATTAGCATTTTATGCCTGTCTCTGATGTCCACGCTGAGAGCTACGGCTCACGCCCTTCTCTGCAGCCCGTTTAGGTGGTACTCTGAATCCCCTCTCCTCGCGCACCCCGAAAACAATGGTCTCTTGACTCCTAGGCAGTTCCAGACTTTTTCCCGGATTCCCTCCCGGTTAGCTGTGGTGCACTAGCCCCCTTCAGGCTGTGATCATGCAGCCAACCCCAGTCCTCTCCCTGGGATCTGACCTCTGACGTCCGATTGTCAGCTCCCAGCCCCCACCCAGACCCAACAGGTGAGCAGACAAGGCTCTCAGGCTGGTGAGTGCCATTTGGCACCAATCCTCTGTGTGGGAATCTCTCTGCTTTGCCCTCTGCACCCCTGTTCCTGTGTTCTCCTCCATGGCTCTGAAGCTTCCCCCTGCCCACCCCGTCTCTGCCAGTGAAGGGGCTTCCTAGTGTGTGGAAACGTTTCCTCTTTCACAGCTCCCTCCCAGACGTGCAGGTCCCATCCCTATTCTTTTGTCTCTGTTTTTTTCTTTTTTCTTTTGCCCTACCCAGGTAGGTGGGGGGTTTCTTGCCTTTTGGGCGGTCTGAGGTCTTCTGCCAGCGTTCAGTAGGTGTTCTGTAGGAGTTGTTCCAAATGTAGATGTGTTTTTGATGTATGTGTGGGGAGGAAGGTGATCTCCACGTCTTATTCCTCCACCATCTTGAAGGTCCTCCTGTAATTAATCTTCAAACCACCTAGCCATTGGTAGAAAATTTTTCTACCACATTCTGCAAATGATAGAAAATTATTCTAAGCAAGTGCTCCACAGAACATTTGCACATTTAATTTATAGGAAAGGTTAATTGCATTGCTCTGTTAGCATGGCCTGCTTGAGTGCTGAATCCAGGGGGCATAAATGATTTTTAAGTACCTATTTTTACTTTTAAAAAACTAATATTGTTTCAACAAATAGACCTATAGAACAAAATAGAGAGCCCAGAGATAGATACACATATATATGAGAATTTGAAATATGATAAAAGTGGTACCACAAATCAAAGGAAAAATTATGGATTATTTAGAAGGTGGTGTTGAGAAAACATACGCTCAATATGAAGAAAAAAAAATGACTATTCCCATTGTATTGCAATCTTAAAGTCTCTGCCTCTCAAGTATGTCCCTGTAGTCAAAACAGATCTACTCTGACCAATAATCTTTCCTTTTCTACAGAAATTGTCTTTATAAAAACATAATAATAATAATAATATGTCCCCAATCACAACACATTTAAAAAGCATGTTAAATATAAGGCATTTTAAACATAACTACAGTACAAGGCCAAGTAATATTTCTGCTTTGGCACCACTACATGCAATAAGCAAATCAGCCCCCTTACAATCTCACAACTTTTATTACAGCACCTGCAAGCTCTATGTACTACCATCCGTTAATACTTTTGAATAGAGTATCTATTGTCAATTGCTTGTAGAGTATATTATTTTAACGAAGAGAAGTGAACAAAATACTTCTTTGATGCCTTACCAAGCTTCCAAATTAAAAAAAAAACCAAACATGTAGATGCATGCTCGATCATATATATCTAATCACAACTTAATCTTGTCATATGATGGATAATCTGTCGGATAGGTCAAGATAGGAGCTCACTCACATTTTTAATCAAATGACAAAAATTATTAGTAATTATTCCTTTTCTATTTATCATTACTGTGATTACATTTCCCTTGATCTCATTCAGTGGGAGACACCAGTGCCTAATGGAGACTGGGAGCTATTTCTCCTAGGTTTATAAGCCCTATGTTTTAGATTCCAGAATTATCTCTATGAGAAAACTAATCATTCTACCAGTTACAGTTCATTTTATTAACTACTTTAAGTTTAAAGTTGAAATCCTTTAAAACTTTGTGCTAAAGTTTAAAAACCCTAGGAAGATCTGTCATAAGAATTATTTGAATCATTGGAAATTCCAATCTTCGGAAAACATTTTACTCTAAATTCTCAGACATAATTTAGGCAGGATGGGATCAAAGTACCGTTTATCTCATTTCTTAAAGCCTTCTCTCTCCAAGATTACAATTCATCAATTTTCTAAATATCTCCTCAAAATTGTCCTCTCCTCCTCCCTCCTTTCTCTCTCCATCTCTCAAATATGCTCTTTAAAAAACACAAATGGCCTCCTTTTAACTATTACTTAACTCCCTATTTTCACACAATTGAGGACTTAACTACATAAGAATTTTACATAATTTAATGAAAAACTTTTGACCTGTGAATATATAGATTGGAGCCATCTATGAACTATGCTATATGATCTAGATATAGTTCCCAGGATTTAATATTTCTTCACAGCCTTTATTCTAAAACTATCTTGAAATTGGAATAGGTAAGAATGACCCCATCTCTAAGTAATTTTATGTAGTCTTAGATTATTTTGATATATAATTCACTGACTGAACAAATACTAGGGAAATAATTTTTAACATCATGTATGAGAGTGTGTAAAAAAGGAGCTTAAACTAATGGGGGGGGGGCAGTTGACAAAGGGAGCCTTAAGAAATCCTGCACCTAAATGATGACTTGGGATTTGTCAAGTTCAGTGAGTAGGGAGGAGAGGTTCACGAAGTCATTTCATTTAGTTATCTGGGGATATTAATTGATTTATTCATAACTCAAGTTTATACTGAGTTCCTACTACGTGCCAGGCACTGTGTTACCAGCTAAAGATACAGTAATGAACAAGACATATCAAATAGATCCCTGCCTTAATGAATCTTACAGTCTTATAGCGAAGTATTATTAACACATAAAATAAAATGTCACATTGAGAAGTACTATGAAAGAAATAAACAGCGTGTTATGTTATAAAATAATAAGGGAGAACTTTCTGAGGAGGAGACTTTCAAGCTGAATAATAAGCAGCAGCCATGGGGAAATTGCACTTCAGGCAGCATACAAAGGCCTTGATACACTGGAGAGATCAATAAACAGAAAGGAGACCCATGTGGCTGGAGCATGGGGAGTTGTAAGAAGAGAGGTAGTGGAGTTGATGTTGGAGAGGTAACCCAGGGTTTATTATAAGTGAGATATTTTAAGTACGGGGATGACATGATAATTTATGGCTTTAATGGGTCACTTGAGTTTGCAATATGGAGTATGAACTGGAGAAGCAAGTGTGGAAGCCAATTAGGAGTCTATTGCAGCAGTCCAGACAAGGGATGATGGTGGCTTGGGCTACAGTCCTGGCAGTGTAGATAGAAAGCATGAGACAAAGTTGATATGTATTCTGAAGAGTAAAAGTGACAAGTCTTATTAATGACTTGAACATGAAAAATAAAGTTAAAAAAATTGACAATGACTCCCTCTTTCTTGTCATAAGCAACTGAATCAATGATATTAACAGTTATACTTCTATGGGTATGAATGTGTTTGAGGCCAGGGTGCAGAATAAATAGTTCTTTATTGGTCATTCTAGGATTGAGACATCTGAGATACAGTTAAGTAGGCAATTGAATACATACATATGAAACTCTGTGGAAAGGGTTGAGCTAAAGATAAAAGTTATACATCTGTAGAACAGTGGTTCTCAACCCTGGCTACAAATGGGAATAACGTGGGAAGCTTTTAAAAATACTAAAGCCCAGGTTCCATCTCCAGAATTTCTGATTTAATTGGTCTGGAATGGGCATTAACATTTTTCAAAAGCTCCCTAGGTGATTCTTTATGCAGTTAGGGCTGAGAAGCATTGACATATAGATAGGAATGGATTAGCTCTCCAAAGGAGAAAGTGTAGACAGAAGAGAGGCACAGGAATGAGACCTAAGAAGCAAAGGTTTTCAAAATTGAGATTCATGAGCCATCTACATCATAACCTTTTAGGGTACTGGTTAAAGCTATAGATTCTGGGCCTTCCCTGGTGGCGCAGTGGTTGAGAGTCCACCTGCCGATGCAGGGGACACGGGTTCATGCCCCGGTCCGGGAAGATTCCACATGCCGCGGAGCGGCTGGGCCCGTGAGCCATGGCCGCTGAGCCTGTGCATCCGGAGCCTGTGCTCTGCAACGGGAGAGGCCACAACAGTCAGAGGCCCGCGTACCGCAAAAAAAAAAAAAAAAACTATAGATTCTTAGGCTTAATTCAGAGGTGTTAAAAAAGAACTTGGGAGAATGAAGTCCAAGAATCTGCATTTTAACAAGCTTTCAAAGCTATTTTAAAGTACACTAAAGTTTGAGAACCATTCGTTTGGAAGTAGGGCTGGAGTAGCCAGGAGGATAGAAGGCAAATTGGAAGGATATAATGTTATAAAGAGGTGAGAGAGGACAATGTTTCAAGGAGGGAGGGGCCAACTATGATGAAAGCAGGTGAAAGATCAAAAGAGATGGGAACAAAGAACTGACGTTATCTTGCAATATGGAAATCATGATAATTTTGATAAGAGCAATCAACGTCAGTGAAGAGATCAGGTAAGAAGCTAGAATAGGGTGGATTGAAGAATGAGTGAAAGGTGAGGAAGTGGAGACAGCATAGAGTACTCTTCTAAGAGATTTGGGTTTTTAGCCAAGCAGAAAAAAGGTCAGTTGCTGGGAGTATTGTGGGAGTTTTATGGTTGTTTTCAAATGAAACCAGCATATGCTTTTATGTCGATGGTAACAATCAAGGTAGAGAGGCAGAAATCAAAAATGCACGAAGAATTATCAACCAAAAAAGTGAAGTACAAAAGAGGGTTTTTTATCCCAGAGAATATGTGGCCTTTGATAAGTAGAAAGACACATATTCCACTGTAACAGTATTGAATAATCTCATAGGTGTAAGGGCAGCTAAGATTACAAGTGGAAAGATTATAGAGTCCCCAGTTGATGGTTTCTATTTTCTCAATGAATTATTAAAACAGATTAATCAACTGAGAGACTGTGGGAATAAATTTGAAGAAAGGATATAAATTACTTCTGGTTGGCTCACTGAGATAGCATTCCAGCTCAAAACTCAAGTGATCTGTAGGAACTGTATTAAACTCAATTTGTTGCTATGGAAGATAATTAGTAACTCCTGGCTTAAAGCCATCTCTTCTGCTTTATGACGGGTATCTGGAATTTCAACTGAGCAATTGTTAGACTTTCAAATAGATGATACTCATTCATAAAAGAATTTTGGTACCTACCTACAGGTAATCCTGTGGCCAACCAATATAAGGTTTCCATCTGAATTAGGATATAATAATTTCCACAACAAAATCTTTATCTACATGTTTAATATCCAAATGGAGGAAACCTACTTCGCATGAGGTGCTGTGGTAGGCAATCTACACAATTCTCATTTCATCTACTCAACTCTATGCAGTAGCCACACAGACAAGTGAAGTTAGCACATACAAAGTTCCACAGCTACTAAAGGAATTGGGAATTAAACGGTCTGTCCTGCAAAGCCTGTGCTCAACACATAACAGAGATTACTACACTTAAGGTTCAGTGAATGCAGTGTTGACTGATCTCCAAAGCCTAAGGAAACAACATTCTTGATATATTCATGTATTTTCTTATCTGGCAGGAGGCTCAGAGCTAAGTTTTGAATAAAATTGTAGTAACTGACTTGAGTCTGGATTTTCTATCTATAATTGTTCTACCATCCTATTCATTACTTGGCTCTTATTCTCTATTAACTGGATACATGACAGTTTTTATTGATTACTTTTATTGCAAACCGTCATATTATTTTTAAGAGTAGGCTGAGGTATAAATCAAATAGTAAGTGATAAACTCTGTCTTTATATTTCTAAGAGTCACAGAAGGCTTAGAAAACAGAACTCTTAAGACACTCTATATAGAATACTGCGATTGTGAGCCCCTTCAAGGTATAGGTATCTGTCTTATTCATCAGTGCATACCTGGCACCCAGGACACAATGCTTGGCAAGTAATAGATACTGAGTATTTCCTGAGTGATTTAAAACTCAAGTGTTGAGACATGCCACGGTGCCTGTTATTATTTCAAATTTCTCATTAAATTTCTCCAATACAAGAAAAATATCTAAAATTCAAACATGTATATGGACTAATATTTTGTGTAGGACTATACAGAAAATAGATATATACATATACCACAGAAAAAATATAGTCTAAACTACAAAAATAAGCAAGTGAAGGATTCATAACAATTAATTCCTTAGGAGGACTAAAGAACTTTATTTCCTGCAGGTGATGTGGTAAAATAAAGTTTCTTTGATGTTGGATAGAATTAGAATCCTAGATTTTCCACCTATGAAATGGGTAAACTTGGGTAAATCACTCAACCTCTGGTCTAATTTTCCTCATCTGTAAAACTAGGATAATTACAGTACCCATCTCATAGGGTTATTCTGAGAATTACATTACATAATGCTTGAAAACATTCAGTACAATGCTATGCACATAGTTAAGAACTCACTATATATTAGATCTTACTATTTAGAGTCCTACCTTATCCCTTTATCAACAAAACCTTATTTTATCAAGTCTGGCTAGAAAACACGTGGGTCTAGGCCTAAGGGCAAAACAGGATCATTTGTGGTAGTCTCTTCTTTCATTCCTGTAGATTAACCAGGCTGAAAGTACAGAAGCACTTTTAAAGAGACACCTTGGTTTAAGAAAAGATCTAGCAGAAAGAAAACCATTTCCATTTGCATTTATCACTTGCAACTTTGCCATAGAAAGAAAGAGAAAACAATTTGGAAATAACTGACAAGTCAAATAAATAAAAGATCAGTTAAAGAATTAGATCCCTACTGATATAAATATTACCAATAAGATTTTCAAATAATATCAAAAGCACCTAGAAATGAGTATAGAAAACAGTGAAAAATTTCCTAGTACTTTATAATTTGTTTAAAAAAATACTTTTAACATTTCCATAGGCCAAAATTACCAGAACTTGAGTTATATTTATGTTATATCTACAATAGAACCATAAACATAAAAACATTACATTTAAACTAACATGAATTATTCTAAAACTTAACACAGAGAAAGATTTCAAAGCTAATTGCTTTAGAAATAAATTATTCCAGAAAAATATAAAATTTTAGGAAATACACCATTTTCTACATAGACTATTTTACAAATCTGTGGAATGGATATATTAACTTCCTCCATGCAAATGTGATGTACAATCATTCAAAATAAACAGAATTGCTTTTCAAAGAAACATGATTGTTGGGACCAACTAGCAGAAATGAATATTCAATGACAAATGTAGTACTGAGAGGTAAATTTTAAAAATTAGCTTGCAAAATATGAGCAGGAAAAACGATAAATTTTAATAGGTGGTAACCTCACTGACATCAGCCTTAGCGATGTTTTTGTGGATGTGACTCCAGGTAAGGGAAACAAAAGCAAAAATAAACAAATGAGACTACATCAAACTAAAAAGCTTCCACACAGCAAAGGAAACCATAATCAAAACAAAATGGCAACCTGCTGAATGGGAGAAGATATTTGCAAATCACAAATCTGATAAGGGGTTAATATCCAAAATATATAAAGATCTCATATAACTCAACAACAATAACAAAAAAAAAACTGAATTAAAAATGTGCAGAGGATCTAAATAGACATTTTTCCAAAGGAGACATACAAATGGCCAACAAGTACATGAAAAAATGTTCAACATCACTAATTATTAGGGAAATGCATATCAAAACCACAATGAGATATCACCTGCCTGTTAGAATGGCTATTATTGAAAAGACAAGAAATAACAAGTATTGGTGAGGATGTGGAGAAAAGGGAATCCTTGTACACTGTTGGTGGGATAGTACATTGATGCAGCCACTATGGAAACAGTATGGAGATTCCTCAAAAAATTAAGAAAAGAACTACCATATGACCCAGCTATTCCACTTCTGGGTATTTATCTAAAGAACACAAAAACACTAACTTGAAAATATATATGCACCCGTATGTTCATTGCAACATTATTTACAATAGCCAATATAAGGAAATAAGCTAAGCACCCATGATGGATGAATGGATAAAGAAGATATGGTTTATATACACAATGAAATACTACTCAGGCATAAAAGAAAAGAAATTCTGCCATTTGCAACAACATGGATGGACCTTGAAGGTATTATGCTAAGTGAAATCTAAAAAACAAACAAACAAAGAAAATAAAACAAAAACAAACTGATAGATACAGAGATCAGACTAGTGGTTACCAGAGGGGAAGGGGGTTGGGGAAGGGCAAAACAGGTGAAGAGGGTAAACTGTATGGTGATGGATGGTAACTAGGCTTGTGGTGGTGACCACTTTGTAGTGTATATATATATAGATGTCGAATTATAATGCTGTATACCTGAAACTTATATAATAAAAGAAAAGAATCACTGCCCTAAGGTATAATTTTAATTACTACTTTATAAATTATACAGCATTACTTTGTATTTCTTTGCAATAGAAGTGACTGAGATATCTGAACAACAAAGTTCTAGAAAATTCAATTTGCTAACTAAAAAATCTATTTCTCTTTATGTACATACCTAATGCATTTCTCATCTACTTAGGTAGCTACTTGATGCATATTAATGGAGCACAGTAAAAATCAATCTATTCCTAACTTTAAATGACAGGAAATGCAGAGACTCCATACAGGATTAACCCAAGGAGGAACACACCGAGACACAAAGTAATCAAATTGACAAAAATTAAAGATAAAGAAAAAACCTGAAAAGTAACAAGGGAAAAGCAACAAATAACATACAAGGGAATCCCCATAAGGTTATCAGCTGATTTTTCAGCAGAAACTCTGCAGGCCAGAAGGGAGTGTCCTACCTTTTATTTTATGTAAAGGTTTATCTGACATTTATGTTATATCCAATCTATCTTAAGGTGACATCATTTTGTGAAGATATCTGAGGAAATCATTGTTTTTTTAAAGAAAACATTGTCTACTAAAAATATGATGTAAAGAAAATCTAGACTCAACTTACTTTGAATATCCTCTTGAAGTCTATTTTTCCATACTAGAGAACATAGACACAAGCTATCAAATACCTACAAAAAATGAATGCTGTGATGTTAAGAGAAGAGGTAGAAAGGGAGAAAAGAAATCTCAGACTTTAATTTTTTTGTTCAACTTTATCCACAGTTTGCATCAGTAATATACATTTAGTGTTCCATTTATTTTTAAATGCATCAGAAAATCAATCATAATAGATCTGTGACCAATACAAACATTTCTGAATTCTTCAAAAAATTCAGTTAGAAAAGTCAATAAACTAGCATTCTGTAAAGATAATTATGAAACAAATGGTAATGTATTTTTACTCCTTATTTCAATTCTAACATATCTGACATCACCTCTTTCTTGTGTGATACAGGAATAAAATTTAGCAGAAGCAGCTATCTACTGCATGTTTTAGGTCCTAATAAAATATTTTAGTTTGATTATTTAACCTTCTTCAAATCACAAATCCAATTCAAATAATGATAATTATTCTTAATTCAATAACTGATGAAGTAAATATATAATAACCATAAAGATCATTTAGAATAACTTTACACTTACTCAAAAATACTAAAAGAAATACATCAGAGCCTTGGTATAATGTGTGCTTGGGGACTATGCTGTGAAACTGCCATAGAGGTGATGTTGCCTTTTGCCACTACAGTAAATAAACTGCCATGGTATGGACCTCAGATAGACCCATCTTAAATGGAATTCTGCTTTGCAGTAAAGAATGCTACAAAGGTTCTGGTGTATTTTCTCTTTAAAGTAATAACTAATTGACAAGTAAGTGAAATGCAATAAGGAAATGGCCTATAATTTCACTAATATTTCAATGATATGAAACATGAAGATACTTGTAAAATAATTAACATCTAGATTGATTAACAAGAGGAATTCTACAGCATGATAACTATGAAAGCAGTATGAATGATTGCTGTAGCTTTTAATGATCGCTTTATTTGTAACACTGTCAAATTTTTACATTAAAAACTAACAACTAAGGTATTTGTCATTTCTTACCTTTATTACCCAAGTTTTCACTAGAGAGATTGATTATGTCAATGCCGTTTTTTAAGATCCAACTGAAAAATAATAACTAATTAGCTCAAATATTTAAAGTAATAAATTACTAATAATTTAATTTTTAAACCTTTTAGTCATAAGAAGCTTTAATTCTTTAAAAGCTTCAATTTGACCCTTGGGGAATGTAAAGAACACATCTGTATCCTAAAGCCAAAACTTAATCATATGGCTTCATGCCGATTGATCAAAAAAGTAGAGTTGTTCCTAAACCAACCCTTACTATACCATTTGGCACAATGGTTTTTACCTTTTATATATACCTTTGAAATACCCAGGCCAACATTTTTAGTAAGTTGCATCCATATTAAGAGGTAACAAGTGCAAATAATCACATATTTAACACATGATACTTGCTTGACTACTACAAAAGTAATTATAATTATACTAAGGTTTTTCTACAGCAAACTGAGTTATTCATCACAGTAATGGTTTTGAAAAATTCCTGCACTACTACCAACGCAAATTTATCCATCTCTAAATTAAACAAGGACTTTATGTAACAGTATACTTATGAAAAGATTTATAGAATGGTTTGTGTTTATTTCAACATCATGTTGAGGATCAATTAAGATTTACAGGTTCCACAAATGGACATATTTTCTAATAAAAACCTATTCCTCAATTGCTGCTCTCTGAATCTGAATGTAACCAAAGGCAGCACACTGATGTAATAACGTTCCTGAAAGTCAAGATATAAATCCAAACTTTGGCAGTTTTATCAAAATGTCCTTGACAATTAATTACTCTGCTAATTTGCAAAAACCCTACTGCTTTGTGTAACATTTTCAATACAGAAATAAAATACTCTTCAAATAATACATTTTAAAAGATGATTAAGTTTTGCAAAATTAAATAGCATAAATTAAGCATATTAACATTGTTTTTCTGACAACATGAAATAACCAATTTACGAAAACTGCAATGGACTAAATAAAAAACACAAATGTCACAATGTGAGGCACATTTATCCTCACATATTACTGAACTTACAAAATCTACTAAAATATTTTAAAATTCCATTGATTCCATTAATACATAAAAAGAAATTGCAAAAATTCTTAAGACTATATAAGAGTCATCAATTACACAGGCACTTCACATGTAAACAATCTACAGTACAACTGAAAATATTTTGGCACCAACCTATAATACTAAAAGAATTTAATATAAAGCCAGAGTTCTATAATTTCTACTCACTTTTTTCTAGAAAACTAAGACCAAAGATTGAAGAAATTATGTATAAACTAGAATTACAAGCATATTAAATAACTCAAATATAGAATTGTTTTAAATTGGTAAAAAATGATTACCTTATCCACATGTTCACCAGTATGCTATGATAAAAAAAATTAAACCTAATGTGATTATTGAATTGAAACCACATTTTAAATTTAGTATTAATCTGATTATTGAAAAATAATCAAGGTTATCAGCTGACTTAGTAAAAAGAGAATTTGAATTTATCAAAAACTCTTAAATTGATCCAGTTTTCCCCCAAAAGAAGTTTGGGCAATGCAAAATTGAATTTTAATGTTTTAACATAATATTTATTAAACCTAAGGCTTGATGTAATAAAATTATTTTTGATTAGACATCCTTATTCATAAATTTGAGATATTTGAAATCACTTCAAATGAAACTAGACACTTATGATTTTTAAATGTTATAATCAAGCCGTAGAAAGCTGAGATGCCTTGGTTGTAGGTAATTCAAGAAGAGCCTGAACTGTGACACCAACTTTCACAAGACCTCTTTCTTCCAAAATATGATGAGGCAAACAGAGTCTTTCCTGAAAAAAAAAAAACAAATGATATCTGAACATTTGCTTTTTAATAGTGTAGCAAAACCTGAAAAAGTCAGAACTGGGTTTTTAAAACATGCTTTTTATGAAACTTCAAGTTAAAAGTACACAATTCTAATTAGATTAAAATCTAATTTTAAAATGTCTGTTTCAATACATTTTTATGGTATGGAATTCTATTTTACAGGTTGTGTTTTGACCTGAAGTTGATCTGATACACACAATAAGCAAATATTTTAAAGTGAGACAGTGGTGCTAAATGTTCCCTAAGCTTTCATGCTACAGCAGAAAGAGCACTACATTTCCAGCCAAGGGATCTAAGGGCCATATGAAGTACTAAAGGTACTAAAATTCCCTGACACTCTGTTTTTTCAACCTGAAAATGGAACTGTGTGAGGAACAAACAGAGCAGTCTATATACGGAACCACTTTGTAAACTGTTCAGTCCTATACAAAACTAGCCACTCTGGTTCTTTCTATCAGTTCTGAGGTTCCATGGTCTGTGATGTATACAGCACTTCAGTACTTTTTTTTGTCTTAAGGTTACTTCCCTCCAGCTTCTAGTGATGTGTTGCTTCTTAGTTCCAATAGTCTAGAATTTAATAAATAACAACTGCCTTCTCTTCTAAGTCATCACGTGTGTCACTTGATATTCACAACTCTATGAGAAAGAGGGTTCAGAGACAACTTTGCATTAGGTTTCATTAGCCTTCACTGATCCTCTTCTAACAATCTTAATGTTTCCAACGGTTCTGTCTTCACCCTCTTCTCTTTTCAAACTATATCCTCTCCTTGGTATTCTCAAAGCCTCATCAAAACTACAAGGGTTTTAACTGAAGGTCTGCATGCATGTGCACAACAAATAAATTTGGTAGCATTTTTGAAGAAACAATGCATTCTACTGCTTCAGGTGGGACACTCGCTCATCTCAGGAAAATAAGAATGGATACATTGGGTGGCAAACAGACCATCTACAGGTCCCATCTGGTCCATAATTTGTTTTAGTTAGCTACCACAGTGTTTTAAAAATCTAGAAACATTACTTTTTTTTTTTGCAGTACATGGGCCTCTCACTGTTGTGGCCTCTCCCGTTGCGGAGCACAGGCTCCAGACGCGCAGGCTCAGCGGCCATGGCTCACGGGCCTAGCCACTCCGCGGCATGTGGGATCTTCCCGGACCAGGGCACGAACCCGTGTCCCCTGCATCGGCAGGCGGACTCTCAACCACTGCGTCACCAGGGAAGCCCACTTTTTTTTTTTTTAATTCAGTGTTTCTAGGAACATTGGAAGCCTTGGCAAGACAGGGCCCTTATTCCCAAATAGTAACAACTATATTTTCCATCCTGATAACTTTCAAATCTTTATTTCCTGCCAAGATCTCTCTATTGAGCTCCAGATACAAATGTCAACTTGATACAGCCAAATGGATATCCAACAGACAAATCAAAATCAATATGTCCACAACAGAACTACTTCTTACTAAATTAACTTCTCCTCTGTATTCTATACCTCAGTGAGTAATACACTATTCAATCTCTCTCAACATAAACCTGGGAATCATAGTAGTCTCTTTCCTCCTTACTCCCGTAAGTCAATCACCAAATACTACTGATAATATCTCATTTATCAAGAGTTCTCATAAACTATCTTCTCACTCCATTTTCACTGCAACATTTGTTGCCCTCCTAATATTTTGCTTATTTATTCAAAAAATCACTAAAATATATATTAGAAAAGAAAAACAGGTGTCACATCAATGACCTCAACTCTCATCTTAGAAACTAGAAAAAGAAAAGCAAAGTAAACCAATGGTAAGCATAAAGAAGGAAATAATGAAGACGAGAGAGGAAAACAATAAAATTAAAAAACAGAAAATAATAGCAAGAAAAAAAATCAATGAAATCAAACATTAGTTCATTGAGAAAAATTTTTTCAAATTCATAAATCCCTAGCTAGATTAATCACAAAAAAGAGAGAAAATACAAGAACTACCAATATCAGGAATAAAAGAAGTGACACCACAAGAGAGTCTACAAATACTAAAATGATAATAAGGGGGACATTATAAACAACATTATAACAATAAGTTTGACAAACTACATGAAATGGACAAATTCTTTGAAAGATACAGTATACCAAAGCTCATACAAGAACAAACAGAAAAATAGAATAGCCCTATATCTAATAAAGAAATTGAATTGTAGTTAAATACTTTCCCACAAAGAAAACCCCTTGCCTAGATGGCTTCAAGGTTCAATAATGAATTTGACTAAATAAAGAAATAATAGCAATTCTACCCAAAATCTTCAAGAAAAGTGAACAGCAGGGAATACTTCCTAACATGTTCCATGAGGTCAGCATTACTGGACACCAAAACCAGGCAAAACCATTAAAAGAAAGAAAACAGAAGACTAATAACCCCACTAACATAGATGCAAAAGGGCTAAACAAAATTTTAGCAAATTGAATCCAACAATATAAAAATAACAACAACAAAATCCATCATGACCAAGTAGGGTTTATCCCAGCAGTCCAGGTTTGAGTTAATATCTGAAAATCAACCAATGTAATTCACAATGCTGTGAAAGAAAAAATATGTTAACTCAGCAGATGTAGAAAAAGCACTTGACACAACAACATCCATTTGTGGTAAGAACTCTCAGAAAACTAGAATCATATTTCTCATAAGGAACCTGTATCTGGAATATATACAGAAGTTAATAATAAAAAGGAGACTAATTCAATTAACAAATGAGCACAGGATTTGAAAAGACATTTCTCCAAAGAATATATACAAATAGTCAATAGGCACACAAAAAGATGCCCAACATCATTAATCATTAAGGAAATGCTAATCAAAACCACAATGGGGCTTCCCTGGTAGTCCAGCGGTTAATACTCCGTGCTCCCAATGCAGCGGGCCCGGGTTCGATCCCCGGTCAGGGAACTAGATCCTGCATGCTGCAACTAAGACCTGGTGCAGCCAAATAAATAAATAAATATTTTAAAAAAAAACCCATAATGAGACCACTTCAGACCCACTAGTATGACTAGAATCAAAAAGGTAGACAAGGGCTTCCCTGGTGGCGCAGTGGTTGCGAGTCCGCCTGCCAATGCAGGGGACACGGGTTCGTGCCCCGGTCCGGGAAAATCCCACATGCCACGGAGCGGCTGGGGCCGTGAGCCATGGCCGCTGAACCTGCGCGTCCAGAGCCTGTGCTCCGCAACGGGAGAGACCACAACAGTGAGAGGCCCGTGTACCGCAAAAAAAAAAAAAAAAGGTAGACAATAATAATTGTTGGTGAGGATTCAGAGAAATTAGAACCCTCATACATTGCTGGTGGTAATGTAAATCAGAAAATAACTTAGAAGTTCCTCAGAAAGGTAAACATAGAGCTACCATATAATCCAGCATAGAGCAACCATATAAACTACCATATAACGTAGTTAACTAAGAGAATTAAAACATTTTCAAACAAAAACGTGTTCATGAATGTGCATAGCAGCATTATTCATAATAAACAATGAGTGGAAACAGCCCTAATATCCATCAACTGATGAATGGTAAACAAACTGTGGTATATACATAGAGCCCTAAAAAATGAGGTAGAGCCATATTTCAGAGATAGAGACTCCAGTTCTAGATCACCAAAATAAAGCAAATATTACAATAAAGTAAGTCACATGAACTTCTGTTTCCTAGTGAATACAAAAGTTATGTTTACATTATACTGCAATCTATTAGTGTGCAATAACACTGTCTTAAAACAAACCTTAATTATAAAATACTTTCTTGCTAAAAAATTCTAATCATCATCTGACAATGCAGGGTTGCCACAAACCTTCAATTCGTAAAAAATGCAGTATCTGTGAAGCACAGTAAAGTGAAGTGCAATAAAACTGGGTATGTCTGTACTGCTTTATGCTACAACATGGATGAACCTTGAGAGTATTATGCTAAATGAAAGAAGCCAGACACAAAAGACCCCATAACATATGATGTCATTAATATGTGATGTCCAGAATAGGAAAATTCATAGAGATAGAACAGGAGAGGGACTGTTAACACGTAAGAGGTTTCTTTCTGGGGTGATAAAAATATTCTACACTTAGGGAATGTGAATTGGCATAGCCACTATGGAGAACAGTATGGAGGTTCCTTAAAAAACTACAAATAGAAATACCATATGACCCAGTAATCCTACTACTAGGCATATACCCTGAGAAAGCCATAATTCAAAAAGAGTCATGTACCAAAATGTTCATTGCAGCTCTGTTTACAATAGCCAGGAGATGGAAGCAACCTAAGTGTCCATCATCGTATGAATGGATAAAGAAGATGTGGCACATATATACAATGGAATATCACTCAGCCATAAAAAGAAACGAAATTGAGTTATTTGTAGTGAGGTGGATGGACCTAGAGTCTGTCATACAGAGTGAAGTAAGTCAGAAAGAGAAAGACAAATACCGTATGCTAACACATATATATGGAATCTAAGAAAAAAAAATGTCATGAAGAACCTAGGGGTAAGGCAGGAATAAAGACACAGACCTACTAGAGAATGGACTTGAGGATATGGGGAGGGGGAAGGGTAAGCTGTGACAAAGTGAGAGAGTGGCATGGACATATATACACTACCAAATGTAAAATAGATAGCTAGTGGGAAGCAGCCGCATGACACAGGGAGATCAGCTCGGTGCTTTGTGACCACCTAGAGGGGTGGGATAGGGAGGGTGGGAGGCAGACGCAAGAGGCAAGATATGTGGGAACATATGTATACGTATAACTGATTCGTTTTGTTATAAAGCAGAAACTAACACACCATTGTAAAGCAATTATACTCCAATAAAGATGTTAAACAAAAAAATGAGCTTGTGAAAAAACTAGAACTCAGGCCCACCAGACCTACTGAATCACAATCTGCACTTTTACAATCTCCCCAGTGTACCTGTGTACCCATGAATAGTTGAAAGGTACATTTCTACCTCCACATGTCTTTTCTGTCTGAGAAATAAACACATTTTATCCAGTTTCATATAAATAAAACACTCAAAAATGCAAAAAACAAAAAAATATGCTACACTTAGACTGCTGCCCAACTCTGTGAATATACTAAAAATCATTGAATTATACACTTTAAATGGGTGAATTTTATGGTATGTTAATTAT
The DNA here is from genome assembly GCF_964270905.1 of Leucopleurus acutus. NCBI lineage: Eukaryota > Metazoa > Chordata > Mammalia > Artiodactyla > Delphinidae > Leucopleurus > Leucopleurus acutus. The sequence goes on from NC_139148.1 coordinate 99,618,092, forward strand.
ATCTCAATAATAATGTTTAAAAAAAATGTGTGTAACCAATCCCAGGCCTAAAAAAAGATAACTTCAATCCATACTTTTCAACACATATAAAAATTAACCGGACCTGCCCAGAAGGGGAGAGGTGGCACATCCAGACAGGGGCCTCAGGAGTGTGGAGTTCTGGAGTTTCGTACCATGTTGATGACAGGCTCTTAGTGCCCCAGCCACGCCTCAGGTCTGTGCCTCTGAGGTGGGAGAGCCAAGTTCAGGACACTGGTCTACAAGAGACCTCCCAGCTCCACGTAATATCAAACGGCGAAAATCTCCCAGAGGTCTCCATCTCAACACCAAGACCCAGCTTCACTCAACGACCAGCAAGCTACAGTGCTGGACGCCCTATGCCAAACAACTAGCAAGACAGGAACACAACCCCACTCATTAGCAGAGAGGCTTCCTAAAATCATAATAAGGCCACAGACACCCCAAAACACACCACCAGACATGGACCTGCCCACCAGAAAGACAAGATCCAGCCTCATCCACCAGAACAGAGGCACTAGTCCTGTCCACCAGGAAGCCTACACAACCCACTGAACCAACCTTAGCCACTGGGGACAGACACCAAAAAAAACGGGAACTATGAACCTGCAGCCTGCAAAAAGGAGACCCCAAACACAGTAAGATAAGCAAAACGAGAAGACAGAAAAACACACAGCAGATGAAGGAGCAAGATAAAAACCCACCAGACCAAACAAATGAAGAGGAAATAGGCAGTCTACCTGAAAAAGAATTCAGAATAATGATAGTAGAGATGGTCCAAAATCTTGGAAATAGAATGGAGAAAATACAAGAAACGTTTAACAAGGACCTAGAAGAACTAAAGAGCAAACAAACAGTGATGAAAAACACAATAAATGAAATTAAAAATTCTCTAGAAGGGATCAATAGCAGAATAACTGAGGCAGAAGAACAGATAAGTGACCTGAAAAATAAAATAGTGGAAATAACTACTACAGAGCAAAATAAAGAAAAAAGAATGAAAGGAATTGAGGACAGTCTCAGAGACCTCTGGGACAACACTATAGGCACCAACATTCGAATTACAGGCGTCCCAGAAGAAGAGGAGAAAAACAAAGGGACTGAGAAAATCTTTGAAGAGATTATAGTAGAAAACTTCCTTAATATGGGAAAGGAAATAGTTAATCAAGTCGAGGAAGCACAGAGAGTCCCATTCAGGATAAATCCAAGGAGAAACACACCAAGACACATATTAATCAAACTATCAAAAATTAAATACAAAGAAAAAATATTAAAAGCAGCAACAGAAAAGCAACAAATAACACACAAGGGAATCCCCATAACGTTAACAGCTGATCTTTCAGCAGAAACTCTGCAAGCCAGAAGGGCGTGGCAGGACATATTTGAAGTGATGAAGGAGGAAAATCTAGAACCAAGATTACTCTACACAGCAAGGATCTCATTCAGATTTGATGGAGAAATTAAAACCTTTACAGACAAGCAAAAGCTAAGAGAATTCAGCACCACCAAACCAGCTTTACAACAAATGCTAGAGGAACTTCTCTAGGCAGGAAACACAAGAGAAAGAAAAGACCTACAATAACAAACCCGAAACAATTAAGAAAATGGTAATAGGACATACATATCAATAATTACCTTAAATGTCAATGGACTAAATGCTCCCACCAAAAGACATAGACTGGCTGAATGGATACAAAAACAAGACCCGTATATATGTTGTCTACAAGAGACCCACTTCAGACCTAGGGACACATACAGACGGACAGTGAGGGTATGGAAAAGATATTCCATGCAAATGGAAATCAGAAGAAAGCTGGAGTAGCAATTCTCATATCAGACAAAATAGACTTTAAAACAAAGACTATTACAAGAGACAAAGAAGGACACTACATAATGATCAAGGGATCGATCCAAGAAGAAGATATAACAATTGTAAATATTTATGCACCCAACATAGGAGCACCTCAATACATAAGGCAAATGCTAACAGACATAAAAGGGGAAATCGATAGTAACACAATCATAGTGGGGGACTTTAACACCCCACTTTCACCAATGGACAGATCATCCAAAATGAAAATAAATAAGGAAACACAAGCTTTATTTGGTACATTAAACAAGATGCACTTAATTGATATTTATAGGACATTCCATCCAAAAACAACAAAATACACACTCTTTTCAAGTGCTCACAGAACATTCTCCAGGACAGATCATATCTTGGGTCACATATCAAGCCTTGGTAAATTTAAGAAAATTGAAATCGTGTCAAGTATCTTTTCTGACCACAACGCTATGAGACTAGATATCAATTACAGGAAAAAATCTGTAAAAAATACAAACACTTGGAGGCTAAACAATACACTACTTAATAACCAAGAGATCACTGAAGAAATCAAAGAGGAACTCAAAAAACACCTAGAAACAAATGACAATGGAAACACAACCACACAACACCTATGGGATGCAGCAAAAGCAGTTGTAAGAGGGAAGTTTAGGGTAATACAATCCTACCTTAAGAAACAAGAAATATCTCAAATAAACAACCTAACCTTACACCTAAAGCAATTAGAGAAAGAAGAACAAAAAACCCCAAAGTTAGCAGAAGGAAAGAAATAAAAATCAGATCAGAAATAAATGAAAAAGAAATGAAGGAAACAATACCAAAGATCAATAAAACTAAAAGCTGGTTCTTTGAGAAGACAAACAAAATTGATAAACCATTAGCCAGACTCATCAAGAAAAAAAGGGAGAAGACTCAAATCAATAGAATTAGAAATGAAAAAGGGGACGTAAAAACTGACACTGCAGAAATACAAAGGATCATGAGAGATTACTATAAGCAACTATATGCCAATAAAATGGACAACCTGGAAAAAATGGACAAATTCTTAGAAATGCACAACCTGCCAAGACTGAACCAGGAAGAAATAGAAAATATGAACAGACCAATCACAAGCACTGAAATTGAAACTGTGATTAAAAATCTTCCAACAGGGCTTCCCTGGTGGCGCAGTGGTTGAGAGTCTGCCTGCCAATGCAGGCGACACGGGTTCGTGCCCCGGTCCAGGAAGATCCCACGTGCCATGGAGTGGCTAGGCCCGTGAGCCATGGCCGCTGAGCCTGCGCGTCCGGAGCCTGTGCTCCGCAATGGGAGAGGCCACAACAGTGAGAGGCCCGCGTACCGCAAAAAAAAAAAAAAAAATCTTCCAACAAACAAAAGCCCAGGACCAGATGGCTTCACAGGCGAATTCTATCAAACATTTAGAGAAGAGCTAACACCTATCCTTCTCAAACTCTTCCAAAATATAGCAGAGGGAGGAACACTCCCAAACTCATTCTATGAGGCCACCATCACCCTGATACCAAAACCAGACAAAGATGTCACAAAGGAAGAAAACTACAGGCCAATATCACTGATGAACATAGATGCAAAAATCCTCCACAAAATACTAGCAAACTGAATGCAACAGCACATTAAAAGGATCATACGCCATGATCAAGTGGGGTTTATCCTAGGAATGCGAGGATTCTTCAATATATGCAAATCAATCAATGTGATACACCATATTAACAAATTGAAGGAGAAAAACTATATGATCATCTCAATAGATGGAGAGAAAGCTTTCGACAAAATTCAACACCGATTTATGATAAAAACCCTGCAGAAAGTAGGCATAGAGGGAACTTTCCTCAACATAATAAAGGCCATATATGACAAACCCACAGCCAACATCACCCTCAATGGTGAAAAACTGAAACTATTTCTACAATTACTTTAAAAGCAGCTTAAAATCATTCATTAGATAGCTGTTACAGTTGAAGCTGTGACTCAGTAGAAGGTACCAAGGGAAGGTATTCATTTTCATGTTCAGAAAGCATTACTCATTCCTACTGTGAAGAAGAATCCAGTTTGCATGCAATAAATTAATAATTAAATGATCATTTTGTTAGAAAAATAATTACCTGTGAGACACCCAGCTTTTTACAAGCATCAAGAAAATTTTCTACATTTCTTCGACATTTTGCCATGCTAAGTTTAGGCTGTAAAGTAAGAAAAAAAGGTATATTTTCAGGTATATTTATACGAAATTAATAAAAACTGAAAATTAAATTTATTGAAGTATATTATTTAAAGATTGTTTCAAGAAGCTCTATCTTCCTTTAGAGAACTAACAAATTGCAGACAAAACTTACCACTGCTGGTGATGGCACATGAATACTAGCTACAGAGCGTGGCCTTATGTGATTGGCTAAATGGCAAAGAACAACCCCATCCATCAGTGCAGCTCCAATGTCATCAGGCAAAATTACTTTTAACCTGGATTCGAGATTCTACAAAAGAAACGGGTATAAATCACAGATATCCTATCTAAACATATATGTTATATATTTATACAACTAATCATTATGTAATCTAAAATTTTAAAGAGTACTGAAAATAAAATATACCTTGTTAATTTTCCACATTAAACTCATTTCTATAAAGGAGACCTGAAAGGTCAATATGACTTACATTGCGAAGTTGTCGTATTTGCTCTCGTTCTTCCCGTAGATGTTCCATCTTTCTTCTCATTGTAAAACCTGGATCTGCTGCCCCATATTCCTGACGAGATGAGCGGCTAAAAGCTATAAAACAGAAATTTCCTAGCTTATTACAAAGCTAACAGGAAGGATCAACCATCGGTGGGGAAAGAGACATGATAAAAAGAACCAGAACAAAATGACATAAAACACTATTATTATTAACAAATTCTAAATATTTTTTACAGAATATAACTGAAATCTGCTTATTTGCATAATTGAAAGTAACAGGGAAGACAAGTGTAACAATTTCTACCACCTATACATGTTCTTACTTAAACATATATTATTAGAAACTTATGATCCAGGTTAAGAATTATTACTGAACACAAATCAGCCTTTATTATCTTTAAAGAAAAAGGAAATTATTCTTGAAGGTCAATACAGTTATTCACGAATAAAAACTATAATTCAATACCTTGCCAAGTAACATGGATCCATTTTCTTTTGGGCTTGCCAAATGCGAAAAGATCCCTTTTTAAAACCACAATATAATGGAGTGCTATAATTTCAAACAGTGTTTGGTCTGCTGGCAGAGTGGTCATTCTAATAGCAGTCACAGTAGAGTAGAAATAAGACTGCAGTATATCTAAGGCAAAAAGCTGAGGTTTCAGGAGCTTGAAAGTAAAGAGGAAGAAAGAAATGGGGAATGGGAATTGGAAAGACAAATAAGGTTAAGAGAAAATTACTTTTAGGAGAGGGGAAAGAATCTATGTGTACTTAAAACTATGGAATCAATCCCATTTAAGCTGAGAAACTCGTTTCATATATAGCCAATAAATTTTATTTGCAGAATATATATTTACCTGATCTAGGCTTCAAGCCAAAGGGACCATGTGAAAAAGCATCAGTTCTATCATAATCCTAAAAACAAAAAACAAATAAAACCTCTTTTCTTTCAAAATAATCAAGGTAGTTATTCATATCCATTCCAATTTTGAGAAGTATTTTTTTCCATGATTAGTGTAGTAGAGAAAGGTAAACTGCATTTCAATTCAAATTGATATATTTCACTTTTAAAAGGTCTATAAATATTTGCTAATTGACTTCTCCCTCATAGTATAAGGAAAATGAAAATTATTGAAGCATATAAAATAGATATTTTTTGAATGAAGAACCAGATTAAAGTCTCCCCCAAAATGAAAAAAAGCTTCAATGAAAAGATAAGTGAAATTAGTAAAACTTACTCAGTACCTACTATGGACTTGACCCTTAGTGGATAATCTGAGGCAAATATACACATTCATACTAATAGGGGCTGCAGAGTGATAGATAATAAAGTATTATTTCTTCTATCTGAATGCACATTGTTTCAAAGTGCTTTCACACAGTAGTGTGCTTTGGAAAGAACTGTGGTATATTTTAAAAATCTGAACTTAGAGTCAGAAAGTTTAGGCTAAGCCTTGAGCAAAACATTTAATTTCTCTGTAACTGTTCCTTCATCTTTAAAATGGGATGTTGTAAAGATTAAGTGAGATAACTAAAAGAAAACACTTTGTAAATTATAAGATGGAAAGATAATGTAATTTTAGCAGCATCTTATTTAATCTGTACAACAACTGAAGTAGCCAGAGTTTGGGCTTCAGTCACTTCTCTACCATTTATCGACTGGAGTCTTTAGGAAAAGTTATCAGTCTCTGCAGCTGTAAAATAATGAGGATACTACCCAGCTCATGGGACTGCTCTTAGGTTTAAATGTATAGGCAAGCACTTTGTTAATAGTAAAGCACTATACTAATTGTTTTTATCATTTTCCTTTCACAGATGAAACTAAAACAATCAGAATTCTGTTGACTCTCTTAATTTTCTGATTAACATATGATAAGCAATTCAAGTTGAAAGTCAGTTGAGCTACTAAAATACATGCTCACCACCCTATCCCTCTACAAGCCTCAGTTTGTCTTGATTACTTTGGTTAAAGTGTTATGAATTTCCAGACAAAATTTTCACTTATCCAAATGTAAGGAAAAATGTATTATAAAAGCAATAATTTATTTGAGAAAACTGGCACTGATACTCTCCCCATGAGTACAGATCATAAAATCATAAAGTACCTAGTTAAATAAGGCAGCACTTACATTTGTTATAACTGAAAGTAAAAAAAGGATTTACAAAAGCATGTGACAAAGACTAATTTTAGGATATCCTAATTTAAATTATTTTCTAAAAGAATGCAAACCATTTTCCTGCCATATAAATAATTTAGAAACATATTTATAAAATTAATGTCCACGTCCATTTAACAGTTTTATAATGCAACTCACCCAAAACAATAGACAAAGAATCCTGGCTTTTTAAAAAATTAACATCACCTATATAAGATGAAATACTGGCTAATTAACCAAAGTTATATGGTGAATTTGGATCATCCAAACGTTTAGACAAAGTTCTGAATTCACCAAATGAACACATAATCATCTATTTACTAATGCCAATACACTTTTAGAATACTAAAGTAATCTGAAGTAGAAGAGATACTGTTTAGAATTTTTTAAATTTATCTCTTATTGTGAAGCAATAGGTTTAACTAAATTAGAAGAGTTAATCATTCAAACCACCAAAGTATTTGATTGAGATCTCAGAAACTCTAACTTTCATCTACCCCTTCTCCCCATGCTCCTCCTTAGGTCTAAGATACTAGGAAAGGTGTACCCTCCTGTCGATAGGAACAACCCACTACAGGGATGTTTCTCGTGGAAAAAGGAAGTTTTTCTTGCATTGCTTTCAGACCTAACTGGTTATGAGAAAAACCAAAGGCCATTGCACAATGCTGAAGTACTTTTTTCAAATTTAAAATCTGAAAGCTGTTCTTATCATTGATTTCAAAATATGGATGAATTATAAAACCTAAAAAAATGTATAAAGTGAATTATTTTCTGTGATCTATAGGCATTTTTCAATAACTAATTTAAGTGATATTGATTACGAATATTTGTTCAAAAATATAGTGTTCTTAGAATTTTTTATAGGCTAGGTTTGTATAAATTAATCTACTATGGATTTTTAAATATGGGTGAATAAATTACACTTAAAAAAAGAAAGATGAGGTTAGAGAGAAGAGACAAAGAAACCTATGTAAACACATTTAAAAACAGAACTTGTACCTCAGATGATACTGGAGATTGTGGTGACATATTAGCATTATCACTGTCTTGCTAAAATATAAAAACAAGAAGATGAAAGATGAAATTAAAATATGAATGATGATTTAGACATATAAAAGGAAAACTGAAAATTTTTTGATTAACTACTAAAGGAAGAATCTGGAAAATGCCATCTACCACCTTGCCAAAGTGTGGTCTGTGGACCAGTAGCATCAGCATCCTCTGGGAGCTTGTTAGAAATGCAGAATCTCAGGCCCCACCCAAGACCTACTGAATCAGAATCTGTATTTCAGGTGATTCATAAGCCCTTTAAACTTTTAGAAGTAGTATCTACTTACATCAAATATTTTCTTATAAATATATTTCCTTTAAATATCACAAATGAAAAACCTTTCTATATTTCTTAGAAAATAGCCATGTGTTAAGATTAATTCCTGATGGGAAATGGCAACAATATGTTACAATCTGAGACAGGTACATGGAAGCATGCAAAAATTCCATCACGCCAAATAATAACATTTACCTGGAAAATTATGTGTATCTAACATAGGCTTAGAAATAATGACAAAGAATTAATTGAATTGCATAAAATACTACTAAATGGTCCATGTTTTTTCAATGATTACTACTAAACAAATACAAAATTCTTAACATTTAATCTTGAATATGCATACCACAGACAACATGTATTCATCATCAACAAATGATTACTATCTACTATATGTCAGACACTGGTGCTAGACACTGGGAACACTGAAATTTGGTAAAATGTCATCCACTCAAGGATCTCTCAGTCTAGGGGGAAAACAGATTCATTTACATGGGTAGTACAACCTTCTCAGTATAAGGATAGAGCTATGCATGATATATTATGAGGCACAGATAAGGGGCACTTGGGGAAACAGTGGGGGTGGTGGATAAAATCAAGTTTCCTGAGAAACTAAAAAACTGAGTAGATGTTTAACAATATTCCAAGATGAGAGGACAACAAGGACAAAGGCACAGAAGTAATAACAGCCAGGACATGGAAGCAACCTAAATGTCCATTGACAGATGAATGGATAAAGAAGATGTGGCACATATATACAATGGAATATTATTCAGCCATAAAAAGAAATGAAATTGAGTTATCTGTACTGAGGTGGATGGACCTAGAGTCTGTCATACAGAGTGAAGTAAGTCAGAAAGAGAAAGACAAATACCATATGCTAACACATATATATGGAATATAAGAAAAAAAATGTCATGAGGAACACTCTTGCACTGTTGGTGGGAATGTATATTGATACAGCCACTGTGGAGAACAGTATGGAGGTTCCTTAAAAAACTACACATAGAACTACCATATGACCCAGCAATCCCACTACTGGGCATATACCCTGAGAAAACCATAATTCAAAAATCATATGTACCCCAATGTTCATTGCAGCACTATTTACAATAGCCCAGAGATGGAAACAACCTAAGTGTCCATCATCAGATGAATGGATAAAGAAGATGTGACACACATATACAATGGAATATTACTCAGCCATAAAAAGAAACGAAATTGAGATATTTGTAGTGAGGTGGATGGACCTAGAATCTGTCATACAGAGTGAAGTAAGTCAGAAAGAGAAAAACAAATGCCGTATGTTAACACATATATATGGAATAAAAAAAAATGTTTCTTTAGAACCTAGAGGCAGGACAGGAATAAAGATGCAGACGTAGAGAATGGACTTGAGGACATAGGGAAGGGGAAGGGGAGGCTGGGATGAAGTGAGAGAGTAGCACTGACATATATACACTACCAAATGTAAAATGGATAGTTAGTGAGAAGCTGCTGTATAGCACAGGGAGATCAGCTTGGTGCTTTGTGCCCACCTAGAGGGGTGGGATAGGGAGGGTGGGAGGGAGGCCCAAGAGGGAGGGGATATGGGGATATATGTATATGTATAGCTGATTCACTTTGTTGTACAGCAGAAATTAACACAACATTGTAAAGCAATTATACTCCAATAAAAATGTTTTAAAAAAAGCAATAAATGTAAGGATGAGTGCAGAAAACCTTGTAATTCCACATTTTTGGACAGTATGGTGAAAGGAAGGCAAATTGTGAGTTGAGGCTGATGTGGTAAGCAGGAGCTTAATGAAGAAGGACCTTGAATTTACCTTCTAAGTGATGAGGAGACAGTGAAGGTTTCTAAGCAAGGGAATGGCCTGATCATATTTGTGTTCTTTGAAACAGTCATTTGCAGCAGAGAGGTGAATGGACTGGAGAGAGGGAGAAGATCAAGGATGCTATTGCAGTAATACAGGCAAGAAATGAGGAGGGCCTGTGCCAGAGCAGAAATGCAGGTGGGGAATGTATTCAGAATATTTCTGTATCAAAAAAAAAAGGTTTTGGTAACTGATTAGATATTGAAGCAGGCAGGATCAAAGTGGATATAATATATAAAGGGACAGGGAAAATATCCAAGCTGAACTTCTAGCTCAGGTACAACAAACGTTTTTTTGGTGATTCCATTTCCTAAAATTAAAGGAGTTTTCAGAAACCCTGCCAAGTATCCAACATCAAATGAATTACCAATCCTTCCAAACAAAAATACACAAAGCTTAAGTATTCATGGTGATGAGACTGTATCATTTCAAAAATGCCAGGCTGCTGTACAGCTTAAAATGATGAGGTAGAAAGATTTATAGTAATGCACAAATGGTTGAAATCTGATTTTAAGTGTTGAAATAGTATACAGAGCTGTGAAAAGAGATTAACAAATTCCAAAGGAAAAATCTCAATTGACCACCAGGTTGATTTAAGAAGATAAAATATAGGAAAATGTAAAAATTTTAAATTAATTAGTTTCAAGATGAATGTTAATAAAATTCTAAAGCTGAACTACAAAGGACAGATGGAAATTACAGGATTAAATTAATAATTGTCTAACAATGCTCAGTTTTTATTATTGGAAAAAACTTGTGCATTAAATCAATAACAAACTGAAAGATGAATTATATTTTACTCTGATTGAGCCAACTACATGTGAAAGTAAATATTTTAAACAATTGCTAATATTACCCTGTTTTCTCACCTCATCGTTTTCATTGCCACTTGAACTCTTCCTTGATGATTTATACTGAAAAATATTTAAATCACATTATTTTATTTTTCCTTGAACAAATAAATTCTCTAACTAGTAAATTATATATGAGGTTTATTCACATTTTGGTACTTTTATTAAATTATCTAAATTATATATAAAATGTAAATTATATGTAAAGATAAATAAACTGTTTAATTACATAACCAGTTTAAACAGTCCTACTACTTACTAATAGCTAACACAAAACAGTACTTTCTATGTGCAAGGCATTGTTCTAAGTACATACATCAAGTAACATTTCCTTCCTAAACCAATCCATTTCCCATTCATTCAGGTTTGCTATCTGAGTGCTGTCTTAAATCCTCCTTTTTCTTAATCCACTATTTACAAAACATCAAGAAGTCAATTCTTTCTGTAATCTCTCTCAGACTTACTTCTTCTGAATTCTCTCAAATATTATTCTATTCTAGGCCCCACTATCTCACGCCTAGCCTGTAATCTCACCAGTAAAAATGTCATCCATTTTTAAGAAACCTACTGATGTTAGGTTAAAAAAATACTATATTAAGTGTATATATTGACTATACAATAACAGTAACAGTGATAATAACACTTATACCAGTGCTTACTATACACCGCGCACTGATTGAAGTGTGTTACATGTATGAACCCATTTAATATTCTTAACCCTGAGGTAAATAGTATTGGGTTGGCCAAAAGGTTCATTCAGTTTTTTCTGTAAGATGGCTCTAGCAGCACTTAGTTGTCTTTAACTTCATTCAAAACAGTTTTGTTAGATTGTATGTGACAGCTGTCATATCAGCTTGCATTTTAAAAAAGACTTATCAAAATTGGTAAATTTTTGTATAGCCATTTTAATATTAAAGATGGAACAGGGCTTCCCTGGTGGCACAGTGGTTGGGAGTCCACCTGCCGATGCAGGGGACACGGGTTCGTGCCCTGGTCCGAGAAGATCCCACATGCCGCGGAGCGGCTGGGCCCGTGAGCCATGGCCGCTGAGCCTGTGCGTCCGGATCCTGTGCTCCGCAACGGGAGAGGCTACAACAGTGAGAGGCCCGTATACCGCAAAAAAAAAAAAAAAAAAAAAAAAAAAAGATGGAACAAAAGAGCAACATTTTCAGCATATTATGCTTTGTTATTTCAAGAAAGGTAAAAACGCAACCAAAATGCATAAAAAGGTTTGTGCAGTGTATGGACAAGGTGCTGTGACTGATCGAACGTGTCAAAAGTGGTTTGCGAAGTTTTGTGCTGGAGATTTCTTGCTGGACTATGCTCCACAGTCGGGTAGGCCAATTGGAGTTGATAGCGATCAAATTGAGACATTAACCGAGAACACTCAACGTTATACCACGCAGGAGATAGCTGACATACTCAAAATATCCAAATCAAGTGTTGAAAATCATTTGCACCAACTTGGTTATGTTAATCGCTTTGATGTTTGGGTTCCACGTAAGTTAAGTGAAAAAAACCTTCTTGACCGTATTTCTGCAGGCGATTCTCTACTTAAACGTAACGAAAACGTTTTGTTTTTAAAACAAATTGTGACAGGAGATAAAAAGTGGTTACTGTATAATAATGTGGAATGGAAGAGATCGTGGGGCAAGCAAAATGAAACACCACCAACCATGCCAAAGGCTGGTCTTCAACCAAAGAAGGTGATGTTGTGTATATGGTGGGACTGGAAGGGAGTCCTCTATTATGAGCTCCTTCCGGAAAACCAAACGATTAATTCCAACAAGTACTGCTCCCACTTAGACCAACTGAAAGCAGCACTCAATGAAAAGCGTCCAGAATTAGTCAACAGAAAACGCATAATCTTCCATCAGGATAACGCAAGACCCCATGTTTCTTTGATAACCAGGCGAAAACTGTTACAGCTTGGCTGGGAAGTTCTGATTCATCTGCCATATTCAGACATTGCACCTTTGGGTTTCCATTTATTTAGGTCTTTACAAAATTCTCTTAACGAAAAAAATTTCAAATCCCTGGAAAACTGTAAAAGGCACCTGGAACAGTTCTTTGCTCAAAAAGACAAAAAGTTTTGGGACGATGGAATTATGAAGTTGCCTGAAAAATTGGAAAAAGTAGTGGAACAAAAGAGTGAATATGTTGTTCAATAAAGTTCTTGGTGAAAATGAAAACTGTGTCTTTTTTTTAAAATTAAAAACCAAAGGCACTTTTCGGCCAACCCAGTATTATCTCCATTTTATACTAAGGCACAGAGGTAATATGCTTAATATCACAAATTCTAGAATGTAAAACAGTGCTTGTTTTTAGGAGCAGGAATCAAGGAAATACAGTTATGACAACCACTAAAGTTCTTCTGATTCCTCCTCGCCAGTAATTATCCTGCAAATCAGTGGCAGATTGACCTTTTCAAAATACTACGTGCAACTCATGACTCTTCTGTTGAAAAAACCTAACTTTCAGATTATGTCCAAATTTCTCTGCCTGGCATTCAAGGTTCTAGTTAATAGCCCCCTTTACTTACGCAGCATTATCTTCCATAACTCTTGGAAAAATAGATAACCTACCTGATAGCTCAACCACAAACTGGAGGATGAGCAGCATTAGGGATGACAAATACAAGACCTAAATTCCTCCACTGTCTCTCCTATGACTTATGACAACTATCACTAATCTACCAAAGTGCTCTTTACAGCTGATTCCAGACATAGCCTCAATATACTTTCAATCCAATGTTCCAGATAGCCACTGAATAGAGTTGACATGTGTGAATAAACCTATTTGCCATCCTTAGGCACAATGTCACTGATGACACTTGTTCTTGTTCTACTTCAACAAAAAAGTGACATTTAGACAGTTGGACACCAGGACCCCAAGATGGCATCAGGCATACTAGTGAAGGCGAAGGAACTCATGGATGTCAAAACAGAGGAGCTGCCCAAGCTTGATACTGATGCAGGATTTCACCCCTAAAGGCACTGCTGGAGAGCTTCAAAGAGGTTACTATGAGTATTACAAGTATTTCACTGGACTTTCCATGCTTATGTGCTTTTCAACTACTGCCTTTCTTACAAGGAACTCAAACATGAGCAGTTATGCAAGTACCACTGAAAAGGAGGACGCAGTCTGCATTCCTGACCATGACCTTCTTTGCCCAGCAGCCCTGATCTTTGCTGAGTCCTTTCATATCCTAATTGAGAATTAACATCTGAAAAAAGATGACTGGTAGGGACTTCCCTGGTGGTACAGTGGTTAAGAATTCGCCTGCCAGTGCAGGGGACACGGGTTCGAGCCCTGGTCCGGGAAGATCCCACATGCCACGGAGCAACTAAGCCCGTGTGCCACAACCACTGAGCCTACACTCTAGAGCCCACGAGCCACAACTACTGAGCCCATGTGCCACAACTACTGAAGCCCAGGCACCAATAGCTCATGTTCTGCAATGAGAAGCCACCTCAGTGAGTAGCCCCCACTCGCCACAACTAGAGAAAGCCCGTGCATAGCAACGAAGACCCAACACAGCCAAAAATAAATAAATAAAATAAATAAATTTATTTAAAAAAAAGATGACTGGTAGAAAAACAAAAGAATGACATTTTAGTGAATAATAAGCTAATATTTATTAGTGTATACTCTGTGGCAAGTGCTGTTCTAAGCACTTTATATTATTAAATAATTCAGTAGTTATAATAATCCTATGAAGGAAGATACTATTAGAGTCATCTGAAGATAAAAAAAAATAATAATAAGCTCAGCAAGATTAGATAATTTGCCAAAGTCACTCAGTTAGTAGATATCTAAGTAAGGACTGGAACCAAAGTGGTTTGATTTCTGAGGTCAAAGCTCTTAACTACTATGCTATACTCTCATCCCTAAATCTTAAATGATTAGTAGGGATTTTTCAGGAATAAAAGAATGGGCATGCTCAGAAGAAGGAAAGCACAAAGGAATAAAAAAGCTCAGCCTATGTAAAAAAGAGTAGCTAGTAACGAGTGAATTGTGGCAGGTAATAAAACTTAAAGAAGTCGGTAAGGATGGCCGTGAAGTTTTTTAAAAGTCCAAATTTTATGTAAGTTATAATGGGGAGCCCATAAAGAATTTTAAGCCAGGGATTTCTCTAAGGACTGTGAAACTAGAGAAAGGGGGACCATTAAGAAGTTATTACAAATGCCCAGACAAGAAAGAATGAGGGTTCCAACAAAAGCAAGGGCAGTAGATATGGAGATGAGGTAATGAATTGGAGAAAGATGCATAATTAGCATCCTGATGACCAATAAGGTAAGAAGAAAGAAAGAAAGCAAAATCAAGGAGGACTGAGGTATAGAGCTTAGAGAACTGGGTGGGTAATACTACTACTAACTAAAATAAAGAACAGAGAGGAGGAGCAAGTTCCATGGTGGTGCGGCAGGAGGGGGAGACATATTGATTTGAAATACATGGCATTCAGACAATTAGAAACACAGGTACAGAGAACAGGAAAAAAAAGTTATGAGATGTAACTTTAGACCCAGGAGAATACGAGACATCTGGAATCATAAAAGCTTCAGAGAGAGTAACAAAAGATGAGACCCCTAAAAACAAGCAGAAGAAAAATCAGAAGAAAAGTTAGCCAGGAGCATCAAAAAGAAAAAAGAAGAATCAAGGAAGGAAAATGAGGCAGAAACCAAGCAAGGAGTTTTGAGAAGAAAGATGTGGTCATCACTGTCAAATGCTACACTAGATTTTGCCATTAGTAGGTACATGTTAGGCTCTAGTGAGGGGCTAGTTCCATGGAGAAATGGAGGTAAAAGACAGACTGCAGTGGGTTAAGGAGTGATCAGAAACTGCAGATCTAGAAATGGCAAGTTTGGCCCTAGAAGAAAACAAAGAGATAAGGCAACAGCTGAAAGGGGAATCAGGGATAATGGTAGAGGTCTGAGCACATTTATAAGATGGAAGGTAAAGAGAAAGGACATAGACGAGTGAACGGATAATTGATAAAGGAAAGGAACAGAGGATGATACAGTCGAGAACTTAGATAATGAGACTTGTATTATTATTACTCAACTGCTATTCTAATTTAAAATGTCCATTATACATGAAAACTTAGGAAGATACTTAGTTTTGCATTACTGCACATATTTAAAGGTCCTAAAATCCAAATCAGAATATATACATAGATTTTTAAATATTCTATAAGTCCAACTTCTTAACTAATTCAACTCAGCTGTCAGTTAACATTAGTTGGAATAACTGAAGTTTTATTATATCTAAATTCAAATACTACAATAAAGGCCTGTTCAGAAACACAAAGATCAGTTCATCTCTGAAGCTTATATTAATTTCACAGAAGGAACAGTACTTGTGCACAAACTCTGACTCAGAACAAATCAGGTTATTTCAGAAGCCCAGTTGGCTTCCCTATTCCGGTATAAAATTAACCATGGTCAGAGAAAATATACAAAAATATTTTCCTTGGGGTTAGCCATTAAGTTAAAATATTGTACTATATGAAATCAGATATGTATTTTAAGAGTCATTATAATGTTTTATCACAAAAGTAGTGAGATACATTTGATGACAAATATATATGGCATTTAAATAAATCAAATAAGCCTTAAAACTAATTTGGTATAGTTATTCTGATTTTTTTTAACTTTATTTAGAAATGAATCATCAAATGCATTTAGAAATTTGTGTTGTCATTCTTACAAAAAATTAAAGCTACTAATTTACACTGAACATTGTCGAAAAAAGGTTAGATTTTCATACTTTGTTGTATATCTTATTCAAATGATATTAATAAATTTCTGTAAAAGATTTTTGTAAGGAACGGCACCAAAAACAGAGGAGAGCTTAAACAAGCTTTATTTGGGAACGCTCCCGGGCGAGGTTCACTGGTCCGAGAGAAAGGGGCCAGAGAAGTCGCGCCCAGGTGTGGGCACGAACAAAATTTATAGGGGCGGACGCAGGGGAGGTGCTTGCTGTGTGAAGCAGCCCTTTTGTGGTAATCTCTCGGGTGTTGTGGCAATGTCAGGTATCGGTTGCATCAGCCTCAGAGCCGTTGGTTCCGCCCCTCGGGGAGCGGGAAGACCGGGGCCGAGTGGTGTGGCAATGTCAGGTGTCGGTTGCATCAGCCACTTTGGCGGGGATTCCGTCTGGCTCCCTGGGCCCTTCCCCGGACCTGCTGGCCTTACAATTTTTAATAAAGTAATGTATTTTCTGGAATACTTTCACTCTGAGAAATGCAGTGATTTTACTTCAGCAACAATGACATTAAATTTTGTTTACTAGAATAGTAATCTACACAAGAGCGGCTGGGAGTCTAAAAGAGTTAATATAACTCTCCTACAATGATTTACTTATATAATCTGACCTAAATTATCTTCTTACTCACATACTCTGGCCAATTATGTTGAAACTTTTTAAAATTTAGTTTCAGGGGCTTAC
Source organism: Leucopleurus acutus (assembly GCF_964270905.1). Classification (NCBI taxonomy): domain Eukaryota; kingdom Metazoa; phylum Chordata; class Mammalia; order Artiodactyla; family Delphinidae; genus Leucopleurus; species Leucopleurus acutus. Next base: position 99,635,298 of record NC_139148.1, read on the forward strand.
CTGAAAAACATACCTCCCAAAATCAGTCCTAGCAACTATGAAACTGGAGAGCTAGATTTCACACACACACACACACACACACACTTTCAATAAATCTTCTAAATAACAGCATCATGAATAATTTACCATGGGACACAAACAAAGAAATCCTGTGGTTCAGTCATTTATATATGTTAGGATAAAGTTGCACAAAAGGTCTGTATGTTTCATAACAAAGCAAAGCTAAAGGAGCCGTCACTGAGTGAGCTTAGTGATAATCTGATATATATCTCTAGAGTAGTATACTTCAACTATAAATCCAAATTAAGTTCAATACTATTATCTTATGAATAAGTCTTTTTATTCTTGAGATAAGTGATTAAGAGAAATTTTCTTTTTGAAAGAAAGACACTTCATAGATAATATTTTAATCATGAAAATACTGGCAAATCTGAATAAACATTTTGACTTCACTTAGAGAGTAGTATCTCAGTTTTATAATTGTTTTTTAACACCTTTGGAAAAAACTGTTGACTTTATTTTTTTACAGTGTCCTAACACTGACATCTTCTGACTATTGAGGAGAACTACATGTCTCCTTAAAATATTTCCCAGTTACTGAAGCTTATCTTTGCACCTACTTTATTAACTATAGTAGAAATTAACATTTGTTGAATGATGATTATGGACTCTTCAAATATTATCTCCTTTGATCTCTTAGCAACTTAAAAAATAGCAATATTGTGGAAGGTATACTTAAGCCATAAAAAATAAAATATTTATCAACAAATGATACTATTAAATCAAATAACTATTTTTTAAAGGTTCACTGAGGCTTCTATTAAGACTTTACTGAGAAGTTTACTTGAGTTACAATAAAATATTTAAAAGACAATAAAACTGTATTTATCTGAAAGTGTGTTCATTTGATATTAGGCTATCCACAGCAGATCAACAGGCAGCATAGCATAGGTTCTCGGTTCAAGTCTTGACTCAGCTGCTTATTAGCTAAGTGGCTTGGAGCATTTTACTTAGCCTCTTTGTGCCTTAATTTCCCCATCTATAAAATAGGAATGACAATAAATGCACTTACTTCTTACTAAGTGCCATGCAAGTATTTTGAAAAACAGTCAGAATTTGTATGCTTTTACTATACTAATAGATCAAATAAATATCAAATCTCTTTTATTAGTTAGAAATACTAAAATTTCTACCACATCATCAGTTATTCATCAAGTTTTATCTGTTAACGAATTTTCTTTAGTGAGTTCGTTCAAGTGCCATAAACTAAAAGAGGGGACTTACAAATTAATAAATGCCAGAATGCAAATATAACTGAAGATTTGTAAAGGGTACTGACCAGGATTCTGCTAAGAATGTCTTTCCTTTTTTCCCTATGTCTTTTATTTCTTCATTATCTCTCATATTGACCAGGTAACATAAGGCTCATTAAAAGGATTCAGTAATTATTTGTTGAAGGAGTAAACTTATCACAGACTAAGACATATAACATTTTTGCTTTGGTCATATGATACTACTTCCAAATGTATGTTACACTCCTGTAATAAGGAAACTGATCAATGTGCATAGAGACCCACTTTTACCAAACTGAGAAAAGCATGAAATATAATCCTATTTATTAGTGATATAAACTTCAAATTACCTATAATTTAACCTAGAACTATGTATTTAGATATGTATTTATTATTAGATAAAAATTAGGTTTTGGGAAATAGAAAAGGTCCACAAAAACAATAAAATTTGCAATGCATAGAGCAGGAGCTTGGTTGCACTGAGTCAGAAATTCCAATAACAAATTCTAACTAGTATTGAAGATTACTCCAGTTCTAATGACTGGCCACTACAAATACAGCAGACCTTAATCACAAATTAGACAATATTATAATATTTACAAAAGTGTACACAATGAAATTTCATTAAAACCCTTCTAACTAGAAATTTGAGATAATTCAGATGGTCTGAGCTTTTAATTTATCTAAGATAAAATGCCATCCTAAGAAATATATTAAGGTAATAAGAAAAGAAAATGGGGGAAAATGCTTTCAGGCATTTTTAGAATCATGTAAATAGCATTTATTTACATAGAAACAGTTAAATGCTAATTGTAAAAATGTGTCAACTCTTTACTGAAACAGATCCAATGAAAGACCTTTTTTAGGCAATTCTTTTAAAATACTATTATATATTGCTACAACTAGCAGTGTAGCAAACATTCATGTTTCTTGTAAAGTATCTGGCAAATCACAATTCACACTGATCTACTCTTAATTATTTTGAATTACTGAAATTTTATGGAAATAACTGGCTCATATATGTATACCACATACATGTAGGAAATCAAGATAAAATAACACATCTACTATACCTAACTAGAGAGTTATATTCTGTCATATTAATGTAAAACAAAATGGATAAAGTCAAAACTAATAATTACAGAGTAAATTTTAAAACTTAATAAAGTACCTTGAAATATTCTTTTCTAATCTGTTTGCTCCGCCTCCTTTCTTCACTCTGCCAGATTATAGGCTGAGATTCTGGCCACTGTTGTTCATCTATTTGATCCTTTTGACTTTCTAAGGACTGTAATAAAATAATTTCTTTTAACTAAATAAATGAGAACAAAATATTAGATATAACAGTAATTTAATTTCTTCTTACCTGCCATGTGAGGGGTGATAATGGTGAATTAACTTCATCTGCTGAGACACTAAAAAATTAAAGATGCCTTAATATGTATATCTTAAGACACAGTCAAAACACAGGATATTTATTATATTAAAATAATTACCAAAAACTAAAAAAAAATAATACTTTCTTTAGATGATCTGTATGAAACTTCAAGTGGCCTAATATACATATAACTGGGGTTCCAGAATAAAATAACTCAGGTGACAGAAAAGATATTTAAAGATAAATAAAGACCACAAATTTTCAAATTTCATGAAAACAATAAACCCACAAACTTGAGAAGCTCAATGAACTCCAAGCAAAAGAAATATGAGGAAAACTATAACAATATACATCATAATCAAATTAAAAGCAAATGATAAAGAGAAAATGTTAAAAGCAGCCAGAGAAAAAAGACACAATAGGTCCAGTGAAACGAATACTGACAACAGAGTTCTCACAGGAAACAACGCAATCCAGAAGACAGTAGAAAAACCTCTTTAAGGTACCAAAAGAAAACAAAAGTATCAACCTAGAATTTTATACTAGCAAAGATATCTTTCAAATATGAAGGTGAAATAAAGACTTTTTAATTTTGGCTGTGCTGCACAGCTTGTGGGATCTGAGTTCTCTGACCAGGGATTGAACCCAGGGCCACAGCAGTGAAAGCGCCAAGTCCTAACCACTGGATCACCAGGGAACCCCAAAGACTTTTTTAAACATTACAGAAACTGAAAGGATTCAACATCAGACCAGCAGTAAAAGTAATGTTAAAATATCTCTTTCAGGTAGAAGGAAAATGATATACATGGAAATACAGAGCTATACAAAGGAACAAAGGGCACTGGAGATGGTAACTAAAGGGGTAAAGATAAAAGACATTATTCGGATTATTTAAATCTCTTTAAAGAAACAATTGACTATTTAGAGCCAGAATAATAACAATGTAATATGTAACACAGAAGTAAAATGTATGGCAACAATACCACAAAGGCCAGGAGGGAAGAAACAGAAGTATACTCTTGTAAGGTTCTTATAGGACATATAAAATGACATAATAGCACTTGAAGGTAGACTGTGATAAGCTAAATATTATACTTTAAACCCTAAAACAATCACTAACATAACAACAAGTTGTAGCTAAATAAGCCCACAAAGGAGATAAATAGGAATTTTAAAATTCAATTCTAAAGACAGGAGAAAAAGAGGAAAGATGGCTACAAAGAATGGATAAGATAAAAATTAAACACACAATAATACAGCAGATTCAAATCCATGAATACCAATAGTTTCAATTAAATATTAACAATCTTAACACCACAATTAAAAGTCAGATTGTCAGATTTGATAGAAAAGGAAGATACTACCATATGCTAACAAGAAACCCACTTTCTCCATAAAGACACAAATAGGTTAAAAATAAAAGGAAGAAGAAAGATATATCATGTTGACACTAATCAAAAGAAAGCTGAGGGGCTTCCCTGGTGGCGCAGTGGTTGAGAGTCCACCTGCCGATGCAGGGGACATGGGTTCGTGCCCCGGTCTGGGAAGATCCCACATGCCGTGGAGCGGCTGGGCCCGTGAGCCATGGTTGCTGAGCCTGCGCGTCCGGAGCCTGTGCTCCACAACAGGAGAGGCCACAGCAGTGAGAGGCCCGCGTACCACAAAAAAAAAAAAAAAAAAAAAAAAAAAGAAAGCTGAGGTGACTATATAATATCAAAAAAGTACACTTCAGAGCAAAGAATATAACCAAGAATATTTAAAAAGTCATTTTATAATGACAAAGGTGTAAATTCACCAAAAGGACATTACAATCCTAAACATTTATGCATCTAATAACAGCTTCAGAATATATGAAGGAAAAATGAAAGAACTTTAAAGAGAAAGACAAATCCACAATTAGTGTTGGAGATTTCAAATAGTCTTCTCTTAATAACTGATAAAACCAACATTGTAGTGCGCCCAGGTGGTGCTGGGGTGGTAAAGACAAGAAATGAACAAATAAAGAAGTATATATTGAGAATGTCAGATGGTAAAAAAGTATATATTTACAATGTCAGACGGAATTAAGTTCTGTGGAGAAAAATAAAGCAGGGTGTGGGAAAAGGGACAAAGGAGTGGAGGAGACATGCTCTTTTATATAAGTTGTTCAGGTAATCCCTTGCTGATGAAGTGAAATCTGAGCAGAAATGTGAAGACAGGGGAATAAGCCATATGGTTATCTGCGAGGAAATCATTCCAGGCAGAGGCAAAAGCTTTGAAGGGGTGGGAAATGCTTGGAGTATTGGGAGTCAGCAAGGAGGCCAGTATAACTAGAGAAGAGCTAAACAGCAGGAAGAGCGTAGGAAGAGGAATACAGTAGGGAGCCAAATGATGTAGAGGTTCACAAGTCCTTAAAGGACTCTAGTTTTTACTCTGAATGAAATGGGAGGTCATTAGAGAATTCTGAAGAATGACATGATCTGATTTACATTTTTAAAATACCAATCTGATATATTTTTTTGAAAACAGACTAAAGGAAAGCAAGGGCAGAAAGGAGACCTGTTACCAGGCTGTTATAACTGAAGTAAGAGATTGCTAGGGCTAGGGTGGTAGGCATGGAGGTGGTAAGACATGATTAGATTCTGGGCATATTTTGAAGGCAGAGTCAACAAGATTTGCTAAAGGATTAGTTATGGGGTGTGAAAGAAAATTACAAGTTAAGGATGACTCTGAGGTTTTTGAGCTGAGCAACTAGAAAGATGGAGTTGACATTTTCTGAAATGGGGAAAAAGGCAGGAAGAGCAAGTTTAGAGGTACAAAGAGAAAGATTAAGAGTTATTTTGGAAAGTTAAGTTTCATATGCCTATTATACATCCAAGTGGAGGTGCTGAGTAGGTAACAGGTAATACAACTCTGCAGTGTGTACGTGTATGTACATACATACACACATGTACATGCAAATGTTCATGCACATATATAGAAAATTGGTTTAAAGGGGAAAAATACCAAAATATTAAGACTTCTCATCTCTGGGGAGTAGGATAAAAGATGATATTTATTTTTTCTTTGTGATAAAATTTTCCTATTGTTTTTAACAATAAAGCTACATTATTCTTATAATCAGGAAAAAAATAAAAGATTTTTCATTTTTTTTAAAGAAGAAATTGGTGATTGTTCTGAAAATGAGAAAAGTGGAAGTAATAATTCTGTAAAAAAAAAAAAAAAAGGCCAGGATTGAATATCACAGTTTTGAAGTTTGGGTAGCTGGGGCTTTCTCAAGAGAATGTTATAAACCTGGTGAGAAAGCTTAAGACAGAAATGAAAGGAACTGAGAAAGAAGGTAATAACAGAAAGTTCAAGGACAACAAAATATGTAAGATAAAGAATCAGTATTCAAAAAGGGAGAGAGTGGGTTAAATCCAGTTAAATGAAATTTGACAGAGATGAATGTTTCTAGACTTGGGTATGAAAAGTTATCTTATGCCTGAACTGAATTCTAAAGGCCTAAGTGAAAAATGGAAGAAGAAAGGGTAATCCCAGCAGAGATACCAGGATATAGAACACAGAGATGTGAAACTATTTTGTAATAAAGAAAGGAGTACTACTATTCCTAGCCAGAAAAGGTGCCAGTGGAACAGTACATTGGATGAGGCTCTCAAGCTAGGCAGAAATTCACTTCAATCTTGTGGGTTAAGCCAAACGTTTTAAGCTTTATCCTAAAAGTTAGAAAGAACTATTAGAAGATAATAAATGGGAGTCACACCTATAAAATGGGGATGACAATAGCAACAATAACTCATAGAGTCATTTTTTTTCATAGAGTTATTATGAGGATTAATTACATCATACATCTAAAGCACTAAAAACGGTATACATATTAACAAGCATTCAACAAATGTTAATTCTCTCTGTGTGTTCTTCTGTACCTACGCCCTAGCCTTGGACTTTTTTACTTCCAGAGGAATGACTCAGGAGTTGAGTCTGATGCAAATTTTCAAACCACCAAAAAGAATAAATAGAAACTTTTGATGTCTTCTAGTTCTCTGGAATTCATATAAGTGGATTAGACTACATATTCATATAGAAGAATTTAATAAAACCCGATTGAAAGGAAATAAAAATGACCCAAAACCGATGGGATACAACAAAAGCAGTTCTAAGAGGGTAGTTTAGAGCAATACAATCCTACCTCAAGAAATGAGAAAAATCTCAAATAAACAACCTAACCTTACACCAAAAGCAACTATAGAAAGAACAAACAAAATCCAAAGTTAGTAGAAGGAGAGAAATCATAAACATCAGAGGAGAAAAAAATGAAACAGAAATGAAGAAAATAATAGCAAAGATCAATAAAACTAAAAGCTGGTTCTTTGAGATGGTTCTTCTTTAAACAAAATTGATAAATCTTTAGCCAGATTCATTAAGAAAAAAAGGGAGAGGACTCAAATCAGTAAAAGTGGAAATGAAAACGGAGAAGTTACAACTGACACCACAGAAATACAAATGATCGTAAGAGAGTACTACAAGCAACTATATGCCAACAAAATGGACAACCTGAAGGAAATGGAAAAATTCTTAGAAAAGTACAACCTTCCAAGACTGAACCAAGAAGAAATAGAAAATAGAAAATATGAACAGACCAATCACAAGTAATGAAATTGAAACTGTGGTTAAAAATCTTCCAACAAACAAAAGTCCAGGACCATGGTTTCACAGGTGAATTCTATCAAACATCTAGAGAACAGTGAACACCTATCCTTCTCAAACTCTTCCAAAAAACTGCAGAGGGTGGAACACTCCCAAACTCATTCTACAAGGCTACCATCACCCTGATACCAAAACCAGACAAATATATCACACAAAAAAGAAAACTACAGGCCAATATCACTGATGAACACAGGCGCAAAAATCCTCCACAAAACACCTGCAAACAGAATCCAACAACACATTAAAAGGATCATACACCATGATCAAGTGGGATTTATTCCAGGGATGGAAGGATTCTTCAATATATGAAAATCAATCAATGTGATACACCATATTAAAAAATTAAAGAATAAAACCATATGATCATCTCAATAGATGCAGAAAAAGCTTTTGACAAAATTCAACACCCATTTAAGATAAAAACTCTCCAGAAAGTGGGCATAGAGGGAACCTACCTCAACATAATAAAGGCCATATATGACAAACCCACAGCAAACATTATTCTCAATGGTGAAAAACTGAAAGCATTTCCTCTAAGATCAGGAACAAGGCAAGGATATCAACTCTTCCCACTATTATTCAACATAGTTTTGGAAGTCCTAGCCACGGCAATCAGAGAAAAAGAAATAAAAGGAATCCAAATTGGAAAAGAAGAAGTAAAACTGTCACTGCAGATGACATAATACCATACATAGAAAATCCTAAAGATGCCACAAGAAAACTAGAGTTAATCAATGAATTTGGTAAAGTTGCAGGATACAAAATTAATAAACAGAAATCTCTTGCATTCCTATACACTAACAACAAAGGACAGAAAGAGAAATTAAGGAAACAATCCCATTTACCACTGCAACAAAAAGAATAAAATACCTAGGAATAAACCTACATAAGGAGACAAAAGATGTATATGCAGAAAACTATAAGACTGAAAGAAATCAAAGATGACACAAACAGGTGGAGAGATATACCATGTTCTTGGATTGGAAGAATCAACATTGTGAAAATGACTATACTGCCCAAATCAATCTACAGATTCAATGTAATCCGTATCAAATTACCAATGGCATTTTTCACAGGACTGGAACAAAAAATTTTACAATTTGTATTGGAGCCACAAAAGACCCCGAACAGCCAAAGCAATATGGAGAAAGAAAAATGGAGCTGCAGGAATCAGGCTCCTGGACTTCAGACTATCCTACAAAGCTACAGTAATTAAGATAGTATGGTACTGGCACAAAAATGGAAATACAGATCAATGGAACAGGATAGAAAGCCCACAGATAAACCCATGCACATAAGGTCACCTTATTTTTGATAAAGGAGGCAAGAATATACAATGGAGAAAAGACAGTCTCTTCAATAAGTGGTGCTGGGAAAACTGGACAGGTACATGTAAAAGAATGAATTTAGAACACTCTCTAACACCATACACAAAAATAAATTCAAAATGGATTAAAGTCCTAAATGTAAGGCCAGACACTATAAAACTCTTAGAGGAAAACCTAGGCAGAACACTCTATGACATAAATCACAGCACAGCAAGATCCTTTTTGACCCACCTCCTAGACAAATGGAAATAAGAACAAAAATAAACAAATGGGACCTAATGAAACTTAAAATCTTTTGCACAGCAAAGGAAACCATAAACAAGACGAAAAGACAACCCTCAGAATGGGAGAAAATATTAGCAAATGAAGCAACTGACAAAGGATTAATCTCCAAAATATACAAGCAGCTCATGCAGCTCAATATCAAAAAAACAAACAACCCAATCCCAAAATGGGCAGAAGACCTAAATAGACATTTCTCCAAGGAAGATATACAGATTGTCAACCAACACATGAAAGGATGCTCAACATCACTAATCATTAGAGAAATGCAAATCAAAACTACAATGAGGTATCACCTCATACCAGTCAGAATGGCCATGATCAAAAAATCTACAGTAAATGCTGGAGAGGGTGTGGAAAAAAGGGAATCCTCTTGCACTGTTGGTGGGAATGTGAATTGTTACAGCCAGCCACTATGGTGAACAGTATGGATGTTCTTTAAAAGACTAAAAACAGAACTACCATATGATCCAGCAATCCCACTCCTGGGCATACCCAGAGAAAACCATAATTCAAAAAGACACATGCACCCCAATGTTCATTGAAACACTATTTACAATAGCCACGTCATGGATGCAACTTAAATGCCCATCGACAGATGAACGAATAATGATGTCGTACATATACACAATGGAATATTACTCAGCCATAAAAAGGAATAAAATTGGGTCATTTGTAGAGACATGGATGGACCTAGAGAGTGTCATACAGAGTGAAGCTAGAAAGAGAAAAGCAAAGACAGTATAGCAACGCATATATGTGGAGTCTAGAAATATGGTATAGATGATCTTATTTGCAAAGCAGAAATAGAGACACAGACGTAGAGAACAAATGTATGGATACCCAGGGGGAAAGGGGTGGGGTGGGAGGAATTGGGAGACTGGGATTGACAAATATACATTATTGATACTATGTATAAAATAGACAACTGATGGGAACATACTGTATAGCACAGGGAACTCTACCTAATGCACTGAGGTAACCTAAATGGAAGGGAAGTCCAAAAGGGAGGGGATATCTGTATGTGTATGGCTGATTCATTTTGTTGTGCCTTGGAGGCTAAAACAACAGTGTAAAGCAACTATACTCCAATAAAAATTAATTAAAAAAAAGAAAAAAGTGAACAATACATAGAGAATAAACGCAATCAATGATGAAGAAACACATTATTCTTGACAGTAACAGTAATACGATATATGTTTGCTAAATGGATAAATGAATCTGTCATCAAGACAAAATGCAGGTATGAGTACAAAAAGATCAAATCAGCATTTTTGGATTTGTTTAAATCAAAAGTCAATTAAACCTGTGCTGTATAACACATTTCTTTAAAAAAAAAGCACATTTCTTCTCTAAATTATCTAGTTATATTAAATTGATATCAATTATTCAATTAAAGCCCACATATAGGAACATTACTGTTAAAGGATCAACTTTCATTATAAAATATTAACTAAAGTACTAAGATATTTTTATACCTCTTTTCACATTCCACAGTTTGTTTTGGCTTGTTTCTTGTGACAGAAGTTGAATGATTAAGAATCCTAGAAGTAAATCAACACATTAATTCCATAGTATATTAAAGAGAATAGTGTATATACATGATATAAAAGATGTCCATAAATAACTGCATCTGGTCCATGAAGATCTTTGCTAGAAAACAATATTTAAATGTTATTTAGATCAGATGCTCATAAGCGCACTGGCTATTATGAAGGAATGAAGTTCACCAACTCTTCCATGCATCTTCTCTTATAAACCCTTTCTCAAGCCTTGGATATCTTCAAGCCATGCTATTTCCCTGTGCATATCTAACTTTTGGCTGAGACAGAAGATAAAGAGATGCAGATTGTTTAGGTACCATCACAACTGATTTAGTTTTCCCAGGATAGCAAATGACAGGATCATGCTGATGTAATATCATTTTGCCTAATGCCCATAAAACTTAATTCAAAATGCAAAGCCAGTGCTAAAGTTCAATTCTTTAAGAAAAACTCCACAAGTTTATTAAACTTTTAATAACCAAATGAAACAGTATTCGAAGAAAACCAAAAAAAAAAAAGAAAAATAAAGAATGATAAACCACTGTATGAGAGAACTATTTGTCCATAATTTTATGTAATTCTAAGTGTTAATCTCAAAGTCAAAAGTAATGAATTATTAACTATCTTTCTTTAATATAAGTAACATATTTAAGAGTTCTTAATATTTATCCATTTACTACAGATATAAATGTTATCTTAATTTTCAATTTTAAGTTTAGTTTTATAAGGAGTAGAATATCTGCCTTTTATTCAAAATAATATCATCAGATGTCAACTATCAAAAGAATACACAGGAGAAAAGAAATTCCAAATTAAAGCTACATATTAACTATTAAAACACATAATGAAATAAATATAAGTGGGTAATTCCAGAAAGATGGTTAACATAAAGAAATCAATTTCCATTACCCCAGTTTCCTCACTAGCTTATATCTAGTAGAGCCTCACCAGGAAGAAGTCCCAGTGAGGGGCAAAGGTCAACTATCACAAGCAAAGCAGTGTAGCTTTGCACCAAACAATTTCGAGATTACTGACACCTTTGTGTGGGCAGGCACTAAAATTGTACTGAATCCCCAAATACAGAAGAATTTAGATAATAAATTATCTAAGACTATGAGGAAAAATTACATCATTAAAGAGTGATTTTTAAAAAAGGAAGTAAATCCTAAGAGTTCTCTTCACAAGGAAAAAATTTTTTTCTATTTCTTTAGTTCTGTATCTATATGAGATGATGGATGTTCACTAAACTGCTTGTGATAATCACTTCATGATGTATGTAAGTCAAATCATCATACCAAACACCTTGGACTTATACAATGCTGTATGTCAACTGTATCTCAATAAAACTGAAAGAGAAAAAAATCTTAATTTAAAAAGGAGATATAGCAGTGTGAAATATCCGGGGGGGCAATGTCAGAATTATTCCCTGGGAAGGAGAGGTCAAACTACAGTGCCCTTCACTGCAGTAAATTCTGAATTCTCCCCATACCATACTCACTAGTGTTGTGATTATTTATGTGTATAAGTCATATTGGAGCAGAAAGAAAATAAGTTGAGATCTACTTACCTATAAAATATATTTTATGTACTTGAAAATTCTCCTATGAAAAATTTTGTGTATAATTGATATTTAATATTTTACTCTGTGATACTCAAAGTTAAAATAAGTGTCTGTTTTATCTAAATACCTCTTCTAGATTATTAAGACACTTCCCCAATCCAGGTACCAGTACTGAGTTTTAAGTAAAAGACTACATAATTCTATATAATTCAGCTGCATCAACCTGGCCCCTTAATACTTAAGGCGTCCACAAACTCTAGATACCTTGATGCACGTCCTGCTGCTCTGGTCCTCTGGAAGAGTTTTTCACTGAATGATGCTCTATAACATAAAGGTCTCCGTCTGTATTCACATTTCACGTACATCAACCAAACCAAAAGATGGAAGAAGTAAGATGTTTTGGGAGAGGATAGGGAAGTCATTAGTAAAGCAAGCAGAAAAGAAAGAATGGATAGATTTTAAGGGTTGAGAGAACTACCTGATTAGTTATAACAAGCTAGAGATTAACATGATGCTCCTCAAATTAGAGTTCACGTGATCAGAAAAAAAAATCACATGAAAAGGTAATGTACATAATTTCTATAATTCTAAACCAAAATAATAAACTGCTCAAAATCTGATTTTGCTTTCCATGATCCTTAATTAATTATACTTCAATATAGCTTTTCATAATTACTTTTTTAAATTTAGCTATATCACATAGCACTCAGAAGCACGTTTGTACAGTAAGTAAAAATTCTCAGGACACACCTAAAAGCAAATAAAATAATTATTAAAAGTAAAGACGTAATAGAAAATACTATAGAATAAGTTAGAAGGAATGAACATGCAATGGGAACCAGTCAACTGAAGCTATTCATTGCTTGCATGTATTATAATCCTTTCTTTAGGATGATAATCAAACAAATTTTAAGAAGCCAGTTAAACATCTACTTAATCAGCCATGTAATAAGAAAATCAGTATAAGAAGAGCAGTAGCCACTTCTCTAATGCTAACATACATAAGTAGAGTTGGTGGAAATTTGAAGAATTGGCTAAGTAATTTACAGAGCAACATTATTTTAAAATAATGATTTTTTAAGACAATAGTTTTTTATTTAGCTTCCCAAATTATAGTGAAGATAAAATTATGATTTGTGGAGATAAAATTATGATTTGTGGAACAGCTATTTTAATATAGACAAAGTCATTGATTCAGGGGGACTTCAATACACTCAAATACCAGTAGAAATAATCCAATAGTTTGACAAAGGGGATAAAGATTAGCTTTTAAAAATTTAACAATAAACTGTCAATACAAAGTAGTTTAATCTATGCATCTCAGACAAAGAAGGGGCAGTCTTCTAAATAACTAGGCTTCAGACTTTGAACATTTATGAGTTATCTACTTGATGGTTTATTTGGTGATCCTTTTCCCCACCCTTTTTGATTATTAATTCTGTGTGATATCTTCTTGTTACTTTCCTAGGACAGTTTCATCCACCGAGTACTAGTATAAACCTTCTTTAAGAATCACAGATATTTTAAAAAACAGTGCAAACTAAACAAGTGGCAAAGCTGCTCTAAGAAAATCATCACTAAACTCAACATAAGCAATTTTTAAATTGCCTCTAATTTTGGAGTACACGCATGGCTTCTTTTAGCTGAGAGTTAACACTGCATTTACCTTTGACTAGTAGCTTGCTAAAGAGCAGTTAAATAGTAAGCATACAGTCAAAGTAGGAGTCTTAAGTGGTACTTCCTGATATACAAAGATAATCTTACCCCAGATAAACTATTTTAAATCAAGACTAACAATGAACAAACAAAAACATTACAATGATTATGTTAAAACTTAAAAAGAAATTTTACAACTCCTGGTTGACTTGCAATTTTAAATAGCATTTCAGATTCTTCATTAATAAAGTTGGAATCTAAAACAATACAGTGTGAAAGGGAAAAACTACAACCAGAGAAGGTGTACAAACTCACATCCTCTAAGGCATATATTCTTATACAAGATTACTTTTGACTTTTTGGACTCACTCAAATTTTAGTATTGTAACAGTAAACAAAAAATTTTAATTATCTACATCTAAGACATATAAGCAATAGCAACATATTTTAGAAGGAAGGATGAGATCATTTAATGGAGAAAACACTAGATTCAGCATAAAAAAATTCTGGGATCTAATTTAAATTGTCTACAGATTACAAATTTTAAAAGTAAAATGTACTCCTTACTTTATGAACAGATATTATAAAATTTTAATGCCTTCAAAAATTAGACATAGTTATAACATTAATGTCACTGCATATTAATATTTAATCCAAAAAGCTCTTATATTTGTATGCACTAACATCTGAAAAGGAGGATGAAGTAGAGAAACAGTTCAGAGAGAGAGGAATTCATTTTGTATAAATCTCAAAAAATAACAGAAATTATGTAGAGAGAACAAATTAACTAAATTAATGGTTCCTATTAGCTTTAAATTTGTTGATCTCATTTTCAAGCAATTATTTAACCAGTAACAGTATTACTGAGTACCTACTATGTACAGTGCTAGGCGCTGTTTTGTTCTGATTACAAAACTATCACAAAAACAAGACCTATGAAACATCATTTGATGTTGTATCTAGGCTAGAAAGAATAATTTGTCAGAGGGATAGATGAAAAACTAATACAACAATAGGAGAAAATTTAAAATATAGAAATGTTATATGTGGCAATGTTAAAATCTAAAATTATGCACTCAAATGCTATTCTTAACACAATGAGAGAAATGGATATTGTTGTGGGTTCTTATAAAATCAGTATTCTCTGTCCATAATGATAAATGCAATTTTTTCACCTGCCAGGTAGAGGAGGTAGAAACTCAACTATTTTTTAAGCTACACAGAGCAGGTGGTGGCTTGCTTCATCAAACCTCTTAAACCAATGGGGAGATCAATACTTTAATTATACTGAAGGGGGAAAACACACACAACCTCATAAGTAGCCAATTTTTAAAAAGCCCAGTTAAAAATGAATCATAGGAAAAGATTAGAAGATAAGATTCACAGAAAAGGGTGACAGAAAGTTATGGCAGAAGAAAAATGTTAATTGAGAGTGAGGATACATTAGATATAGATATAGAAGGGATAAAGATGAGTGATATTTTCTAGTATGGCTTTCAATTCTATAAATGCAGTAGCAGTGCAAAAAAAAGATACTGAGTGATTATTTTTTAAAAATAGTGGCCCCTAAAACCACACATCTGTCATTGAATAAGTTTTAATAGTAATTATTTTTCAAAGCATCTTTGAAATGCCAGTATACTTTTTTAAGCTTCCCAAAACATGGTCATGTGATCCATAAACATTTATTGCTTTGAATAAGTAAAATGCTTAGTAGTTATCCATGTTAAGTGCACCAAAATTATTCTTTTAATTTTCTCAAAACAAAAAAATCTCAGATCTGCTTTATTATTTCAAAACTATAAATTCAGTACTCTCAGTACATGAAGATGGCAATAAAGCTGACCCTCAGCAGCACATAGAACTTTTTCTGTATTAAAAATGGACCTGCACTGATTTTACACTCATTAACACAATGTCCTCCTCATTGCCAATAACACGCATTTGGAGAAAGCCCAGCCAGAGGGAGAAATGCTCCTTGACCAAGAAACAGACTAAAGTGAACCTGTGACTCTCAAATCGTCACACTGATTTAATCAACGATTATATAATTCAGTTCAATTTTAAGGAGTTTACACATATCCCAAGTAACTCAAAATCTGATAAAAAGCACACTATATACTTGTGACACGTACTTGGAAAAAAATACTCATAACATATTTAATGCTACTGTGAGCTAAGGTGAATATCAACAATTATTATTATTTAGCACCAGGAATAAAAAAGAGATATCAAAGCAATAATTAAATATAATGACTAGATGAGTATAAAGTATTCTGTTAATTGTATATGTAACTTTCTATTTCTCTCCTAAGAATTTCCTATTGTCTTTTAGTAGTTAGTCCCTTGAAATATATCTTAAGATGGTCCTATTATTTACTGTTTATTTGATAATCTTTAAATACTCAGATTTAATGATTATAAAAGTTGCCCACTTAAATATCATTATTGAAAAAGATACCTGTTCTTCTGCTCTTGCTGCAATAACTGAGCAGCTATTTTCCTCAAATCCGTTACTTCTTTCAAACCATCATCTTCTTCCTCGGCAAGTAATTGCTCTTTCCCAAGTCTGAAAGGTGACACAAACATGGTTATCCAAAAAGTAAGGCAGATGATATTTTATGCCAGCTTCCAAATGTAGAAACCATTTTTTATTTTTAATAGCATGTGAAAGCTAAAGCCCTATAACGTCCTTGTATTTAAAATGTTAAAATAAGAAATAAAGAATATTTAAGGAATATAAAAACATATCTATCCTCTCAATAGGCAACGTGGCATACTGGTTATATTAATATAATTAATGGCTAAAAGGTAAACTGCACCACCATTTTGTAATTTCTGAAATGTGTAATGGCCATAGTAATTTAACAATGCATATTCTCCATCTTGAGTGTAATAAGGACCACAGAGCTCTATTTGGCCTATCTTTAGAGATAGAAAATGTTATGAAAATCTCTCATTTTATCAAGCCACTCTACTCTTATCAGTTTATTCATTTTGATTTTCAAAATCTCTATGTAAGATGTTTAAGTAGTAGAAATGCAAAATAGATTGACAGACTGGCAATTTGCCAAAAAACACTCATTAAAATATATAGTTTTATCATTCAAACAGAACAAAGAAATTTTAAAATTGTCCTCCAAAGTCTAGTAATTTTACCCCAAAGGTATTTCATTTAAAAAATGGTACCAAGCCTAAGACTCTGTATCTTTACCATATCTTGCATGCCACTGGAGACTCAAGTATAGGCAACTGTCCTCATGAGATAAGGTGAGAAAGTAAGAGATGAATGAAATATAGAGTACAAGACAAAGCACTGTATCTCCCTATGGGGTACCAGAGATGATTAATTAATGACTGTTAAAAAGTTACCAATGAGGTCATTTGGGGGAAGCACAATGCAGAGAAAAGAGAAAAACTTGGGGATCAGAGAGAGAGAGCTAGGTTCACACCCGAGGTTCTAGTGGACACTAGCTAAGTAGTTCTAGACAAGAAACTTCAGTCTCCGAGCTTCACCTTCCTCATCTGTAAAAATGTGGACAATATCGACCCCACAGGATTTAGTGAAGATTAAGAAACATGGCAAAGCACATAGCACAGATCCTGGTATATGGTAGGTATTCAACAAATGCTCCTTCCTTCCTGCAGCTAAAAAGTAACTTGAAGGAGTGACTGAAAAATGTGGTAGGTCATATTCCATCATTTCATAAGATAAATGATACAGAAAAGATCCAAAGTACAATTATTTTAATAAAATAGAGAAGTAAATACCCTTAAAATTACCATAACCAGTCTGATGAAACAGAAAGTGTATTAGACCAAGAGTCAGAACACCTGAGTTCCAGACATTTGAAACTCCAAGCCTCAGTATCCTTATTGGTTAAATTATGCCAATACCATCTGTTTTAAAGAGTTGTTAGATAGCTCAAATGAGGCAATGTATGGGAAGGTACAGTATTCTTCAGTAATAATAATGGGTGATATTATAACACTTATAGGGGAAAACAGAGTATATACTACACTCAACTTATATGTTCAGTATAATTCTCAGTTTAATTGAGGAATGCAGACAGATGAAATATTCACAAATTAACTATCTGAACTTAACAGGTAAATGAACAAAAAAAATATTCGTTCAAGTAGAAATAGCTAAAGAATATTTCAAGTATTAGTAAGTAACATTTCAATTTGAGAATTAGTGTGTGCTTACGTTTTTTCATCTCCCAATTCTTCATTTTTCTGAGATTTTTCAGGGCCTTTTTCTTTTCCCTTATATAAAAGAAAGTTATCATTTTAAAATGTATTGTTCACTTTTGTGAGATTAAAGAGAACATGTTATTAATACTTGTTCAAAGTTTTCTTTACCTTAAGGAAAGTGACAAATGATCCAATAGGTGCATCTCCCTGTTCAGGAACTGCTACATCATCTGTGTTGGGGTCAGTAAAATCATACACCTCCTGGTCTAAGTATAGATTAACATTTATTAGAAAATATGAATAGTAAACAGTATTCTCTGACACTGCAGTGCTTAGAAAAAAGTACATTTTCCCAATAAAAGAGTTGGCCAAAGATACTATAATTTTTTAAAGGCCATTTTAAATAAAATATTCATTTTTAATAAGAGCTATGTACATGATATAAAAATAGCAGACACCATATGAATTACCTTTCTGAGAATCAGGTTTACTTCCTACTGAGTGACTGTCATTTCTTGATGTCTGCTCTCTATTTGATTCTGAGACTTGAGAATGAAGGCTGATTGTGTCGTCATCTGATGGCTGAACAGAATAAGCAAAAAGTAAAAATGAGGCGTTTTAAACATATGATAAGGATTAAGTTGCTTTAATATCACATCTTAAGTATAGAACATCTGATTTAAATCTCCAGTTTTCAAACCAAAAATTAATGAGGTTTACTGTTCTGCTTTTTAAAACGTGCATGTCTTTTTTTCATTTGAAGTCATAAAATGCATGATGATCATATTTTTAAGCAAAAGAAATCAAGTGTGTGCAAGTGTCTATTTCAAAGCTCTAATAAAATTTTAAAATAAAACAGTTCAGCAATAGAGAAGACTCACTTCCGTTGTAGACAATCGTTTCTCTCCGTTATCACTTCCAATTCCAGAGTCAGGGCCATGATTTTTATTTGGATAAAAATCTTCCATACTATGGAAATACAAATTCTAAGGGCAGTTAGGGTTTTCTTCTTAAATAGATAATACATAATTGACCTAAAATTTCCCTAGATAATACAGTCTTACACATTTTTGATATGTAGGATCCTTAAAGACATGAGGAGAAAAATATCAGATCATACAAAACACTTTATTCATGTCCCTCATGTAATATTTTTCTTTCATGTGCTCTGTTGTAAAAACTTAACAATAGCTTATTATTTCTCCTGAGAGATTCAGAAAAGCAGACAGCCCTGCTAGAAAATCATCTTGATAAAGACCTATTTTTATCAGTTTGACAAATTTCACCACAGAATGCTGAAATGTTTTTCAACTTTAATTCATACTTTTTTCTTCATTATCTTTAAAAATATATTTTAGATTTGTAAATAAGGCCCATTTAGTAATTAAGAAAAGAGAAAAAAGGCAAAAGAAAGTCTGTGACTCATTGAATAAGCAATCGTTTTGGTGTGAGGATAGAGCTGTCCTTGCAAATTTCTGAATTACAGTATGCCACCCAGGTTGCAAAATATTTTTCACTTTAATTTGCAAATTTACTATACACTCTACACTGACCACTGATTATGTGCCAAGAATTGGGCTAGGTGCTTTAAAGGTAAT
This sequence comes from Leucopleurus acutus, assembly GCF_964270905.1. NCBI lineage: Eukaryota > Metazoa > Chordata > Mammalia > Artiodactyla > Delphinidae > Leucopleurus > Leucopleurus acutus. The sequence goes on from NC_139148.1 coordinate 99,654,820, forward strand.
ACCTTATACATTCCTTGTGAAAACTCTAGCAGGTTAGTGGTGCTTTTTCATTTTATGGAAGAGGAAAGTGAGGCCAGGAGGGGTTGAAAAAATTGCCCAATGACACGCAACTTGCAAATAGCAGTCTAAATTTGTTCCCAAGATTATCTAACACTAAAGTCCCTAATCTTAATCACTATGCTATACTCCCTCCCCAAATACTGATTTATACTTTTCAAAAGTATATCAATAAACTTAGGGAAGCAATTACCAAGTGTCAAGGCACTATGCTGAACACCTGAGATGAGATGAATTTTAAAATGTTTGGCTTCAAAGGGCTCTCAGCCCAGAGGGGAAGGGAGTATGTTTATATGTTTTGAAGAATATGACAAAGGTAAATATAAAGTGCTGTGAGAAAAGAGAGATTAATTAATTCTCCTTGGTAAGGTTAGGAAAGGCCTCATCCAAGAAAGTGGCATTTGAGATGAATCTTGAAGGATGAAAAGAGGCAACAATTGCTAGCATTTGTTGAGTGTCTACATTGTGTTAGATACTATGCCAGGTACACATCATATTTTATTTATAATCCTTACATTATACAATTTACGCATTATTTCTTTTTACAAATGAAGATAATACAGCTTATAAAAGTTAACTTCCCAAGGGGAAAAATTATGACATTTACTGAATATTATTCATTGAACTAGTTGCCAAGCACACATTTAATTCTCACAGCAAGCTTATGAAGTGTGTATTGCTAACATTTTAAATAAACAGGCTCAGAGAGATTAAATAATTTACACAGCCCACAGAGGAATTAAGAGAGAGGTTAAACCATGATTAGAACTGAAATCCATCTGACTCCACTGCACAATAATACATCCATGTACTATACTAAAATACATTGGTGTATTCGCAATAGACGATAATGATAATAATAAGCTATTTGTTGAGGAATTATTATGGATAAGACATTGTGTTAAGTACTCTATATACATTATTTCATTTAATCCTGACAGCATCCATATGGTTATTTCCCTTTTCATATATAATAAAGCTGAGAACCAGAGATATCATGACACAAGGACATACAGTTATTAAGGGTCGGAGAAGAGCTTCACAGGCATATTATGTCTGACTCCAAAAGCTGATGATAAGTATAGCTACTGTAATGCCTATGTAAAATAAAGAGTTTACAAAATAGTCAAGGCACAGAAAGTAGTAAGAACCATATAGCCAAGAACATGAGTGTGAAACTCAAAGTACGAGAACTTTCTAAGTAATTCAGTACCAGCTGTGAGTGAGAGATAAGCACACTCAAAAGCCAACTCATAAATAAACTCTATTGACCTGCACTGTCCAATACAGTAGCCACCAGTCATATATGGCTATTGAGCATCTGAAATGTGACTAGTCCAAATTGAGACATGCTATAAATGTAAAATACATACTAGATTTCAAAGATTCAAAAGGAAGAAAAAGAATGTGAAATAACTTACTAATTTTTTACATTTAATTATAAGTTGAAATGACATGATATATTGGGTTAAGTAACATACATTATTAAAATTAATTTCACCTGCTTATTACTTTTAAGTGGGCTACAAGAAAATTTAAAATTACTTACGTGGCTCACATTGCCTTTCTATTGGACGGCACTGCTAGAGAACATCTCCAAAATATATCTCAATTCTGTCCACTCCTTTTAATCTCTACTGCAATAACCCTATTCAAAACCCCTTGATCTCTTGGCAGTACCACAACAACCTAACTAGTCCCTGTACTTCTACTCTTGTATACTTCCAATGTATTCTCTCTGTAAGAGCCAAAATAGTTTTTTTTTTAACATAATTCAGATCATGTTATTCTCCTGTTTATAACTGTCCAATGACTTCCCACTGTACTTTAAATAAAATTCAAACTCCTTACCACAGCCTCCAAAGCCCCCACATGACTTCAGCCCTGACTACCTCTCCAAAATCAACTTGTACCACAATGCTGGCCTCCTTTCAGCTTTTTAACACAGCAAGTTTCTTCCTAACTTAACGCCTTTGCACATGGCATTATTTCTGCCTGAAATGCTCTTCCCCTCACTCTTGCCACAGCTAGCTGGCTTTTCTCCTTCCACGTCTTGACTTAAAACCTCACCTTCTCAGAGACATTCCCTGACCACACTCCTGAAACCTGTTCCTTTCTTTCAAAGCAGTCACCACAATTTGAAATTATATGTGTGTGTGTGTTCTTGCTTTATTTACTGACTGACATCCTCCACTAGAATGTGAGCTTCATGAGAGCCAAGGCCAATGTGTATATAATTAAATAAAACATACCCTGAACCTGCCGGTAGGCATTCAACTGATATTATTTATTTATTTATTTATTTATTTATTTTTGTGGTACGCGGGTTTCTCACTGTTGTGGCCTCTCCCATTGCAGAGCACAGGCTCCGGACACGCAGGCTCAGCGGCCATGGCTCACGGGCCCAGCCGCTCCACGGCATGTGGGATCTTCCCGGACCGGGGCACGAACCCGTGTCCCCTGCATCGGCAGGCGGACTCTCAACCACTGCACCACCAGGGAAGCCCCAACTGATATTTTTAAAATAAATAAATGACTAATACAATGAATGCTGTTACTAAAGTAATTTTTAAATAAATATAAAGCATACTAATAGAGATTAGTATATGAATTAATTCTAATTTTTATAGAATTGTTTGGTCTACTATCTTTTATAATATTAAACAAAATAATCTTTGGGAACTAAATTTAATGTTCTGATATTTAATTCTACTGAGGCAACAAAAATATTCAAGAAAAAGTCCTATTTGTGAATTCAAGAACTTGCACTGTTAACAACAGTATACTCTCATCCAACTCCAAATTATTTTCCATGCTACTAGACAGAATTATGTTTTCATAAAATTGTTCAGACCAATCTACATCTCGAAAGGATGAATTAAAAACAAAATATCAAATCTAACATTTCAAAATCTCATGAGTAGAAAAACACCAATATCATAGAGAACATCAATGGTAACTCAACTTTGATCCAGACATAAAGAATATGAAGGTGAAAGGTATCCCGAAATGTCTTGCTCTTCCGCTAACCTCAGTTCAAAGTCAAATTCTACTTGTTATTTGAAACGTACAACAGAGTGATCACAGGAGTAAATTAACAGTTGTCAAGTGCTGAGAAATTAGTGTTTCTGTACTATAATGTCAAATCTTTACATTTTACTACTAAAAGCTTTAATAATAAATTTTTGAGAAAATTCCAAATGTATTCTAGTATACCAAAAGTTCATTCTATGATGGTGATATTTCACTTCAGCCAATTATTTAACACTGGGCCAATCAGTCTAAGTATATTCAGTATACTTGAGATTAATAAGTATCTTTTATATAGAAAGACACAATCATCATGAAATGAGACTGTCAGAATATTACATTACCTGTCTGTGAGAGGTTGGGAGGGCATTCTTTTACTCAATGATGGAAGATCCAGAGAATCTGGTTTCTTATCCATTCTGCAACATGCTTGGATATTTAAGTATTTAAATATGTGTACTTTACCTTTTAAACATATCTGTCAGTAAATAATAAAGATTTAATTATATAGGTCCAAATATAAATGTCATCTACCAATTTATTGATAAATTTTAATAATCTCAAATTATTCGGAGACATAACAATCATGAGAGATACTTTGCATATTTAAATAATTTGTACTTCTGACACTAGGTGAAAAAAATCTGACAACACTGATACCAGCTAAAATTCTATTGCGGTCTCTGTTCTTATTAGAAAAAATAAGTTAATTTTTCTGTATTTCACTGGGTTTTTTGTTAAAAGCACAATGTACAAACCACTAAACAATATAAAATTTATAATTCATGAAAGTTGCCTTTATTCGAAAAAAATGAAAAGAAATATATTCATTGTAGTGGTGAGAACAGAAAATAATAATTCATGTAATTCTTTAAAGTAATCTCATCAGAATCACTAAGTCATTTGGGCTAAACACTGGAAGAAAGCTAATCAAAAGAATGTAAATATAGGAAAAATGAATTTGTTGAAAGGTGTGACGGTAGGCCAGTTAGAATAAAATAAAGCTTTAAATGGTCAATTCAACTAAGACAATATCCTGAAAAGTTATTTTCATTGGTGATAAAGAAAAGGAATAATGAAGGGAAAAATACTATGTGAAAGAAAATATTCTATATAAAAAAGATAGACAATGCACAGTAGGGAAACAATAAGTCAGCTTTACAAAGGTTAACTACAGTCACCATAAGTGTTATCGAATAAATATTTCTCAAAAATTAGAATAAAAAATGTTTTGTTTTATGGGCACACATAACCTAGCAACACACAAAACAATGAACAAAGAAAACAGTAAGAAAAGTACATTAAAATGTAATTATCATTCCACGTAGAAAGGATAAACCTAATAGATACCAGATCTGACCTGACCACTGAAAAACTTCATTTAAGAGGAAAATTTAAAACATCTGAGCTATTAGAATATAAATACATTACCAATTAAAATGTATCCTATTATCTGTCCAAACTATTTTTAAAAATTATCTATTTCCAAATTAAATGATGGCAAATTACTTTCTTTTGTAAATTTAATTTATATCATAATAATTCATGTACATAGTTTTAAAAATCAAAGTGAATTACAAAACTGATAACAAAAACTTAATCCCCCATTCCACCCCTTTCAATCTCTAAGACCCAGTCCCCACATTCAACTCTTTCAGTTGGTTTCTGCTTTTTACCTTCATATTTATAAATAACATGGGTCTAATGCTATTTTTTTATTTTTCAATTATATATTTTATTTATTGAGGTCTTACTAAGGAAGATGAGGACTTAGATTCCTTATGTTACCACTACCACTGAGGCATGAGATAGATGGGCTCCTGGCTGAGCAGCTGGAACCTGTCCCCTGTGGACAGATACTCCAAGATAAAGATAATGGCAGGAGCAAGGAGGAGCTGAGTCCTGCTTGGATGAAAGATAAAGAGACCGTGTATTTCTCATTCTTGAGGTCAAGGAGACCTCCCCAACTACACATACGCAGAAAGGTTCCTCAGAGGTTAGAGAAGGGAGGGGGTGCCAGACCATAATATGTTTGGTTAACTTCCCAGAAATCCTTGCACTGGAATCCATCTGGCTGAAAGAGGCATGCGCACACAGGAGAGGACCCTGAGTTAAACCAAATATGGACTCAGAGCCAGGCAAAGCGAGATGATTGGCCAGAGGAAACCCGGAAGAACTGCCCTATATAAGTGATTTGAATCACCTCTCTGGTGCGCTCCTGCTCATTAAGGAGGACGCCCACACCCTTTCTCTCCAGGTGTGTATCTCAGCTTTGCTTCTGTCTTAACAGTTTCTCTGTGTGCTCTCCCACTTGTGCTGTGTCTCTAAACTTTGTACCTGTTTTTACAGTTTTTGCCTCCTTGAAACATTCTTGCTTTCAAACGTGGCAAGAGCCAGGGAAACTTTGTTTCTAGCCTCTAGCCCCTGGTGGTCTAGTGGCTAGGATTCCTGGTTTTCACCCAGTCTACCCAGGTTCAATTCCTGGGCAGGGAATTAAGATCTTGCTTCAAGCCATCACTCACTGCTGTCTCCACAAGATCACCACCACTATCACATATCATCAAACCACCTTCCTCCCATCCCCAATCCCTACCAACTCATATAAACATACTTCCTCCCTCTTCAGAAGCATAACATAGTGGTTAGAGCATGGATTCTGGAGTCAGACTACCTTGGTCTGAAACCAGGCTCCACCATATGCTAGCCGTGTGACCTTGGACAAATCACTAAACATCTATGCCTCTGTTTCCTCCTATATAAAATGAGGTATAATGACAGTACCTGTTTTATAGGGTTGCTATAAGAAATGAATTAATGCATGTAAAGCATTTTCAACAGTGCCTGGAGCATGGTAAGTGCCATATAAATCTCTGCTATTATTATAACTATGTCACAATTTTTCATTAAATCAAAATCCAGTATGTACAATATTATGACCAAGAAAATATTCACAGATGAGCTACATAGGTTAGTTAGATTACACTTCCTTTCTCCTGTAAGTTTTTTTTCCCTAAAATGACTACTTGTCCCATTTTTTTCCTCTGCATAATTTTCTGTATGCCTATTACTAATTCATTCCTGACTCTGACAGAACTGTAAAACATCGCTCCATATTGACAAACACATCAAGTCAGGTATCAATTTCTTTCTTCTTTTTCTATTTTCTTTTTGGAGACAACCCCCCTATTCCAAACTGACTTGTTGCTCTCTAGGTCTATGCATACCTGTTTATCTTGGACATGAATTCTTTCTTAATTTACTCCCTCATTTTGATATAGTATATCCTCTGCTAGCTTCCTAGTAAAGGGTGCAGGAGAGCTAAAATTTCTGAGATCTTTCATGTTTGAAACTTTTTTCTATCTTACATTTAACTGATAGTTTGACTTTATAAAGTTGGAGATATTTCCTCAGTCTTTGAAGGCATCATTCTAACATCTTCTAGCTTCCCATGCTGCTGCTGAGAAGTCATTCTGATTATCACCGCTATGAATGTGACCCATTTTGTTTCAATGGAAGCCTTTCAGTGTTTTTGGTCTTTCATGTTAGAAATTATTTCTGCAATATCTAGTGATCCACTGCTGTCTGTTCATTTTCAAAGTGAAACAATAAGAAGCCAAATGGAAGCTCTATGTATGAGGGAGAAGTTTATCAACGGTGAGCCTCACTGTCTAGATTTCAGACAGTGACTGCACACTTCTTCAGGGGCCTGCCAACGATCAGTATATCTATAGGTCTTTTCTCCTAGTTCAGTCAGTTTACCAAGAGAGAAATCCACCAACTCTGCCTGAGATATATAAGAGAGGCTGCAAGTATTCTGGGAGCCAAGCAAGAGACATCTACTGGAGAGTCCCAGCATTCAATATGTAAGCATTCACTGTTTCCAGTATGGGGTCTCACCCCTACCCATAGCTGTACCTGGAGCCCCTGACTCTGGTTGAGTCTCTCTATAGCTGTGCTGTCCAATACAGTAGTCACTAGCCACATGTGGCTATTTAAATTTAAATTTAATCTAAATAAAACTAAACATGTAATTCTTCAGTCACACTATGTACTTTCAAGTGCTCATTAGCCACTTGTGGCTACCACACTGCAGGTTTAGGACATTTCCATCATCACAGAAAGTTCTAATAGACAGTGCTGCTCTAAAGAGTAAACTCCAGGCTTATATTGAGGCAAGGAACTATACTCATTTGGCTGCTGAGCTGAGGAGGAGAATCTGAGAGAATCCACCTACTCCTCAGAGTAAACCCTAGGCTTCTGCTAAGGCAAGGGAGGGGAAGTCATGTAGCTGTGGAGCTAAGGACAAGAATCAGAGTGTCAACCTAGACCTGTAGTATCAAATATGTTAACCACTAGTCATGTAAACCTATTTAAATTTCAATTAATCAAAATGAAATTAAATTGAAAATTTGGTTCCTTAGTCGCACTAGCCATATTTCAAGTACTCAATAGCAGGTGGCTATGGTATTAGACATCACATGTTATAGAACACTCCAATCATTCAGAAAGTTTACTGGATATCAAAGCCTTAGATATTCTACAGCCCTTCATGTTTTCAGTCTTTCATACCTATATTTGTAGTTACATGATTCCTTCAATAATCACAAAAGAAACAGTCAAGCCATTCCCAGGTTTAACACAGTAAAATCAACTTGCTTCTTGTTGCCTTCTCCCACAGCAGACACAGTTTCAGCTTTCCCCATCCTGCTAGGGCAGCTACTACCAGGACCCCAGCCAGCCTAAAAAGGCACCTCCTTTGCAATGAGTGGAATGCACCTTTGTAGGAAGAAAAAGGCAACCTGTCTTCTGGATGTATACAAACCCAGTGCCAGGGCATGTAGCTTAGAAATAGAGTGCAGGCTGGCATTTCACTACCATGTGCCTCCTCAGCCAGATACTCTTGTGCCGTGTAAGTAGAGATCCTAGTTACCACTATTTCACTTATTTTCCATTTTCCAACATTTGTTGGAAAATCAAATTGTTGCCATCTCTCCCCTGCTGTCCTCTTCTGTCTCATTCTTTGTCCTCGTGGGTTTACAGCTTAGTGGATTCCTAAGCTATCATTTTAGTGGATTCCACGTGGATTTAATTCTCAAACTAAAAGTATGAATTAAAACTTTTCCACTTGTATATTTTTCTTTCTGTTATGATTCCACCTATCAGTGCTAAAAATGTATTCCAATCAATCACACAACAAATCTCAAGTAGATATATACCTGAGTAGGACAGAGGTAGAGACTCCATAGTCTATCCTTTTAAAATAACATAGACAACCAGAATTATCAGTTCACAAGCAGAAAGTTGATATCTGGGTGATCCAAATCCTAATCTCTAGAAAGTACGCTAAACCTCCTGCCAAAGTGAAAAAGTCACTTCTCAGAAAAACTCTTTGAGACAATACCTCAAAAACAAATTGACTCTTAATTCTGATGCTTTTTGATTTACCAGTAACAGATATAATTCTTAATAAAAATAGAAGAAACAAGTATCATTTTTTAAAATTACAAACCTGTGCTGGTGGTACTTGCAATGGATTGTTATCCAAAATTATTACTTGTAAATGATGCAGCTTCCTGTAACAAACTGGAATTTCGGTCACTTTATTACAAGAGAAATCCAGCTTGACTAAGGGAAGATCTCCTAATTCTGTTCAGGAATAAAAAATAATTAAATTAAATTCTACATAGGTACTCTCTTATTCACGTGAGTAAGAACAGTGAGCATCTTACCATCTGGCAATACATGAAGATTATTTCTTCTTATATTTAGCTCTCTAAGTGATTGTAATTTTCCCATTTGTTGGGGAAGAACCTGAATCTCATTGCAGCTAATATCCTAAGGAAAACAAGAAAATAAAATTATAACAAACTAACAGAGAAATAGAGATGTATTTCAACTTTTAAATTAAAGCACATGGCTAATAGCTAGTAAAAGTCACCTCTAATGTCATTTCTCTAAACATTGATTACCAGGCAGATTTCCATTTATATTACATCGAGAAATCAACTCAGCACAGTTAACATACATTTTTCTGTGCAAAAATGTAAGGTTACAACTTAGTACTACATAAGTCAGCCTTTTGAAAATCTCAACTAAAGACCACTCTTACCAACTAAAAACAGAAGGATGATCCAGGTGCTCTTCATTCATAGGTAAAAAGGAAAGACAACTATCAATCATTGTGATAATTTGTCAATTATAGTAGTTGTTTTGAGATACTTGGTTGGGCAGAAGCTGAGAAAGTCAAGGATTTACAGATGTGAGCTGAAGAACCAAAGACCATGGTCAGAATCGATTTAACTAAACCTATTTCTCAAAGGGATACAAAACATGAGGGATTACAAGCTCAAAATTTTGTGGCTCACGTCATAACCAAAAGGCATTCTAGGAGATCTAATCAGAAATGTCTCAAGGTTAGGTTAAAATGCAAACCCCAATTTAAAGGTAAACAATACCACCTTTCCATAATATGAGGATAAAGGCACAGCTTAAATTATTTACCTGTGGTCCCTCTCCCTCCCCTTTCTTACTATCACATCAAAAAAAAAGGGAAGAAAAATCTGCAACAAGATCTCAGGCAGCAGTCATTCCAGACACACTGCAAATGAAATTCATGTTGTACTGCAACTGCCCCCAATTTCTAACTTTCTGGAACTGACATTAGCTTGGAGGGAGAGGAGTGGCACATACATATATTGTTTTATCAAAAGTAAAAAAGGCAGGAGGGTAAATTCAAAAGAAGATAAAGAATATTAAATAATATCTAATCATCTAACCCACAGATGATTTAAAAATGTATCCTACATAATTCTTTCCAACTGTATCTAAGGCATCTTCATTCAACAACAAATATTTATCAAATACAAACTATTTGTTAGGCACTGTTGTAGGTGCTGGGGACACATCAATGAATAAAACAAACAAAACTTCCTGCCTTCGCAGCTCCTTATGGAACTTGCATTCTAACAAGGGGAGTAGATTATACAATATGCTAGAAGGTGATAAGTGCTACGGAAGAAAAAAACAGAGCAGGGTAAAGGAAAATGGCAGTACTAGTAATAGTGGGGAGGGATATTAGCAATTTAGACTGTTTCATAAAGAAGCTGATATTTGAGCAATATTATCAGAGGTGAGAGTATGAGCCATGCCAATACATAAGAAAGGAATATTCCAGACAGAAGGAACAATAAATGTAAAGGCTCTTAGGCAAAGCATGTGTGACATGTACTAAGAACAGCAAGGAATCCCATGTAGCTAGAGGGAAGTGGGCAAGGGGAAGGCTAGGATGGAGGGAGGGGTAAGACTTCGGCTTTTACTCAGAGACATGGGCAGGTACCAGAAACTTTTAAACAGAGGTATGACATGATCTCACTTATGTTTTGACAGGATCACCTTAGCTGTTGTGTTGAAGATAGGCTATTGTCCAAATGATGGATAATAAAATTTTGGGAAAATGCCCATTAAAGCAAATACTATGGCTTCCTCCCGAAGGTGCCTAATACTGAAGATTTCCATACAAAAAAATCCATAAGAATTTGATAGGTAGCTGCCACTTCCCAGAAGAAATAAACCCAGGCACAGGATACTGACCCACTTACCAATGGGTACTCTACAAAATACTCTGCTGGGGATTGAAGGCCTGAGAGTATTTCCCAGATCTAATGACAGAACTTCACTATAGCTGGCTACCACACTCTTATGGAATAGTGTCCTGGGAAAACATTCTAATGACAGGTAATACCCACAAATTCACTGTGTGATTTAAAACTGTCAATTAGCCAGCCTAATGCAACCTACCCACCATTACTAATTTTGAGAGTTTAAAGCACAATAATTTTATAGTGCCTACTAAAATAATGGTTAATATTTTTTCACATTCTATTTAAATAAAAATACTACACTAAATCTAAAAATCCTAAATATTTTTTTTTGAAATTTCATTTATCCAAAAACTATCTCATGTAATACAATTTAGAACATAGGGCCAAAAACTGAATGAAAAAGAAATTACAGAGCCACAGAATCTTAAAGTAGAATATACATATAAAATCTTTAAAAACGTTAACAGTGTGCAGGGCAAAGAAAGTAATGGGTCCCTTGTAATATGAATTTGTTAGACCACAAGTTAGATCACATCTTCTGTTCATTTGTGAGTGTAACATTAAAAGAGATCTTAATAAAAGGGAGCATTATCAGTATAGACATAGCTAAAGATAAAAAGTAATAAAGAATAGAAATATAGAAAATATGAAAAGGAATAAAATAAAGATGTTTAAGCTACAGAAAAACAGGTCTTAGGGTTTGGTAAAATGGAGAGCAGACATACAACAGATTACAAATATCCAAAGGGAAGAAAAGTTGTCATTATCTATATACTTCTTCACATGGTAGTCCCAGGACCAATGGATAAAAGTGATAGGGGCATGTAACTTAATTCAAAATAAGAAAGATAACAAAGTTCTGCAAAAGAGAATTAGGGCTGCCTCAGATACATACACGCGAAGATTTGTCCACCATTGAAAATATACAACTAGATGTGTCAGGGATTCCTGTGTTAGGAAGTGGTTATATCTGATCACTTATAAGATCTCTTACAATATTAAAATTCTGTGGTTCTACAACGTAACAAGACTAAGTTCAAGGAAGTTTCTTTGCATTACAATTGCACATGTAGGTATTCTCTAATGAATAAAAAAAAGACATTCCTGAAATTTCTCTTCCTTACATTCTATTTGCACATTAATTTCCCATTATAAAACTGTATGTAAATTCCTCAAGAAAACTTTTGGCCCTCCACACATTAAAAAGTCATATTTATGAACACTTTTTAAAAGAATCTATGTATTGGGAAAGCATTACTCAAGATAAAACAGAAAATAAAAATAAACAGCATGGTATATTTTATGAGGTAGAAGTAACAGAAAAATGTGAAAACAGCTCAGTGCTTTGAAGATTTGATTATGTTTCTCTCAGAGTTCAATGTCCTTTAATACCTATAATGGTACGTTCAAAGTAATTACTTTAAATTATTCCTATATTTCTATAATCAATTATATCAATTTCTATAATCAATTATATAAATGTCCTCTTTCCATTTATCTTGGTTCCATTTATCTTGGTGTCATAAAATCACACAAGGATATAGGAGAGGAAGGTCATTTTATTAATTCTACTGTTTGTAGGCACTGTACTCTCCTCTCTCTGACGCTTTCATAGAAGCCCTGTAAAACCTTAAAAAAAAAAACCACCTTATCTCTTCCTGGTCTAAGACCTTTACTGTCCACAAGATGGATAGACAAATGCTTATTTGTTTGAAAGCATTTAAGACTTGTAATCAAGCCTTCTAACCTCCCTAGGACTGAGGAACAACCAGGCTTTTATTGTAGCTGTGAGCTAAAATCAGACATAAGCAATGGTATCTCAAAATTTCACTAAAGTGAACTTAGGCATATATCAAGTTATTTTTTTTGATTACAGTGAAATTCCATAAAGGAATTAATCTTCAGAAATATAAAGGTATGTATTATGCATATTATATACAATCGATGCAACTATTTTACTCACCAATTCCATTAAATCTTTTAACTTCCCGATTTCTTCTGGAATGGATACCAGTTTATTATTACTGAGGACCAAAACTTTAAGGGGAAGATCAAATAGGTATTTTGGCAATGTTGATAAAAGATTTCGACTGAAAAGAATAAGAAAGTCTCATTATGAGAAATATGTCTGAAACTTGACATGTTATGTTGAAAAAGAACAGATCACCTCAAAAGTAAATTTTCACTAAATAGTAACTATCATTTAATGAGTGCTTACTTTGTAACAGGCTAAAATCTTTACATGCACTATCTCACTTAATCCTCATAGTAACCCCACAAGACTATTATCTCCATTATACAAGTAAAAATGAAGGTTAAAATTGCTTAAGTGACTTGCCCAGGCACAACAGACTGCAAAGCCTGTGCTGTTACCTATGATATTGTCCTACACACCACCAGCCCTCAAAACCTAGAATTATTCTTCTGAGCTAGAAATTGCTAGAACCTTGCTCTCTGGCATAATTTCACTATATTCAATACCTCTACACCCCTAGGGAAAGGCTCCAAGGATAAATTTGCATGTGCTGTGTTCAAATTTATGAAAGAATGAATAGAATTATATCTTTAAAAACATGTAGTAACCCTAACCCATTCGCTTTTGTTATGGGTTTATGGTAGAACAGTCTACTAGCACCTTTATCTCAGCTCAAAGTTGATACAACATTCCTGTCTCTGTGCATACATTTAAATATAAGGACAACTAACATTTATTGAGTGCTTACTATGCGGCAGGCCATGTTCAGAGCACCTCACATGAATTAACTTGACTAACCCTCAAAACAACCTACTTTAGGAAGATAGACACTTTCATGATGCCCATTTTACAGATGAAGAAAAAGTCTAAAAGAGATTAAGTAAACTGCTCAAAGTCACAGAGCTGGTAAGTGGAAGAGTCAGGATTCAAATCCAGGCAATTTGGCTCTGGGTCCCTTACCCTCAAACTAATTTTGGTCAAATTTACATGCCAATGCAGACTGACCCAAACAATCCCTGCTGTAGACTGTTTGTGTCCTCCCCATTCAAAACTATAATGTTGAAACCTAATCCCCAATGTGATGGTATTTGGAGGTGGGGCCTTAGGGAGGTGGATCAGTGGCCTTAAAAAGAGATCCCAGAGAGCTCCCTTGCTCTTTACGCCATGTGAGGACTCAGCTAGAAGCCAGCCATCTATATGAACCAGGAAGCAAGTCTTCTCCAGACACGAATCTGCTGGCACTTTGAACTTGAACTTCCCAGCCCCCAGAACTGTGAAAAATAAATTTCTGTTGTTTATAAGCCACCCAGTCTATGGTATTGTTACAGCACCACGAGAACAGACTAAGACAATCCTACTACCAAAATATATAAAGTGCATCATTATATTTACATACTACCAAGCATTCATTAGCAATTTGCTATTATTTTTCCTGCTTTTCAAAGTGATATTTATAGACTTGTACCTAGCATTTTGTGTAACATGCAGGCAACAAAAGCCCAATGTTACCCCACTGGGGGGACTTCAAGAACTTTCACCTCATTTTATGCTCGCAGAGGATGTCCAGAAACACTAGACTAGCTTCAATCACATGGCACAGACTTTAATAAAAAAGGATAATGCCCCAAGACCAGCAATCCTAGCGAACTGGTGGAATGTCAAATATGCCAGGTGCTTGTCACAACCCTTGCACTTTAAGGATCAAGTAGGATGCTTGGGAAAGTGGTCTGTCTAGAGCACACAGGGATCTTCCTGAGGATTCCACTGAAAAGGAGAGTAGAATCCAGGAAGAAAGAAAGAGCTAAAAAATTATCTTACAAGTTTCTCAAGATCTTCTCACCAAAATAAAAACTAAACAGGAAAAAGAATGGCACATACAAACTCATTCTAATCTCCCTCACACCAAGAAAGTTTAAAAATTGGCTTCTTTTCTTCCCTTAAGAAGCAGGTTTATCGAGTTAGCAGTCAGCTTTCCATTTCTTTATACACAGCTAATAAGTCATCAATCTTCACTTTTTTGCCACACGTTTTAGAGATAGTCAAAGGAAGTCAGTCACTAGAACAAATGTTATTTTAATACAGTGTATTCAAAAATTTCTCCGACTGTAAACAAAAACCAGGAGTCAACTTTCAGAGATCAAAACAGGAAAGAATCACAGAAAGTTTTAGCAGAACTATTCTAAGATCTACCATACATGTTAATATAGAAATGTAATTCAATTTTGACAAATCACTTTTTCCATAAAAGAACAAAATAAAAAAAAGACAAAAAACTTAAAAATACCTCACTTTCCTCAAACCTTTCCCAAGCGAGGCCAAGGAGATTATGTACCCAATTAGAGAAAGGAACAACCCAAATGACCAACCTCTATGAAAGGAAATTCCTCTCACACATTTTAAGGTGTAAAATGGTTTCAGTTAAAGTATTATATTCAGTTATAGTATGTACTGACAGGTTACACCACTGGGGGAGACATAAATAATATATCACAGAGAGAAAGAAATGCTATTATTTATGTATATTAATTATATTTACTATTTCCCTATATGAGAATTTAGACAAGTAACTTTGTTAAGGAAGTGGGAAGAAATTATTCCTTATAACTAGAAACATAAAAGAAAAATAAGAAAAAGATTCTAAAGTTAAGTCACAATATACCAGTTTCCATGCAACGTCACTCATTTGATAGGGCAATTTTTTCTTATACTTATTCAATGTTCACTCTATTATAAATATAGGGTAATAGCTAAGAATGAGAGTTCTATAGCCATACTGCTGCTTTGATTTGAATCTTGGCTCTACCACTTGCGATATATATAATTTTGGGCAAATAGTTAACCTCTCTCTGTGCTTCAGTTTCCTCATCTGCAGTGCAGGGATAATTAACCACGTACCTCAAAATGCTGTTGTGAAGATGTGATGAGGTAATATGGGTAAAGTATTTGTAACACTGCTTGGCACACAGTAAGCACTTATTATTAACATCAATTACCTGCTTCCTAACCTTCCAATACTCCCATGCCAATCTATCCATCCTTGAAGTAGCAACAGGAAGTCACGAGAGTGAAAAATATAAATCAAGAACTGTTTCTTTATAATGTTCCACTTTAACTGAGGATGCATATAAATAAATCTGTGTTGTGGTGCTATGATTTCAGTAAAATATTTCTGATCTAAAGCCTTGGTACTCAAAGTGATCTAAGGACCAGCAGGCATGGGCATTACCAGGGAGCTGTTAGAAATGCTGGCCCCACTGCAGACCTATGGAATGAGAATCTGCATCTGATTCCTGTGCACAGTAAAGTTTGAGAAGCACTGCTGTCAA
The DNA here is from genome assembly GCF_964270905.1 of Leucopleurus acutus. NCBI lineage: Eukaryota > Metazoa > Chordata > Mammalia > Artiodactyla > Delphinidae > Leucopleurus > Leucopleurus acutus. The sequence goes on from NC_139148.1 coordinate 99,670,809, forward strand.
GAACAAGACCAAAAGCCTATAATGTGGGTATATAAAAAATATAAATAAGATACTCCTGAGATATAGGCTACATAGCCAAACCAAATACATTCCTTTTCAACTAAAAAGAATCAGAACTGTAATAAAAAACAAAATCTACCCCCCCAAAATTGTTTCCTTACCTAATATTAAGGTATGTTAACATCTGTAGGTTTTTAATGGCTTCAGGAATGGTTTTGATGCAATTATGATATAAATTTAACGTTTCAAGAGGTGCAAATAACCAGACATCAGAAGGAATTTCTGTAAAACGATTTCTTGAAAGATCTGAAAAATAAAAGTAATGTTTGAGTGTCAAACATACACCTGTATTTATGGAATTAACAGAACTATTTTCACACTTGCTGAATCACTTACAATCCAAGCAACTATTTCAAATATTGACCTCATGGAAAGTCTGTTCATTAACAAACCGTACTTTATATACTTCACTATCTTTAAACATTTTCTTTTAAAGTATCAGTGAGGAATTCTCTCTGATATTTAAAAACACGAAAAAAACCTCCCCTGATCCCACATCAGCCTCCATCCACCTCTGCCTCCTTTATAGCCAAATTTACATAAATCTACAACATAACTGTCTAACTTACCATGGACTTCTCAACCCACTGTAATTTGCTTTCTATTCATTTTCATGCCCACCAAGGTCACCAACAGCCTCCATTATCAACCACCAGTCAGCCATCTGGAAATATTTCTCTTCCCTTGGCTTGGAAGACTACATTTCTGGATCATTTCCTATTATCTCCCTGGCTACTTCTTAGTCTCTTGCTAGATTCTTCTCTACCCATACTGTGAATATTAGTGTTCCTAAGGGCTGTGACATAAGGTACTCTTTCCTTAAGATATATACTCTATTAGGTGATTTTATCCAAAACCGGGGTTAGTATTCACATATTGACAAATTTCAAATTAAATATATGTTTGAACACCTATGTTCTAATCTTTAGGACTTCCTCTGGATATCTCTCAGGCACCTCAAACTCTCCAAGTGTAAAATCGGAACTGAAGATCTTCTTCCACATATTTCTTTCTCTCATCTTAGATAATGTCACCAATATCCTGCTCACGAGCTGCTCAAACCACAAACTTGTTCGCCCTTGATTCCTTCCTCTCCTAAATTATTCCAGGTACACACAAATATACTTCTATGCATTTAAGTTTTCATAAAAATAAAATCATGGAATTATTATAACTATTATACCTCTATTGACAGTTTATTTGTTAAATGAAAATTTGAAAAATATTTAGGATATCATGTGGCAGGTTGAAAAAAAATACCCTAAAAGCGTTTCTCAACCAAAGTACGATTGACCTTTTGGGCTGTATAACTATTTGTTGTATGAGGCTATCCTGGGCATGGTAGGATATTTAGCAGCATCCCTGACAACTACCTACTAGATGCTAGTAACACCCTCTAGTCATGAAAGCCAAAAAATGTCCCCTGGAGTACAAACCCTCCTACCCTTGTTGAGGACCACTGCCTGAACAACTATCAAATTAGCTATCTTACAGCAGGAATATACTTTGCTTACACAACTTCATTATACTTATTTGGTTAAAAACATAAGACTATCATTCACCTCTGTCAAGAAGAACATCTATAGTGTATTTTAGCCCACTGTATCTCACTTAGCATATGGTATGCCCTCATAAGAACAGCTTCCTACCAACACTCAACTTCCTCACTCTGAGGGATAAGACCTACATATTTAGCAGTATAATAAATTCCCTATTCAGAATATTAATATACATGTATTAATATGTTTTTATGTATGTGTGTATACACACACTCACCTAATGCAAAATTTCATAATTGGCGAAAGAAAACTTTAGTTATGATTATATAATATAAAGATTAATTTGGATTCTTCTTCCTCCCACCATAAGATTCTAAATAACTAAATAAAAGGATAGACAGAATTATTAGAAACCAAATTCTGAACTTTCATTTTCCTGGCTCACCTCCTCTGAGCACCCAAGCATCGTGCAGTTCTATTTAGGGGGAAAAATTAAGTCTTTTTTTTTTTTTTTTAGTTTAGAATGTTTCTTTTACAGTTGACTTTTACCTCTTATTCTTGTAACTTCAGAATCCTGGGAGTTGGGCTTCCCTGGTGGTGCAGTGGTTAAGAATCCGCCTGCCAATGCAGGGGGCACAGGTTCAAGCCCTGGTCCGGGAAGATCCCACATGCTGTGGAGCAACTAAGCCCGTGTGCCACAACTATTGAGTCTGCGCTCTAGAGCCCACAAGCCACGACTACTGAGCCCACGCACCACAACTACTGAAGTCCGCGCACCTAGAGCCCATGCTCCACAATAAGAGAAGCCAACGCAATAAGCCCGTGCTCTGCAACAAAGAGTAGCACCCACTCACTGCAATGAGAGAAAGCCCATGTGCAGCAATGAAGACCAAACACAGCCCAAAAAAAAAAAAAAAAAAATCCTGGGAGTTGGGAGTTGAAAATTACTGATTACAGTTAATTTGAAATACTAAAAACAAAATTATGCCCAGTTTGTTATTCTGTATATCTAGTAAGTACTCATAAATAATACACTGGCCCTAGAAACAGATGATGGTAGCTTGCATTGAGACTCCAAGAACAGGGATTTTAAAAAGTAGATAGAATTTGAAATATATTTGATATTAGTACTTCCAAGAATTGGGCAAGTGATTGTTTATGTGGGATAAATAAGAGGTAGTAATTGAGGATGGCACCTAGAATTCTGGCCTAGGCAACTAAATGATGCTACTTAATAGATGAGTGAGAAGTGGAACAGGATTTTTGTTCTTGTTTTTGCTGTTAGGGTTTTGTTTTGTTTTTTGAAACAGAGGTTAGAATCAAGGGTTCAATTTTATATTTGTACAAACTGAGATAACTGAAAGATATCCCACAGGGGACTGTGAAACGGACAGTTAATCAGATCATTCTGGATCTCAGACATGAGGTCTGGGATGGATATATTAAACTGAAAGTTGTGGGAATATGGTTAGTACTCTAAAATCATAGAAATGGAAGACATCACCTAAAATCAGAGTATTGAGTCAGAAAGAAAGTTCAAGACTGGGCCATCCAGAAGACCAAGACTTATAAGTTGAGCAGTAAAAACACAACAAGCAGAGAAGACTGAAAATAATAGTCAAGAGAAAACACAAAAATCACAATAAAGAGAGTGTTCAAAGAAGTAACCAGAGAAAAAGACAAAATATCAGTATTAATAATTTAAATAATATCAGGATATTATTTTAAAAATTTATATATTATTGTATGATGCTTCATGTTCTTTCCCCTCCAAAAGCAAGATTATTTAGTTAAATTACAACATAGTTACAATCCTGAAGCCTGTGGAACAAAAACCACATTCACAGAAAGACAGACAAGATGAAAAGGCAGAGGGCTATGTACCAGATGAAGGAACAAGATAAAACCCCAGAAAAACAACTAAATGAAGTGGAGATAGGCAACCTTCCAGAAAAAGAATTCAGAATAATGATAGTGAAGATGACCCAGGACCTCGGAAAAAGAATGAAGGCAAAGATCGAGAAGATGCAAGAAATGTTTAACAAAGACCTACAAGAATTAAAGAACAAACAAACACAGATGAACAACAAAATAACTGAAATGAAAACTACACTAGAAGGAATCAATAGCAGAATAACTGAGGCAGAAGAACGGATAAGTGACCTAGAAGACACAATGGTAGAATTCACTGCTGTGGAACAGAATAAAGAAAAAACAATGAAAAGAACTGAAGACAGCCTAAGGGACCTCTGGGACAACATTAAACGCAGCAACATTTGCACTACAGGGGTCCCAGAAGGAGAAGAGAGAGAGAAAGGACCCAAGAAAATATCTGAAGAGATTATACTCGACAACTTCCCTAACATGGGAAAGGAAATAGCCACCTAATTCCAGGAAGTGCAGAGAGACCCGTACAGGATAAACCCAAGGGGAAACACACTGAGACACATAGTAATCAAATTGGCAAAAATTAAAGACAAAGAAAAATTATTGAAAGCAGCAAGGGAAAAACGACAAATAACATACAAGGGAACTCCCATAAGGTTAACAGCTGATTTCTCAGCAGAAACTCTACAAGCCGGAAGGGAGTGGCATGATATACTTAAAGTGATGAAAGGGAAGAACCTACAACCAAGATTACTCTACCTAGCAAGGATCTCATTCACATTCGATAGAGAAATCAAAAGCTTTCCAGATAAGCAAAAGCTAAGAGAATTCAACACCACCAAACCAGCTCTACAACAAATGCTAAAGGAACTTCTCTAAGTGGGAAACACAAGAGAAGAAAGGGACCTACAAAAACAAACCCAAAACAATTAAGAAAATGGTAATAGGAACATACATGTCAATAATTACCTTAAACGTGAATGGATTAAATGCTCCAACCAAAAGACACAGGCTTGCTGAATGGATACAAAACAAGACCCATATATATGCTGTCTACAAGAGACCCACTTCAGACATAAGGACACATACAGAGTGAAAGTGAGGGGAATGGAAAAAGATATTCCATGCAAATGGAAATCAAAAGAAAGCTGGAGTAGCAATACTCATATCAGATAAAATAGACTTACAAATAAAGAATGTTACAAGAGACAAGGAAGGACACTATATAACAACCAAAGGATCAATCCAAGAAGAAGATAGAACAATTATAAATATATATGCACCCAATAAAGGAGCATCTCAGGGCTTCCCTGGTGGCGCAGTGGTTGAGAGTCTGCCTGGCGATGCAGGGGACATGGGTTTGTGCCCCAGTCCATGAAGATCCCACATGCCACGGAGCAGCTGGGCCCGTGAGCCATGGCCGCTGAACCTGCGCATCCAGAGTCTGCGCGTCCGGGGCCTGTGCTCCACAACGGTAGAGGCCACAACAGTGAGAGGTCCGTGTACCACAAAAAAAAAAAAAAAAAAAAAAAGGAGCATCTCAATACGTAAGGCAACTGCTAACAGCTATAAAAGAGGAAATCGACAGTAACACAACAATAGTGGGGGACTTTAACACCTCACTTACAACAAAGGACAGATCATCCAAACAGAAAATTAATAAGGAAACACAAGCTTTAAATGACACAATAGACCAGATAGATTTAATTAATATTTATAGGACATTCCATCCAAAAACAGCAGATTACACTTTCTTCTGAAGTGCACACAGAACATTCTCCAGGATAGATCACATCTTGGGTCACAAATCAAGCCTCAGTAAATTTAAGAAAATTGAAATCATATCAAGCATCTTTTCTGACCACAATGTTATGAGATTAGACATCAATTACATGGGAAAAAAATGTAAAAAACACAAACACATGGAAGCTAAACAATACGTTACTAAATAACCAAGAGACCACTGAAGAAATCAAAGAGGAAGTCAAAGAATATCTAGAGACAAATGACAATGAAAACACGACAGTCCAAATCCTATGGGATGCAGCAAAAGCAGTTCTAAGAGGGAAGTTTATAGCAATACAATCCTACCTCAAGAAACAAGAAAAATCTCAAATAAACAATCTAACGTTACACCTAAAGGAACTAGAGAAAGAAAAACAAAAAAACCCAAGGTTAGTAGGAGGAAAGAAATCATGAAGATCAGAGCAGAAATAAATGAGATAGAAACAAAGAAAACAATAGCAAAGATCAATAAAACTAAAAGCTGGTCCATTGAGAAGATTAAAAAAATTGATAAGCCATTAGCCAGACTCATCAAGAAAAAGAAGGAGACGATGCAAATCAATAAAATTAGAGCTGAAAAAGGAGAAGTTACAACAGATAATGCAGAAATACAAAGCATCCTAAGAGACTACTACAAGCAACTCTATGCCAATAAAATGGACAACCTGGAAGAAATGGACAAATTCTTAGAAAGGTAGAGCCTTCCATGACTGAACCAGGAAGAAATAGAAAATATGAATGGACCAATCACAAGTAATGAAATTGAAACTGTGGTTACAAATCTTCCAACAAACAAAAGTCCAGGACCAGATGGCATCACAGGTGAATTCTATCAAACATTTAGAGGAGAGTTAACACCCGTCCTTCTCAAACTCTTCCAAAACACTGCAGAGGAAGGAACACTCCCAAACTCATTTTACGAAGCCACCATCAACCTGATACCAAAACCAGACAAAGATACTACAAAAAAAGAAAATTACAGACCAATATCACTCATGAATATAGATGCAAAAATACCCAACAAAATACTAGCAAACAGAATCCAACAACACACTGAAAGGACCATACACCATGATCAAATGGGATTTATCCCAGGGATGCAAGGATTCTTCAATATACGCAAATCAATCAATGTGACACACCATATTAACAAATTGAAGAAGCAAAACCATATGATCATCTCAATAGATGCAGAAAAAGCTTTTCACAAAATTCAACACCCATTTATGATAAAAACTCTTCAGAAACTAGGCATAGAGGGAAGCTACCTCAACATAATAAAGGCCATATACGACAAACCCACAGCAAACATTATTCTCAATGGTGAAAAACTGAAAGCATTTCCTCTAAGATCAGGAACAAGGCAAGGATGTCCGCTCTCACCACTATTATTCAACATAGTTTTGGAAGTCCTAGCCAAGGCAATCAGAGAAGAAAATGAAATAAAAGGAATACAAATTGGAAAAGAAGAAGTAAAACTGTCACTGTTTGCAGATGACATGATACTATACATAGGGAATCCTAACGATGTCCCCAGAACACTACTAGAGCTAATCAATGAATTTGGTAAAGTTGCAGGATATAAAATTAATGCACAGAAATCTCTTGCATTCCTATACACTAATGATGAAAAATCTGAAACAGAAATTAAGGAAACACTCCCATTTACCACTGCAACAAAAAGAATAAAATACCTAGGAATAAACCTACCTAGGGAGACAAAAGATCTGTATGCAGAAAACTATAAGACACTGATGAAAGAAATTAAAGATGATACAAACAAATGGAGAGATATACCATGTTCTTGGATTGGAAGAATCAATATTGTGAAAATGACTATACTACCCAAAGCAATCTACAGATTCAATGCAATCCCTATCAAATTACCAATAACATTTTTTACAGAACTAGAACAAAAAATCTTAAAATCTGTATGGAGACACAAAAGATCCCGAATAGCCAAAGCAGTCTTGAGGGAAAGAAACGGAGCTGGAGGAATCAGACTCCCTGACTTCAGACTACATTACAAAGCTATATTAATCAAGATAATATGGTACTGACACAAAAACAGAAACATAGATCAATGGAACAGGATAGAAAGCCCAGAGATAAACCCACGTACCTATGGTCAACTAATCTATGACAAAGGAGGCAAGGATATACAAAGGAGAAAAGACAGTCTCTTCAATAAGTGGTGCTGGGAAAACTGGACAGCTACATGTAAAAGCATGAAATTAGAACACTCCCTAGCACCATACACAAAAATAAACTCAAAATTGATTAGAGACCTAAATGTAAGACCGGACACTATAAAACTCTTAGAGGAAAACATAGGAAGAACACTTTTTGACATAAATCACAGCAAGATCTTTTTTGATCCACCTCCTAGAGTAATGGAAATAAAAACAAAAATAAACAAATGGGACCTAATGAAACTTCAAAGCTTTTGCAGAGCAAAGGAAACTACAAACCAGACGAAAAGACAACCCTCCGAATGGGAGAAAATATTTGCAAACGAATCAACGGACAAAGGATTAATCTCCAAAGTATATAAACAGCTCATGCAGCTCAGTATTAAAAAAACAAACAACCCAATCCAAAAATGGGCAGAAGACCTAAATAGACATTTCTCCAAAGAAGACACACAGATGGCCAAGAAGCACATGAAAAGCTGCTCAACATAACTAATCACTAGAGAAATGCAAATCAAAACTACAATGAGATATCACCTCACACCAGTTAGAATGGGTATCCTCAGAAAATCTACAAACAACAAATGCTGGAGAGGGTGTGGAGAAAAGGGAACCCTCTTGCACTGTTGGTGGGAATGTAAATTGATACAGCCACTATGGAGAACAGTATGGAGGTTCCTTAAAAAGCTAAAAATAGAATTATCATATGACCCAGCAATCCCACTACTGGGCATATACCCAGGGAAAACCATAATTCAAAAAGACACATGCACCCCAATATTCATTGAAGCACTATTTACAATAGCCACGACATGGAAGCAATCTAAATGCCCATTGACAGACGAATGGATGAAGAAGATGTGGTACATATATACAATGGAATATTACTCAGCCATAAAAAGGAACGGAATTGGGTCATTTGTAGAGATGTGGATGAATCTGGAGACTGTCATACAGAGCAAAGTAAGTCAGAAAGAGAAAAACAAGTATCGTATATTAATGCATATATGTGGAACCTAGAAAATGGTACAGATGAACCGGTTTGCAAGTCAGAAATAGAGACAGATGTAGAGAACAAACGTATGGACACCAAGGGAGGAAAGTGGCGGGGGGTGGGGTGGGGTGGGGTGATGAATTGGGAGATTGGGATTGACATGTATACAGTGATGTGTATAAAATAGATAACTAATAAGAACCTACTGTATAAAAAAATAAAAAATAATAATAATATTATGAGTTCCCTTAGGGAATTTAATTAAATTCATAAACTATTTTCTGAATGAGGTAGGATATTTATTTAGTAAATACCACTTAAAATTACAATTATTATTCTAATTTAATTGAGTAAAGCATAATGAAGTTAAAATTAAAACTGAAGCCATTACAAAGCCTCTAATTAAGGAAATCTTGTTCTAGGCTTTTTCAGATTTTAAATATGTATAAACATCTTTTCTAAGAATTGGGTAAACAGAAAAAGAGTGGCAAAAGACAAATACAACCATAGAGGCAAAGATAGGCAATAACACAAAACTGTATTTTAATTTCTTGATCTCATACTAACAGCATCTCATATTTTCCTTCAAAAAAGTGAAAATTAACGTTTACATAGATATAATGGATAAAATTTAACTCTGATTTAAATTTTTATCTTGTGATGTACAATTAAACCATAAGGAAGTTTTTATAACATTAAAAATCATTTAATGAACACGTGCACTGGGGCAACTAGAATAACATGACTAAAAAAGAACATATTCATACTCAAGAAGTACATGCAAAATTGGTATTTTATTTAATATGGTTCCATCTAAAGATGGAAAACAAACTGTTAATTTACTCCTTATGGGGAGATTCATTTCACAACAGCTTTAAAGTCTGCCTTCTTAGGGGACAAGTAGGACTTGGGAAAAGACAATTATAAAGATGTTTCACCTTTCCCACACACACAAAAAAGGAAATTAAAATTTGCTCCTTATCTTCCTGCAGTAAGCTGAATGGTGTCCCTCAAAGATATCAGGTCCTAATTCCTGGAACCTGTGAATGTTGGCTTATAGGGTAAAAATTTTTGCAGATATAATTAAGTATCCTGCAATGGAGATTATCCTGCATCACCCAGCTGGGCCCTAAATGCCATCACATGTATCTTTATAGGAGGAAGACAGAGGGAAATGAGACAGACACATTGAGCAAAAGGCCATGTGAAGATGGAGGCAGGCATTGGAGTGATGTGGCTTAGGAATGCCAGCAGTCACCAGAAGCTGGAAGAGGCAAGGAATGGATTCTCTGCTAGAGCCTCCAGAGGATTTACGGTCCTGCTGAAACCTTGATTTTAGCTTCAAAAGACTTATTTTGGACTTCTGGTCTCAAGAACTATAAGAGAATAAATTTCTGTTGTTTCAAACCACCAAGTTTGTAGTCACTAGTTACAGCAGCCACAGAAAATAAACAGATTTCTCAAAAATCAGAATTAATGAAAGAATGCCTGCAAAAAAATTTTTAATTAAATAGTTGTACATTTTTTTTCTTAAACAGTAAGGTGATATCTCAGTATCCTTGAGGATAAGTGCCTTTATAACCACTGAACTAGTTTTCTTTTGTCTTGGTTTTTATTATAAAATCATATCAAGCAGTATTGGCAATAACTCAACAGTAGACAGACTGCTGTGTACTGTTTCCTGCCTCCTTCAAATTGCTCCTTGTAAAACTGCTGGGAGCCTGTTAGACGTTAATAGATCATTTTAAATAATCTGATCTAAATTATGTTCTGTATCACTCTTGAGCTTCAGAGGTCAAAGAAGCTAGAGAAGGGAAGAGAGGAGTCAGATGGAATGGAAATCTGTTTGCTGCCTCCCAGGCTGCAGCCACAAGAGCCACAGACGGGTCCATCTGTCACCCAGTGCATTTCTTGGCCCACCAGCTAGCATTTCTGCCAAAATATAGAAAATGACTTTCAGAAAGTATACTATTATACTGTACTAATTACAGTTTTATTTTACTCAGTGTTCAAAAGGCTGTATGACTTTTGTCACACATCGTTAAAACGAACTAAGATACATGAGTCTTCTCTGGGTGATAATAATATAGATTGCTATAGTCCCTCTTATTTTAAAAAAATGCCAGATTACGTTTGAAAATCTGTCACATTTTCACCTATGGAAAAACTTCTAACAATGATGTGTGTTTTAGAAAACACTCATCAGTAACAGAGATAGAGAATTTTCTGCTTAAAGAAACATGACAGTTAAGGAGAGAAATAATTTGAAGTCAGAACTTTAAATTCACATCAACAATAACCTAAGTGGAACTGAAGCAACTGTCTCATGTGTGCGCGTGTGTGCGCGCGCACGCACCCTCCACATATGCTAGGTCAGAAGGCTATGGGCTTTGCATAATCATTTCTAATCCTCATAACAACCTTATGAGGTAGCCACTATTCCTCATTATACATATGAATCAAAGACATATTGAATGGCATGACTATAATGTTAAAAAACTAGTAATAACTGACAGCAGAGGGGTTCCAAACTCAGATATGACTTCTAAGTCCATGTTCTATGTGTGCTTTTCCACTCCTCCAACACACTATTGTGACTTCCTGTCCCAGATTTCAAATATTCTGTTCCACTGGAACCACAAAGCAGGGTCAGAGACATTCTAAATCTCCTAACTACATTCATATCCTAGATTTCTTCTTGCAATAAGAAGCAGAACATACATCTTACTTCAAGTCCCAATTTTTAGTTAAGAAAATAATGAACACCATTATAAAGCTCTCAGCTGTTCCCAATTTACCATTTCAGGACTGTTTAGTCTGAGCCAAAACATAGCTTTCTTGGCTCCTTAAAGAATGGACCCTTGGGCTTCCCTGGTGGCGCAGTGGTTGAGAGTCCGCCTGCCGATGCAGGGGACGCGGGTTCGTGCCCCGCTCTGGGAGGATCCCGCGTGCCGCGGAGCGGCTGGGCCCGTGAGCCATGGCAGCGGAGCCTGCGCTCCACAGCGGGAGAGGCCACAACAGTGAGAGGCCCGCGTACAGCTAAAAAAAAAAAAAAAAAAAAGAATGGACCCTTATTAATTTTTCAATATTTTAACCAACTCAATAAACAAAGATTAAAAAGAAAATGAAAAAGTAAAGGAGTTTCTTCAAAAGATTCGTAACATTTTATAGGCTGAGTACCTGTCAAGAACTCTAAAGGATCTGAGACTTTAGCCTACTTGTCAGCCAACAAGCTAGCCTACCACAGTTGAATGGAGGCTGGCAGAAGGCATGAGACTCCTGCGTGTCAGAGGACTTTATTACTCACAGCACGGCAAGTGGCATGAGCAGCAAGTCTGTATCAGTTCCTCTTGCCCCCCAAATCTCACAGGGGCAACATATATGGGTATAGATGGATACCTGCACATACAATACATCACATTAAAGGAGAGGAAGTCTAAGCTGAGGGAACCCAAATCTTTTATAATAGACAGTACACATGCCTGTACTTTGTTCGAAGGGAGACATTATTTTACTGGATAATAAGCATGATTGTCCTTTCTTCAAAAAGATAGTCCTGAACAAAGGGCAGTTAGTGCCTCACTCCCAAGATATGCCGAAACATGAGACCCACGGAAAATTATCTCCCAAGGTGTACATTCCTTATTGACCAAGGATCAGAAGTTGCAGCCTCACCACAGAAAACACACAAGGTAAAATAATTAAATATCATAAGCATCAAATTCTCTGTGGTTCTGCCCTTAGAGTCTGGGACAGAGGCAGGCAAATCCTGATTCTCACCTTCCAAGTCTCATTCTTATTTCCCAGGCAGCATTCTGACTTGACTCATAGGCTGTGCCACTCATTCAAAATTCCATTAAGCACCATGAATTAGGTACTACGTGTTAGGGTAGCTAAAAGCCAGTCAGACACCAAGTCTAAGCAATCCCAATTATTGTTCCACCCTAGCACCAAATATTATCGGCTCAGATAATAACACTTCAGTGAAAGGAACTATGAAAAAAAAAATCACCCCCACTTAGTTCAACTAAAAGTGTGATTTTTTACAAAGCTGTTGTGATGGGACCAATACTTCATAATCCTTGGGGTGTATCTCACAGTTTACAGAAGTCCTACAGACTGAAAAATGAGGTATAACTGTTATTTAGTAGATGAGCACTAGACTGTATCTGAATTACATTCTAATTCTACTGATGATTACCTATAAAAGATCGCCAAAATCACTTAATTACTACTACTCATTATCTCAGAGCTACTGAAAATGAGTAAACATTCTGTAACAACCTAAAATCCTTAGAGGAAGTAAGTAAAAGAAACGACAGGAAAATTATCAATTTGTACCTAATGATATATAATGTTCATAAAGATCTAAAATAAAATGATGGAAATTGACAATTATATTCAGTTCTTATTACACGGAAAATATATGCTAGAATTATGTCTTTAGGAGAGTGCATAAAATCAACTAACTAAAATACTTATTTCCTAACATGAAAATGAAAAAAATTTTCTGTGCTCTTCAGTAACTGATATTACTCAAATGTGAGCAGTTACAGCACGTAAAATCTGATTAATACGCTCTCAAATACTAATGCTTCCTTACCTACTTTTCCATCTAAAAGAAGTGTTAGGACTAGAAACAAAAGCAACAAGAAAACAGGAGGCACCACAGCTGTCTGTCAATGCAAGAATGGAGAGTGTCTTTGAAGTATTAGACTCTGATGTTGGAACCTGATGGGAAATGACAACCCCATGGCTCTGGCATCTGCTTTCAACAGATGCCCTCAGCAAAGACAGGTGATTTCTTGATTCAGTATTCCCTAGAAGGGTATTGTGCTGTCATTCAGGAAAAGATAATGAAAAGTCAGTCTATAACATTAAAGCCTTGTTGAATAAGATGTACAGCTCAAGAATTTCTAAGCTACTCCATGATGTTAAAATATTAACCATAAGTACAGTGGAGAGGAAAAAAAAGTATGAAGTAGATATTAGAAAAAGTGAAGAAAAAATGCTTTAAAGCCAACAGTTATGAGAAACAATAACAAGCAGACCTTAGTGACCTGCAGCAACCAATAATGGAAGGCTCCTTTTGAGCACAGGCACTTTGAGAAGCAAGGGGGCAAACAAAAACAGATGCTGCAAGGAGAAACCACAGCTGCTAACCAGAGGGTAGATTATATGCATGCTCAGTGAGAAAAGGACTGTGAGTCATACAACTATTAAGCCACGTGGAAGGACAAGACTTTATTTTTTTTAAGGGGGGAGGGGCAGCTCTATGCACAGTTGTCTGTAGGAAATTCTACAAAGTGTTTCAATTTCACCAAGAAATAATGCAGTATAATGACATTCAAACATCAAAGTGATATTTGAGAATGACACTATACTTCAACCCCTATAAAATTTATTAGACTATAAATTTGGCATTTTGAATTCATGTAGTATTATTTATTAAGTGGTTCTTGAAAAACTTTTATTTTCAAAAGACAAATGTTAGAGCCTCATCACATAACTTTCACTAAAATAAATTCCAGATGGAAGAAAAAGATAAACATGAAAAATGAATCATAAAAAACTAGCAAAACATTCTAGTGAATAGTCACTCAATTCTAGAATGAGGGATGGACTTTCAAAGCATCAAATACAGAAATAATTCACAAATGAAAAGATTTCTAGATTTAGCTACATAAAAAGGAAAACTGCAGTCTATCAAAAAGCAAAATGATAACAACAACTCATAGATAAAGCCTGGCCCAAGGACATAAACAGATTCAAAAATGAAAATTATCAATGACCAAGATGTATATGAAAATATATTCAACCTCACTGTTAATCAAAAGAAATGTAAAGAATAAGACACTATAATTCACCCATCAAATTTAAAAGTTTTCAAAGATATTACCCAATGTTGGCAAGGCTAGTTTGAATTGGGCACTTCCCCATATACCGCTGATGGAAATTCAAAATGAGGTAACCTGTCTAGAAGGAAATTTGCCAATATGAATCAAGAGCCTTAAAAATGTTCATACCCATTGATCCAAGAATTCAATCTCTAGCAATTTTTAAAACCAAATAAAGATGCATAAAAAACGATGTACATTTCAGTTATTTAATAGAGTAGGAAATTAGAAACAACTTCAATGTCCAACAATAGGTAAAGGCTAAATAAAATACAGTATACCCTCAAAGTGAAATATCCCGCAACGTTTAAAAATAATATTATAGACTTGATTCCTTAATATGGAAATAAGAATGCTCAGAGGGTAAAAACTAGAACACTCAAAATATTAAACTATATACACAGTATGAGCCAATTGTTTCCTTTTAAAATGTACATTTTATACACTCAGTATATACACATACAAAGACCGACAGGTATGTATGTACAAGGTGATGAGTGTGGGGGTATGAAGGAAATACACCAAAATGTTAATGCTTACTCAAGGTTGGAAGAATAAGGAGCGTTTTGTATTTTCTTCTTTATGCTTTTAATATTCTAAATTTTCTACAATAAGCAAGCATGCTTCTGTTATAAGGAAACACTATTAATATTATACTACTTTAAAAGTATTATATTTCAGAATGTAAACTGAATTCTAACCATATATATTTCATTCATAAGAATGATGTATCCAGACAGCTATAGGCTAATTATAAGTTGGTATTATATACAATTATTTTGTTTTTATGGGGCACAACTTGGCCCGCTACCAAACATCATCACTGTGCTGTCATGTTTTATTGCTAATCCAATATTATATGTCATAATTTTTAAAATGCAAATTACTATGAAAGTATGCACGTTTTAATGTCGAAAATCATGCTTTCATGTAAATTATTTTCATAAAGGAAACCCCCAAAACTATACAATTTGAATTGTTATAATTAGTCTGATAATGAAGTAAGCGATAACAAAACATGTCACCTTGACCATCTCTAAGATATCTGAACTGATGCATGATTAATCTAACGTTGATGTACTTTCTGCCTAGGTCAATGTCAACTAGTCACTGAAAATCAAATGGATCTGTTTATACAGTAGGCCCTCCTTATCTACAGATGGGGAACCCACAGATATGGAGGGCCAATTGTACTAGGCCATTTTACATAAGGGACTTGAGCATCTGTGGAGTTTGGTATTCGCTGGGGTCCTAGAACCAATCCCCCATGGATACTGAGGGACAAGCACACAGTATACTTTTTATTTGCATTAATTATGATACCTTAGTACATTTCTACTGCATGAGAAAGGAAAGTCTAATGTAACATAAGAACAGTCTATGTCAAACTGACTTCCCAATATAACTCTAGTAGGCTTTGGATTCCAAAACAAAAGCAGTCCTGGAGAAGGGTAAAAAAAAACAACAAAACAAAACAAAACAAAAAAACCCAAGTGCAAGCTACTATGCTAAACAAAACTAACTGCTTCATCTTTGATGTATCCAGATTAAGACAAATTTTACAGCTGGTGTACTGTGCCCCTTAAAAAAATACTGTATTGGGCTTCCCTGGTGGCGCAGTGGTTGAGAGTCCTCCTGCCGATGCAGGGGACACGGGTTTGTGCCCTGGTCCGGGAGGATCCCACATGCCGCGGAGCAGCTGGGCCCGTGAGCCATGGCCGCTGAGCCTGCGTGTCCAGAGCCTGTGCTCCACAACGGTAGAGGCCACAGCAGTGAGAGGCCCGCGTACCGGAAAAAAAAAAACAACACTGTATTTACGGAGCAAGGATCATCCTTACTTGAGCTATTTAACAAGGCACTAAATATTGGATGCTGAAATTAAAAGCAAGTTACAGTAAACTAATTACAAAGAAATGACAAATTCCACAAACCAGGCCAAAGAAAACCCCATTAGTATATCTTAAATGTTCAAGTGGCTCCTACACAGCAGCACACTGGCAGCTACCAATAAGACCAAATGGATTCAGACAGTTTATTACTAACACAGACAGAGAAAGCATGATCTGTATGGTGTCACTTCCCCATGTCCCTAGTCCCACAGGACAAAACCAAACTGGAGGGAAGGACCAAATAACAGACAACATGCACAGAGGGTTGCTCTGTCATGGAGAAGCCAACTCTAGACTGCAGCTTTGCAATTTTATACTCACGACTGTATCTGAAAGAATGTCCCATGTCTCACCAGAATGAGGGAAAGAGATAATAAACTGCCTTGAGGCAGCCTCCCACAAGATAGGGAGGTGGACACAAAATGACCTTATGTCATCTATCTTGCCATGTACCAGGGAGGATCAGAGAGTCTTTCTCCAAGATTTGAGTCAGACTGTGGTTCAGCCTTGCCTATGTGGAAATGTGCAAGATCACCAAGATACCATGGCAAAGCCATTCCTCTAGTTTATAGTCATACAAATAGAATAAGAAGTCAGTACATAAAATTATCATGCTCGTCCCATAATTTTAAGTTTAGAAATTTGACAAGCATTTACTATCAACTGTTGCAGAGAGACACTGCAGTCAACCAAACACTATAGGGTATTTTTGTACAGAAAGTGTTATCTGCCCTTAAAGAGTTTAAACTCCTCTTGAGGGAAGCAATGTAAAGCTAAGAGCACAACTGCACCTGGCTACGTACTGATATTAAATAGTAACTTAAACAACTAACAATAGAGGAATGATTAAATCAAATATGGTGCATACATACAATAGACTATTAGGCAGTCGTTAAAAATCATGTTATAAAGCATTTTTCTTCAGTGGAACAGTGGCATAAACAAAACTCTCAGAAAGAACAATTTGGAAGAAAAGTATACAACAGACTATAATGGAAAGATTTTAAGGCAACAACATTACATAAATTAATGTTGAGAAAACATTCAGTCATGAGTTGATGAGGTTTTTTACAAGAGAAGAAGTGAAAATATATACAGCAATTATTTCTGAGAGCTTATGGCAAATGGAGGACAGTAGACCAATGTAAGAAGAGAAAACTAGACCAAGACACATGAAAATAATTTTAAACAATTTAGAGCTATACTACTGGAAAATCTGCTAAACCCAAGCCAAAATAGGCATTCATCTCACAATTTTTCCTGGACTTCATCTACAAATATGATTTTCAAGATGGGATTAGTTAAAACAACAGATTAATGCTCAAAACATTTTATAATAATTTTAATGCCAAACGTTATTTAATGTCATAAACATTACTTACAAATCAATTTTATTAGTTAACCTAAATATTTAAAAGCAGTCAACTATTCTAAAATAAAAACATATTCAGTGATACAATATAACAATATATAAAAACTATAGCTAATTTGCAACTGTTAAAGTTTAATAATCATATCTCTGCTTATGAAGCAATTAATAAGCTGTTATTTCTTTTTGCTTTCTGATAGCTTTTCTTTTTTTAAATAATATAACAAAACAATAAAAACAAAAATCAGAGAGACAGTAAGAAGTCCAATCTGACTGAAGAACAGGTACATACATGAGAAGTATTTGGAAAACATAGTGGAAAAAGAAAGAGACAAACTGTGGAGGGACCTGAAAAGGCACCCAGGGTAAGAAGCAGGCTAAATTGAACAAATGTGCTAAACATCTACTGTGTACCACACACTATACTAAATGTTGGAATGGCAACAAAGCAACTATACTCAAAAACCTCCAAAATCAATAAAAAGAGAAATGTAAACAAATACCATATTTCTTTGATCTTACAATGCACATTTTCGTCTAATGTTAACATTTCTAAAATCCATGTATGTGCTTATTGTGGTAGTGTTTCTCTTTTTCTGGAAAAGTTATTAAATTGATAATGAATGTTACAATAGGGGAAATATATTAATTGCAATAAAGGATCACAGCAGCTACATTAGAGGGATAGAGTAATCCCTATATGTAAAGGATGCAGGAAAGGGAAAAGGTAATAAAGAAAGGCCTGATCTTGGATACAAAAGATCAACAGGAGTTCACAAGGCAGAAAAGAGGGAGAAGAAGGACATCAACAGTAAGGGCAAAAATAACATGAAAACATGGAATAGCATGATACTTTCAAGGAACAGCATGGAATCTGGCAGGCTGGAATGTAGAGTTTTGGGACACTATGAGACTAAACTGAAAAGCAGGTAGGCCAGGAATGCAAGAAGGATATAACAGCTAAAAGCCTATCAATGTAATATACCATATTAATGCAATAAAAGACAAAAAACTAGATATAAAAAGGAATTTCTTCAACCTGAAAAAGGGCATCTATGAAAAACACCAGAGCTAATATCATATTTAATGGTGAAAGACTGAATGCATTCCTCCTAAATTCAGGAATAAGACAAGAATGTCCACTCTCACCATATCCACTCAACACTGTACTAGAAGTTCTAGCCAGGATGATTAGGCAAGAAACTGAAATAAAAGGCATCCAGATTCGAAAGGAAGTATAACTATCTCTATTTGCAGATGACATGATCGTACATACAGAAAATGCTAATGAATCCATTAAAAGACTATTAGAATGAAGAAACAAGTTCAGCAAGGTTGCAAGATAAAAGACCACTATGTAAAAGTCAATTATAGGGACTTCCCTGGTGGTCCAGTGGTAAAGAATCCGCCTTCCAATGCAGGGGACACAGGTTCAGTCCCTGGTCGGGGAACTAAGATCCCACATGCTGTGGGGCAACTAAGCCTGTGTGCCACAACAACTGAGCTTGTGTGCCTCAACTAGAGAGCCTGCATGCCGCAAAGTACAGAGCCCATGCATTCTGGAGCCCACGACACAACTAGAGAAGAGGAAACCCACACGCCACAACTAGAGAGAAGCCTGTGTGCTGCAACAAAGAGCCCGTGCACCGCAACGAGCACTGCAATGAAAGATCCCACGTGCCACAATGAAGATCCCACATGCCACAACGAACACCTGACACAGCCAACTAAATAAATAGATAAATAAATAAATACTAAAAATAATAATAATAAAGTCTACTAAAAAAAAAGTCAATTATATCTGGGTCCAGTGGTTAGGACTCCGTACTTTCACTGCCTAGGGCCCAGGTTCAATCCCTGGTCAGGGAACTAAGATTCCACAAGCCACGTGGTGCAGCCACAAAAAAAAAAAACAAAAAAAAACGTATTTCAATAAACTAGCAATGAATATCCCAAAAATGAAATTAAGAAAAAATTCTATTTTTTCTATATGATAGTATGTCAGAAAATAAAGACTGAGGAAAACAACAAAATATTATTGAAAGAAACTAAAGATACAAATAAATCAAAAGACATCCCATATTCATGGACTGGAAAACTTAATATTGTTAAGATGGTAAAATTTCCCCAAATTGACCTACAGATTCAACACAACCCCTATCAAAATCCCAAACTGCATTTTCTGAAGAAATTGACAAGCTGATCCTAAAATTCATATTGGTCTCGAAACAGCCAAAGCAATCTTGAAAAAGAACAATGTTGGAAGAAGACTCACACCTCCTGATTACAAAACTTAATACAGAGCTACAGAAATCAAGATAGAGTGGTACCAGGATAAGAACAGATATACAGGGCTTCCCTGGTGGCGCAGTGGTTGAGAGTCTGCCTGCCGATGCAGGGGACATGGCTTTGTGCCCCGGTCCGGGAAGATCCCACATGCCGCAGAGCAGCTAGGCCCGTGAGCCATGGCCGCTGAGCCTGCGTGTCTGGAGCCTGTGCTCCACAACAGGAAGGAAAGGCCACAACAGTGAGAGGCCCGCGTACCGCAAAAAAAAAAAAAAAAAAAAAAAGAACAGATATACAAATCAATGGAATAGAATTGAGAGTCCAGAAATAAATGTTCACATTTATGGTCAGTTGATTTTCAACAAGGGTAACAAGAAAACTGGATGAGGAAAGAAAGGTATTTTCCGGAAATGGTGCTGGGACAACTAGATATACATATGCAAAAGAACAAAGTTGGACCCTGATCTCACACCATACATAAAGAACTCAAGATGGACAGATAGCCAAGAGGCACATGAAAAGATGTTCAACATCACTAATTATTAGAGAAATGCAAATCAAAACTATAATGAGGTATCACCTCACACCAGTCAGAATGGCCATCATCAAAAAATCTAGAAACAACAAATGCTGGAGAGGGTGTGGAGAAAAGGGAACCCTCTTGCACTGTTGGTGGGAATGTAAATTGGCAAAGCCATTATGGATAACAGTATGGAGGTTCCTTAAAAAACTAAAAATAGAACTAACATACGACCCAGCAATCCCACTCCTGTGCATATATCCAGAGAAAACCATAATTCGAAAGGATACATGCATCCCAATGTTCATTGCAGCACTACTTGCAATAGCCAGGACATGGAAGCAACCTAAATGTCCATCAATGGAGGAATGGATAAAGAAGATGTGGTATATATATACCATGGAATATTATTCAGCCATAAAAAAGAATGAAATAATGCCATCTGTAGCAACATAGAGGGACCTAGAGATTGTTATACTGAGTTAGACAGAGAAAGACAGAGAAAGTCAGACAGAGAAAGACAAATATCATATGATATCGCTTATATGTGGAATCTAAAAAAATGATACAAATGAAACTATTTACAAAACAGAAAGAGTCACAGATGTAGAAAACCAACTTATGGTTACCAAGGGGAAAGGGGGGAGATAAAATGGGGGATTGGGATTGACATATACACACTACTACATATAAAAGATAACTAATAAGAACCTACTGTATAGCACAGGGAACTCTATTAGGTGCTCTGTAATGACCTATATGGGAATGGAGTCTAGAAGAGAGTGGATATATGTATATGCACGGCTGATTCAGTTTGCTATACAGCAGAAACTAACACAACGTTGTAAATCAACTATACTCCAATAAAAAAAATTAATTTAAAAAAAAAGTACCGGGCTTCCCTGGTGGTGCAGTGGTTGAGAGTTGGCCTGCCGATGCAGGGGACGTGGGTTCGTGCCCCGGTCCAGGAAGATCCCACATGACGCGGAGCGGTTGGGCCCGTGAGCCATGGCCACTGAGCCTGCACGTCCGGAGCCTGTGCTCCGCAACGGGAGAGGCCACAACAGTGAGAGGCCCGCGTACCGAAAAACAAAAAAGTACCAACACACCTGAGGGGTAAAATACAGTATTTACTGGTAAGAAAAAAGTTATAATTGAAAAACAAACAAACAAACAAAAGAACTCAAGATGGATAATATGTCTAATGTAAGTGCTAAAATTATAAAACCAAAAGAAAACAAAAGAGTAAATCTTCATAACCCTGGGTTAGGCAATGTCTCCTTAGATATGACACAGAAAGCACAAGCAACATAAGAAAAAAAAAGATAAAATGGGCTTCATCAAAATTTTCAAATTTTGTGTTTCAAAGCAGACGACCCACAGACTAGGAAAGAAACATTTGCAAGCTATATACTTGGGTAAGGGTTTTATGTATAGAAGAAAAAGAAAAAAAAATTCTTATAACTCAGTAATAAGGAAAAGACAACCCAATTAGAAAGTGGACAGAATCTAAACAGACATTCCCTTAGGAAGATATACAAATGGACAATAAACACATGAAAGGAGGTCAACATCATTAGTCATTCGCAAAATGCAAATCAAAACCATAACGAGATTATACTTCACACTTACTAGGATGACTGTAAACAAAAATACAGATAGCAACAAGTGTTGTTGAAGATATGAAGAAACTGGAATCCTCATACACTGCTACTGGAAATGTAATATGGTGCAGCCACTTTGGAAAACAATTTAGCATTTCCTCAAAATGTCAAACATAGAATTAACATATGATCCAAGACGCAAGAGGGAAGAGATATGGGAACATATGTATAGTATAACTGATTCACTTTGTTATAAAGCAGAAACTAACACACCATTGTAAAGCAATTATACCCCAATAAAGATGTTAAAAAAAAAACCATATGATCCAGCAATTCTACTCCTACATGTATAAGAGAAATGAAAACATACATCTACCCAACTTTTACATAATATTCATAGCAATATTATTTATAATAGCCAAAGAATGGAAACAACCCAACTGTCCATCATCTGATGAATGGACAAACAAAATGTACAATAGAATATTATTCAGATATAAAACGGAATGAAGTACTGATATATGCTACAACATAAATGAACTTTAAAACATGATAAACGAAAGAAGACTATCACAAAGGGCCACATACTGTAAGAATCTATTTATATAAAATGTTCAGAATCAACAAATCTATAAATACAAAAAGTATGTTAGAGGTTGCCTAGGTCTAGATTGGTGGCGGGGTGGGGGGATATGCTAATGGGTATGGGGTTTCTTTTTGAAGTGATAAAAATATCCCAAAATTAGACTGCAGTGATGAGTGTACAACTAACAACCAATAAACTATATACTTTAAATGAGTGAATTTTTGGCATGTGAATTATATCTCAGTAAAATGTTAAAAAGAAAAGAAGTAGGCAGGGATATATCTGGAAAAAGATGGTCCATGTACTAAAACACAAAATAGGACCTCTACCTCACACTATACATAAAAATCAACTCCACATTGATGAGGAACTGAAACACCCAAAACAAACCTTTAAAACCTTTAGTAAAAAACATACATGAATATATTTTACACATTCTTAAACAAGACACAAAAAATAGTGACTATAAAAGACTGATAAATTTGACTGTATTAAAATGTAGAACATTTGTTCAGCAAATGACTCCTTAAAAAGCAAAAAAGACAAGTTACAAACTAGGAGAAAATACAATATACAAAACTGACAAATGATTAGTATAGTATTAGTATTTGGGGCAAAATAAATTATTTCACAGTACAGGAAACATATATGGCCAAGTAGGTAAGACATTTGAAGATACGTTAATGAAACTGGTGATCAGGGAAATATAAACCAAGAAAGGTATCACCTCGAACGAGTCAGAATGGCCACCATCAAAAAGTCTACAAGCAATAAATGCTGGAGAGGGTGTGGAGAAAATGGAGCCCTCTTGCACTGTTGGTGGGAATGTAAATTGATACAGCCACTATGGAGAACAGTATGGAGGTTCCTTAAGAAACTAAAAACAGAACTACCATATGACCCAGCAATCCCGCTACTGGGCATATACCCTAAGAAAACCATAATTCAAAAAGAGTCATGTACCACAATGTTCACTGCAGCTCTGTTTACAGTAGCCAGGACATGGAAGCAACCTAAGTGTCCATCAACAGATGAATGGATAAAGATGTATATACAATGGAATATTACTCAGTCTTAAAAAAGAATGAAATAATGCCATTTGCAGCCACATGGATGGATCTAGATTATCATACTAAATGAAGTAAATTAGACAGAGAAAGACAAATGTTATATGATATCACTTATATGTGGAATCTTTAAAAAACGACACAAATGACCTTATTTACAAAACAGAAACAGACTCACAGATATAGAAGACAAACTTATGGTTACCAAAGGAGAAAGGAGGGGGGAGGGATAAATTAGGAGTTTGGGATTAACAGATACTATATATAAAATAGATAAACAACAAGGACTTACTGTATAGCACTGGGAACTATATTCAATATCTTGTAATAACCTATAATGGAAAAGAATCTGAAAAAAATATATATATACACACACATACGCACATATATATAAATAACTGAGTCACTTTGCTGTACACCTGAAACTAACACAGCATTGTAAATCAACTACACTTCAATTAAAAAAAATAGTTTCATACTACAAAAAAAAAGACGTCATTGAACTACCATTTTAAACTCGTTTGGGGGAATTCCCTAGCAGTCCAGTGGTTAGGATTCCGTGCTTCCACTGCAGGGGGTGCGGGTTCAATTCCTGGTTGGTCAACTAAGATCTCGCATGCCTCAATGCAGCCAAAAAAATTAAAAATAATAAACTCGTTTGGCCAAAATGTTTAAATCTGACAATACTATGTGTTGGAGGAGATACGAATTCATAGGATCTCTTACAGAGGTTGATGGAAAGGTAAACTGTAAACCAGTTGGCATTATCTCCTTAATTTGAACATTAACATACCATACAATCCAGCTATTCCACTCCCAAGAATAAACACAAGAGAAATTCTTGCACATGCACAACAGAAGACATGTATAATAACGCTTATAGCAGCACTGCTCACTAGAGCAAAAATATGTTAACAACCCAAATGGCCAGGAGTGAGACAGTGGATAAACTATACTATAGTCACACAATGAAAGATAATGGAGCCACCAAAAAGAATGAACTACAGGGACTTCCCTAGAGGCGCAGTGGTTAAGAATCCGCCTGCCAATGCAGGGGACACAGGTTCAAGCCCTGGTCCGGGAAGATGCCACATGCCGTGGAGCAACTTAAGCCCGTGCGCCACAACTACTGAAGCCTGCACACCTAGAGACCGTGCTCCACAAGAGAAGCCACCGCAATGAGAAGCCCGCACACCGCAATGAAGAGTAGCCCCCACTTGCCACAACCAGAGAAAAGCCTGTGTGTGGCAACGAAGACCCAACGCAGCCATAAATAAAATAAATAAATATATAATTTTTAAAAAAACAGAATGAACTACAGCTTCATACAACAATTTGGATGAATCTGAGCAACTTAATATTAAGTAATATAACATAAAAATTACCAGTTATATAAAGCAGAGTTGTGTATTAGCTTTTTCACATTTTTGTAAAGTTCAAAACAAGGAATAAGCAACGTATTATTAAGGAGCTGGCTTACTGGATAGAAGGTGTTTTAGTAGCAACAAGTGACAATCAGATTTGCATATTAGAGTGCTCCAGCTACAGTGTGAAAGACTAATTGGACTTGAAGCAAACTGAACATGAGGCAGAGAGATCATTTGGGAAAACTGTTGATAGGTCCAGTTAAAGGTGAGGAGAGGAGGACCTGAACAACAACAATGGCAGTGAGAACAGACAGGAAGGAAACAGATCTGAAAGCTATTCAAACAGTTATGATCAAGAGGCCTTAGGTCCTAACCAGATATAGAGGGTGAGGGACAGTGAAGAGTCAAGAATAATTCCCAACTTTCTGGTCTGGGAGATCAGGGGGCCTAGGGTCAATAACAAAAGTTGATCTTTTTTTGACATTTTGAGTTTGAAGAGACTCTAAGAAGTCAATATTCATATAGTATCCTCTTTTTATGATTAAGTATAAAATCTGATCCTTCCCCCTTCAAAGCCCATCCTCCGTCTCCATTATAAAGCCCCCTCTGATGTTCTACCAACACAATCATGTCACCGCTCCCTCTTCAAACTTGCACATCACTCTGTTTTCACTTAAGACATTTATCTTACTCTAGCCCAGTACTGCTCAATCTCAATCACCACTGACATTTTGGACCAGGTAACTCTTTGTTGTGTGGGCAGTCTTGTTCATTGTAGGAAGCTTAGCAGCAACCCTGGCTTCTACCCACTAGATATCAGTAGTATCCCCAAGTTGTGACAGTCAAAAATGTCCCTGGACATTACCAAATATCTCCTGGGGGCAAGTTCCCCCACTCCTTGAAACCTTGATCTAGCCTATATAATAGATACCTGAGTACTTATTTTATACCACTAGGAAATCATAAGTTCCTTAAAGGCAGCAACTTTATCACCCTGTCCATTTACATAAAATAGATATGACAAATCCATTCTTACATACTAATCAAGGTAAATTAAGGAGATAGCTATGTTCAATTTACTATTTTTAATGTATAAATATCTTTAAAAGTAATTGATTTCTCATTGACACAGACATCCCCAACCAATTAGCTCAAAGTATTAAGGATTTATATATTGTAATTACTTTTTTAAGAGGGGAAAATTTCTATGCTGCACATTCTAGAGTCTCTCAGGGACATAATAATGTAGAGAAGTCATTTTTGAATGAAATCCAGATACACAAATGCTCTAGAATTGGTTAGTCTCAACAGAGTTCAAATAAAATTTTATGGCACAGTTATTTTATTTCTGTTTCTTGTCACCTTGAATCCCTAATATTATACATAAAATTCCACGGAAAGGAACTTAAACAATTAATTTAAAAGTGACAACAATCTCTGTCACAAATTATAAGAGTACACAGATTAACAACGTCCACAAATAGGGAAGAACTTACTTTCTTATTTGGAAAAAAAACTTTAAAAAAATTTTGCGGTCAAAAAATATATGAGACAATATCCATTGTTTAATTATCCATTACAGTCCATTGACTAGTATTCTGTAAGTGGAATGCTATCAATTTATAATTTATTTGAAACAGGAGAAATGTAAAGATTAAAAGTTAGACCTTTAGCAGACTGAATACACTAGTTTAAAATGAGACTAAACACAAATTTAAATTATTGTTATAAAACTCACTTGTACAGTTTTCTTTTATTACATTAAATGGTTCCCTGGAGTATATAAGGTATTTTTTCCTATAAAAGGGAAGCAGAGAAAACTTTCTGAAACTTTTCAGAAAACTGATTATAAGAGTGTTACAATGCTTCAAGAACTACCTAAATACACACAAAGTGTAGAGAAAAGAAAAAGGTTTCCCCTTCTACATCATGATGATGAACAGCCTCTGTACGATGGGGGTGGGCATCATACAGTTTAAGTAACCCTTAGAGTGTACTGCTGGGATAGACTAGGAGAGTGATACGCCCTTTTGCAAAGTTTCACTGTATGCCTTGGAACTTAAATATCACCTCCCAGGAAATCAATATGCTCTAAGTATTCAATTACTTTTATTTGTGAAGTGTCCTTAACATCATCTCTCATGCTGTCAATGAGGTTCTGGATCTTGTACATCTTTATGCTTTTGATGATAAATAAATGCTTCAGAGTTTATGTTACAAATAATCTAAATCAAAATATTAAATTTTAAACTTAATCAAGTGTCACTATAACCCCAATTCAAAAATATCCCAATCAACCATTTCTGTTCTTTTACCTGTCATGCAGTATATATAATTTTTTTCAGAAAACATCGTAAGCTCATATTGTTCAAAAGCAACTAATTTAGCTGCTTAACACAGTCCTAATTCTAAACTATGGCTTACTCTCCATAATGACTCCTTAAAGCATTTTGCTCTATTGAGTACTTATTCCTATGCTTGTAACTTTGTTCTCCCAGATGACACTGCCTCACTTAAGATTAAAATTTAAGACAATAATGTCCCCAGACATATACCTTCCCCTTCACCTTAGCAAAAGTCAGGTAACTCCTCCCTTCCATTGCTAACAACTTTCCAGGAACTCCATGAAGATCCCCCCTCCCCCACTCGCATTTTAACACTGAACTCTCTACTAGTTCCCTCCTTTCAGCCTCCAAGTATGTTTGAGAAAATATAGAGTGAACCTGCAGTTAACATCTGCCCTTAACATGCAATGTCATTCTCAACTCCGTATCAGTGCAATTTCTCCCCTGACAGTCTGCAACTGTCCCTCCTGCTTAATCATAACTTGATCCCATACTGATCATTTACCTCAAGATTCAGCTATATCTAACTCTATAGGAAACTTTCTTAAACTAACTTAACCCCCAATAAAATTAAGCCTTATGCCCCAGTTCCATATCACTTAATTGTACAGTTTATTAAAACATACAACTTTGAACATTATATATTATAACTCTTTTCTAATTGTTACATATATTACTGTACACATTCACCTAGTTTGTAAACCCTTCGAGGATCATGTTTCCAAAGTTAGAGTTCAATAAAAGCTTGCTTAATGAATTTATTCTAAAACCAACAGAGGGGCATGAAGACAAGCTATGCAAATACCATGCACAAAACAAAACACACTGCACCACAAACAAAAACTATATAATCTATGAAACTAAATAAGCATTCATCTTTCAGATTAAATAACCTATTTATTAGCATAGTGTTTATTTTAATAGTAGCTTTGTTATAAGAAGAGAAAGTGTTGCAATGGAAATAACACTGGAATAGTGCTAGAGTTGGAAAACCTAGCCTCTGACCCACACTCTGCCATACGCTAGCCATTTAACTTCCGGCAAATCACTTAACCTCTCTCAACAACAAAGAGTAATTACTATGCACTCTACAAAGCTCAAAGGGTTATTATTAGGATACAATAGGGTAATATATATTAAAGTGCTCAGAATTTATAAAGAGCTGTATAAATGGTATTATTTTAATGATAAACGTACCCTCCAATTTAAGATAACATTTTATTTTAAAGTGTGAACTTGCAAAAGAAAGAAATTAACTATTTATGCTATAGAAGAATTCATCACTGAATAAAATAAATCACTGCAAGGTTCAGCAATTCAAATTCAATCTGAAGCAATTAAAATATGAGTCAACCGTCAAAAGTGTCCTTCACATTCAATTTTTCAGTAAGATATTTATTACATAAAGCAAGGCAGATATTTGAATCAGGCCACAAAATCACAAGGTTATTCCACTGAATGCACTAAGATGGCCTTCACCTATGTTACAAAATCAGATGCTGCACAGATTAACTGGCTCCATTTTACAAGCCGATACAATGCACCATGCCCCACAGTTGAAGAGGTGAACCAGCACATGTAGGAAATACTAGAGTTGACTCCAGGTTTACAGGAAAACACGTGATTAACCAGGACACAGCACAATCTGATGTATGTAAAGAATTCCTAAATCTGTTTCACAGACCTATTGTTTATGGACATAAAGAAGTATGAAGAAGCAGAGGGAGCAGCTGCAAGTAGACTGAGACTTATTTGTAGCACTGGTGACAAAGTCAAATATGAAAAGTTTCAGGATTTGTTTGGGTAGCCGTTAAAATCACTTCCAAGCTCTCTTACAGTCAACAAATTATCACAGTATCCAGACAGACTTTTTAAAGTTCTAGGCAATTTCCCTTTGTCTTGCCAAATCTACCCACAGACCAGCAAAGATAAGACATTACAACCAGAGTTAGCTACTTTCCTGAAATGGGTAACCAACTTTCTGATCCCTATTTTTATGTTTTTATATGGGTGAGGATTTTAATCAAGAAGTATCTGGAGGGACTTCCCTGGCCGTCCAGTGGTTAAGACTCCACGGGAACTAAGATCCCACATGCCGCGTGGCCAAAAAAAAAAAAAAAGTATCTGCAAGGCATATCAATTCAAAAAAGGTCACAAGCACAAACCACCAAATGGAGATTCAAGTAAATTGGCAAACTCTCCCTTTTAAATGTTAATTGCCTGGAAAGGCTGCCATAATTATTTAGCGTTGAGCTCCATCCCAGCAAAGGAAGAGGAGTGAGGCTGAAGACGGAAAAAGAAATAAGGAGGGCGGCAGGAGAGAGGGGACAGGTGAAGAAGAACAGACACCAGAAATGCAAAGAGAAATAAAAAGGTACCAAAGATAAACTTTGCCATCAGCAACCTATTATCCACTTTCCCTCACAGGAAGACTATTAATAGACAAAACAAGATTTTGCTGCTACATATTCTAGGGGCATTCTTTTCTTAACGCAAATTTATCCAACAGTAGGGAACTGGAGAAATTATAGTTTCCTGGTAAGTTTCTAGTCACTACAGACATAATATGATGAAAAAAATGGGTCTGCTTTACTCAAGTCTATCAAAAAGAATACTGAACTAGAACTTGAACACTTGGTTCCTAGCTTTGGTTTTGACCCTCTTGACAAGTAGCTTTAGGTTAGTCACCAAACTTTTATCAATGTTCTCATTCACTCAAACAATAAATATATCTTGAGTGCCTAAAAACTGAGCTATTTTAGAGTTTCCCAACCCTGACTGCACATTAGAATCACCTGGGAATTCTTAAAAAACAAAACAAACCAACAAACAAAAAAACCCTCTCTTTGCCCCTGAGACTGAGTAAATTGGTCTAGGGTGGGGCCCAGGCATAGGTTTAAAAAATAAAACACACTCCCTTGTGATTTTAACATGCAGGCAAGGTGGTAAACCACAGGTCTATTTCATCTTATGTATATGTAAGGAACAGCAAAATAATGTGAAAAGCCCTCTCCCTTCCTTTGAAATTTATCAATTTCCCCTTCTAATCCAATTTTGTTTCAACCTAGGTTCTCACCACCTCACACCTAGATTAACAAATAGCTTTCTACCTATTTTCCCTTCTTTCAATCTCTTCCCAACCCAATAAACCACTGCTGTCTAATCAATTTGGTACTGAAACAGTATCCCACTGAGAGTCATTTTAAGTATAACAATATCAACAAACAGAACTGTTTTCATCAAGCAGAGAATATACTGTATATACATATTTGTATGTCTGTATGTATATGTATGTACGGCATGTATGTATAATCTCAAACGTGCTCTGTTTGTCTTCAGTTCCATTTATATATAATGGATACTAGTCTCTTTACATATAAGATTATTGTCCCTAACTAGTTCATGGCTGAATTTGGTCAAAAATGAATGGCAAATGAGTCACCCACAGATTTCTCATTTAAATTTTGAAGTGTTCCCACAAGGAACATATATTCAATTTTTAAAAAAGTAAAATGCGGTGGAATTATCTCAAAAAGTCCTCTGTTACTGTAGGCACTGATAAAGTTTATGATGAATGAATTTTACCAAGAACAAATATGGTTCTGGTTTGTGTTAAAACTTGCCTCAGAAAACAAACTGAAGCCTTAAAAGCCAGTGGTTATAACCACATAAGATGATATTCATATTTATGAAAAATATTATTAAGTACAATATAAGCAATATATAATGAGAAAACTGAACAAGTATATGACTCTTTCCCTGCCTTTAAGGAGCTCTCCATCTTCTCAGGGAAAGCAAAACATAAAAAGAAAATAAAGCCAGCACTAGCAGGTAAGTGGTAAAGACTATAAGTACCACAGGAATTCAAAGAAACAGGAGACTACTGTGGACTAAGGGAGTTGGAGACAGCATCTTGGAAAAGCTGGAGCTTGAACAAAATTAAATAGGTGGAGAAAAGAAGGAAATCTCGTGCATGTGGATGACCTTCTACAAAGATAAGGCAAAAATTCATAAACTATATTTGAGGGACAGAGAGCTGACCTAGTTGGAACAGAGGGTTCTATGTAGGAGCATTTGAAGAGTTACGGTTGCAATAATAAATTGGAGCCAGGCAGTGAAAGCCCTGAATGCCAAGAGAGGATGCTTCAACTTTGTCCTATAGATAAAGAAATCTTTTATAGGTAACAAGTAAAACAACATATCTCTATAATGATGCAGTCTGAAACCATTTTTCTTCATGCCTTTGAAGAACATACCAAGTAGTATAATATCTTGCCAATGTATCATGAATATATGAACATATTGTTTGTTCAGAGTGAAGGAGTAAATACTCAAACATGCTTTCCAAAATACAAAATCACTGATCAATTACACATTTCTAGTTCTTAGGATAATTCCTAAGAGAATAATTGGGTAGAAGACTTCAATTTTAGGTTTTCCTCCTCTCCCCATCCTCACGCAAACACACACCTTGATTTAATATCTAGAAACGTAATACAATGAAACAGTGTTATTCTGAAAATAAGAGGTCTTTTATTGTTTCTCATTATGAGTGAATTTACTTACTATATTGCTTCAAAATCACTAAATCTATTAAAATCAATCTGTCCATGATTTCTTTCAGCAAAGCAAATAAAAACAGACACATAAATAACAAATTTAAAGATTACAAAAGGTAAAAAATCCTTCATCAAACCAAAACACACCTAAAATAATCGGCATTGGCTTATAAGGCAGAGGGGAAAGAGAGTGTGTTCATAACAAAAAATGCCATCCACAACAAAGAGTACCAGAGAGTATATGAAGAACATTACAATAGCCAATTTCTTGTCCAAAATGATAAACCATTAACCCACAACTCCAAGAAGAATGGAGTTAATTTTGTTTCTCAAAAACGCCCTTAAAATTTCTGGTTATATCTGCAATAAAAATTAAGACTCCAACATAACTCAGAACAAGGACTCTTTCCCCTAGTAAACCAGACACATAAGTGATTGATGATTTAATTTTCCACTGCAGCAAATACTAATTTAACCACCACTATCTCAACACCAGGAAAATGACAAATCTCAGTCTTTAAAGGCATATGTGACAAGAAGGCAAGAATATTCTAGGATGATTAAAACACACACAAAATAAAAACACAGAAAAACCGTGGCAATACTGCTGCTGTACTAGGAAAAGGGATATACCATTCTTGCAGGCACGTATGGCTTTAAAGAATATGTATAGATTATGATGTTATGTATTGCCTTTTTTTCCTCCGGGAAAGATGGGAACATCCACGAGAGTTAGCAGTGCATTCAGGAAGGTGTCAATACCTCCCTTACTGGGTAAACTCGCTTTAACAATAATGCTCTTTCACCCCTCACATCCCACCCGATTTCCATACACCCTTCAGTCAGCATTCCCGCCCCCGCCCCCACCTTTCCCTGCTCTTCCCCTCACATTCAGAACTGGCTGCTCTGACTTTGTCAGTCTCGCCGCCCCCGCGCACCCGCCCAGACCAGCAGAGTCCAACAACGCAGCCACGCAGCCACCCACTCCCCCCACCTCCTCCTTCTCAGCCCAGCTTCCCCTCCCCCTCCCCGTCCTGTCACCTGCTTGGGTGGTGTCCGTCAGGTCGTAGCCGCTGCCCGGGAAGTCTCGGAGTTTCCTACCACTGAGGCTCAGGATGCCGGAGTTGCCCGCCTCCTCCAGGGCCCGGTCCAGGCTCCTCACGGTGTGTTGAGGCTGTAGGCTCCCCGGGTTCCACTGCGGCCCGTTGGGGAACGGCTGACCGAAAAGAGTCGGTACCGGGATGGGCACCACCAGGGTCCCGCCGCCGCCGCCGCCGCCGCCTCCCCCTCCGGCTCCGCCACCTCCCCCTCCGGCCGCGCCACAGCCACCGCTACTTCCACCTCCACCACAACCGCCGCCCCCACTGTTACCACCACCTCCCTGACTCGCCGCCATGTTCCTGGGAGAGAGAATAGCCCCCGACAATACTCTCAGCTTGTGCCGCGAGTGTAGGGGGTTCTTAGGACGCATGCGCAGGCTGGGGGCGGGGTGGGGGGGCGAGGTAGAGGGTGGGAAGGAACTAGGGGGCGGGCTGGGAGGAGGTGTTGGGGATGAAGAGGCGCTGTTCAAACGCGCAGAATGCTTGCTTTAAGAAACGTGTGATCAGAGGAAGGATGCTGAATCCCGGTTCCGCTGCTTTGGGTACCAAAATCTTGCGAAGCGACACCAGCTTGACTGTAAGTCATTTGGCGATATGCCCCCAAATCTCCGTGTTGCTTCACCTTTTGCGTCTGCAAAACAAAGGTAAATATATTAGAGATGAAAGGGATTCATTTCAGAATATTTTGAAACAGCGTTTAGAAGGACTATCAGGGACCTGACTGAAATGCTTACAGCAAATGCCTCAGGAATCCTTTAGCAGTGTTAACACGGAGAGAAACTTTGGGGAGGAAAATGGGTGCAGAATTGAGTTTTAAGCCTATATGAATTTTGCCATAATTCAGAATTCCAAAATAGGAAAAGACTTTTAAAGTGTTTTCAAGGAAGCCTCTCGCTTCAGTGCGTGTGGGTCTCAGCCAAACTGCTGCCTTCCAAAACTTGGAAAAGTTCTCGGCATTCTGTCCTCTAAGTCTTTGAAGTTGTGCCAAGATCTCCAAAATATCTCGAGTTTCTTCTCATCATGTCAGCATGGCTGATGTAAAACTCTTTGATCATCAAACAACCTTAAAGTTTATTTTTGAAATACAGATTTTGGTTTTAGGTAGAATTCTGAAGATTTAACACTGTGGATATGAAGCTAATCAATCTTGCATTTTAGGAGTTCATTCTTAGAACATGAACGCAACCACACAGGCCACTGCCATCCCTCCACTCTCACTCAGAGTTATTCAAATGTTTTTCACTAATAGAAAAGTTACACAAGAAAACTATCAGAATGCTTGGTCATATTCAGCTATCATTAATTTGAATATCCTGCGCATCTCTTTTACATCCATTTCAGTTTAAGCAATCTGTCAACAGTCTCATTTTCTTGGAGAAAGCTCCACAAAAATTTCTGCTTTGGAAAAAAAGTACGGGAAAGAATTACAACTTGTCTAAAATGCTTTGTAGCCGTATAGGTTAACTAAGATAATTATGTTGCAAGAAATTACATTTGCCAGATGCATGACCCACAGAAGGAACAGAACTGAGAATCAGACCTCCACAATGAATTAGCAAGTGAAATCAAATTATTTAAACCCACTGGTGTCAGAAGAGAAAGTTGTACCTTATATCTCATCTTTCTTACATCGCAAATCAAATCAGGTATTAATTGAGAACTTCCAGAAGTTCTCAATTCAAGAGGGGTGGAAAGGGAAACTAAATTTATTAGGTAGAGAAAAGATTAGGAAAAGAATGTTTAATAACTAGCCAGTAAAAAATTTAGTAATTATTTAAAACAACATATTGGACTCCAGGAAAAGTATGTCCTCTGGATCAGGACACCTGTCAAGTGAAAAAGGCCATGTACAACCAAATTTAAGAAGGAAAGTAATCTTTCAAAGAATTTAAAAGATAATCTAAGTAGGAAAAATAGGAAACCTACAAAATAGGCTAGATATACATGAAAATCTGACAAAATAACACATTCTAGAGCTCTTTGACAAGAACACCAAGGCCATAAGGAGTGTTAAAAGATAAACTGAGGCATATTAAAATTTTAAGAGTTTGAGCATTTATCTATTGGAATTGGGCAGTACCAAACAGGAAGTGGTTAAGAGTACTCACCAACAGGAGCCAAGGGAAAGACTTATATAAAGAAAGTGAGGAAGCAAAAAAAAGAAATTATTTGATTGGCTGTAGCTTAAAGCCTAGTTGGCTGTTTGTGATTGGTTGTCCTTAGAATTTTGATTTCCTAACCTTGAGGCTTTTATAGGCTTAGATTTTGGTTTGCTTATGTAGGCCACCATGGCATTAGAGCCATCTCAGTCTAATGGTCTTCTTGTTTAATTAATTTAGCAGGAGGTAAAAGGTTTAGAAGAAAGAGCATGAAATTTAGAAATTTGTTCCAACCCTTTAACTGCCAGTGTAATACTCAGAAAAGTGACCTAAAATCTCTGTACTTCAGTTTCCTCATAGGGAACACTGGAAAATAACAATCATACTTATAATAATAATAATAATAATATATAAATAGTGCTTACTATTTACCAGGAACTGTTCTAATTGCTTTATATAAAGTCATTCAATCTTCATAACAATCCTGTAAAATAGGTACTATTATTCTTCCATTTTATGGATGAAGAAAAATAGCATATACCTCACATAGGATTGTTGTAAGAATAAATAAGATCACATACGTAAAGTGACACTGCAATACCTGGCATTCATTCATTTAGTAAACATTTATTGAGTGATTACTCTGTGCAAGGAACTATTCTCTGTGCAAGTAACAGTATAGAATTAGGTGCTCGATAAATGTTAATTTCTCTACTACACCCGTGAATCCCTCATGAAAGAAAATAAAATAATAAAAAATATACAAAATGGAGAAAGCCAAGGAAGAAATCAGTTAATTCCTTGATAATTGTGGGCAAAACGATATTTGACATATTGCATAAATTTTTTGTTTCAGTCTATACGAGAGGATATTTTTACAGTGATTACCACTTTGATGTTATTCTCGATGTGACCACATTGGTAATTGGTTAAATTACAGACAATACTCAGAATTATCCAAGCCAAACTTAAAAATTGAATGTTGACAAATCACCAGGACTAGATGACATGTATCAAAGATTATAGAAGGAAAACAAGGGGTTTTGAACAAAATATTCAGCCTCTATTAAATAAAGCATTGGCCAACTACAAACGTGATTTGTATTCAAGAGAACTCTAGAGGGGACTCCTGAAATTCCAGGTTAGTTTATAGTCAGCGCTATCCCAAGCACATTGGTAGTTACTCAACATTTTTTTTTTTTTTTTTGCGGTACGCGGGCCTCTCACTGTTGTGGCTTCTCCCGTTGCGGAGCACAGGCTCTGGACACACAGGCTCAGCGGCCATGGCTCACGGGCCTAGCCGCCCCGCGGCATGTGGGATCTTCCCGGACCGGGGCACGAACCCGTGTCCCCTGCATCGGCAGGTGGACTCTCAACCACTGCGCCACCAGGGAAGCCCCTACTCAACATTTTTAAATAATATAGAGAAGTAAAGTCACAGTCCAAAGCTCCAAATTCTTCTATTAGAGATCAAGATCATTGGGATAGACTACAGGATGTTCTTGCCAGCCTATAAATAAATCAAAAGTGAGATATGTTTTATCTCAGAATCTAGAACAAGGCAACGAACTTGGGGATTAACTAGATCAAACTATAATATGAATTTTTTTTAAATCCTGAGCAGGATCCAGGAAAAAAGCCATGGGAGTCTCTGCAGTTCGTTTCCTGAAAACATCAGTATTTCACATCAGTTAAATACTAACCTCGGGGGTGTGGAGGGGGGGGACAATGAAATGTTGAGTATCATCAAGACATATACCAGAAACCCTGAAAAATATTAATTTACATCTTACTGAACTATTCCACAGCTGCTGCTGGAATGTGATGTGAAGTTCTGCTCACTCCACTCTCAGCACAAGTCCTGAATTAGAGAAAGCCCTAAGAAGTACACCTAAAATGATTAGAGAAATGATGGAAGGAGAAATTTACTTGGCCTTCATCTCTCTGGTAACTTGATCTTCAGTCCCTTCCAAAATCCCTGTTCTGGCATGGAACCTTCAGAGTAGTATATATTAACTTATTTTAGCATAATTTATAGCACACTATATATGACATCCCTGATCCTCCTTCCCCTGTCTTTTTTTTTCTTTTTTCTTTTTTTAGGCCACACCCAGTGATCAAACCCAGGCCCCGGCAGTAGAAGCATGGAGTCCTAACTATTGGACCACCAGGGAATTCCCCCTTTGCATTGCTTTAACCAATCCTAACAAACTCATTAATCCCAAAGTTAATATTTATTAACTCAAGAGGGATTTGGACAAATGTATGAATGATAACTATTACTTAAAAGAAGCTATTACATGCCTAATCTTCAATGTTGATGACAATAAGCACTATTATATTCTCTCTTGGTTAGAATCCCTGCTATGATACTTACAAGATGCAAGATAGGTCGTTAAAGCTCTCAAACTCTCAGATTTCTCATCTATAAACAAGGGATCATAACATTATTAGCTATCTCATAAGATTGTAGTGAGGATTACATGAGATATTTACATAAAACACATAGTATATTATAACAGTTTGTTTTTTCTAGGTTCACTTTACCGATAGAACACTGAGCTGAGTGAACCATGAATTATCAGCATAACAGTTCTTAAATTCCTCTGTACTATTGTGCTACCAGCACTAATAGACATTTTCCTCTGTGCTGCTCTTGAAGTTACATCCTTATTGACTCACCGCATGTTTCTGCCTCTCCTAACTCTTGTGTTTTCACTATATGATCCAGTAACTTGATTCCAATTCTTGCTTACTGTCTCTAATGCAATCCCAGCTTTTGACCTCTGTGTTTCTAGTATGTTTACCTGATATCATGAAATCCATGTAGATATCTGTTCCAAATCCTTCTTAAAAAATATATCTTAGATGTTTTGCTTTGTGTAAGCAACACAGGTCTGTTAAAAGTCCTGAAGAGTTTTTATTACAGTAGTATGTAAAAGATACAGATTGCTGAATTTTGCTTAGTTTACCTTGGCCAAAGGAAAGTAAATAAAACATGACATAAAATTATTAAACCTGTTACGTCCAGTTAGAAAATATAAGGTTGAGGAAGAGTTTTTAGTCTTCTTTAGTATTACATTGGAAAGTCTCCTCTTTATAGGTAAACATGGAAACATGCCATATGCCTTTCGGGCAAGCTTGTCTTACAATAATTATTTTCCTCTTCTTGCAGTATGTGAGAGAAAATGATCAAATAGGGCCTTTTCAAGCAAAATCCAAATTCCTAAAAGGAAAACCTAGGCAACTATCGTGTTACCTCTAAGCAGGCTATACCTGTGAGAGAAAAAAAGAAATCCAATGTTAATGGCATTTCAGTAAAGCCTGTTAAAGGAATTACAGTATCAAGATAGATTAAAACCCCAGGAGAAAAGATAAATCCCAAAACGGTTTAGATTCTGTATTTCCTTAAACGGAATGAAATAGAAACATTTGGACCAAAATCTGTGTCTAAAACGGAGGTTGGAATGAAATGATAAAGAATCAAGTTGGGCATCTACCAAAGTCTATATTTGTTTTCCTTAATTTTTGCTTAAATTTTGCTTCAAATCTTCATCACTATATATGGCAAAGTGTGGTTGTTACAGGTTTATGGGTTTTTGTTTCTCTCAATCAAATAAACGTATGATGTAAATCTCTGTGGGACTGTGATTGAAATGACTCTGAGCCTGGTGGCAGTGTACCCAGGTTATAAGGTTTTTTTTTGATTGATGATGAAATTTCTTTTAAAGACTGAATCTGTAAACCTGAAGCTCTCAAGTGATAACTGGATCACATGTGACCCTAAAATCCAATGCTTCTCTCTGTGTGGCAACAAGACTATTTCTTCTTAACCATGGTCATGAACATGACCCCAGTTAGCCTATTTGTGAGTTGTCAGAAGGAAGGGTCAAAGCTCTGTTCCCTAAACAAGAGAATGTGATCAAATATTGCAGGATATTTTAGATGTGTTTTGCTTTGGTGAGGCAGTCAGAAATTTCAACATCCACTTACATTATAAGTTTAGGTTGGCAATGCTGACCCTCAAGAAGATATTTACATCTGCTTAAGTACTTTGTCTACAATTATGGTATGATTCCACAAAGTAGGAGAAAATATATTGGTTGAGATGACCTCATGTTTCACACTTCCAGGCATTAACAGGCATATTAATGTAGGAAACTAACATACTTTGCCACTCTTTTGTGGTTTTAAAAGTCTCTTTATTAAAACAGCTAACCAGGGCTTCCCTGGTGGCGCAGTGGTTGAAGGCCCGCCTGCCGATGCAGGGCACACGGGTTCGTGCCCCGGTCCGGGAAGATCCCACATGCCGCAGAGCGGCTGGGCCTGTGAGCCATGGCCGCTGAGCCTGTGCGTCCAGAGCCTGTGCTCCGCAACAGGAGAGGCCACAACAGTGAGAGGCCTGCGTACCGCAAAAAAAAAAAAAAAAAAACAGCTAACCATAGTCATTAAATAATGGAGTAGATAATTCTAAGGTACTAATTAGTAAACAATTAGGTTATCCTTGATAACTTCATCCAGTTCTTCCATTTTGTATTTCTTAAACACTCCTTAATAAAATCATCTTAAATACATACCTCTACTTAGAATAAATCCTTTTTTTCCAGGACACATACATAAAGCTCCAGAGAACTTTAAAATTTCCTTAGCTGGCTATGACTTCTCCTACTGGTCATAGGCAGTAGACTTTTGATAAGTTGCCAAAACCAAAGATATAAACACACCGTACTGTTCGACTACTAGCATCGTCTCCACTGCCATAACCTTAACTCAAGTCACTATTTTCTCAGGACTACTACAGTAGCCTCCTAACTGGATTTTCTGCTTCCACCCCTCTACCACTTAATAATTATGTGGCCTTGGGCAAGTACCTTAGCTTCTTTGTGCCTCCATTTTCTCATCTGAAAAATAGGGATAATACTACCTACCTTATAGGGATATTGTGAGGATTAGAATTACTTAATACATGTCTAGTACATAGTAAGAACTTAAAGAACTTTAGCTGGTATCATTGTCATTATCGTTATCATTAACATACTCCACTGGCTAATAATATCTAGCAGTGAAAGGTAAATTATCTCTCTTAATTGCACGAGAGTCCTGTGCAGCGGACATTATTATTATCCCCATTTTATATGTGAGGAAACTATGGTCCAGAGAAATTAAGTAACTTGTTCAAGGTCTCAGTTGAGAAGTGGCACAGTAAAAATTTGAATAGAAGTATGCCTGAGTGCTAAACCAAGGCTCTTAATCACTGTAACTTCTGGCAGCAATCTATCTGACTTAGTATCTTTTCTCAGTCCAAAAATTCTTAGCTGCTAACTCCCTCTAAACTATCTCCATAAAACAGTGATTACCAGTTGCTAAGTGCTGCCTGTTTATCTTACATAAAATCATTAAATTTATTCATTAACACCTTTCATCAACTTTCAAATCAACCTACTTTTTTTTTAAATTGGAGTATAGTTGATTTACAATGTTTCAGGTGTACAGCAAAGTGATTGAGTTTTATACATATACATACATATGTATATATATATATTCTTTTTCAGACTCTTTTCCATTATACAAGATATTGAATATAGTTCCCTGTGCTATACAGTAGGTCCTTACTGTTTAACTATTTTGTATATACTAGTGTGTATCTGTTAATCCCAAACTCCTAATTTATCCATCCCCCTTCCCTTTCCCCTTTGGTAACCATAAAGTTGTTTTCTATGCCTGTGAGTCTATTTCTGTTTTGTAAATAACTTCATTTGTATCATTTTTTTAGATTCCGCATACAAGTGATATCATATCATTTGTCTTTCTCTGACTTACTTCACTTAGTATGATAATTTCTAAGTTCACCCATGTTGCTGTAAATGTCATTATTTCATTCTTTTTTATGGCGGAGTAATATTCCATCATATATATATATACCACATCTTCTTTATTCATCTGTCGATGGACATTTACATTTCTTCCATGTTTTGGCTATTGTAAATAGTGCTTCTATGAACATTGGGGTGTATATATCTTTTCCAATTATAGTTTTGTCCAGATATATGCCCAGGAGTGGGATTGCTGGATCATATGAACTCTATTTTTGGTTTCTTAAGGAACATCCATACTGTTTTCTATAGTGACTGCACCAATTTACATTCCTACCAACAGCGTAGGAGGGTTCCCTTTTCTCCACACCCTCTCCAGCATTTATTATTTGTAGACTTTTTGATGATGGCCTATTTTCTTATATGGACTTATATTTACTGGCTTCTTTTTCAAAACACCGTAAACCCAAATTATTACAATGGCATTTTTAAAGGTTTTTTTCTCATTATGAAAATTTACCCATAGTCCCAATTCACAAAGACAGCCAAAGGGATGTATTTAGTGATAAGATTTTTACATATTTGTTTCCAGGCTTTCCTACTAGCACAAATTTTTATTTTATTCATTATTTATTTCATTTATAAATATTTATAACATTTATTTATTTTATAAAATCATATAAGCATTTTTATCATTACATACTCTTTACAGATATTATAACTGTATACTATATATTATATAGTACTCTATATTATAAAACCACATACTACTTGATATGTACATCTGTTATGGGATAATTAGATTCTTACCAATATTCCTTTATTATACATAAGTTTTCTATTAATATTATTATTAATAAAACATTTTTCTTATTTATTATTTCCTTATATTAAATTCCAAGAAATTCATGTATTCAATCATAGGGTAGAAATATCTTAATTCTCTTAATAAACATTGCCAATTGCTTCCCAAAAGGTTTGTACTAATTTACATTGTCAGTAATAATATAAGTAAGAATTTTTTTTTTGGCTGCACCACAAAGCTTGTGGAATCTTAGTTCCCAGACCAGCGATTGAACCCGCA
This sequence comes from Leucopleurus acutus, assembly GCF_964270905.1. NCBI lineage: Eukaryota > Metazoa > Chordata > Mammalia > Artiodactyla > Delphinidae > Leucopleurus > Leucopleurus acutus. Next base: position 99,712,811 of record NC_139148.1, read on the forward strand.
CCCTCAACAGTGAAAGCACAGAGTCCTAATCACGGGATCACCAGGGAATTACTTAAGTAAGAATATTTTTGCCAGTATTAAGGACGTTCAGTTTTTAAATATCATTACTATATTATATATGACACAAAAGAGAATGTTGGTTCTTCTACTTTAGGCCAACGTGGCCTGAAGGAACCAGACTTACCCTCCCACCTGAAACAACCAAAAATTTGGACAATGTATATAGAATTATGGCTTTCAAAACACTGAATATCAGTCAACAAAAACAGTAATAACTGGGGTATGAGACACAAAAGAAGTAAGACCTGCAAATGCCCAATCTTAGTGCTTTGAGAGAGTTTCCAGAAACTTCTTCAGCTGGAAAAAGTATCTATGAAACACCTACAGCTAACAATAATCCTGATGGTGGAGGACTGAATGCTTTCTCTCTAAGATCAGGAACAAGACAAGGGTGTCCACTCTCACTAATTCATTGAACATTTTACTAAAGTTTCCAGACAAAATGAGAAGGCAAGAGAGAAAGAAAGAAAGAAAGAGAGAGAAAGGAGAGAAAAGAGGGAAGGGGGAGGTAGGAGGGTGGGAGGGAAGTGGGGAAGGAAGGAAGGAAGGGAAGCAGGCAGGCAGGCAAGGATCCAGATTGGAAAGGAGTCTTTATTCACAGATATGATCATCTGTGTAGAAAATAAATGGAATCTATAATAACGCTACAAGAACAAATAAGTGAGTTTGGCAAAGTTGCAGGATAGAAAATCTGATAAAGATGTGAAGACCTGTACACTGAAAACTACAGACCATTGCTAAAAGAAATTAAATAAGACATAAATAAATGGAGAGATATATCATCTTCATGGGCTGGAAGACAATATCGTTATGATGACAGTTTTCCCCAAAGCCTCAGCAGGTCTTTTTTGGAGAAATTGACAAGCTAGTTTTTTTTTTTGCATGTGAAAATGCAAAACATCTAGAATAGTGGAAAAAGTTGGAAAAAGAAAACAAAGTTGGAAGACTAAGACTATGAAAACTCAAGACTTACTACAAAGCTACACTAATCAAGACAGTGTGGTACTGGTGTGAAGATAGAGAAATAGATCAATAGCACAGAATAGAAAATCCAGAAATAAACTCCTACTTATGGACAAATGACTTTTGACAAATGTGTAAAGACAAGTCAGTGGAAAAAAGACAATTTCAACAAATACTGCTAGCACAATTGAATATCCATATGCAAAAATACAAAGTTGGGGGCTTCCCTGGTGGCGCAGTGGTTGAGAGTCCGCCTGCCGATGCAGGGGACATGGGTTCGTGCCCCGGTCTGGGAAGATCCCACATGCCGCAGAGCGGCTAGGCCCGTGAGCCATGGCCGCTGAGCCTGCGCGTCTGGAGTCTGTGCTCCGCAACGGGAGAGGCCACAGCAGTGAGAGGCCCGCGCACCACAAAAAAAAAAAAAAAAAAATACAAAGTTGGATCCATACCTCACATCACATATAAAAATTTACCAGTAGTATGTCATAGACTTATGCAAAACCTAAAACTTAAAACATAGGAGGAAATATTTCTGGCTTTGATTTAGACAAAGATTTCTCAAATATGACACCAATAGCACAATCCATAAAAGAAAAAAATGATAAATTGGACTTCATCAAAATTATAAACCTCTGCTATTTGAAAGACACTGTTAATGGAATGAAAAGACAAACCACAGAATGAGAGAAAATATTTTCAAACCATATGTAAGATAAAGACTTGCATTTACACCATGTATATAACTCTCCAGGGTAATAAGAGTCATAAGTAATAAAAAGAAAGCAAACATCCAAAAAAAATGAGCAAAAGATTTGAACACTTCACCAAAGAAAATATCTGGATGGCCAACAAGCACATGAAAAGATGTTCAACATCATTAGTCATTACTGAATGAAAAATAAAACTATGAGACACTACTACACATCTATTAGAATTGTTAATATTAAAAAAAAAATTAACCATACCAAGTGTTGACAAGGATGTGGAAAAACTGGAACCCTCATACTCTGCTGTTGGAAATGTAAAAATGGTAAAACCACTTTGGAAACAGTATGGCAATTTCTTAAAGTGTTCAACATACACCTACCATATGATTCAGCTATTCCACTCCTAGGTATTTACTCAAGAGAAAAGAAAGCTCATATACGTACAAAGACTTACACATGAATGTTAATAGAATATTTATTTGGAGTAGCCAAAAACTGAAAACAACCCAAATGTACATCAATAAGAGAATGGACAAACAAATTGGATTATGTCCATACAATGGAATACCTTTTAGTTATAAACAGAATGAACTATTGATACAACATAACAATGTGGATGAATCTCAGAATAAATATGCTGAATGAAAAAAGCCAGAAAAAAAAGAGTACATAATGTATGATTCCATTTACATAAAACTCAAAAAGTGCAAACTAATCTATATGGACAGAAACCAGATTAGTGGTTTCCTGGGGGCATGTAGAGGTTGGGAGCATGGGAAGAGAAATCACAAAGGGGCACAAGAAAACTCTTGGGGATGATAGGTGTATTCACTATCTTAATCGTGGTGATGGTTGCATGGGTATATATATATGCCAAAATTTATCAAATTGACACTTTCCATATGTGCAGTTTTTTGTATGTCAATTAAACCTCTATAAAAATGTTAAAATTGACAAATTATTCATTGTAAAATGAACATGGAAAAGATTTTTTAAGATTAAAATTTCAGTAAAATAAAAATTAATGCAAAAAATATTTAAAGGCTTTGATAGCAGTTAATATAAATTGATCAAAGAAGTAAATTGGATGAGCTGAGTTTACTCCTAATATGCTTTCTTGACAAAAATAGTGGAATGTAATTCTGAATCAAATATTTGTACAGAGCTTCCCTGGTGGCGCAGTGGTTGAGAATCTGCCTGCTAATGCAGGGGACACGGGTTTGGGCCCTAGTCTGGGAGGATCCCACATGCCGCGGAGCAACTAGGCCCGTGAGCCACAGCTGCTGAGCCTGCGCATCTGGAGCCTGTGCTCCGCAACAAGAGAGGCTGTGATAGTGAGAGGCCCGCGCATCGCGATGAAGAGTGGACCCCGCTTGCCACAACTGGGGAGAGCCCTCGCACAGAAGCGAAGACCCAACACAGCAAAAATAAATTAATTAATTAATAAAAGGCTGCATTATAGTCCATCTTATGGAAGAACTAGTTTATAAAAATATATATATATATATATTTGTACATAATTAGGAAATCAACATGTCCTTAGAGTCCAAATATCTACTGTATCAAAATGGCCCAAAATGTTAGAATAAAAATGGCCTAGCCCCAATGATAATTGAGGTAATTGTGAATTATATCCCCTCGATGAGTTTGCAATGTAGTTATAGAAGAAAGACTTGCATATAATAAATAGTTAAATAAAAATTAAATTAGAGAATATGTGATCCCATTTATACTTGTACGGGGAAATCAGAGAATAGAGTTAAGGAAATCTTTATGGAGGGGTTGGAACTTGATCTGAGCCTTGAAGAATGATGACCTAGACAGAGCAGAGGGATAAGACATCTCAGGAAGGGACAAACACAGAAATGAGCACATGGTGTTTTAGGAACAGTATTCAGCGTGGCCTGACCAGAGCAAAGGGGGCATGTTGGGGAGAATAGAAAATAAGCTTGCATAGGTAAGATGGAACTGGGTTATGGTTGGTTTTGAAGTCAGAAAGAAGTGATTAGATTGGATTCATTAGATAAATTTCTCAGAGAGGATCTGGCATCATCATATATTCCATGAGTTTAAGCAGAGGGCAACTGGAGTGGGGGAGATTAACTGTTACGTTAGACTAAAGTAGAGGTATTAGAAATGTTTAGGAGACAAATTTAAGAGAGATTTTATAGGAGGACTCAACAGGACTTGGAGACATATTAGACCTTTATTCCCTCACATCACTAGTTCTATTCCTTGACATTTGATTGATATCTAGAGTTAATTTAACGTTTACATCTCCTTTCACAACTATATTCAAGAATAATTACATAGTCACATTTATGTAATCTAAGCCTGGGATCTTTTCTCTTCTTATTCAAGCATAATATATCATCTAATTCTTCCGGACTAATTTATTCAGTATTAATAATTCTGAGTTCACTTTCATTAATGTATAATTGTGTTCTATCATAACCTTATTTCATAATCTGATACACAGTTTATTCTGATTTTCTTTGTACACAAGATTCATTTTTAAATGGATATATCAATCCTTATCTTTATAAAGTTTGTTTAGTATTTTAAACTTAATTCTCTGTGATTCAGCATTATGCACTAATAATTTACTATTTATTCTAGTTATTTCTTCTTACTGTTCTTGTACACTTCTGAACTGAATATTATCATCAGTTGCATTCCATATGGTCTTCTGGACTCTTCCTTTGCAAAATAAACATTTCTGGCACAGAAAGCTTCTTTTTTTGTGAGATTGCTTAGAGGGTATTTGTGCTTTGGGAGAGAGGAAAAAGAGACAGCTGGCAGAGCCTCTCTCCCTCATTCTGACCCTAACTTTCTTTACTCCCACTGCACAATTTAGCCTAGAGCAGGATAAACCACATGAGTTATTAACCCCCAACAGGCTAAGCATCCAATCTCCAGCAAATGGTTACCTTGAAAGTTGAGCAGAAAAGAGTATTTTTTGAAAATAACACTTTCAGAAGAAATTTTCAACAAATATCTGATCTGAAATAAACTTTAATGATGCTGCATCACACCATCCCATTACCCTCTTTCTACTACCACCACATCAACCACTTTGACCTCAAGGTCAAACTCAGTCTTGGATCAAAACAAAACAAGAACAACAGCAAAACTCTTCTTCGACAGTCTCAAACTCAAGCCCATCTCTTTCCTGCAATCCCCGATGCATCCCCTTTGTTCAGACCCTAGTCATCTCTCTCTTGGACTGTTACAACAGCTACCTAACTAGCCTCCCTGCTTCTGGTCTTGCCTCTGGTCCTTTCTATTCTCCACACTGCTGCCAGAGTGACTTATCAAAAATAGTCACTTATGGGCTTCCCTGGTGGCGCAGTGGTTAAGAATCCACCTGCCAATGCAGGGGACACGGGTTCAAGCCCTGGTTCAGGAAGATCCCACATGCTGCGGAGCAACTAAGCCCATGCGCCACAACTACTGAGCCTGTGCTCTAGAGCCCGTGAGCCACAACTACTGAGCCCACGTGCCACAACTACTGAAGCCCACGCACCTAGAGCCCGAGCTCTGCAACAGAAGAAGCCACCACAATGAGTAGCCCCTGATTGCCGCAACTAGAGAAAGGCCACGCGCAGCAACGAAGACCCAACGCAGCCAAAAATAAATAAATAAAATAAATTTATTAAAAAAAAAAGGTCACTTACCAGTTTCCCTACTGCCTACAGAAGAAAGTCCAGCTCCCTTAGTATGGCATATAGGGCCTTTCATGATTTGGTTCCTGCCTATTTCTCCAGTCTCATCTCTCACCACTCACTTGCTTTCTACTTTATGCTCTAGTCTAGCCATTCTAAATCATTTACATTTCCTGCCATACACCATGCTGTTCCTCTTGACATAAATGACCTCCCCAAACTCTTTCCTCTGAGTAACTCTTCTCATCCTTCAGGATTCAGTTTAGGCATCACTTTTCCAAAAAACTTTTCTTCAACTTCTCATCTGTTGCCTTCCCTCCAGTTCACTGTGTTCTCAAAGCACTCTGTGCTTCTCTCTATCATATTAGTTATTACACATTATCACCTTTTTGTCTTGTTTCCTTTCACTCAGATGTGAACTCCTAAAAGGCAGGGACTGTGTCAAATTCATATGTGTGTTCTGGCACATAGTAGATACTCAAAAATATTTATTCCAGAATAGAGAAATGCAAAGATGACTACCATATAAGTCTTAGGATAAACACCTTATATTTGGCTCCTGGGTACCACTTAAAAGAGTGTGATCCCAACACCTTTTGAGGCACACACATATGTGTATGAGAATTGAAATCATTTAATCTTAACATCTGTAATAGAATGATCCTTTTTTTCTCAGAATCATGTTCTAAACTCGCCTCTTTCCACATCATAGTTGGGATCGGCTCTCTATCCTTGCATTTAACACAAAGTTGCCATGTTTCAACGATTTGTTATTTTCAGTCCTGGGTACATTCTCAGACTCCAGCCTTGTGAGCAACTAAATTCCACTGCTTACTGCCCTAAGGCTGATTCCAAGAAAGGTTTTCTGGCTCATAAATTTTTCCTGCTGTTTGGAGTAGAGGGCACAGAGCCTGGGTGTCATAACAGAAAGTGCTAATCTGTACACCGGGTGTATTGAAGCATGTAAATCCAATTCATAACATTATATGACACTTTTATGAGGTTAAAAGCATCTTGCCAGACCTATTCAAATTGTATGCATGTGGGAGACTTGTGCTCATAGCTATTTTTAGAGTTTTAGATAATCTTCAACAAATATGCCAAGGTACCCTCAGTAGTCTTTTAGAGATCAAAAATGTTTCCAAAGAAGTGTGCCAAGGTCCAACTCCTTCTGATTACAGAATGCTGATTCTTATTGTAGGCTAAGCAGGTCTACCAGCTTTCTAATAAGGAGCAAAACAGACTGCTTATCTGCTGACTTCAGAGAGAGTATCAGTAGGTGACAGTGAGCAACAGCTCTTATACATGACTGGCAGTAGGAAATCTCATGTGCTGTCGGAGAGGGAAACTGGAGTTTTTGAGGAGTCAGTGTGCCACCTTTGGTGGAAATACTATATATTGCTACCCCTCTTAAAGATATGCCTTCGTCTACTGTCATCTTATCCCATTCCCTCTTTCTTTCTTTTCTGTGACTTTGGGTCATCCTTTCCTTGTAATTCATTCCTGCCCTAGCAGGTTTTAGTTAACAACAGAGTCACAGTCAATAATATGACACATCTACTGAAAATTGGTGACACAATTGTGTACTATTTCAATAGAAGTACATGAATCAGGTTAAAGGAGATATTATCTTCACTTTACTTCCTGTTAATCAAAATACAACTGAATATTTGGTTCCAGCATGAGAGCTACACTTGAAGAGAATAAACAGAAATGTCGAGTGAGTTTGAAAATCAAGTGTTACAAACACCATATTCATTGGGAAAAGTTTTAAATATATTTTCCTGGACATTGTTTCTTGATGAGTAGTCTGTAGACTATCTGCATCAAAATTATATGGGATGCTTGTTAAATTTTCAGATTCCTAAGATCTATCCCAGACCTATTGAATCAGAGTCCCTGGGGATAGGACTAGGTGATATAGATTTTTAACATGCTCCCTAGACAATTATTTTGCGTATTAAAGCTTGAGAACTAGTGATTTACAAAGTACATAATAATGGCTTTCAACTATTTGTAAGGGTTCTTCTAGGAAAAGGAAAAGATTAAATTTGAGTTTCTCAAGAAAGTAAAAGATTAGTTTTGTGATGTTCAAGAAGGAAGAACTTAAACTATGGATGAAAGCTATAGTAGGAAAGTCCAAATATAAGGAAGTTATTTTTAAAGCAATTAGATATAGCCATCAATAGAAGTAGTAACTGTCTTGCAAAATAGTGAATTTTTACCCCTGGAAGTGTTCATATATAGAGGATAGAGAGTTCTCTTTAAGGGATGATGTAGTAGGAATTCTCACATTGAGTAGGAAGTTGAGCAAAGTGACTTCTTGAGTCTCTTCTAGCTCATACGTTTGATGAATTTATACAAAACACTTCAAATCATTAAAATTATGTCATGGTCTCCAAAGTTGATATTCCTGGTCTCTTTGATATTTCCTTCATTTAGCATTCATTTATAAGCAACTACTATGTGCTGAACACTGTGCTAGGTTGTAGAGATACAATGGTCAACAGGCAGCAGTGTCCCTGTCTTCATGGAATTTATAGTGTCATGAGTAAATGGTAAAAGTACAGTTACGTTAGGGGAACCACTGACTGAAACCGCCCACCCTGGCGAGGTACCACAGTAACCATTTGCATAAGTTATCTTGCGACAGGAGGTCCTGGTAAGAAACGTGGAACTAACAAGCCACCACCAACCAGAAGAATTTGGGAAAGGTAAAAAGGACAAAGGAGACACCAGTCCATATGTCCTACTGACCTCCCAGAATCCTTCTCGCTGGAACCCATCTTGGCTGAGTGATGTGCATGCCACCAGGAAGGACCCTGAGTCAGAGTGATTGGCCAGAGAGAACCTGGAAACTAACCCCACTACCATAAAACCTGAGACTGCGAGCCACGTGGCAGAGCAGTTCTCCTGGGTTCCCTGACCGTCCTGCTCTCCACCCAGGTGCCCCTTCCCAATAAAGTCTCTTGCTTTGTCAGCACGTGTGTCTCCTCGGACAATTCATCTCCGAGTGTTAGACAAGAGCCCACTCTGGGGCTGTGAAAGGGGTCCCCCTTCTTGCAACAAATGGCAACTCTGGTGGGGCCTCTTCTTCACTATGACTGACATTCTCACCACTCGGAGTACTCGGGGACAAGCTCTCCCACCTACAGACCAGACCCAGTGGCCACAACTGGGACCCTTTTATCCCTGGTCTCCTCCTGACGTGGACGACTGGCCAGGGTTCCCCAACCGGGTAGGGAACTTTATTGACCTCTTTCACCTTCCCTCTCTCTTTCCTCTTTTCAGCCCCTCTTATCCTAATCTTTTTTCTTCTGTCCTGGTCCTGGATGCAGGAGTCTGGTTGAAGGGCCTCAGCCTGATCTGAGGGTCGGAGCCTGATCACCTCCAGTGGGCAGAGAACTTGAATTCTGGTTCTGGTCTGTTATCTGGTCTCTGGTTTCTGGTAGGGCCGAGTTCCTGTCCTCCCTTCCTGGAAGCCCAGGGAAAAGTCCCATAACACCTGGGCATCTGCAGGTGGCAGGAGACGTCCATAAGGCCACCCCTTTTGTCCCCCCTCCTTCCCCTCTTCCTTCAACCTGGCCTCCTTTCCTCCCTTTGAAATCTTTGAAGACCCAAGATATTTCCAGTTACTCTGTTAGTACTCAGATCTGAAGTTCTGTGTCTCTGTAGAAGGCTTTCTGAGAGACTGCAATCTTGTATTTAAGGGAGTGTCTGATTAGGACAGCCAGGCCTGTGTTTTATACTTTGTGTTCTGTGTTGTGATTTGTGATGGCCATTCTGCCTTGTGAAATGGGAAAATCTGGTTCCGTTAAGCTATGAGATCTCTGGTTGCGTTTGTCCATATGTCTGTGTGCATTATATATATGTCCTTACATTTGGATGGTATTATCAAAATTTGTCGATGAGCTCTACTTAATTGGCTTAGAGGAAGTTAAGTGCTTATATAAATTCTGAAAAATACAGAATATAACTGGCCAGAATTAATTTCAGGTTCATGTGAACTGGGAAATATTCAGTATTAAATTAATATCTGGTATTAAATTTAATTTAAGTTTGTTAATCTAATTAATATAGACATGTCTTTAGAGTCATCAACATTAAGTGTAATAGCTATATTGTGCCTAGGTTTAATATAAGCTAAATAAAACCTTGTTATATCTGTTACAAATTTGTCAGCAAGGAAAGTAACGCGAAGTGAAGAAACTTTTAAGGAAAGAAATGTAAATGAGATAACAGCTTTTGTTGAACTTTTCAAAATAATTATATCTTAGGAATGTCTACCTAAAAATAATCTCTCCAGATATTTGACAACTTGAAAATTAAAATTGTGCTAAAATAAGTTAAGTGGTAGAAGGCTTGTGGAAAGTAGACCCCGAGAAAAGAGTTTCGTGCATGGTCAGGACTAAGTTTAAAATAAGTTTAATTGAGTAAATGAATTTTAAAAGTAAGCTGGTACAAAACTTGAATTTGGCTTTTCTCTCTGTTAAGAGTACAAGTTTTCTTAAAATGTTGAACTGCCTTTGATAAGAGATTTTAAGTTTCTTTACATTTTAAGTGATCTGTTCTGCATTTGTCTTTGAAATCTTTTATTGTTACTTTGGGTAAGTGAATAGCTATTGTTTCACAGTGACCTATGATCCTATCTGACTGAGTGTTCTAAACCCTTTTTGAAATGTTATCAGTCATAATTCTAGTTATTATCTTCAAGTGTTGTATGTCACAGCAGTAACCAAGTTTCTTTGTCAATTGCATTGTAATCAATTTTAAACATGCCTTCTTAAGTCTTTTGTAAGATTTAAAGAAAGGACTTTTGAATACAGGTTTCTGACTTTCAGACCATAGTGCTGAACTAGGTAAGAAATTGAAGAATTCTAATGGGGAAACTGATGGCTTCATAAAGCTGTTAACAAAAAGTATTAGTTACATAGGACTGAGTGAACTGGTGAATATGGTTATAATTTTTATGGTTTCTATCTAAAATATTACTGGTTTAAATCTGTGTTTTCCAGGTGCAAGGAAAACCTTCCCCTCAAACTAATTATGACTTACAGTAATTTGATAAATTATACCGTTGTAAGCGGAATTGAAACATTTATCTTTTCTCTCTATCTGCTCCCTCCAGAGATTGGAAACCCTTAGGTTCCCAGCAGATTTATCAGGTAAATTAGGAGGGCTACCTCACTAACAGGTACAGAAATCGCAAGGTATTTTCAGGACCTTGAAAAAGGAGGAATTCACCTAAATTTGTAAGGTGAATCTGTGAGAAGCCTGTGGCATGGCTTTTCTGGCCCAGGGAGGCCTTTTATCAATTAATCAGACTTAATTTGTGGACAAATTAATCTTGATTTGACTATATTTGATAAAAATGAGGGTAATTTTAGAGAGAAAGAGATGTTTCAATGGACGTCAAAATCTAATTCTGTTTACTGAGGTCTGTATTCATTAAGACTCACTTCTCAGATAGTTCCTTGCTGTTACGTTATATTGTTGTAAAGTTTAATTGAATTATTAAAAGGACACTCTAAGTTTGTTGCTGAAGCTTATCTCAGTAATATATCTTTGGATGAAGATCAGATGCCCCACGACTTGCAACCAGGGGATTATGCATACTGGAAAAGACATAATTTAAAGGACTATCTCCAACCTGGAGGGAAGAACCCTTATTAGGTACTCTTAAGTAGTTTATGCACACTGAAACTGAAGGGAATTGACTCTTGGATTAATTTCCACTCACAAAGAGCCCCTGCACTGAACTGGCCTATAGAGAGGACGGCTGACTTCAAAATCACCTTAAAACAATGCTCAAACAGGGGAGAAACTACACTCACACTAGGACAAGAAGAAGACAACATAAGAAATAGACAACTTGTCCAATATCCTTGTCCTGACTCGTATGATCACTTATAATGTTTCCTTGACTTCTTGGACCTTTGCCTATGAATCAAATGTTTTTCTATCATAGGCATGATTCTATGCTAGTGTTAAAAATCAATCCACTTGTTGGGTTTGCGGCCAATTACCAGTACTTCTTGGTTACCTTGGGGAATTTCTCCACGCCAAGGCTCTAATTGGTTGGCCCTGAGAAATTTACTTTGAAAGAAAAATTATAGTCATGTTTAGGTCACTATTGATATTACTAGATGGAATCTCCTCACCTGGCCAATTAATAATGCCTGCTCTGACCCTGGCCATAAATATGAGTTTTCTTCTATTACTCAGGCTCAATCAGAGCAACAAGCAAAATTTCAGCCAAGGAATAAAATCTCCCACAATTATGGGATGGATTTATGTAGATAACAACAGGCTATGGTAATTTAAGTTTAAAGGCTCCTCTATGTTGGGAAAAATTAAATCATACTAAAGATAATCAGTCTAGTAACACTAGGAAACCAGGTTGGGTGTCTTATGGACAGTGCCAATATATAATTTCCCTTAAAGATAAGGATTGGTACAGAATAGATGGAGTGAGACGACCTGGGATATACAGGGCTGCACCTAATGGAAGTTTTTTTGTTTTCAAATGTTATGCTTCTAAGCTTTGGTTTTCTTTCTTCCTTTTTTTAAAAAATATTTATTTATTTAATTTATTTATTTTTGCTGTGTTGGGTCTTCATTGCTGTGCATGGGCTTTCTCTAGTTGTGGCGAGTGGAGGCTACTCTTTGATGTGGTGTGCAGGCTTCTCATTGTGCTGGCTTCTGTTGTTGTGGAGCACGGGCTGTAGGCACATGGGCTTCAGTAGTTGTGGCACATGAGCTCAGTAGTTGTGGTTCACAGGCTCCAGAGCGCAGGCTCAGTAGTTGTGGCGCATGTGCTTAGTTGCTCCGCAGCATGTGGGATCTTCCTGGACTAGGACTCAAACCCATGTCTCCTGCATTGGCAGGCAGATTCTTAACCACTGCACCACCGGGGAAGTCCCCTACTGGAAGTTCTTGACTTAAATTCTTACTCATGACCTTACTAATACTGCTAGCTATATTACATTTTTATATTGCCTGTTTTACAAAATTGATGTTTCTTGCATTACCAAATGTGTGACTGAACCTCTGATAAAGTGATGATATATAGTTCCATATGAGATCAATGATTGTAATAGTGTAACTCTAGATTTGGGAAGAAGCAACAAGAGGGACAATTTTCCTGGACCATAAGAGACTAGTAAGACAGGTGGTCCAGAGACTTTTGGCTACTGTTAATAAGGCCTAGTCCAGTAATAGCACATTGAGTGACCTATCAGCAGAATCCTTTCCAGACCTGGGAATGAACATTCCTAGCACCATGGGATGAAATGGTCATGAATAGCCTCCCAAACCATGGTTGAATTTAAGATGCTGAAGGGGCCCTGACAACTGAAAATTGGCACTTGCCATCTGCTTCTGCAAAGATTAAGTCAATGGCCATTGTGGCCACTGAACTTCAACACCCCCTGAAAGGAGTTCAGGGTGGAGATCAGGAATGAGGTACTCTGTGCTCTGAGTAAAAACTGGCAGAACAGGCCTTTAGATAGTTAAATATTTTCAGAAGATTTTATGTGCCCAAATTCTTGCATCTTCTTATATCCAGAAAAGCACTAAAATCATTATTGGTGATACCTGCTTTGGCCATTAAGGAGAGCAATGCAATTGAAAGTCAAAATGGAGTAGCTATGGTTCAGACATCCAAGGAAATAACTAGGTGACACTATGGGTGAGATTTTGGACAAGTCTTTGTATTGCTAACAACCTGAGTTTTCTGAGCTCTGTCAGACTTGGATGCCACCAGCCATTCTCAAAACAATGCCTGCCGGCAGCTGGTAACTGCAACCTTACTTTTTAAATGTCTCCTCTTGTAACTATTACATTTTTAGACGATGAAATTGGTTTAGATCATACATTAACAAAAAGAAGAGACATGTATGATAACCAATAACACCTGTTATCTATGTGTTAATACCACATTAAAAGTTAAAACCTACTTAGATAAAACTAGACAACTGAGTAAAAGTCTCCCCACAGTGCCAGGTCCAGACTGGGTTTCAGGCTTATTCTCCTGAATAAGTTTTGCCTTATTTTATTTATAGGTTTATTTTGCCTCTTAAAATTCCGGTTGTCACTCCTCCAACTACTTCTAATTGGATCTGTTACACCAAAATAGCAGACCAAGGGATTGAGATTTTAATCATACAAGTCTCAGATCCAGGACTTGGAACTCGGAAATATTTCCAATTCAGTGTCAATTTTCCAATTTGAGGCAGGACCATGCCCCATTTTAACAGGAAGTGGCCAGAGCCATCATTGCCCAGTTCCCTGAATTGAAACTGAACAGGACTCTGTGGGGCTCTGGAGTTCAAATACTTTCTGTGTCCCCTGTTTCTTGTTTGTAGCATATAGACTTCATTCCGCCTCCTTGACCTTCCTTGAGTTCCAAAGGTCAGATTCAAATAGTTGCTAATCAGCGAAGGGAGGGGATACAGAAACGGGGGAGGAGCAGTCAAGTGGGGGTACAGCCTTGAGGCAGGGTGCTGGTTCCTCCTCAAGGAGTATGCATAACAGTATCTTTGAGTTCTTTTGCAGGAACTAAGGCCCCCACCCAGGTGGAGGATTGTAACTTCAGGTTGAGGGCAAGATTCCTGGAGCACCACCCTATTACCTCACTACCAACCAATCAGAAAAAAGTCACACACCCTGCAGCCCTTACCCCAAATTTTGCCTTCCTTTTCTGGGCCCAGTGATGACCATCCTGTTAGCCTCCTGTTTGGCCTTTGTCTGTTTCAACTGCTTACCAGGTTCATCTCTGACAGAGTCCAACATTTTCAGGCTAAATTGTTGTTACTATGAGGGTGCAAGTCAGTTTCGGGAACAGAATACCTCAGTTTAGATCAGGTGGAAAGAGACTTCTACTCTACTAGGCAGGACTACGCCCACTCTCAGCAGGAAGTAGTTACAGAAGAAAGAGACCTCCACCCCAATTCCCAAGAAGTATCTTGAGTATGAAGTCTCTCAGGGGGGATTTGTTAGAGGAACCACTGACTGAAACCACCTACCCTGGCCAGGCACCACAGTAACCATTTGCATGAGTTACCTTGCAACAGGAGGTCCTGGTAAGGAATGTGGAACTAACAACCACCAACAACTGGAAGAATTCGGGAAAGGTAAAAAGGACAGAGAAGGCACGAGTCCATATGTCCTACCAACATCCTAGAATCCTTCTTGCTGGAAACCATCTTTGCTGAGTGATGCACATACCACCAGGAAGGACCCTGAGTCAGAGTGATTGGCCAGAGACAACCCAGAAACTAATCCCATCACCATAAAACCCAAGACTGTGAGCCATGTGGCAGAGCAATCCTCCTGGGTTCCCTTACCCTCCTGCTCTCCACCTGGGTGCCCCTTCTGAATAAAGTCTCTTGCATTGTCAGCTCATGTGTCTCCTCAGGCAATTCATTTCCGAGTGTTAGACAAAAGCCCACTCTTGGGCCCTGGAAGGGGTCCCCCTTCCTGCAACAGTTATAGAGTGGTAAGTGCTGTGGTGGAGGAATATAAGGTGCTAAGGGGACATAGAGAAAGGGTACCTAATTGGACTTGGGAGTCAGGGAAAGCTTTCTGGAAGAGATACTATCTAAGCTGAGAACTCAATGATTAGCAGGAGTTAGCAAGGCAAGGGAGGGAAGAGCTTGTGCAAATTGCAGGGGGCAAGAGACAGCACGCCCATTCAAGGAAATGAAGGTAGTTCAGAATGGCTAGAGCAGGAGATACAAAATGGACTGAAATGGTATACAGTGTCCAACCTCTCTGAGCCACATAGATTATTATTAAAAGTTTGGCTTTTACCCCAAAGGCAACGTGGAACTATTGAAGGGTTCTAATACAGAAAATAATATGATCAAATATTCAGTATACAAAAAAACATTCCTTAGTACACAGAACAGTCTTTTGCTCTGACTTTCAACAGCAATGTTCTGGAAACTTACCTGCTTATCCAGTGTCCAACTGGCTTTGATCTCTGGCACAAAGTTTCCTGTTACTACCACCTGGTTTCTGATTACTACCTCATAGCCACCATAATATAAACTATTGATAGAAGGTAAATACAATATGTGGATGTGGATCCACACAGACTGATCTTATGCTAGTTATACAGCCTAAGACTCAGTAAGTGGTTCATCACCACTAGATCATAAGCTCCATGAGGACAAAAGTCTTGTTCACTAGAACCTGGCACATCTTTATTACTCAGTTAATATTTGTTGACTGAACAATAAATCCACAAAATGGGGACTCTGGCACATACCTATCCCACTGTTAGTGCTAAAAGAGATAACTATATAATGAGTATAATACCTGGGACATAGTGAGGGTCCACAAATAGTGGCTGTCATTATTATCATGAGGCTTTGTTGCTCTTGGCTCTAAAGCATCACCTTATCTCCCTACTCTAATGTAATTTACAGTTGTGGCTCGATACCACTGACCCTGGCTTTTCTCCTCCTTTGCATGAGATCGCCAGTTGCCTCAACACTTGGTAATGATTTCAACATTCTCTCTATTTCTGTAACTGTGATTCTGATTTCACACAAACCAAAAAGATTAATTAAAAGGCCATTTAAAAAATTCTAATGTTGTATTGAGATTAATGCTGAAAATATATAATTCAGAGTATTAGGAAATATGTTGTTTACAACCTTCATAATAATAATCTTTGAAATTAGAGTTGTATGATATAATTAAAACTAAAAGGAAGATGAGTCAATCAAAAACAAGGAAGCATAGTACAGAATTTCGTAAAAGAAAACCCTGTCAACTCATATCAAAACTGATGAAGTACAAGTTTACTTTCAACTGCTTTTATATATTAGACATCCTCAAATCCTTAGAGGGCAAAAGCAGGCAATTTGGAAACAGTGATGATGTGAAACGAACTAGGGAAAGATAAATTTGGTGAATTGCTTTGTAAGCCCCGAGGCAGGGAATGAGTCTGTTCACCAGCTGTCTGCCTATCTTCCTAACGTATCTGTTGGTACAGTAATGCCAAAGAAATGAAAACAAGCAATAGTCTTGCCAATATAGGTGAAATTCTGAACAAGTGGCCTAAATAAAGATAATTGATATGGTAAGGCAAAGAATAATGCTACATAACACTTTGCTGAATTAGGTATGTTTAAGGTCATAATCTCTAAAAGAGACATAGAGTGGTTCATAGAGATGGGATTTAAATTTGTGTAGGCCTAATAGTAATAAAAATTTTAGTTTGTCTAAAGATAAAAATAATTAAATGACTAGACTGAGGAAAAGACATAAATTTTTGTCAGTGCCTTGATTAACTCAACATCATAGATCAGCTTTAGAACACTACTATAGAAGCAAAATTGTAATACATGAATATAAATTTATTAAAATATTTGAGAAATATTTGATAATATATGAAAATATCTCACTATTGTATAACAAGTAGAGAGCCAACCCTATTTTGGCCTCATTTATTACATTACATTTAATTAAAAGAGATTTTTAGAAAGCAAAATACATGTTATAGTAAAAATAATAACAATGATATTCCCTCAATATATCAAACTTCTTCAGGGAAGAATAGGCTTCATAAGTCTATCAACTGGATTACATAATGAATCCCTATCAAAGAAGATCCTGTGAAGAACATGAATAGATTTTAAATTCATGATTTTGGAGTATATATAGCAACAACCACAAAATTACAACAAGAAGAATGCATGCAGGATTACACTTACCAAATGAAAGGGTATAGGCAGAAATAAGTCTTTCTCTCCAAGATTCAATAGATCTCCCTGTGGAGGAGACACACTAAACAAATCTCTCCTTTCCTTATCTGCCAGTTCAATGCTGAAAACAGGTCTTACTGTCTCAGCTAACTAACATTTAGGAAATTATCATACGTCTTTACTGTAATGCCTCTCACAAAGATAAAATACGAACTGAGGCAGAATGCAGAAGAGAATGAAACAAATATGTGTAGCTGAAATGCTGTTAGAAAATCTCTGATAAATTAAGGCTAAGTCCGATTTATTTGTGACAGAACCAGTTCTGGAAGGCTGCAGATACCTGAAATATATTAAAAGAACCGTTTTTCTATCTATCTGATTTGGCAGTGGAGTGCCTCTTAGTGTCCATGGTAACTCCCATAGAGTGGTTTGGAAATTCATCATTAAAAGGCTTGCACATTAAAATATAATGGATCAGCCATAGTACTCAGGTAATGTTCAGTTTCTGAACTTCAAAACAAGTTTAAATCATTCTACACCTTTAGGAACATATTATCAGAGGAATCTATATACAAAAACTACCCAATTTTTAAAATCCACAACAATAGTATAATTTTTCAAGTACTACAAAGTATAGCTGGTGGTTATAGTGCAGAAAAGATAAAAATATGAGAGCATTTGGAAATCTAAAATAGTCTCACAAAATATAAGTGGTATATATAAGCTGTAATCTTAGAAATGTTAATAAAGAAATATGGGAAAGTACTTCTATTGATGTCCTCAAATGGCCATTTTGTTTTGTGTTCTTTATTTTAGAGGAATCTAAAGTGGTTGTATTTTTAACTTCAAAACTTCTAACATTTTGGTTATCCTTTCAGCACTAAAAATCTAACTAAATTGAGACAAGACAGGATTTAATGTAGCGAATTGAAACTAAAGAAATCTGTCTTGGTTCCCACGTATAATCTTTCTTCGGCAGGTTTCATATTACAATTTGAGAAATTGCTTAAATGCATGGAAATACTTCATTGGCCTGCTCAAAAGCAACTGACCTTTACTCAGCCTGTTAATCAGTAAGTGAAGTCAGTGAGACGTGACTAATCCCAGAGGAACAGCTTTTGAATATACCTTAGTGTGGGTAAGACCTGGCAGTAACTCAGGATGTATATAGCTAAAATTAAGAATGTGAAAGTCTTAATCCTTTAGTGGTTTGAAATGCATTATATACATTAAAAATAAATAAATGTCTCCATGGGAACTGTACTCAGTCAAAAGAACTATAGGCTCCAAATACAATATACCCCCAACATTTTTAGATGAGGTCAGGAATGTTGTGGTCTGATGAGAAAATTAAAATAATTGAAACCAAATGGATAAGATTAATCACCTGGGAAAATAGTCTCAGGAAAATGCCCATGTAAGAAATGACTTCTGAGCATGTTGACATTGGACTAGAAGTTCCCTAAGTCAGAAGCAACCCCTTCAAAAGAAGGTGTCGGGACTTCCCTGGTGGCTCAGTGGTTAAGAATCACCTGCCAAGGCAGGGGACATGGGTTCGAGCCCTGGTCTGGGAAGATCCCACATGCTACTGAGCCTGTGCTCTAGAGCCCGCGAGCCACAACTACTGAGCCCACGTGCCACAACTGCTGAGGCCCGCGTGCCTAGAGTCCCTGCTCTGCAACAAGAGAAGCCACTGCAATGAGAGGCCTGCACACTGCAATGAAGACCCAACGCAGCCAAAAATTTAAAAAAATAAATAAATAAAACAAGGTGTCAATTTAAAATATAACAATGAACTATAATCAAGGCCATTTAAACTTTTCTTTCATGAGGAAATTTGAAATGGAAGAAAAGTCTTGGTGACTGATAAGGAGATATATTAAAGTAAGGTACTTGGAGTATAGCAATTTGTCCATTTCCCCAGTGCCATGCAATTGAGAGGACTGAAGGAGGATTCCATTCTTCTTGACAGCTCCATCCCTATAGAAGCAATGGATGCGTCTAATTATTATAATTGGATTACACTAGCCCATTAAGATAATTCAGTCCTTCATGCTTCCTTTATAAGAAAGGAGACTTTTTCTAATATGTATAAATTTATTTACTTACTTATTTGGCTGCTGCACACCGTGTTTCTCTAGTTGCGGCGAGCAGGGGCTACTCTTCGTTGTGGTGCGCGGGCTTCTCTTGTTGTGGAGCACCAGTTCTAGGCACGTGGGCTTCAGTAGTTGCGGCACACGGGCTTAGTTGCTCCTTGGCATGTGAGATCTTCCCGGATCAGGGCTCGAACCCGTGTCCCCTGCATTGGCAGGCGGATTCTTAACTACTGTGCCACCAGGGAAGTCCCCCAAAGGAGACTTTTGTCTAGCATATTTTTCATTGTGAACATTGCCTCTCAAGTCCCTGATAAGAAGACTCTATATGCACTAAGACTCTCCACCCCTCTACTATGTATAGACATCCTGTAAGATATAGCCTTAGCAGCCAGCTAGCCTCTTTCTGTGCCATCTTATATAAAACATAGATATATTTGAATTGTTGCTCTGTCATTGAGAATAGACTTCTATAACTCCGCTCGAGAAAGATAGTCCTTAGTTTCAAAAGGTATTAAAGAAATTAAAAGTATCTTACAGGGCTTCCCTCGTGGCGCAGTGGTTGAGAGTCCGCCTGCCGATTCAGGGGATATGGGTTCGTGCCCCGGTCTGGGAAGATCCCACATGCCGTGGAGCGGCTGGGCCCGTGAGCCATGGCCGCTGAGCCTGCGTGTCCGGAGCCTGTGCTCCACAGCGGGAGAGGCCACAGCAGTGAGAGGCCCACACACCGCAAAAAAAAAAAAATAGAACCACCATATGATCCAGCAACACCCCCCTCTTCTGGGTATATATCCAAAGGAAATGAAATCACTATCTCCAAAAGATATCTACACACCCATGTTCACTGAAGTATTATTCACAATAGCCAAGATATGGAAACAACCTAAGTGTCTGTCAACAGATGAATGGATAAAAAAAATATGATATATATATATACAATGGAATATTATTCATAAAAAAGAAGGAAATTCTGCCACTTATGACAACATGGATGGACCTGGAGGAC
Organism: Leucopleurus acutus; assembly: GCF_964270905.1. Lineage (NCBI taxonomy): Eukaryota > Metazoa > Chordata > Mammalia > Artiodactyla > Delphinidae > Leucopleurus > Leucopleurus acutus. The sequence goes on from NC_139148.1 coordinate 99,733,022, forward strand.
ATTATGCTAAGTGAATAAGCCAGACACAGAAAGACAAATACTGTATGATGACACTTATATGTATAATCTAAAAAAGTTGAACTCATAGAACAAGAGAGTAGAACAGTGGTTGCCAAAGGCTAGGGAGTGCGGGATATGGGTAGATGTTGGTCAAAGGGTACAAACTTCCAGTTATAAGATGAATAATTTCTGGAGATTTAATGTACAGTATGATGATTATAGTTAATAGTACTATACTGTATTACCAGAAATTTGCTAAGACAGTAGATCTTAAGTAAGGTGATGGATGTGTTAATTAATGTCATTTTGGTAATTGTTTCACAATGTATATGTATATTAAATCATCATGTTGTACATCTTTTAAAAACCCGCATTGTACAACATAAATATATACAATTTTTATTTGTCAATCATACTTCAATAAAGCTAGAAAAATTAAATAAATAAATGGATCTTACATTTTATGTATGAAAAATCAATAATGTATATAAACAATGACACCAAAAACAGAAATTAGGGAATCCATAAATTATTTTAAAAGTCTTTTTCTTATAGATTCATTATGCGTTTATTGTAAACAATAAATTGCTCTGATAGATTTCAAATGTGAATCAGTTATATATGCAACTTTTTAGAAATGTTTCTAACACTTAAAGTGAGGAATAACTTAAGAACTATGTAGAATATTTGACAATTTTGATATTTCCATTTCTCTCACACTCCACCTCCAATTTTGCTCCTTCAGTATATACTCCAAATCCAACCACTTTACACCTTTACACTATACTGTTCCAAGCAACCATCATCTATCACCAGCATACCGGGTCTCCCTATTTCCTGCTTCCACTCTCGCCCTCTACTGTCTTTTCTCAAAACAGCAACCAGAGTGATTCATATTTAAAACATAAGCCAGGGTCTTACCCAGTGGTCCAATGGTTAAGAATCTGCCTTCCAATGCAGGGGACGCGGGTTAAATCCCTGGTCCAGGAAGTAAGATCCCACATGTTGCAGGGCAACTAAGCCTGCGCACCACAACTACTGAGATCACTCACCTCAACAAGAGAGCCTGCAAGCCACAAACTACAGAGCCCGGTGCCCTGGAGCCCACGCGCCACAACTAGAGAGAGAAGACCTGCACACCACAACTAGAAAGAAGCCCGAGTGCTGCAACGAAAAGCCCACACACTGCAATGAATAAAAGATCCCTCATGCCTCAATGAAAGATCCTGCGTGCCGCAACTAAGACCCGACGCAGCCAAAAAAATAAAAAATAAGTCAAATCACCACTTCACTCCTCTGTTCATAACCCTGCAAGTGGCTTCCCATCTTAGTCACATAAAAAGCCAAAAATTTAATGATAGCTCCTTCCTAGCCATGCACAATTTTCCCACCTCCCCGCCCCCAACCTTTAATACTCTGGCCTCCTGTTCACTAAGGCACCAGCCACTCTCCCAACCTCAAAGCCTTTGTATTTGGTTTTCTCTCCCTATGACACTTTTCCACCAGCTTTCTCCATAGCTGATGCCCTCATCCCCTTCATGCCTTTGCTCAAATGTCACTTCTCATAAAGGCATTTCCTGACCATCCTATTTAATATTACAACCTCCATAAACACAACTTCTTATCCCCCTTCATATTTTTTTTCTCCATAGCACTTATCACTTATACTATTTATTTTACTTACTTATTTTGTTTATGGTCCATCTTCCCTCACTAGAATGTAAGCTCCATGAGGGCAGGGATTTTTGTGTTCTTTATTCACTGCTGTATTCACACAACCTAGAACAGTATCTGGCTCAGTATGTGTTTATTGAATAAGTTAATGATTGAATGAAGCACATGAGATGATGCTTCTGACTAGGAGCACTCCTTTCCACGTATGTTAATATGGAAATATTCTCTGGGTTGTTCTTTCCCTCTACCACTAGGCATTATTCTTAAGCATACTCCTGAAAAGTGTCTAAAAGTTTCCAATAACACCAGACACAGCAGCTTGATTGCTTTTAGGCATTGACCATGGGAGCATCTAACAACTGTGAACTATAATGAACTCAGTTCACATACTTGCTTCTGATGGCAACCCAAAGTACTGACTTCTGTCTTTACAGAACTACTTGGTCCTATATTTTGCCTTCCTATATTAATAATAACAAATTAAATAAATGTGCAATTGTAGTGTCAACTACAAATTGGCCCTCGCCATTGGCACTTGCCATCTACCTCTACAAGGATTAAATCAGGTGCTGCAGCAGATGCTGATTTTCAACACCCCCTGAAAGGAGTTCAGGGGGGAGAGCAGAAATGAGGCACTCTGTGCTCTGGGAAAAACTGGCAGAACAGGTTTTCAGATAGTTAGATATTTTTAGGAGCCAATTTGATGAGCCCAATTCTTGTATCTTCTCATATCCAGAAAAACACTAAAATCGTTCATGGTGATGACTGCTCTTGGTGACTAGCAGAAAGCTTCTGAAAAAAATATGCACTCGATTGCAGGTACTCCCCCCTCACCAAAATCACATATATACTGACCTTCCCCACTGCCTCTTTGGAACAGTTTCTCAGAGCTATCTGGGATGCCATCTCCCAGGCTGCAGTCCTCATTTTGCCCCAAATAAACCTTAACTTGTGACTCTCATGTTGTGCATTTTTTTTTATGTTGACAGTTATTATGGTGACCACGAAGGGACCCAGAGTGGACATCTCTCCTTCACCTGAACTCTACGAGGAACTGGAGCCTTGGTACCAGCAGAGGCTACTTGTGCCCATCTGCCTCCTTGGAGAGTCCAGACAAATCTCAGATCTCCCATATTGGTTGATGACCCTGAGTTTTATTTGGTGGTGTAGCAGGTACCTGCCTCCTCCCAGCTGAAAGATATTGGGGGGCCCCTGGTTGAAAGATACCAGGGAAATACCCAGTGGAGAAATACTGGGTGGGGCTTGGTTGAAAGATACCAGGGAATATGCACCCAGGTGAAAGATAATGGGGCAGGGTTGAAAGATATCAGGGTTTGCTCAGTTGTAGGAGACTTGAGTGGTGTGTGCTGAGTGGTTAGGTAAGAGGCTGATCTGATGCTTTTCCTCAATTCAGCTGCCTTAATAGAATTTGTCGGGATAGAAATTAAGATATTACATGAGAGCTTTGCTCCAAAGAAAAGGGACAAGACTCCTCCTGGCCGTTTACAGCTTTCTCAGGTGACTGAGAAATTTACAGGAATGGTGGAGACAGAGTCCTCATACCGTGCAGTGGTCCCATAGGGAAACCCATTCATTAATTAAACACTTGTTCGTCCAGAGGTTGCAGATAAGAATTAGCCACTCAGCGATCCGAGCACCCGCGGTGGTCTTAGACCGCCAAAGGGAGAAACTGAGACAAGTAAGAGGGCTGAAACGACTCTGGGGTGATGCCTAGAGGAGTTAAGCTCACAAGCAGCACCCTGGCCCACCACACAACTTTATTAGTAAATTTTATCCCTGACAAATTCAACTTTAAGCTAGGAAATAGAGCCTCTCAAACACAGAAACAAGGGGTGTCAGAAAGCCAGCCTCTGACTAACACTCCAGCCAGGTTTATGTATGTACAAAAACTCATACTTGCAAGTACCTACTTAATTGGGGAACTTATACTAAAGGAGATCTCAACCTAAAAAAACCAAATTGGGGTTCTTTTGATATTCCAAAATTAATATTTTTGCACACACAGGAAAAAAATAAAGCCGGATGTAAGATCAAAGAGACTGAATGGAATGCTTACTTTGACTGGTATCTAGAAGCTTCTAAAAGAGGAAATGATAGAGTAACTTCTTTGCAGGAAACCAGTAATTAATTACTTGAAACTATATCAGACCAACTTTTCAAAACCATTAAAAAGAAAGAAAAGGAGGTATCTACGAAAATTATGAACCTTCAATTGCACCAATTAAGTACACAATGCCAGTCGAAGTTTAACCGACCCCCATTTAATTCCCAACCAGTAGAGAAAGCTAGCTTGAAGGAAAAAAAAAATTCTCTTCAGAATTCTGACCCTAAGGGAATAAGTCCTACTAGGAGAACCTGATTTCCTCTCCCTGTGCCTTGAGACCAGAGGTCTCAGGAACACTTGTCTTATCTAGACCATCTCTAATTCCTGAAATTGAGAAAAAAAAAAACTGGAAGAAGCCTTTTAAAATTGTTTCTTATTCCAACTGTTATTTATAAACCAGTGAGTTTTATATTATGATACCTGATTCATGACTAAGTATAGAAAATGCAGCTGGATCTCTTGTGTCTGTCTGGATATATGTATGTCTCAGTATGTGTCTTTGTCTTTGGATAATATTGCTGTGGTTAATTTGTAAATGAGCTCTATTTAATTGGCTTAAAGAAAAGTAAGCACTTACAAATCAAACAATTCTAAACACAAGAGAAATTAAGCTAAATAAATTTCAGGTTCACATGAACTGGGAAATATTCGGTATTAAATTAATATTTGGTATTAATGTTTAAGTTTGTTGATCTAATTAATATAGACATGTTTCTAGAGTCATCAGCATTAAATATAATACTTTTATTATGCCTAGGTGTAATATAAACTAAATAAAATATTGTTATATCTGTTACAAATTTGTCAGCAAGGAAAGTAACTTGACGTGAAGAAACTTGTTAAGGAAAGAAAACGTAAATGAGATAAGAGCTTTCAGATAAACTCTATTAAGAATAATTTTGCTTCAGGAATGTCTATCTACAATAGTGTCTCCAGATTCTGGTAACTTGCAGTTCTAGAGTTGTGCTAAATTAAGTGATGGAAGCTTATTGAATAGCTAGGTCATTCCCAAGTAAAATAAGATACTGAAACATTAATTACTGAACATTGGCTTACTTTTACAGAGAAACAAAAGGTGTTTAGGACTATTAATGAATATGTTTGGTGCCACTTTCTCTAAAGAAAGCAAGTGTTTTTAGAAAATATCACTGGTATTTATGTTCACCAATCTACAGAAAGCTAACATAAAAGACAGTTCATAGTTGCTTAAGGAAAGTAAGATGTGTGTTTTCAGTAAAGAAGGCATGAAGAATGGAATTACATTTTATTAAGGGAAAAGGAAGTAGGTCTGACTTACAGGTGGCTGTTTCTGAATGGGAAAATAAAATGCTGGATATAGAAAGTGACAAAGGTTTTGTGGAAAGAGGACCCTGAGAAAAGAGTTTTGTGCCTGGTCAGGATTGACTAAGTTTAAAATAAATTTAATTGAGTAAATTAATTTTAAAAGTAAGATGGTGCAAAACTTGAATGTGGCTTCTCTCTCTCTTAAGAGGACAAGATTTCTTAAAATGTTGAACTGCCTTTGATAACAGATTTCAAGTTTTTTTACCTTTTAAGTGATCTGTTCTGTATTTGCCTTTGAAATCTTTTATTGTTACTTTGGCTAAGTGAATAACTATTGTTTCACAGTGACCTGTGATCCTACCTGACTGAGTGTTCTAAATCCTTTTTGATATTTTTTGACAAAACTTCCTAAATCAAATTCTAATGAAGTCTTTTTGACCTCTAGCTAACTTTAGGATGCTTCAAAGTGCCCCTGAAACATCCCAAAGAGAGATTATAAAATAGGTTCATTTGGTACATTGTTACATGGGAAGTATTGTCAAATGAGTAATAAATCTTCTTAGGTTTTAGTGTAAGGTAAATGTTATTATTATAGATATTCTAGAAATTATATGCAGTTCCTAAAATTCTGACATGTCCTGGTAAAATGTTATCAGTCATAATTCTAGTTATTATCTTAAAGTGTTGTACATCACAGCATTAACCAAGTTGCTTTGTCAGTTGCATTGCATTGTAAGCAGATTTTAAACATGCCTTAAGTCTTTTGTCATTATAGACACGGTTTCACTCTGATGCCTTGGCAAAAATGCTTCCTCTTCAAGAAGATTTATAGAAAGGGCTTTTGAATAAATACAAGTTTCTGACTTTCAGACCATAATGCTGAACTGGGTAGGAAACTAAAGAATTCTAATGAAAAACCTGATGGCTTCATAAAGCTGTTAACAAAAAGTATTAGTTACATAGGACTGGGTGAACTGGTGAATACGGTTATAAATTTTATGGTTTCTATCTGAAAAATTACTGGTTTAAATCTGTGTTTTCCAGGTGTAAGGTAAACCTTCCCCTCAAACTAATTATGACTTACAGTAATTGGTAAATTATACTTTTGTAAGCAGAATTGAAACATTTATCTTTTTTATCTGTTCCCTCCAGACACTGGAAACTCTTAGGTTCCCATCAGCTTTATCAGATAAATTAGGAAGGTTACCTCACTAGTAGGTATAGAAATCTCAAGGTATTTTGGGGACCTTGAAAAGGGAAGAATTCACCTAGATTTGTTAGGTGAAATCTGTGATAAGCCCTTGGTGTGACTTTCCTAGCCCTGAGAGGTCTTTTAAAAGTCCAGTCTGAGACTCCTTATAACAGTTTCAGCAAGCAAAAAGCCTATATGATCAATTATAGTTATATAAATCATCAGGCCAAGTTTATTAGACCAGATTTATTTTGCAAACAAATTAGTCTTAATTTGGTTATATTTGGTAGAAATGAGGGTAATTTTAGAGAGAAAAAGATGTTTCAATAAATGTTAAATCCCAGTTTTGTTAATGGAGGTCTGTATTTACTAACTTCCCAGATAGTTCCTTGCTGTTATGTTATATTGATGTAAAGTTAAATTGAATTATTAAAAGGACACTCTAAGTTTGTTTCTGAAGCTTATCTCAGTAATCTACCTTTGGACGAAAATCAGAATCCCCATGACTTGCAACCAGGGGATTATGCAAACTGGAAGAGACATAATCTAAAGGACTATCTCCAACCTAGATGAAAGGACACTTATCAGAGGGGAAATTACACTCACACTAGGACAAGAAGAAGATGACATCAGAAGTAGACAGGTTGCCCAAGATCCTAGACCTGACTTGTAGGATCATTTACAATATTTTCTTGACTTCTTAGAGCTTTGTATATGAATCAAATGTTTTCCTATCATGGGCACGATCCTATGCTAATTTTAAAAATCAATCCGCACTACTAGGTATATACCCTGAGAAAACCATAATTCAAAAAGAGTCATGTACCACAATGTTCATTACAGCTCTATTTATAATAGCCAGGACATGGAAGCAACCTAAGTGTCCATTGACAGAGGAATGGATAAAGAAGTTGTGGCACATATATACAATGGAGTGTTACTCAGTCATAAAAAGAAACGAAACTGAGTTATTTGTAGTGAGGTGGATGGACCTAGAGTTTGTCATACAGAGTGAAGTGGGTCAGAAAGAGAGGGACAAATACCGTATGCTAACATATATATATGGAATCTAAAAAAAAAAAATGGTTCTGAAGAACCTAGAGGCAGGACAGGAATAAAGACGCAGACGTAGAGAATGGACTTGAGGATTTGGGGAGGGGGAAGGGTAAACTGGGACGAAGTGAGAGAGTGGCATGGACATATATACACTACCAAATGTAAAATAGATAGCTAGTAGGAAGCAGCCACATAGCTCAGGGAGATCAGCTTGGTGCTTTTTGACCACCTAGAGGGGTGGGATAGGGAGTGTGGGAGGGAGACGCAAGAGGGAGGAGATATGGGGATATATGTATATGTATAGCTGATTCACTTTGTTATAAACCAGAAATTAACACACCATTGTAAAGCAATTATACTCCAATAAAGATGTTAAAAAAAATCAATCCAACTGTTGGGTTTGCAGCCAATTACCTGTGTCTAGTACTTTTGGGTTATCTTGGTGGATTTCTCCCCTCCAGGGCTCTAATTGGATGACCCTTAGGAAATTTATTCTAGAGGAAAGAAATTATAGTCCTGTTCAGCGGATTCCCTCACCTAGCCAATTAATAATACTTGCTCTGACCCTGGCCATAAAAAATGAATTTTCCTCTAAAGTTACTCAAGCTCAATCAGAGCAACAAGCAATATTTCAGCCAAGGAATAAAACCTCCCAAAATTATGGGATGGATTTATGTGTTAACAACAGGCTGCGGTCATTTAAGTTTTAACGCCCCCCTTTATCTTGGGAACAATCAAATTATACTAAGGATAACCAGCCTAGCAACACTAGGAAATTGGGCTGGGAGCATTATGGACCGTGTCAAAATATAATTTTCCTGAAAGATAAGGACTGGTACAGAACAGACTAAGTCAGACGACCTGAGAATATACTGGGCTGCACCTAATGGAAGTTCTTGGCTTAATTCTTACTTATGACTTTAATAATACTGCTAGCTATGTTATTTGTATTTTGCCTGTTTTACAAGATTGTTGTTTCTGGCATTACCAAATGTGTGACTGAGCCTCCAACAAAAATACATAGTTTTATATGAGATCAATGATTGTAATAGTGTAACTCTGGGTATGGAAAGATACAACAAGAGGGAATTTTTCTTGGACTATAACAGATTAGTAAAGCAGGTGGTCCAGAGCTACCTTTAGCAATTGTTTATAAGACCTAGTCCAGTAATAGCACACTGAGTGGCCTATCTTCGCCAGACCTAGGAATGAGCCTTCCTAGCACCGTGGGATGAAATGGTCATGAAATACCTCCCAAAGCATCGTCAAATTTATGACCATGAGGGAGCCCTGTCAACTACAATTTGGCACTCGCCATTGGCACTCGCCATCTACCTCTACAAGGATTAAATCAGGTGCTGCAGCAGATGCTGATTTTCAACAACCCCTGAAAGGAGTTCAGGGGGAGAGCAGAAATGAGGCACTCTGCGCTCTGGGAAAAATTGGCAGAACAGGTTTTCAGATAGTTAGATGCTTTTAGGAGCCGATTTTATGAGCCCAATTCTTGTATCTCCTCATATCCAGAAAAACACTAAAATCATTCATGGTGATGACTGCTCTTGGTGACTAGCAGAAATCTTCTGCAAAAAAATATCTGTTCAATTGCATGTACTCCCCCTTCACCAAAATCACATATATACTGACCTTCCCCACTGCTTCTTTGGATCAGTTTCTCAGAGCTATCTGGGATGCTGTGTCCTGGGCTGAAGTCCTCACTTTGCCCCAAATAAAACTTAACTCACAGCTCTCACACTGTGCATTTTTTTAAGTCACCAGTAGCTTTACAAGTGTGCCATAGAGAGGAATCTGTGCCAATGATTCCTTCTTATTCCTAAGTGTACACACGCAGAGAACCTGCTCTCTGTTACTTCCTGATAAGGAGAAATGGAGCGGTCTGAGAGCTGAATTTCTGTTCATGGGGTGCAGTTCTATCACTAATTTTTTTCTTTTATCACTGAAAAACCTGGTATACATATAGTGATTGTATACGTGTATACAGGCTTTTCATTTGAACATTTTGTAACATATTTTACATTGAGTATTCATTTCAGAGACTAGTCAAATTCTACATGTAGAGTTAAATAGACTCCGAATTCTCCCACAGGAACTAAGGTAGTGAAGTGTAGCAGAACATGCCACCCCAAAATATGCCTCTTTGGCATATAAATTATTTTGAGCTAATTATTTTGACAAACAGCAGACACAGGAGATGCTCTGAAAACAGAGAAGCTGCTCTTTTGTAAGGGAAATTTACATTTATAGAGTAAATCTCCACTTGTAAGTGTCTCCCTTTCTGTACCAAGAAAGGAAGAAAGACTAAATCACAACAGGATCTTATCAATGGAAAAGGTGCCTACTTAAATCTGCATAACAAACCTTACCCTTGTTTACCGTGCTTTTCCTGGTCACCTCCCATAACTGGTTCACCCCACACCCAACATCTTTCTTTTGTCTTTAACTGAAGATGGTATTTATTGAAGGTGATGACTTGGCCGTCTTGGGGAGTTACTCAGTTTTCCCGGGTGTCTCCCATGTGTACATGAAATATACATGTTAATAAAGTTCTGTTTGTTCTTCTTTTGTTGATCTGTCTTTTATTACGTGGGGGAAGGTCTCATCCAAGAACTCGGAAGGGTAGAGGGAAAATTATTTTTTCCTCCCCTACAGTAGCTGTAAGCAATCCACCAGTTTTTAAGGGAAAGGGAAGCCTGTAGGAAATCTTTGCAGGTGAGAGGAGTTAGTAGTAGTTTGCTGTGTCCTAGTGACAGTATCCCCATTTACTAGTTAGGTAGTACTATCACCAAAGTATGTGCACAAATAGCATTACACATGCTACTGCAGAATTATGAGTCATGAAAGTAAAGCAATAGCAACATCTGGAAAGCAAGCATTGGCACTTATCGAAACCAAAGAATAAGCCCAAGGGCCCTTATAGCTAAATTCAAAAGCTAAATGTGAATGTGCTAATTTGATATCCTTTGAAGGTGTTGCAGTTCCTTTATTTCTTACTTGTTTCTGTGTTCTGAAAAATGAAAAACGGAAGATGCTACATCTATTTTAAAACATCAGTTTGGTATATAAGGCAGCAATTATGGCAAACCCTTTTTGAATTAAAAATCAGAACAAATGGTCAATGCTACTCAACAAAAGTACTTGATCATGAATATATTTTCAGTGAAATGTTTAATGAAAAAAGGAGATAATTGATAATTGTGATTATTATTATGTGGTATTTTGTATGATAGTAGACAAACCAAAAACTGTTCCCTCCTATTCATCTGCAGAAGGTTCTTAACAAAGAGCTCATATGTGCCTAAGGATATTTCAGAGTTGCTGAATATGCCTAAATATACAACTAATAATTCTTCACTGAGCTTGTGAAAATAGATAATTTATCTGAATATCTGAATGCAGAAGAGTAACAGACAGGATACAGTCCAGAAAATGAAACAGTCACATTAATGAGGGGTGTAGATATCTCACTGAATGCATTCTTTTACCCCCAAAACATAAGCTATTTGATATCACAGTTGAAAATATGGCAGAACTGAAAAATAGTTTTCCTATTTAAAAAATATGTTTCTTTGAATTTTATAGGAATGAAACTTTTAAAATGCCATGTCTGAAAGATAGCTTCAGGGATAGATAGTAAATTATGAAAACTGAACCAAATGCTCAGGGAATAAGGATGTCTTCACCAAATTGATTTTCTTATGAAATGTAGCTAAATTCATTTTTGTTCAAATTTTTGTTGAATAAGAATATTCTAAAGAATATTAATGAAACCAAATTCAATTGTATTAGATTAATGAATACCAAAACAAGCTATTTTTTTATGCTTGAACATGTGGTACATTTTCAGATTGTCATTTTGAAAAATAATCACTCTCCAGTAGTCTAGATAGAGAAGGTGAATTTGTGTGTTTACTTGTGTTTTCCTATTTTCAAAAAATAGGAAAATAAAAAAACCCTCAGACAGGAGAGTTATTGTGATGTTTCATTTTTTTATGAAAATGCAAAATAACCTACTTAATCAATTGGAAATTGTAGTTAGGTAGATAATGGGAATGTAAGATTTCCCATATATAAAGAAAGCAGGTTGATAGAAAGAAATTTGAATATTTGATACTTAGATATTTTTATCCTTTCTCTCACTTTCCAAATTAAGCTTTGTGTGTTTTCTGCATGCAGCTATGACAGAAGCTATGTGCCCTGGCCCCAGCTCTGGGTGTTGGTGCAGGTCAGGCCACATGCCGAGTGCTAAACAATTCACCAGCTGTGTATCAGAGTGTGAGCACAGGGGGATCTGCCACAAACTATTCCTATTCATCACATGGAAAAGATGAGAGACCCCCCCAAAAAAAAAGAAAGAAAGAAAGAAAAGAAATGCATATTTGTCTGAGCTCTACTCTTTAGGAAGGATCTCAATTACATCTTTTCTTTGTCTGAGCTTAAATAATGGAAGTCATGAACCTGCAATCTTAATGAGAAAAAAAGGCTAGGGGTGAGGGAGGAGATACCATGTCCAATGTAGTGGAAAGAGAACAGAAGTGAAGACAATAGCTTTAAACAGATGAGAACATGTGAAGCATGTTGCTCATGAAAAACCTTACCACTACTTTGTGAAGATTTGTGAGTTAATCTAGCAAATATAATTATGAAACGGATATTTTTTTGGTTTTGTTTTTAATTTTATTTATTTATTTATTTATGGCTGGGTTGGGTCTTCATTGCTGCACGTGGGCTTCCTCTAGTTGCAGCCAGCGGGGGCTACTCTTCATTGTGATGCGTGGGCTTCTCATTGCGGTGGCTTCTCTGGTTGCAGAGCATGGGCTCTAGGCCCGCAGACTTCAGTAGTTGTGGCTCATGGGCTCTAGAGTGCAGGCTCAGTAGTTGTGGCACACAGGCTTAGCTGCTCCACGGCATCTGGGATCTTCCCGAACCAGGGCTCAAACCCATGTCCCCTGAATTGGCAGGCGGATTCTTAACCACTGCACCACCAGGGAAGCCCTGAAATGGATATTTTTAATGCCACAGAATAAAATACAAGAGATAAGAAAAGGAACAAGCTTAACTGATTATTTACCCAATTTCATTTTTTAGATGCATTTATTTTCACCTCCCATTTATTTGAGGGTAGGTATTTCAAAATGTTAGCAAAATTATCAAACTAAATTTAAACAACTTGGCTAACTTTTCTAAGTTTTAAGATGCTCTAGGTATGTTTTGAAAATTGAAAAAGAAAAATAAAATATCCCACCACCTTCCTCTTGTAACAGGGAAGAAAACCTGACTCCATGTTGGATCTGTTTCTTTTACTTTGACCTTTGCTTTCCATTACTTTTGTTCTGTCTATAGCTATAGACATACATAAGGACCTGCCTCGGGTAACCCTGCCCCTCTGCCTGAATGTTAAACTTAAGTGCCTTTGTTCAGCTTACAGGGAAACACCACAACCTTGCCCACCTTTGAATGGCTGCAGAAAAGAAGAAATTAACACATCCCCTCCCCAAAGCTGGCCAAAACCAGGAGATATTTTGCAAGACTTATAGCCTTTTTACTTTACTTCCTCACCTCCTCCCCCTCTCTGTTCTATAAAAGCAACTAGCATCCAGACCCCGATAAGATGATATTTTAGGACCCTAGTCCGCCATCTTCTCAGACGCCCAGGTTTCCGAATAAAGTCATTATTCCTTGCCTCAACACCTTGTCTCCAATTTATTGGCCTGTTGTGCCACGAGCAGAGAGAGCTTGGACTCAGTAACACTCTCAAAAGTTTACCTTGATAGGCAGTATAATGTGATTCAGGAAACTAGTTCTCTAGTCTTATTCTGCTAGTTCCTTCCTAGCTGTGTGTTGTGAGACAAAGAGCTAACCTCTCTGGAGCTAGATTTCTTTGTCTTTAAAATGACAGGGTTGGACTGGACCATCTGCAGGGCTCTTTTTCCTTTTTTTTTGTTTTTTTTGTTGCTGTTGTTGGCCACACCATGCAGCTTGTGGGATCTTAGTTCCCTAACCAGGGATTGAACCCAGGCCTTCAGCAGTGAAAGTGCCAAGTCCTAACCACTAGACTGCCAGGGAATTCCCTCTTTTTCCATTTTAAAACTCTGTACCTTTTAAAAATTATTATTCCTATTTTTAAGCTGCACCTACTTGGTACAGAACAAAAGAGAGACTGGAAGAAAATGAGTTAGACAACCAAAATCAATTTAGGCAAGGAAAAAAAATTGTAGGCTTGAATTATCCAAATACACATAAATGCCCATAAGAGATATATAATTTCTTGAACTTCTGTTTACTTCATAGCATATAATTATATTATTTTGTAATGCAATTAATAATATTCAAAATGCCTCCATTTTGAAGAAGATTAATTTTAAATCTTTTACTAAATGGTCACTTCTTTTACAAGTACAAAACATTGCTAAAAACAGTTAAATGGCCAATATGATATTTATCAGTAGCACCATTTGAGGCAGAATTGCTTTCCCATGTTCCTAGCAAAAGGGCATTTTCAAAGTCACACATGAGATGAAACTTCCATACTCTTCACTTGTGATATTTAGTTATCACCATGGGATATATTTTTCTGGTATTTTGGTATAAAAAGCATTATGACATCTAAAGAAAAGTTGATGCTTTTTGTGACTTGAATTTCAGGGTTTAAAAAAATGCTTCTTTGCCATCATGAAAATGGGTAATGCCAAGAAACAGGTCTTAAATGTGTTACACCTCAATGTTAGAACTAATTTACAAAGAGGCCATTTTGTAAGTTTGTATTTGTAAATGAATATTTGTAACCAGTGGGATTCAGGACACACTACCCTAAATATGGCACCTTGGCATATTGAATTTTTTTTTATTGGAGTATAATTGCTTTACAATCTTGTGTTAGTGTCTGCTGTACAAAGAAGTGAATCAGCTACATGTATACATACATCCCCTCCTTCTTGGACCTCGCTCCCCACCCCATCCCACCCATCTAGGTCATCACAGAGGACTGAGCTGAGTTCCCTATGCTATACAGCAGGTTCCCACTAGCTATCTGTTTTAAAAATGGTAGTGTATTTATGTCAAACCTAATCTCCCAATTCGTCCCACCCTCCCCTTCCCCCCCTGTGTCAGCACATCCATTCTCTATGTTTGCATCTCTATTCCTGCCCTGCAAATAGGACCATTTTTCTAGATTCCACATACATGTGTTAATATGCAATATTTGTTTTTCTCTCTCTGACTTACTTCACTCTGTATGACAGACTCTAGGTCCATCCACATCTCTACAAATGACCCAATTTCGTTCCTTTTTATGGCTAATATTCCATTATATATATATGTACCACATTTTCTTTATCCATTCATCAGTCGATGGACATTTAGGTTGTTTCCATATCCTGGTTATTGTAAATAGTGCTGCAATGAACATTGGGGTACATATGATTTTTGAATTATGGTTTTCTCAGGGTATATGCCCAGTAGTGGGATTGCTGGGTCATACGGTAGTTCTATTTTTAGTTTTTTAAGGAGCTACATGCAGTTCTCCATAGCGGCTGTATCAAATTACATTCCCAGAACCAGTGCAAGAGGGTTCCCTTTTCTCCACACCCTCTCCAGCATTTATTGTTTCTAGGTTTTTCGCATATTGAATATTTTAAACTGAAGGAGTTTGAGAAAACAGCAGAAACACGAAGATCACTCTGAACTCCACCCCCACCCCTCCCTGCCACAGCTCCTCCCCTGAAACAGGTCATAAAACCTTCATATGAGGCTGTGTCCTCCCTATACCCAGAGGAAAGGACCCATACTGTTATAGGAAGTGGGACCCCTTCAAGGGCCCAAGAGTGGGCTCTTGTCTAACACTCAGAAATGAATTGTCTGAGGAGACACACGTGCTGACAAAGCAAGAGACTTTATTGGGAAGGGGCAAGAGAGGAGCACGGTAAGGGAACACAGGAGAACTCCCCTGCCACGTGGCTCGCCGTCTCAGGCCTTATGGTAATTGGGTTCGTTTCCAGGTTGTCTCTGGCCAATCACTCTGATTCAGGGTCCTTCCTGGTGGCACGCACACTGCTCAGCCAAGATGGATTCCGGCAAGAAGGATTCTGGGAGGTTGGTAGGACATATGGACTGGAGTCTCCTCTCTCCTCTTGACCTTTCCTGAATTCTTCCAGTTGGTAGTAGCTTGTTAGTTCCGCATTCCTTACCAGGACCTCCTGTTGTAAGATAACTCATGCAAGTGGTTACTATGGTGCCTGGCCAGGGCGGGCAGTTTCAGTCAGTGGTTCCCCTAACAATCCTTTTCTCCAAAGACAAAGGGATGCCAACAAGAATCTTAACAAACAGATATTGCTAAATTTCCCTCATTTTACTACAATTATCTACTGTTAAATTGATTAAAAAGAGAGGCCATTATATTGAGGTGGCTCTAATGCCATGGCATCCTACATAAGCAAACCAAAATCTAAGCCTGTAAATGCCTCAAGGTTACAAAATCAAAATGCTAAGAACAACCAGTCACAAATAGCCAACCAGGTTTTAAGCTATAGCAAATGAAATCATTTCCTTTTTTTGATTCTCTCTATAAATCTTTTCCCTATCTCCTGTTGGTGGAGTTCCCCTAACCACTTCAGGTTCAGCGTTGCCAGATTTGAATGGATAAATGCTCAGAAAACTCTTAAAATGTTTAATATACCTCAGTTTATCTTTTAACACCTCATACTCCCTAACCTATCATATTCCTCCATGACTGTCCACTCTTCATTAAACCTAGCATAAACTACTGAGATCTAACTGTGTATTTAGGTCTTTATTTCCTTATGAAAGCTCCCGTGTCATGTAAAACTTATATTAAATAAATTGGTATGCTTTACTTCTGTTTATTTGTCTTTGTCAGTTTAATTTTCAGACCCAGCCAGGGATCCTAAGAAGGCCACAGAAAACTTCTTTCTGCCCTACATAACTTTATTTTCTTCAATATATAATTTCTATATATTTATTTGTGACAAGAGTCTTTCTTTTTCTAACCCTATTTTGAACATTCAAGCATAGGAAATATTCATGTGGAAAATTAGGTATATTTTGTAAAAAT
This sequence comes from Leucopleurus acutus, assembly GCF_964270905.1. Classification (NCBI taxonomy): domain Eukaryota; kingdom Metazoa; phylum Chordata; class Mammalia; order Artiodactyla; family Delphinidae; genus Leucopleurus; species Leucopleurus acutus. The sequence goes on from NC_139148.1 coordinate 99,749,438, forward strand.
CCTCAAGAATAAATAAAATTGTTAAGTACTAATTAATAGGAAAATAATATTTATTGTATTTCTTTATATGCTAGGTACTCTACCATATATTTTACATATATTTTCTAATGTGAAAGATGGTTTACTTGCAAAGGGGTTATATCATGTACAATAAAAATTTTAAATCTTAAACAAAATAAATTTTAAAACTAGGTATGCAAAAAACATTCCATCTGCAAATTAACTACAGAAATCTGCATTACTGCATACTAGTAGAAAAAACTTTGTGGTTTTACTGCATACCAGGAGAAAAACAATGGCATCAAAGACCTTAATTAATGTATTATCAAAGACATTAATTTAAAATAATTATATTGAGTTGGAAAATGGTGAGTTAAAAAATAAAGGAGCTTATTTACAAATGGCCAAAAGGCACAGGAGATGCTCAGCATCACTCATCATGAGGGGAATGCAAATCAAAACTACAGTGAGGGGCTTCCCTGGTGGCGCAGTGGTTGACAGTCCGCCTGCCGATGCAGGGGACACGGGTTCGTGCCCCGGTCCGGGAAGATCCCACATGCCGCAGAGCGGCTGGGCCCGTGAGCCATGGCCACTGAGCCTGCGCGTCCAGAGCCTGTACTCCGCAACGGGAGAGGCCACAACAGTGAGAGGCCCGCGTACCGCAAAAAAAACAAAAACAAAAACAAAAAACTACAGTGAGATATCACCTCACACTCAGTAGGATGCTGCTATCAAAAACGAGCAAAAAATAACAAGTGTTGGTGAGGTTGTGGAGAAATTGGAACCCTTATGCACTGTTGGCAGGATTGTAAAATGGTGCATCTGCTATAGAAAACTATACAGAGTTTCCCAAAAAAATTAAAAATAAAACTACCATTTGATCCAGCAATCCTACTTTTAGGTATATATCTAAAAGAATTAAAAGCAGAGTTTCAAAGAAATATTTGCACACCCATCCATCGCAGCACTTTTCATAAGAGCTAAGAGGTGGAAGCAACCCAAATGTCCATCAACAGATAAATGGATAAACAAAAATACATCCATGGTATATACATAAAATGGCTTATCATTCTGTCTTAAAAAGGAAGGAAATCCTGTCACATGCTGCAACGTGGATGACCCTTGAGGACATTATCTAAGGGAAATAAACCAGTCACACAAAGACAAGTACTGTATGATTCCACTTATGTGAGGTACCTAGAGCAGTCAAATTCATAGAGACAGAAAGTAGAAAGGTGATAACCAGGAACTGGGGAGAAAGGGAAAAGGGGAGTTGTTTGATGGGCATAGTGTTTCGGATTTGCAGGATGAAAAAAATAACAATATGAATACATTTAACACTATTGAGCTATGTACTGAAAAATGCTTAAGATGGTAAATTTTATGTTAAATATTTTTACTATAATAATAATAATTAATTAAACAGCTTACATTTCTAAATCAATGTTTTTATAATCTGTTTTATTAAACAGAATGAAATACAGAATAATCTCTAAAATCTTATTTTTGCTCTTCCATGTAAAGTATATGCCAGTAAATCAACTGTACTTCAATTAAGAAAAAAAAAGGAGGGGCTTCCCTGGTGGCGCAGTGGTTGGGAGTCTGCCTGCTGATGCAGGGGACACGGGTTCGTGCCCTGGTCCGGGAAGATCCCACATGCCGTGGAGTGGCTGGGCCCGTGAGCTATGGCCGCTGAGCCTGTGCTCCGCAACGGGAGAGGCCACAGCAGTGAGAGGCCCGCGTGCCGCAAAAAAAAAAAAAAAAAAAAAAAGGATATGCCATTATGTCAATCTTTAAACAATTATCCTAGCTAAGATAAAAAAGCATTGCATATTTAAATTGATGAATATATATCCTCCTAAAAACATGGAAACAAACTAATGTCCTTTTAGGAAGCAAACTAGTTGAAAGTGATAAAGTTCTGGTGATCTGATAGGAAGATAGTTGTGATTTTCAATTTGGATATTGTATAAAGTCTATGTAATAAAGGTGAAGATTAATTCAAATCCAAATAGTTTCTAATGTGTATCAGAAAGATCACGGACTACCCATCATAATCTTCTCACCACTTCTCAGATAAGTAGTGTTCATGTAACATACTGTATTAGTCTCCATCATTCTGTAGACAATTAAATGAACATAAAAGGACTCCCAGTAACGTGATAGATCAAATGTTAATAACCATAACCTTTAGAGAACTCCTAAAGTCAAAAAATATAAATATCCCAGTCGAAAAACAGGTATGGTACATAAACATACTTTGCAAAAGGATAAGTAGCAAATAGACATGAAATAAAAATCAGCCTCAAGAGCAATAAAAAAAGTATTTTTATGCAAATATGGTCTTAGCTTTGTCATGTTGACAGAAATTTGTTGTAAAATTCATACTTTATTTTAAAGATTTTTTTTGATGTGGATCATTTTTAAAGTCTTTATTGAATTTGTTACAATGTTGCTTCTGTTTTATGTCTTGGTTTTTTGGCTTCAAGGCATGTGGGATCCCAGCACCCCGATCAAAGATCAAACCTGCACCCCCTGCATTGGAAGGCAAAGTCTTAACCACTGGACCACCAGGGAAGTCCTGTAAAATTCATACTTTTAAGTATATTTTGGTGAAAATATTCTGAAGGACATTAACAATATTGGATATCCTTCAACCTAGCTGTCCTAGTTGGGGAGATTTATTTTAATGAAATAAATAGAGAAATGCACAAAAATTTTGTATGCCTCTGTTTATCAAAGCATTATGCCTTGTGCAGCATAACATTGGAATGAAGCTAAGTGACCAACCAAAGGGGAATGGTTAAATAAATTCTGATACACATATGCAATGAAATACTATACAGCTTTAAAAGAATATTTAATGGCTTAAGAAATTATCAAGGAGTTTAGATTTAGAAATGAGATAAACTGTATTATATTTTATGCTACTTTACTACCTATTTTATTTTTTAATAATTTTTTATTTATTTATTTATTTATGGCTGCATTGGGTCTTTGTTGCTGCACGCAGGCTTCTCATTGCAGTGGCTTCTCTTGTTGCAGAGCACGGACTCTAGGCACGCAGGCTTCAGTAGTTGTGGTATGTGGGCTCAGTAGTTGTGGCTTGTGGCCTCTAGAGCACAGGTTCAGTAGTTGTGGCGCATGAGCTTAGTTACTCGTGGCATGTGGGATCTTCCCGGACCAGGGCTCGAACCCATGTCCCCTGCATTGGCAGGCAGATTCCCAATGACTGTGCCACCAGGGAAGTCCCTAAAATACTACCTATTTTAAAACAAAAATATATGCATCGAAAAACACAAGAATATTAAATGTCAACAAGTGTCTAAAAAAGTAGATACCACTAGGTGGTAGAAGGGATGGTTTTTAAAATTATGTGTAATACACTTTTCTCATATAAATATATATTACTTATTACTTTTATCATTTTTTTTTACTTTTATCATTTTTTAAATGTACGTGATGGGGGGAACAAATTAGGAATTTGGGAGTAACACATACACACTTCTATATATAAAGTAGATAAAAAACAAGGACCAGCTGTGTAGCACAGGGAACTGTACTGAATATTTTGTAATAACCTATTGGGAAAATAATCTGAAAAAGAAATATATATATATGTATATATATATATACATATATATATACACATCTGAATCACTTTGCTGTACAACTAACGCAACATGGTAATTCAACTATACGTCAATAAAAAATAAATTTAAAAAAACTTAAAAATAAAATGTATGTGATAATGTTCCTTTACAAAATCAGAAAAACTGAGTTATTTTTAGATGCACATTTGCCCTATGAAGTCTTCCCTACCAAAGCCTTTCTACACCTTAAAAAAAGAATATGTTGAGACATAATTCACATACCATAAAATTCACCCACTTAAAGTATATGTTATATTGATTATTGAAAGTGTGGTATTGAATTTTCCAACTATCATTGTCAAATTGTCTATTTCTCACTTCAGTTCTGTCCATTTTTGTTTCATGTATTTGGGGGCTCTGTTGCTAGGTGCATATGTGTTTGTAACTGTTTCTCTACACCTTCATACCCTAAGAGAGAGTTGTTATTCCATCCTCTGTGATTCTGCAGCACATTGTTCATTGGTAAGTTATATCACTTTTCACAATTCACTGTCATTTTTATGATTTTTTTTTTTTTGCGGTACGCGGACCTCTCACTGCTGTGGCCTCTCCCGTTGCGGAGCACAGGCTCCAGACACCCAGGCTCAGCGGCCATGGCTCACGGGCCCAGCCGCTCCACGGCATGTGGGATCCTCCCGGACGGGGACATGAACCCGTGTCCCCTGCATTGGCAGGCAGACTCTCAACCACTGCGCCACCAAGGAAGCCCCATTTTTATGATTTTTATACTTGTCTCTCTCCCTACTGTGTCTCCACTACCTGCATGGTAGAATTTAGTAAAGTACAAGAGAGATAATAAGTAGTCAATAAATGTTAAATGAATAAATGAATGAACTAATCCCCTTGTTTTGTATTTAGCCTCAAAGATATTCTTGCTGTGCTTCGCATTTTGAGTTAAAGGTAGTGATACTCAACATTCTCAAATGCAACTCCAAAAAGTGCAACTGACACTTGAAAATGTCAAATTGAATTTGGCTAAAATTCCCCCCTCAAATTTCTTTATACATTTCAGTATATGTTATATGCAATTCAATTGTGTGGGAAAAAGTATCTGTAAATGTTGAGTTCTATTCTTTTGTAACTTCTACTTGTATATATTTACATAAATTATTTCATTTCTCTTGTTTTTCAGAGTTTAAATTCCCCCACCACTAATGCCCCCAGTAAAATGTCAGAAGTTAGAAACTGGAACAGAAAAAAAACCTATAAAGGTAATAAATGTTTGCCCCATTTATTTCTATTCTATTTGCTATCTATCGTTAGCCAGTCTTGTAACCTAGAATTGCAACATAGCAGGAAATAACAAATGATTTACTTTCTAGGAAAACACTCATTGTGCAATTTTGAAAACTGTGAACATGAACTTTGATAAAAGTTCAAAGAGTTTACTATAAAAATTGTATTATTTTCTTTAAAAGTTAAGTAATTGGGCTTCCCTGGTGGCGCAGTGGTTGAGAGTCTTCCTGCCGATGCAGGGGACACGGGTTTGTGCCCTGATCCGGGAAGATCCCACATGCCCCGGAGCGACTGAGCCCGTGAGCCATGGCGGCTGAGCCTGGGCGTCCGGAGCCTGTGCTCTGCAGCGGGAGAGGCCACAACAGTGAGAGGCCCGCGTACCGCCAAAAAAAAAAAAGTTAAGTAATCCTCTCCTTCTACGATTATATACTCATATACCTAAATATTTGAAAACCTGCTAGGCTACCTAATACGTATCAAAAAAGAGTAGTTATGAGAAAACGTATTTTTAAAAATCTAACTGTATAATTAGTAATTGTTAGAAATATTAGCCTTTAAATGAAAGTCTCCTCAGAAACCTTCTGTTTGAAATCTATCTATGATGCCGAGCAAGGTCCTGAAGGGCTCCTGGGCACAGAGGCATTTTTGTCCCCCATTTCTTGTAGGCAAGGCTCCAAGCTCCATGACCTTCCCTGAGTTCCAAAGGGCAGATTTGAACAGTTGCTAATCAAGGGAGGAGCAGCCACGAAACCACCTGAGGCAAGATTAAAGGGACCAGAGAAGCTCATCAAGATTAAGAGACTACCTGAGACCCTGCACACACCCTAATCTTGTCAGCTACCCTACCGTTTTGAAACTCTTGCAGAAGAAAGAAGAATGCAAGACTGTTACTGCTTTGATCCTTATAGCATACCCCTTATAGCCCTGACTATAACACCTCTCCCTATTCTCCAGGGAGCAGGGCACAGTTCTTGAGGCGCTAGCCTACTGTGTCCCCCCTTTGCCTAGCAAAGAAATAAAGCCACTCTTTCTTTCTCCTCTATAACTCTGTCTCTGTATTTCTGTTTGGCATTGGGACACACAAAGCCAAGATTTTAGCAACACGTACAAAACATAATTTGTATAAGATTATAACCTGTACTTTTTCTTGCAGAAAATTCAGCAACTAAGTTCAAAGAAATCATTCCAACAAAGCAGGATGTTTGTGAAACCTAGCAGGACACTGTGGAGCCCTCCCTGGTACAAATCCTTTCTATGTCCCCCATTTCCTATTTGTAGGAATAGGCTTCATTCAGCCTCCTTGACCTTCCCTGAGTTCCGAAGGGCAGATTCAAACAGTTGCTAATCAGGGATGGAAGGGGGCTGCAGAGACAAAGGAGGAGAAATCAAGAAACAATAGTGCAGCCTTAGGGTACAGTCCTGGTTCCTCCTAAGGAGTGTGCATAACAATATCTTTGAGTTCTTCTGCAGGAACTAAGGCCCCCATACAGGTGGAGGATGGCAACTGCAGGATGAGGATAAGACTCCTGGAGCCCCACCCTATTACCTCACCACCAACCAATGAGATGAAAGTCACACACCCTGAAGCCCTCACTCCAAATTTTGCCTGTAAAAACTTCTCCCCAGAAACCATCAGGGAGTTCGGATTTTTTGAGCACGATCCACACGTTCTCCTTGCGTGGCCCTGCAATAAACCTTTCTCTGCTCCAAACTCTGTCATTTCAGTTTGTTTGTCTTCACTGTACCTCAGGCACACAAACTTACGTTCGGTAACATTTGAATTGTGTTCTATTAAAGCACATGATTTAAAAATCAATTAATGTAGGACTTCCCTGGCAGTCCAGTGGTTAAGACTCTGCGCTTCCACTACAGGGGGTGCGGGTTCAATCCCTGGTCGGGAAACTAAGATCCCACATGTTGCGTGGTGTGGCCAAAAATAAATAAATAAAATAAAAATCAATTAATGTAATCCACCACATCAAACAGGCAGGCTACAGAAGAAAAGTCACATGATCATATCAGTAGATGATAAGCAAAAACCTCTCATAAAATGGTTTTTTAAAATATGGGTAAAATTACCCCAAAAGAATATTAACTACTAGGGCAGTAGTGATAATCACAAAATTAAGGATGTGTCCCTGAGGTTAAGTAGCAAGAACATTAGGCAGGCATTTAAAACTATGCATGTAAAGTTTTTTTTAGTTACATAAGCAAACCCTTATCAACCTTGGGGGAAAGCAAGGAATAACATTATATGTGTGTGTGTGTATGTGTGTGTGTGTGTGTGTGTGTGTGTGTGTGTGTGTTAGGGAACTGCTGACCACCTGCCTTGGCCAGGAACGATGACAACTGCTTGACTGAGTTGTCTCACAACAGGAGGTCCCGATAAAGAATGTGGTGCTGCTGCCGAAAACTAACCAAAAACTACCCGGAGAATTCAGGAGGGACCAAAAGGAGGAGGGACATGATATGTCCTGCCAACCTCCCAGAACCCCTCATGATGGAATCCATCTTGGCTTAGAGATGCATGTGCCACCAGGAAGCACCCTGAGTTAGACCAAATATGGGCCAAGCAAGATAATTGGCCAGAGACAATCCAGAAATTAACTCCATTACCATAAAACCTGAGAATTCAAGCCACGTGGCAGAGCAGTTCTCCTGGGCTCCCTTACCCTGAACTGCTCTCTGCCATGTATATATATATACGGTCTTTTACTGTGTAAGTTTTACCTACACAAAAATCTTTTATGTGAAAATATAGCTAGAAGGAAATATACAAAATGTTTAGAGTTATCTTTGAATATTTAGTTATTTTTCTTTTCTTTTCAACTTACTTTTTCTGTTTTCCAAATTACCTACACACATATGAATGAAATCAATAATTTAAATGTACAATTTTAAAAGTTGTTGTGTTTTTTTTTTAAAGGAAGAAATAGGAGGGACTTCCCTGGTGGTCCAGTGGTTAAGACTCCATGTTCGGGCTTCCCTGGTAGCGCAGTGGTTAAGAATCTGCCTGCCAGTTCAGGGGACATGGGTTTGAGCCCTGGTCCGGGAAGATCCCACGTGCCGTGGAGCAACTAAGCCCATGTGCCACAACTACTGAGCCTGTGTGCCACAACTACTGAAGCCTGTGCACCTAGAGCCTGTGCACCTAGCGCCCGTGCTCCACAACAAGAGAAGCCACCACAAGGAGAAGACTACACACCGCAAAGAAGAGTAACCCCTGCTCGCAGCAACTAGAGAAAGCCTGCATGCTGCAACAAAGACCCAACACAGTCAAAAATAAATAAAATAAAATAAATTAATTTAAAAAAATAATATATTAAAAAAAAAGACTCCACGCTCCCAATGCAGGGGGCCCAAGTTTGATCCCTGATCAGAGAACTAGATCCTGCATGCCGCAACTAAGAGCCTGCATGCCCCAAATGAAAAAAAAAAAAGATCCCACATGCCGCAACTAAAGATCCTGCATGCTACAACGAAGATCCTGTGTGCAGCAACTAAAACCTGGAGCAGCCAAAGAAATTAAATAAATAAATAACTTTTTTAAAAAAAAAGAAAAAGGAAGAAATAGGAGCTTGCTTTAAATACTGCTGGGACATATATTTGGTTACTCAAGGATCAACTAATTACCAACCAAACAATAAATTATGCTCATGTTAAAAAAGATATAACCTAGAATTAGAATGACTGTATTCCTAAAAGTACCTGCTAAGAACAGTATAACAGAGTTCTTTCCCTAAAGAATTTAACCTTTAAATCAAGGTAATTTGTTATGGTACTCTGCCAGGAAAATCTGACTAAGAATGGATAGCTAAGTGTATGTAGATTAATACCTACTTTCTTACTGAAATATAGTGCTTAATCTCCAGGTACATAAAATCTTCTATGCTACTATCACCTCTCTAGATGGGAATGATTACCTATTTGTTCCTTTCTTATCATGCCTACTTACTACTTTAAAAACCCTAGAGACTGATATTGGTCTCTAGATTGTATGACTGCAATAATTGGGCAGAGGAGTCACCACTGTTTGTTTTCCTTCTACTCTAACCTCAGATTTAGAATGAACCTCAGAGGTCACTGACTCTAACCCACTGAAGTAGTCAATAATCTAGCTTCTGCTTCAATATTTCCAGTGTCAATACCTCAATTCAAGGCAACTTATCCTGTTGTTGTAGTTTTGTCCCATTATTGTGGTTTAATTATTAGAATATCTCTGTACAGTGCAGAAATCAATTTTCCTGTAAATTTCATCCACTTGGGTTAGTGCTGCCCTCTAGTACTAGACAGAATAATAAATTCCTCCCTCTTCCATAGGATTATTTCAAAACAATTATGTTCCTCTGAGATTTCTGCTCTATAGGCTAAACATCTGCAATTTCTTCAATATTGCTTCACATGACATGATTTAAATCTCCTCACAAATCTAGTTGATTTTCCCTGGTTTCAATCTAGTTCATCAGTTCATATATGGTGGCCAATACTAAAGGAAAACTGTCCCTTATAATGGAAGTTTATTTCCCTTATGAAACTGAGTTCCCCTGTCAAGTCTATGATTAACCTCTCTATCCAAAGCTATATTCCCTTTCTTGTCCCACACCTGTTCCCCTCAAGATTGAGAAGTATCAAAGAAAAGGGAGATTGAAACTGAGCAGGACCTTACGGAGCCCTCCCAGGTACAAAATCCTTTCTGTATCCCCCCTTTCTTTCTTTCTTTTTTTTTTTTTTCTTTTGGCTGCACTGTGTGGTTTGTGGGATTTTAGTTCCCCAGCTGGGGATTGAACCCGGGCCAGGGAATTCCCCCACCATTCTTGTTTGCAGGGAAAAAGTTTCAGCCTCTTAGACCTTCCCTGAGTTCCAATGGCAGATTCAGTTACTAACTAGGGAAGTGACAGAGTGAAGAAAAGCAGTCAAGAAACAATAGTACAGCAAAAGAGCAAGTCCTGGTTCCTCCTCAAGGGCTATACTTAACAATCTGGTAAATATCTCTGAGTTCTTCTACAGGAACTAAGGCCCCTGGCCAGGTGGAAAATGGTAACTTCAGGCTGAGCACAAGCATATGGACCCCAGACTGGTTGGAACCTGAAAGCTGATGACTGAGATTTCTGAAACACCACCATGTTACCTCACCACCAACCAATCAGAAGAAAGTCACACACTCTGCAGCCCTCCCCCCAGATTTGCCTTTAAAACTCTTCCCTGGGAGTTTGCATCTTTAGAGCATGAGCTGCCTGTACTCATTGCTTGGCCCTTGCAATAAACCTTTCTCTGCTCCAAACTCCAACCTTTTTGTTTGGCCTCACTGTGCATTGGGCACATGAACCTGAGTTTGACAACACTTATACTGGATATTTCTATTGATGTCAGTAGGAACAGGGTTCTTAATTGAATGTGACAAACTCTAGTTGTCTTAAGCATGGAAGGAATTTATTGAACATCAGTTGGGTAGTTAAAGGACTAGCCAGGGACTCTAAAGAGCCAGGCTCAAGAAAAAGGGCAGGAATCAACGGTGGACAAAGAATGTCTCCTGCCATTTCAGTAAACAAAGGATGTTGAAGCCATAAAGCCATCAGCAGCCGCAGCCGCCCCCCAGTGGCACACCCTGAGGGGAATTCAGGATGGAGAAAAACAGGGTACTAGCCCTAGATAGTTGAGATGTATATCAAAAGAATAATTTCAATGAGCTCAGACTCTTGCGTCTTCCCATATATAATCATTAACTTGAGATGTCTGTTTTTTGTGATTAGCAGTAATCTTTTTTTTTAAGTATAGATGTATGTCCAAAATGCTTAAACCTCAGATATTGTCTTTTTTTTGTCTGTGCCACACAGCTTGCAGGGTCTTAGTTCCCCGACCAAGGTTTGAACCCGCACCCTCAGCAGTGAAAGCACAGAATCCTAACCACTGGAACGCCAGGGAATTCCCAGCAGTAATTTTTTTTTCCAGCAGTAGTCTTTTGATGTCCAACTACATGTGTGTTTTTCAGCAAAAACTCCTATATATCCTGGCTCCTCCCTTACCTCTTTTGAACAGTCCCTCAGAACTATATGAGAGGCTGCCTTCCCTGAATAAAACATAATTCTCAACATTTAGGTTGTGCATTTTTTTTTCAGTCAACACGAGAGGCTAGAAAATCAGAATTGCAACTAAAATCACACCTCAAAACTAATCTGATGAGGCCACCATTGCCATACACTGATACTGAAATTTGCACCACTGCCGTTGCTGCCCCTAGAAACTGGCTATTGTGGCCATAATGAATTCTACACTCTCTTTGTTGTACTAATGCCAGATTCCATGCAGGCCAAGTCTACGTCATATTTTTTTGCTCTAGCTTCTTGAGAATTTTCTTCGGTTGCAATGGGAGACAGGATCTGCCTCCCAATAAGAATCTAAAAGTAGGATTTCCCCCAAAACAGGAAGGAGCTTCATTTGCTGGACAGGTGACTTATGTTTTAAAAGCCTCATTTTAGCTTCTGTGTGGAGATTAGACACAATAAACCAGGTCAGAGTAAGAAAATAGGTTAGGAAGCTATTTCAATAATCCAGGCAAGGAACGATGATGGCTTGAATCAAGATGGTAGTAGTAGAGGTGGTGAGAAATGGTGATGAAATTCCGGATATATTTTGAAGGTAGAGCTCACAGGATTTGCAGATGGACTGGATATAGGGTGTGATAGAAGGAAAATAGTCAAAAATGACTCCAAAACTTTTGTGCTGAGCAAATAGAAGAATGGAGATGCCATTTATTGAAATGGGGCAGAACATGGGAGGAGCAGGTTTGTAAGGTAACGTTACCAAACGTAAGTTTGTGTTCCGGCGAAACAAACCAAAACATCAGCGTTTGGAGCAGAGAAAGGCTTATTCCAGGGTCAAGCAAGGAGAATGGTGGCTTATGCTCAAAAACCATGAACTCCCAGGTGGTTTTCAGGGAAAAGTTTTTATAGGCAAATTTTAGGGTGAGGGCTGCAGTATGTGTGACTTTCTTCTGATTGGTTGATGAAGAAGTGATAAGGCAGTGTTCCAGGAATCTTGTGCTCAGCCTGAAGTTACCATCCTCCACCTGGGTGGGAGCCTTAGTTCCTGCGGGAGGCAAAGATATTGTTATGGATATCCCTTGAGGAGGAACCAGGACCCTTCTTTAACTGCTGCACTATTGTTTTTTTATTATTCCTCCTTTGTTCCTGCATTCCCTTACTTCTCTGATTAGCAACTGTTTAAATCTGCCCTTTGATATTCAAGAAGGTCTAGGAGACTGAAGCTTTTTTCCTGCAATAAACAGGGACTGAGAAAAGCTTTTGTGCCCAGGAGGGCCCCACAGGGTCCTGCTTGGTTTCAGTAAGATAAGAATTTGGTCTTGGGGAAAGGGGTGGGAGAGGGATGGACTGGGAGTTTGGGATTAGCAGATGAAAACTATTATATATAGAATGGATAAACAACAACATCCTACTCTATAGCACAGGGAACTATATTCAATATCCTGAAATAAACCATAATGGAAAAGAATGTGAACAAGAATGTAGGGCTTCCCTGGTGGTGCAGTGGTTGAGAATCCACCTGCCAATTCAGGGGACATGGGTTCAAGCCCTAGTCCAGGAAGGTCCCACATGCTGCGGAGCAACTAAGCCCATGTGCCACAACTACTGAGCCCATGTGCCACAACTCCTGAAGCCCATGCGCCTAGAGCCCGTGCTCTGCAACAAGAGAAGCCACCGAAATGAGAAGCCCCCGCACCGCAATGAAGAGTAGCCCCCACTCGCCGCAACTAGAGAAAGCCTGTGAGCAGCAATGAAGACCCAACACAGCCATAAATAAATAAATATATATATATATAAATAAATAAATAGACAGCCATAAAAAAAGAATGTAATATTAAAAAGAAAAAAAATGTATATATATGTATAACTGAGTCACTTTGCTGTACAGCAGTAATAAATACAACATTGTAAATCAACTATACTTCAATAAAAAATTTTTTAAAAAAGAATTTGGTCTTGAAAAATTAAATTTCTGATGACCATTGTATATTTGAGTAGAGATGTCAAGTAGATAGTCAGTTTTACAAACTTTCAGTGGAGAGGTCTGAGCTAGAGATTCAAATTTGGAAGACATTCGTTGTATAGCTACTTTTGAAAACCATGAAACTGGATGAAATCACTGAGGCAGTGTATGTAAATAGAGAAATTGTCTAAGGACTGGGCTGTGGCTCCACCATTCGAAGCAGTTGTTCTCAGAGTATGGTCCCTAGACCAGCAACATCAGCAACACATGGGAACTTGTTAGAAATGCACATTTTCCTACCCTATTCCTGACCTACTGAATCAGAAACTCTGGGGGTGAAGCCCAGCAAGCTGTATTTTAATAAGTCTTCCAAGTGACTCTGATATATGCTAAAGTTTGAACACCAGTGGTTTACAGGTCAGGGAGATGAGAAGGGACCAGAAAAGAAAACTGAAATGGAGCAGTCAGTAAGGTAGGAGGAAACCCAAGAAAGTGTGGTGTCTTAGCAGTCAAGTGAAGAAAGCGTTTCAAGGAGTAAAAAGTGATCAGATGCATCAAATACTTCTGGTATATCAAATAAATTAACCAGTTCCAATCTTTTTGGAGGATAAACTATACTGCATACTGCTGACCTCCACTGGATTCTTCTAATAAATCTTCCTTTTTGTTTAACCTAGCTGAAATAGGTTTCTATTATTTCCAACCAAAAGATCCTTGACTAAAAATACCCAATTGTCCTACAATTGATTTGGAGAAACAACATTCAGAACTGTACATTTATCCTTATGTAGCAGGGGACCTAGTTTGAACCTAAGCCTATTTGACTGAAAGCAGAGAAAAAGTTACACAAGGCCAGACTTATTAAATGACATTCTTATTTTTTTAATTAATTAATTATTTTTAACATCTTTATTGGAGTATAATTGCTTTACAATGTTGTGTTAGTTTCTGCTTTTTAAATGACATTCTTGTCAGAGGACAGAAGCAATTTTTATGCAAAGTAATTTTATGAGAGGTCTCTCTCACGTTGTCACCTGGCCCAATTTCTACTAGGCTCAATTCTGAAACATAGAGAGAGTGGGGAGGGCAAATTTAAAAACAAAAACAAAACAAAACACCACCAGCACTGCCAACAACAACAAAAAAAAACTGGAAAAAAATGTTCCAGTAAAAGTCTTTAATACATTGGGGTTCTAGAAGTATCACTTTGGTATCCCTCTAATAAATGTGACCCAGAAGAAGAGACAGAAGTTCTACACTTTAGCATGTGGTTTTTGACTTCTTAAGGTTTCCAAATTCCTCATTTGTAGCAGGAGATGATGGAGACTGAAAGACATCAAGAAAAGGAGTCCAGAGGAAGAGAAAGAGAAAGAAATAGCAGATTATGTATGGCACCTAACTGGATTGTTTGTGGTTACATTATGAAAGACGCCCCCCCTCCAGGAAATATTAAGGGAAACATTCTTCAGGGAGGTGGATATATTTCAAGAATATACGGAAATAGAAACCATTGAAATTTGAGTTATTGCTATTAATGTAAGTCTTATTAATACCCACAGGCTGAAGGTGAGGTCTAAGAAAGCTTGTGTAATACACAGAAAGTTTTTCATTCGTTAAGATTTTACCTTTATTATACATTTACTTCTTCTCTTATTCAAGACTCATTTTTCCAATTGCACTCTTAATTCCATTCTTTCTGTCTCCTCTAGCATAGGAAATGTGTCCATTGATTATTTCCTATTCTTTTTCCTTTATTTTTAATGCCTCTCTTTTCCCTACCTCCTTTCCCATAACCTAAAACATGTTGAACTAAATCTTTTCCATCAACAAGAAACACTCTATTTCACCTTGTAGAAGTAGCTGTTAAAATCATGAGTTTGAGTGTAGCTCCAGTATTTACTAGCTATGTGTCCTTGGGCAAATTTTTTAATGCCTCTGTGCCTTCATTTCCTTACCTGTAAAAAAAAATAATACTAGCTCTTACTTTATGGGACTGTTAACGCAAGTTCGTGTGCCCGATACACAGCGAGGCCAAACAAACTGAAACGGTGGCTCATGCTCTAAAAAGCCCGGAGCTCCCCAAAGGGGTTTCAGCAAAGCACTTTTAAAAGCCAGGTGAGGGAGGGTGGGGTTGCCAGGTATGTGATCAGCTTGTTCACAGTTCTCTGATTGGCTGATGTTGAGGCAGCAGGGTGGTATCACAGGGGTTAATATTATCAGTCCTTAGGCTCCAGGAGGCCTGCGGCTATGTGTTCGTGGTCATCAAGTAGTTAACATCTTCCATTTGTTGGGGGGGGGGTGGTTATATCTGCAAAACAACTCAGGAAATATGCATCAAATACTATTATCTAGGTACTTCAGAGAGGAGCTAAAGCAGAGGATATGGGGGAAGAACTGTCCTGGGAAGGTGCCCATGGGGTCCTGCTGGGTTACAATTCCCCCCTCTTCTTTGGTACTCCTCAATCTTGAGGAGAACAAGTTTTGGACAAGAAAAGGAATAAAGGTTCAAATAAGGAGGTTAATCATAAACTTGACAGAGGTACCCACATTCCAGCTTTGAGAATGGCTGGTGGCATCTGAGTCTCACACAGCTACTCCATTTTTACTTCCAAATGCATTTCTCTCCTCAATGGCCAAAGCAGATGTCACTATTAGTGATTTTAATGCTTTTCTAGATATGAGAAGGTGCAAGAATTTGGGCTCATAAAATCTTCTGAAAATATCTAACTATCTGAAGCCTTGTTCTGCCAGTTTTTCCCAGAGCACAGAGTGCCTCATTCCTGATCTCCACCCTGAACTCTTTTCAGGGGGTGTTGAAGGTCAGCAGCTGCAGTGGAGAGGTAGATGGCAAGTGCCAATTTTCAGCCAGCAGGGCCCCTTCATGGTCATAAATTTGACCATGGTTTTGGGGGCATTTCATGACCATTTCATCCCACGGTGCTAGTAATGCTCATTCCCAGGTCTGGTGAAGATTTCATTGATAGGCCACTCAATGTGCTATCACTGGACCAAACCTTATTAACAGTGCAAAAATCTCTGGATCATCTATCTTATTAGTCTCTTATGATCCAGGAAAATATTCCCTCTTGCTGCTTCTTCCCATATCTAGTATTACATGATTACAATCGTTGATCTCATATGGAACTATATATTATCATGTTATCAGAGGCTCAGTCACACATTTGTTAAAGCAAGAAACAACAAAAAAGACAATATAGGTTATAAGTTGTTGCAAATATCTCCTGACTTCAGCAAGACTTGGGAGGGGATGTGTTCATTTCTTCTTTCCTGCATCCATTCACAGGTGGGCCAGGTCAGGATGTTCCCTGTGAGCTGAAGCAAGGTATTTTAGTTTAACATTCAAGCAGGGGGGTAGGGTTCCCTGAGATGGGCCTTATGTATACTTTAAGCTATAAGCAACATCCCTTTAGTGATGAACTTATAGCAAAAACAATAGAATATAAAGGTTAAAGTAAAAGAAACAGGTCTAATATGGAGTCAGATTTGTTCTTCCCTATTACTATTCCAATCAATGTCCATTCCACAATCTTGTGGGGAAAGGGGTGATGACCACTCTTGGCTACTTCCTGCTGTATGGGGGTGATGAAGGGTTTCCACAAGGGATTGTGGAATGGAATTGATCAACCTTGGGCAGGGAATATTAAACCCCTTAGCGATGTTGTTATCTAATTTGTAGTTGGACCTATCTATTAATTTTAACTTTCTGACTGTGTCATAACTATACTTAGGGGGAAAGCTTTCCTTACATCTGGATAAACACAGATTAAAAGCCAGTAATATTTCAGGCAAAATCAAAAAATTACAACCATATTCATCAGTTTACTCAGTCTTGTATAATTAATCTTTTTTACTAACAGTTTTATGAAATCAGGTTTCCATTAGACTTTTAAAATATCTTACCTAGTTTAGCAATATAATTTAAAAGTTATCAGAAACCTATTTTTGTCAAAACGTCCTTTCTATGACTCTTCTTGAAGATGTGGCAGTTCTGCAAAGCATCAGCTTAGCTGCCTATGAATGACAAAGTTCTTAAAAAGGCAAGGTTAAAGATCTGATTACAATTCTTCTTAGCAAAGAAGCTTATCCAAGTTGTTGTGACATGCAACATTTTAAGATAACAACTAAAATTATAACATTATATCAGGATATATACAAATTTCAGAAACTTTATATAATTTTTAGAATGTCTATGTTAATAACATTTATTCATACCGTATAATCTGAGGAGGCTTATCACTCATTTGACAATGCTTTCCATGTAATTTAGCATACCTACCAATTCTAGTCAGTTTAATATGTATATATATTTTTTCTGAAGTGCCTCAGGGGTCCTCTGGAGCATCCCAGAGCTAGCTGAAATCAAAAGAATTTTAATTAGAATTTGATAGGAAGTTCATCAAAAATTTCAAAAAGTTTTTTTAAAAAACATTTGGTCAGATAGAATCATAGGTCACTGTGAATATTTAAAAACAAATACAGATCACTGAAAGGCAAGGAAGTTCACACAGTCTGTCATCAAAAGCAGCATTCTAAGTAAACTTGTTCTCTTAGCAGAGAGGAACCAAGTCTAGTCCTGCACCAGTCTACTTTTTTGTTTGTTTGTTTGTTTGTTTTTTTGCGGTATGCGGGCCTCTCACTGTTGTGGCCTCTCCCGTTGCGGAGCACAGGCTCCGGACGCTCAGGCTCAGCGGCCATGGCTCACGGGCCCAGCCGCTCCGCGGCATGTGGGATCTTCCCGGACCGGGGCACGAACCCGTGTCCCCTGCATCGGCAGGCGGACTCTCAACCACTGCACCACCAGGGAAGCCCACCAGTCTACTTTTAATAACAAATCCATCTACCCAATTAAGTTTAAGCTAATCTCAGCCTGACCATGAATAAAACTCCTTTTTTACTCAAAATATATATCCCACTTTCCTGCTGTATAGTGAAATGCTTTATAATTTTTAGTAGCTTTAATTACACATTTAAATTAGAATCCCCAACTCTTAAAAACCTTAATTTCTAGTGAAAACCAAGAGGCAAGTAATAGTTACCAATATCTGGAGAGACTATTTTAGATAATTTTCAGAAAGTAATTATTCCTATAGAGTTTACCTAAAAGCTCTTATCCCATTTGCATTTAGTTCACTCATAAAAATTTCATCAAACCAAGTTATTTTTCTTGCTGACAAATTTGAAACAGATATAACAAGATTTCGTTTAACTTCTATTAAACCTAGGTGCAGTGAAAGTATTATACATAATGTTGATGACTCTAAAGACAGGGCTATATTGATCAGATCAACAAAAAAACTAACCTTAATACCAGGTATTAACTTAATAGAGTATTTCCCCATTCATGTGAACTTGAAGCTTATTTTGTCTAGCTTTTTTTTTTTAATTAATTAATTAATTTATTTTGGGCTGTGTTGGGTCTTCATTTCTGTGCGAGGGCTTTCTCTAGTTGTGGCAAGTGGGGGCCACTCTTCATTGCGGTGCGCGGGCCTCTCACTCTCGTGGCCTCTCTTGTTGCGGAGCACAGGCTCCAGACGCGCAGGCTCAGTAGTTGTGGCTCACGGGCCTAGTTGCTCCACGGCATGTGGGATCTTCCCAGACCAGGGCTCGAACCCGTGTCCCCTGCATTAGCAGGCAGATTCTCAACCACTGCGCCACCAGGGAAGCCCCTTGTCTAGCTTTTTTAATGTTTAATTTGCAAGCACTTAAAGTCAATTAAATAGAGCTGTTTATAAATTCAATTTTGGTAATACTTTCCAGAAATAGAGATATCTCATATGTATAATGTGTACACAGATATATAAACAAACAATAGTGAGGCAGGAGATAGATGAGCCCCAGGCTGAACAGTTTCTCCCCTGTGAACAGAAACTCCATAAAAGCAGGATGATGGAGGGGGCTGGGCCCTGCCCAGATAAGAGATAAAGGACCACATAGTCCTCATTCTCAAAGTCAAGGAGACTTCCCCGACTACATGTGCAGAAAGGCTCCTTGGAGGTCAAAGAGGGAGGGGGCACCACCCCATAGTAAGTGACATCAACTACCCATAGGCTTCTTTGCTAGAATCCATTTTGGCTAAAAGATACACATGCACACAGGGGAAGACCCTGAGATATACCAAATACAGACTCAAAACCAGGCAAAGCAAGATGACTCAAAGGAAACCCAGAAGAAATGCCCCATAAAAGTGATTCAAACTACCATGAGGGCACAACTCTTTCTCTGAGCCTGCCCATGTGCATATCCACACGTACTGTACTCTTTTTCCTCCTAATAAACACCTTACTTGTTTCCCTACTTTCCGTCTTTGTGGGAATTCTTTTTCTGCAGAGTGGAAGAACCAGGGCCTTGTCACTGACCTGTGATCTAATGTCTAGGATTTGGTGCTCTCACTGCTGCGACCCGACTTCAGTCTCTGTCTGGGAACCGAAACCTTGCGTCAAGCCGCTTCAGGCTGAGGCCACCCGAGATCAATACTAGAGATTTCATAGCTGCACTTAAAAGAAAAACTCAGTTATGAATCAGGTATTACAATATAAACTTACTAGCTTACAAAGAACAGTTGGAATACATTAAAATTGCTTGCTCAGATGACTAAGGCTTTACTATTTGTTCTTGATGATCCCTTATGAAGCTTATGAATTACAGTTTGGCTGAGGGAGCATTCCCAGAAGTTTTGAGGGTTGTTTTTTTTAATGTTATTTCTGAATCCCTTTTTTCTTCAGTTGCAAGCAACACAGATTGATTAGATAAGCTCCAGAGAGCCCAGGTAGATCATTTACATCTCAAAGGCACAGGAAGAGAAATGCGAATTCCTCTTCTAACTACTTATACAAAACCCATCCATCTTGGGCTATTTTCAGGGAACTTTCTTTTTTCCAGTTCCCAAATATCCACTTCAGTTTAAACAAATAAATAACAGTAATATATAAATACAATAAATAATACGTATCACCCGCTCACATTTATATGCCCCTCTTTCAGCAAAACCAGGAAGAGAAAAAGGGATTTGGACTCAAGTACTGAGACACTCATTCACATATACACACATACACCTGTAAGATAAAAGCAATTGCAAAAGACCTACTTTGATATAATAGCCGAGGCATTAGGACCTTTGCCCTCCAGACCTCAGGGAGTATTAAGGCATTTTCTTTCATTTAGGGAGCATAGCTAAAGATCTCTTAGTTTTGCAAAAGTATCCCAGGGGACTGTAAGATGGAACAGAGATGGATCATCCATACTTAATTATTCATAGCCGGTGTTATCAAATATCAAGCAAACAGTAATTTAAATCAGTCTTTTAGGGTCACAGTTCCCTAGCCCCAAAAAGGAAGAAAATCCCAACCAATGCTCTGCTGCAGGTGAAACAAACACAATAGGGAAGGATACCCTGGTGTCATCACACACGAGTCCCATTATTCACCAAAGGCATCTCAACTGGTCAATGCAAGTATTAACACACATACAAACAACAAACATATGGTCTCACAAACAAAGAATCAGATGAGGCATAGCCCAGATATTCCACTTCCATTCCCAGATTGAGGCTCCAGAGCAGCCTGGCTCCCAAAAAAGAATGGACCGTGAGTGGCTCACCCCAAAATGATACACACAAAAACACAAACAGCAACTAAGCTACAGTCACACAGACAGAAAATCAGTGGAGGTGTAGTCTAGAATTCCACTTCCACTCCCAAATGGAGGCCTCCTAACAAATTGGCCCAGCTCTTGAAATGAACCAGTTCCCAAATCAGGTAGAGTCTGACAATTCCCCTCTCCAACAGGGTACCCCAATCAAATGCAAAACAAGTTGGCTCGTCCCATAGAGGGAAAGCCCAAACTGAGGGGGGAAACTGTTCCCAGTTGTACACACAAGAGCTACTTACCCTCCAGCAAAGTAGTTCACTTCCCACAAGGGAAACAACCCATATGGAGGGGAGAGAATTCCAAGCCTGCACAAACTTTAGTGACTTACCCAACAACACTGAATGTGGACTGCAGCTCCAGTCGTTTCTTGTCTCCAAACAGCCTCATGCCATGGGTGGCTGGCACCTGTCGGGGACCATCCCTCTGAGATCCCCAGAGCGAAATGGGCTCCGGGAGTTGCTGGGGTCTCTGAATGGGCTGCCCCAGGCTGGGGTCGACCTGCCATGGGCAAGATCTCCTGACTGACTCTCCAGGATTGTTAATGAAAGTTCATGTGCCCAATGCACAGTGAGGCCAAACAAACTGAAACTTCGGAATTTAGAGCAGAGAAAGTTTTATTGCAAGGCCCTGCAAGGAGAAGCAGTGGCTCATGCCCTAAAAAGCCCCGAGATCCCTGAAGGGGCTTCAGCAAAGCACTTTTAAAAGCCAGGTGAGTGAGGGTGGGGTTGCCAGGTATGTGATCAGCTTGTGCACAATTCTCTGATTGGCTGATGGTGAGGCAGCAGGGTGGTGTCACAGGGGTTAACATCATCAGTCCTTAGGCTCCAGGAGGCCTGGGGCTATGTGCTCGTGGTCATCAAGTACTTAACATCTTCCATTTGTTGTGGGGGGAGGGTTGGGGTGGGGGTGGGGGGTGGGAGACGGTGGGGGGTGGTGGTGGGGGTTTACATCTGCAAAACAACTCAGGAAATGTGCATCAAATACTGTTATCTAGGTACTTCAGAGAGGAGCTAAAGCAGAGGATATGGGGGAAGGCCTGTCCTGGGAAGGTCCTCATGGGGTCCTGCTAGGATACAGGGTTATCATGAAGATTAAATGAATGACTAATAAAGCTCTTAGAACAGTGCCTGGCAGATAGTAAATGCTATATGTATTTGTTAAATAAAAATTAATTAATTAATTGATCAATCCTCAACTTATAGTCTGTTAGAACTCTGCTGAAGGTTAAAAAAAAAAACTCTTAATTGCTAAATTTAATGAATTCAGTTCTTAGCTAATTTGACCTTCCAGCAACACTTGACCCAGTGGACCATTAAGTTCCTCTTGGAATTCTCCCTTTATTTCCTGGATACCACTTTCCTGTTTTTTCCCATAACTCTGATATTTTCTATTCAATTTCCTTTGTAATTTCCTTGGGGTTCTGTCTTTGATCCTCTTCCCTTATCGCTCTATAACTCAATAAATCTGATAGGAAAAAATTGTTCCAAATCTTTCACATAATATAAAAGTCCTCCATAATCTAATCTCTGCTGATCTCTTCAGATTCATCTTTCAGTACCTCACCACACGGAATGGCTTGCACTTTCTGAAGTGTGCTGGTAGTGATGCTTCCTCTGCCAGGAAATACCCTTCCCACCCCTAAAATTACTCCCTAATTTTTCAAGTCTTAAATGATTCTTTCCTGATACACAAGGTGGATTTTCTCCTTTGTCTCATACATATATTTTGTAGCTACCAGTATCCCTAACTAACACAGTAAGGAGCTCAGTATTTGTTGTATGGACTGAATTATAGCACCTAAATTAATATTTTGCATATATTTATTGTTTTCAGGCAACTGTATATGCCTTGAGAAAAAGACTGACCTATTAATCTTTAGGACCCTGGTGCTAAGCAATGACTTAAATACAACAAATAATTAAATAATTTACAATTTTAAATCTCTTCTGCATTTATGTTGTGGTTTCTGTAACAACTTGAACAAGTTTTCAGCTCTCGAAAATTATTAATTTGATTTTTATTTCCCCTGAAGAACCAGTGACACAGGATTCCTCTAACATTTAAAAGTAGTGTATACTGAGCAGTATTAGGCAATAAGAGCAACAATTACATTTTTCTTAAAGAATGTCATGGATGCACCTATAGGGAAGTCATGAAAAAGTATGTGGCACTGTATGTCTGTGGATGAGTCTTAACTGCTAGATTTGTGGTAGCTCTTCAAATTTGAGAGAAACAGGGAACAAGTCCATCACGTCAAAAACATAAGGTTTTATTCACAAGGAATGCCAACCTCAAAGAGGAGAAACGGGGTTCTTCTAAGAGCTATGAAAAGCAAGGATCAAGCCGTCACAGAAAAAAAAAAGTGTCTGACTGAGCGGTCGATGCACCTGAGAAGAGACAATTTTTAGAAAGCGCGGGAAAGAAATGGACAGGTCTTTTTTTTTTTTTTCTGGTGAGCCAGGTTCCTGATTGGTAGATTCCAAGCTCTACCCCCTGGGCGTTAGCAACAGAGAAGCAAAGGACTGTGATTGGCTGACAAGTTTCGCCTGCCTTAGGAAGCCGTGAGGGGGCGCCACGGTAGATCACAGTGCAGCGCTGTCTCGCTGAGGAGATGGCTTCGGTTTCCAAACTGGCTCCTGTAAAGGTGCTTACAGGCACTAACAATAGAGAAAAAATGAACATTCTAGACTTGTCTCTAGGTATGTAGATCCCGGACCCCAGCCCCCGCTAGTCAGGGCTGACTGGAGAAAGGCAGGCTGGAAGCGGTGCTGTGAGGCACACCCCCTGGGTGGGGAGGCTTCCCCTCTGTGCCAGCACCCGCCCCCATGTAGATAAAGCACCTGGCCAGCCTGCTGGCCCCTGCCTCTCCTCTCTGTTCCCATTTTCCCGCCTCAGGCCAGCCCTGACCGGACCGCCTCAGGCTAGCCCTGACCAGACCGCCTCAGGCTAGCCCTGACTGGACCGCCTCAGGCTAGCCCTGACCTCTTAGGTGGGAAACTGGCCAAAGCTGACAGAAATCACGGAGTAGGGATTGCGGGAAAGGGCCCGGTGTGGGAAATGTAAAGCCGGCTGTGTCCGTATATTTTACCCTCTTAAGGAATGATAGCAAGTTACCCGCCCTTTCACAGTCCCTCACTCTTCGCAGGGTGTCACAAAGGACTGGATTCCAGGGGTTGGAGGAGCAAGGCTAAGGCTAAGGCTAATTTGTGAGGAGTGGTGGTCGAGCAGCCAGACTGGGCAAAGGGATGGTTTATTTGGTTGCTTGACTGGTGCCGATTCAACATAGACCGCCTTTCCCTTCTGCTGGTGCTGTCTAGTGTCTCACCTCAGAGCTCTACTCGCTCTCATCCACTTAAACATGGGCAGCGGGAGGGAGGAGGACGGACTGCTTAAATGAGGCGGGGTTGGCGGTGGGTGGGGGTAGGGCAGCACAGAGCAGAGGAGGAGAAAACCTTAGCTATGGGAGGGGGGGGGAAGGAGCAGCACAGCATCAGGGACTTTAGAAATGAGAGGGGGAGGAGCAGAGCAGTGAGGGCCGACTTGATATGGAGGGGAGGAGCAAAGGAGGGCCGAACTTGAAAATGGGAAGAGCAGTAAGAAGAGGTTTCACCTTAGAGATGAGGGTGGGAGAGCAGAGCAGGGACGGCGGAACTTAGAAATGGAAGGGCACGGAGCAGGGAGGGCTGATCTTACGAATGAGGAAAGAGATGAAGGACAGACTTCAGAAATGAGGAGCAAGGACAGGGGTTCAGACCTAAAATATGAGACAGGGAGCAGCAGTAAGGGCAATCATTAGAAGTGGGGAGAAAAAAAGTGGGGAGAGCAAGGAGTAGGGACAGTGGACTTTAGGAAAGAGAGTGGAAGAGGAAACGGGGAGGGCAGACCTCAGAAATGAGCAGAGCATTGCAGCCAGGAAAACCTCAGAAGTGGTAGGGAGCAGGCAGAATGAACCATAGAAATAAGGAGGGTGAGAGAGCAAAACAGGGAGGGTGGACTTTTGAAATGAAAGTGGATTGCCTTTTTATTGTTGAGTTCTTTATATGTTGTGGATACTAGAACCTTCTCAGATACATGATTTACAAGTATTTTCTCCTATTTTGTGGTTGTTTTTTCACTTTCTTGACAGTGCCCTTTGAAGCACAAAAGTTTTTAATTTTGATGAAGTACAATTTATTTTTTTCTTCTGTTTTTCATGCTTTGGTATCATATCTAAGAAATGATGAAGATTTACTCCTGTGTTTCCATCTAAGAGTTTTCTAGTTTGCACTTTTACATTCACATCTTTGATTCATTTTGAGTTAAATTTTTGCAGATAGAATGAGGTAGGATCTAACTACCTGCATGTGAATATCCAGTTCATTTGTTAAAAAGACTATTCTTTCTCCTATTAAATGGTCTTCTTGGTGGGATTGTTTTCTTAACCATTTTTGGGTAGTTCATTGCTAGGGTATAGAAATAGAATTTATTTTTGTGTATGGATCTTGTATTCTGCAACCTTGCTGAACTCGTTTATTAGCTCTAATATGTGTGTGTGTATGTGTGTATCCTTAGGATTTTCTCTATATGTGATCATGGCATCTGAGAATAGGGATAGTGTTACTTCTTTATTTCAAATCTGGTTGCCTTTTATTTCTTTTTCTTGACTAATTGTCCTGGCTACAATTTCCAATGAAATGTTAAATAGATGTGGTGAGAGCAAATGTCCTTAACTTGTTTCTGATCTCAGAGGCAAAGCTTTCAGTCTTTTACCATTAATCATCATTTTAGCTGTGGGTTTTTCATAGATGCCTTTTATGAGGTTGAGGAAGTTTCCTACCTCCCCCTTTGCTTCTGAGGGGGAATGGCCATGAATAGTACCTAAGAAATTTTCTTGTTTTTCTTTTTTTCTGCTTTCACATGTTTCTAACAATCTATTTCATGATCGGTATCAACAGGCTTTACTCTTCTAAGACATAGACCTTGTGGATTCCACACTACTGCTTGCTCCCCACCCCCAGCTCCAACATGAGTTCCTAAACATTTTGTGGCATTAAAATGACTTTTAAAAAATAGTATTTGGTCACTGGGGAGGGCTGGGACTATGGTCAGGCAAATGAGGCACTTGCCAAGGGTGCAGAATTTAAAGAGGCACCAAAATTTCAGTGATCAAGATAAATAACATTTTTAAAGTTAATGTTTATTGGAGTATAGTTGATTTACAATGTTGTGTTAGTTTCTGTCGAACAGCAAAGTGAATCAGTTATACATATACATATATTCACTCTTTTTTAGGTTCTATTCCCATATAGGTCATTACAGAATACTGAGTAGAGTTCCCTGTGCTATACAGTAGGTTCTTATTAGTTATCTAATTCATGTATAGTAGTGTGTATATGTCAATCCCAATCTCCCAATTTACCCTACCCCCCAAGATAAATAATATTTTAGTGAAATATTTTTAAAAACCAAGGTACAACCCTCTGGTAGGTCACCCATTTTGGTAAACAGTATTTTCCTTTTGTAAATAAAGGAATTGGAGTGAGGCAAGTAAGGCAAAGTTGTTCAAGTACAGGGTCTGATATGGTCTTTTTTTGTTGTTGATATTTTGTTCATCAGGGATTGTTCTTGCACTGATTTTCATTTTTGAAAATATTGTGCTAAATATTACTTTTACCTTGCATACTGAGTTTTTTGGAGCCTCCTTAAATTTTATGCCTGAGGTAAGTGCTTCACTTGCCTTATTCTAGGCCCCGCCCTGTCACAGGGACTCTGAGTGGGGGGAAAATCCCAGAACTGAGGGCAATTTATAGCACTTAGGTAAATCCAAATGCTTTCTGCACTTTTCTTTGTGTTGATTTCATTGATTGGTGTTTAACAGATGCTTATAGAGGTAAAAATATAAACTGGTAAATAGCCAAAGCAATGAGTTTCTCTCAAAATTCAGAGAATTAGAGGTCACAGTTGCAGAGCAGCCTGGTCCCCCAAATTTAGTGGTTGTTTGACCTTGTGCAAGTTTCTTTATCTCTTGGAGCCTGAGTTTCCTCAGTTGAGTAGTATCTGCATCATAGAGTTGTTGAGGATTAAATGAGATACTACAGGTAATGTGCACGAACCTGTGGAAAAAGTTGAGTAAATGTTTGCTATATGTCCTTCAGAAAGTGGACCTACAGCCTCACTTTTGGGTAGCTAGCAATTTGGGAAGCTGGAGTAGTTACCTACTCTCTCTCTCTGGATTTGGATATCAAACTTTAGAGATGTAGCCAACTTGAGAGAGATTGAAAATCATTTGGTTGAGGGATGGGGTTTAAACAGTAGATAATGTCAAGCTTTGGGAGACTGAGGGAGGTGTTTGTTTGGTTTAACTTGGACAATAGCAGATTCAACGGATTTAGGAGGCACTGTCATTTCAGTAGATGATTAGAGCTAGGGGGATACTGGAGAATGTAATTTGGAAAAGATAGGCTCAAATCATGGTTGGAAGGCCGAGGAAAGATGTCGAATTGAATATGGTAAGTTAGTTGGAGGCTGCATATGATAGTAAAATTTCATAATTTTAGGGTTGTAAAAAAATATTTAAGACGTCACTGGTTCATGCTCTTAAACATTGGTTCTCCAACAAATGAGTCCGGGTTTTGATCTTTTCAGTGGGAACAGGCAAAACTTTTTTTTTTTTTTTTTTTTTTTTGTGGCACACGGGCCTCCCACTGCTGTGGCCTCTCCCACTGAGGAGCACAGGCTCCGGGCACGCAGGCTCAGCGGCCATGGCTCACGGGCCCAGCCGCTCCGCGGCATGTGGGATCTTCCCGGACCGGGGCATGATCCCGTGTCCCCTGCATCGGCAGGCGGACTCTCAACTGCTGCGCCACCAGGGAAGTCCCCTTTTCATCTTTTAAACAGAGTTTCATTTACCTGTGTTAAAGACTGTCAGGACAAATTTCTACTGTCTATTGTGTAGCTTGTTTTCCTGTACTCTACTTTGGTGTGCTTATCTTCCCTTGTACAAGTGACCCTTTTGCACAATTGATGTGAAATTCAATTGTGGGATAAGTACAACAAAAATGGAAAAATAACAAAGAGAAAATTGAATTTCTTATTAGTTAAATAAATTTTATATAGCAGCTGTGGGTGTAGTCATTAAACCCGAACCCATATTACAGGGCTGCTTATATTTTAAAGAGAAGCCAGTACTATCACTTATGAGTCTAAATTAGATGAAAGCAATGACCATTTTTAAGAAAATTTAAATGTCAACACCATAACAAATCCTTTGTAGTCTAGGGCAATGAATGGCCTTAAGGTATGGCTAAATAAGTGGGAAAATAATGTATTATTGACTCAAAGAGTCTCCTTATTGTAGATTTGGATGGATACCAGAGCATATTTCTACCTTCTCTCTTCTAAAACAGTTACCATGAGTCAAAATATCTTGATGCTGTTGGCCAGGTAGCAGATATGAAACTTATACACATTTGTTGAACTTTGACAATCTCTGTAAAGCCTATTTGCGAATGACATTTTTATAAAAATCCCGTCTTGTATGAAATGTACAACTTTTTGCTTTCTGTAATACTACTGCTATTCGCTACTCTTTCTCTGACTTTTTTCATTCATATTACTAGGGAGTTATATGACATTTGGATTGAGTCAAACTGAGACGGGAAAATGCTTCCATACAGTAATATATTCAAAAGGAAAGGATTCAAAAAATCCTGTGGGATTAATATAGCACTCTCAGGATGACCTTAAAACTGAAGTCTTTATAATGTTATGCGTAAGCTAAACTAATGGAGAAGGATTTGAATTTAGGGGAAGAGGACTCTAGGTATTTCCAGAGCCATTTTATGTACTTCACTCATGAGTTTATAAGAATTATGTGAGTTGCAGGGTGGTTTGATTCAAAGCTCAAATGGCTGAAGTTCTTTTGGGCAAATAAGACCACAGACAGGATTTAAAGCCATGCCATAGTTTTCCTGTATAGCACTCTGTGGTTCAAAACAAGCATACCAAATGGTTGCATACCAAATCTTAGGCTGAAGGAATCAGGGGGACAGGGCAAAATGGGTGCTTGAATACTGGATTAGAGGTTGCTGTTACACTAATTGAATGCTAAACTTGACTTTGTGCAATTAATTTCAAATAGAATTGAAAGGAAAATGCTATTTTAGTAGGAATACCACATTCAAATGAATGGTCACTAGCCTTGGTGCTGCTGTTTTAATTCTGGGGAATAGCTGAGCTTTCAAAGGAGGAAGTGTAATGTAGTGGCAAGGGTCTTGGACTAGAATCTGTCCTAGCTTGTTAACAGAATAATTTTCTGCCCTCAAGTAAGTCATGCAATCTTCCTGAGTCTGTTTTCTTCTTCTTTTTTGGCCATGCCACATGGTTTGTGGGATTTTGGTTCCCCTACCAGGGACTGAACCTGAGCCCTCGGCAGTGAGAGTGCACAGTCCTAACCACTGGACAACCAGGAAATTCCTGTTTTTTTTTTTTTTTTTAACATCTTTATTGGGGTATAATTGCTCCACAATGGTGTGTTAGTTTCTGCTTCATAACAAAGCGAATCAGTCATACATAAACATATGTTCCCATATGTCTTAGGAAATTCCTGTTTTCTTCGTTAAAAGTGAGGCTAATCTCTGCTGACCTTTAAGTGTGGGGGCACAGTATATATCAGACACTTAATAATTGTTTGTTCATTTATTTTCTTATTTATTGAGTGTCTCATATATGCCAGGTACTGTGCCAAGAGCTTTTATGTGGAAATGCTCTGTAAACTTTAAAGTGTTATTCAATTTAAAGGTGTTTTTTTTTTTAATTTTTTGGTGATACTGTGCAGCTTGTGGGATCTCAGTTCCCCAACCAGGGATGAACATGGGCCAAGGCAGTGAAAGCCCGGAATCCTAACCAATAGGCCACCAGTGAACTCCCTTAAAAGTGTTATTATTAATCCACATGGTTTACCCATTGAGCCATCCCTGTCATAAAGCATTGGATAAATATTTCTCAACTGTAGCTGTAGGTCGGCATGAGCCTTGAGAAATTTTCTATTTTGTTTAATCCTTATGCAATTCTAAGACAGAGCTTGATGTTAATTTTGGTCACTCTGAGGACAGGAAAAGTTTAAAGGCACTGCAAATTGTGTTTGAGTGCCACAAGGCAGAGCACTCCCTCATGTGAAAGCACTTACTTCATTGTGAAAGATACCAGTGCTTCATTTTCTCCTCTCTGGAAGTTTTGCTTTCCTATATGGGAAGTCACCTATCTCATTGGGTCTCTGTAGGCTGGGTAGTGATTGTTTCAGGGCTGATGAGGGAGAAGGGTTGGAGATTCAAAAATCTTCCTGTGGTGTCCTGTAAAATGTTCTGATAGTGCACTCCCTTGTACAGTTGACCCTTGAACAACACAGGTTTGAACTATGCGAGTCTACTTTGTTGACTGAAAAAAAAACGCACAACCTAAAAGTTGAGAATTAGGTTTAATTTGGCAGACTTTCTGAGGACTTAAGCCCAGAAGACAGCCTCTCAGATAGCTCTGAGGGACTGCTCTGAAGATGTAACAGGGAAGAGCCAATTCTGACTCCATGTTGAATCTGTTTCTTATACTTTAACCTTTGCTTTTTGTTGCTTTTGTTATTATAATCACTCTCTATAGCTGTAAGCATACATAATGACCTGCCATAGGGAACCCTGCCCCTCTGCCTGACTGTTAGACTAAAAGCCCTTTGTTCAACAGAGAGACATTGGACCCTGCCCACCTGTGAATGGCTGCAGAAAAGAAGAAATTAACACATCCCCTCCTATTTTGCAAGATAAATGGCTTTTTTACTTTACTTCCTCACCTCCTCTCCCTCTCTGTTCTATAAAAGAAACTGGCATTCAGATCCAGATAAGATGGCTTTTTGGGGACCCTAGTCCACCATCTTCTTGGTCTGCCGGCTTTCCAAATAAAGTCGCTATTCCTTGCCTCAGCACCTTGTCTCCCGATTTATTGGCCTGTTGTGCGGGAAGCAGAGCGAGCTTGGACTTGGTAACAAAGAGGTAAGGGAGGAGCCTGGATATATGGAAAAAACAGGCAGTCGGAAACTCAAAAGATAATTAATTAAATTATCTAATTAAGATAATTAAATTAATCAAAAGATAATAAAATTAATTAAAGAAAACCAGCCATCTGCTGTTAATGAATTTAGCACTTTTCTATATATGGGAAGATGCAAGAATCTTGAGCTCATTGAAGTGATTCCTTTGATATGCACCTTAACTATCTAGGGCCAGTATCTGGGGTTGTTTTCTATCCTGGATCCCCTCAGGGTGCACAGGGAGGCTGCAGTAGCTGATGGCTAGTTGGCAGCAACATCCTTTGTTTACTGATATGGCAGGCAACATTCTTTGTTCACAACTTATACTTGGATTTGTTTTAATGGTAAATACTATAGTCTACGCCATCTCTGGTTGATTGAATCCACAGAGGCGGAGCCACAGATATGAAGGAACCATGGATACAGAAGAACCATGTATAGGGAGGGACGGCTATAAGTTATATGCAGATTTTCAACTGCAGGGAGAGTCAGCACCCCTAACCCTCATGTTGTTAAAGGGTCGACTGTAAGGTAATGAGAAAAAAGTCTATACAGAGGTTTGTACAGATTTTAAATGTAGAATACAGGAGAAACAACAGAAGAAAAATTAAAAAGAAAAGAGAATGCATAAAAAATACAAGGAACAGGGACTTCCCTGGTGGCACAGGGGTTAAGAATCTGCCTGCCAATACAGGGGACACGGGTTCAATCCCTGCTCTGGGAAGATCCCACATGCCATGGAGCAACTAAGCCCGTGCACCACACCTACTGAGCCTTCTCTCTAGAGCCCTTGGGCCATAACTGTTGAGCCCGCGTGCCATAACTACTGAAGCCCGTGTGCCTAGAGCCCTTGCTCTGCAACAAGAGAAGCCACCACGATGAAAAGCCTGAGCACCACAATGAAGAGTAGACCCCACTCACTGCAACTAGAGAAAGCCCATGCGCATCAACGAAGACCCAACTTGGCCAAAAACAAATAAATAAATTAAAAAAAAAGAATACAAGGAACAGAAAATTAAAGACTATGTCTGCAGGAAATATTACAGCCAATGGCTGCTGAGAGACAGACAGAACAAAGGCTTAAAATAGGATAGTCAAGAAATGATACTCAGTTGATTATTGGGCTTTACCCTGAGTTTTACCTTTGGAGGTATCAACTATTTCAAAGAAAATCAGAATCAGGTTTTTGGAGACCTGAGGTAGGACTAGTATTAAGCAAAATAATAAAGGAGTGGTTAATCTTTGGTATCTGTTTCCTCTTTGCACCCATCTCAGCTCCCCCTCTTTCTTCTAGTTTCACTGGGTCCTTCCAAATGCCTAACTTGTGCTTATTTCTAAAGATACCTTGACCTAAGTAAGCTTTGATCCACCGATAAAACATCCAACCTTTAGACCTTTCTATCCCAGAGTTTAGGAGAGATACTTTAGAGCAGGTGGTACCTGTCTCTCATCCTTCAAATCATGCCATGTAAGTGCTCTTCACATGACTGCATAAGAACATGCCTGACTGCAAAGTAAAATCTGATTGCTTCCTACTATTACACTAATCTTGGTTCCTCACCTCTTTGGTATCTCATGTGAATGTCCATTGCCCTTGTTTTCTTTCTTACTTTTCAAGAAAATAAATGCAACTAATTATCTAGCTCTTACATATAGTCTTACAAAAGTGTCATCTTACATATAGGGATGACACTACTGCTCTACATTTCTCTGAAACTAAAATAACGTTTAGTAAAATCATTTATTTAAATGATTTCCCCCTTAAGCTACTATATTCTGAGAGTATTTTATTTTTGCATAAATGAAGTTACTATAAATCTGTTTAACAGGAATTTTTCTCTTTATTGTTCCAGGAAACTAACCCTAAAATGTCTGCATTGTTTGATCTTTGTTATGGTTTTACAAGTTCATTATTATTATAGTGTTATTTTTCACGGCTACCAATTTTTTAAATATTCTAAAATACGATGAGGTAAGAATATAGATTATTCTCTTGAGACACATTGTTGTAATTCAGCTTTTTTCATTGTCTTTATTTTTTTCTGTGTTTTCTAATACAGATGACATTATAATACTTAGAAAGATAGGTATGGACACTGAAGAAATAAAGAATGAGACACAGAACGATAAAAAAAATACCTCAGTTTCAAGACAGCAATCAAATGCTGATAAGCATCACCAGCAGAGAGGTAAAGTATACAAAAAATCACACGTGGTAAAAAGAGTCTGAAATATTTGTGAGTAACTGGGAAAGCAAATTCACAAATTTGGAATGTGTTCTAAAGTTGCACTGTGTTGCTAGTTTTATCTTTCCTGGAAATGTATGCATACAGGATTGGTAAAAATTTATGCCATGACAAATGAAAACAAAATTTTTAATTTATATGAGTTACTTCCTTAAGAGAGAGCAGGATAAGAATGAGAAATGTTTTGTACTTGTTCCCAAGCCTGTCTAGATGGTCCAGTTCCACTTTAAGGAGGCGATACAGAAGGGTTAAGAGTATGGTTAATAGCCTGAGCACCATGGCATCCACATTTTGAAAAAATAAATGCTGTAGGGCAAAGAGAGTGCAGAAGAACATGAAGAAAGCCTTTTGTATCCCTAATCACATTGGTCAGTGCAGTGTGCATATTTTAATGTGAACGTGCTGTGTATTGCCATAGTAGAGAATTCTTTTCAACAATTAACGATCTCCATGGTCTAGTGAACAGGTTGGAACCATCTTGACATTGTGTGTACTCTGAGCCCCTTCCAGCTGTCTACCCATGTTCCTTACACTATTTGTTTGAATCCTTCAGTGGCTTAGCAGGTTCTGAGAAAAGGAGGGATGGTGGTTATTATAGGGGCAAAGCTGCTCAGAATGGTAAGGGGGCCAATCTCATGTTTCTGACTAAACATAAAATTGATCTTCGTGAGCCTTTGGAGAACTATATTCTCTGATCATTCCTTAAGCTGTCTTTACACCCAGATCAAAGCAGATGATTGAGGCAAATATTCACATGATTAATACAAAACAGCTTCTCTGCATCTCTCTTTATTCTATTAGAGTATTCTTTCAATGAATTTCAGATAATATGTCCAACTTTGGTGGCATATGAAACCAAATTTGAGGTGCTGTATACAGAGAAGACTACTATATTAAGGTATACAAATAGAAATAGTATGGCAAAGACTGTTCTAGAGTTCACCGAGACTCTCAGGTGATATCAGATTAATGAAATATCAAAAGTTTTGCAAATACCAGTGCATAGCTTGAAAACAATGAGATCACAGGTATTACTTCTGAAAGATATGTTGAATTTACTGACTGAAAATACAGAAAATAATTATTTTTTAAAGGATACTCAAGATTCATAAACAACGTTGAGGAAAGAAATGATGAAAAGCCAAACGGAGAACCTTTTGGATTCAAGTCTGGACAAAGCTCTTTAAACAGGCAGCCTTTAAAGAAGCAGGTAAATAAATACCAAGAATTAACGAATATAAAGGTCCTAAATTTAATATATTTCTTAATATTAAGGATTATTTAAAATTCTATTAAGAGCGGGGATTGTTTCTTAGTACTCCCCCATGCTGCCTGAAGCATAATTTAACTTCAATATTTGTTAATTGATTTTTCCTCTGTAACTGTTTTTTTTTTTAATTAAGTTATTTATTTATTTTTGGCTGTGTGGGGTCTTTGTTGCTGTGTGCGGGCTTTCTCTAGTTGTGGTGAGCGGGGGCTACTCTTCGTTGCAGTGAGTGGGCTTCTCATTGCAGTGGATTCTCTCGTTGCAGAACACAGGCTGTAGGCACACGGGCTTCAGCAGTTGTGGCACATGGGCTCAGTAGTTGTGGCTCGCGGGCTCTAGAGCACAGGCTCAGTAGTTGTGGCACACAGGCTTAGTTGCTCTGCAGCATGTGGGATCTTCCCAGACCAGGGCTCAAACCCGTGTCCCCTGCATTGGCAGGCAGATTCTTAACCATTGCGCCACCAGGGAAGCCCCTGTAACTGTTTTAATAAACATTTATTTTTGCTATTTTCAATCACTGCTAGAAATTTTGAATTTATAAAATGCCAAAAGAGATGACTGTTTTCATGATTTGTCTTGTATAATCATTCTCATTTTTGTCCTTATATAATAAGAGTTGTTGATCTTAAGTTTTAGTATAAAAACAGTTTTAGTAGACTTGTGAAAGAATTGTAAAAACTAAAAGTCAGATGACATTAGTGTATGACATAAACTCTGGAACCAACAGATGGGACTTACTATAGTTGTACATTTTATGGTGGTAAATCCATCGCCTCTAAACTTGTATAGATGAGCCAGTCACTGGACAGAAATTTTAGAGGCGCTCATATCCAGATTCATAAATTAACATTGATACTACGGTTTCAGCTTGCCCTATAAAGTGATTCTTCTTAAAGTGTTATGTGGTCATTTAGTAAAAAATGTTGGTTCTGGGAGCTTAAACCATTTTTGCCAAATTATATAAATGCAAATTTGGGGGGAAGGAGAACATGTTGCATATTCAAATATTTAGAGGATTGATTTAGCAAATGTTAATTAAATGTCTATTCTAGGCACTATGCAAGGTACCAGAACAGCCCTGCTTCAAATATTATATGTGGTGGTGGGAAAGAAAGATAAGAAAGAAATTTAATGCCAGGCAGTTTACAATACATGTTCTAACAGGGTTATAAGTTATATATTGTGGGGATGCAGCAATTCATTCTGATTAAGGGGATTTGTGAAAGTTTGACGAGGAGATGGTATTTAATCTGTAAGGTGAGAAAGTTTTTGATAAAGTTTGGAGAGAAGGACATGAGCTTACATTACAGTATGAAACGCATAAATGAACTAAGAATATTGTAAAATAGTATTTTCAAATTGAAAGCATCTTTCTTTTAGAGGTTTTTTTTTTTTTGTGGTATGCGGGCCTCTCACTGTTGTGGCCTCTACCGTTGTGGAGCACAGGCTCTGGACGCGCAGGCTCAGTGGCCATGGCTCACGGGCTTAGCCGCTCTGCGGCATGTGGGATCTTCCCGGACCGGGACGCGAACCCATGCCCCCTGCATCGGCAGGCAGACTCTCAACCACTGCGCCACCAGGGAAGCCCTGAAAGCATCTTTCTATTTCTCATACTTTTCAGACATTTGAGACTGTCATTATAGCAGAACTCACTGGAAAAAAGTACTCTGCAATATAGAAATGTATTAAAATGTAAACATAATTATTCTACCAATAAATTGAATAACAATTACAGCTTTCAATCATGCTTTGAAATTCTAATAAGCTAGCTTTGTATTTCACAAGATTTAATCTTAATATCAGTAAAACACGATTGTATTTTTTCAACACAACTCTTTTTGATAGTTTCTGTTGTTTATGAGGAAAGTTTCTGTTTTTGATAATTTCTGTTGTTTTCTAAAGGTAGAAATCTGTGGTATCCAATTTGACGAAATTAGTTTTTATATAAACATTTGCAAAAAGACCACAAGTTCCTTTGGAAAGGTACTTGGATGCATATGGGTCTTTAAGAGATAGGTCTCAATCCTTCCTGCTGACCCACTGTATTCCCAACACTAGTCACTTAGAAAAGAAAATGTACATGTGCATTCCACCCAATCTCCTTATTTATGTTTTACAGTAGAAAATCTGGAGTGTGACTATGGCTTTATGCTTTAGCAAAGCAGCAGATTTGTCATATTTTTTATTTTACTAAAGTTTTATGTGAATAATATTCTTTATACCAATACCTCCCCTTCCTTTTAATAGTTGCATTCAGCTTCTGGTAGTGTTATACTACAAAGTCACAATGTCAGAGCTAGGGCATATTTTGTTTGCCAGGCACTATTTGCTAGTGGAAAGCTTGATTTCTTAGCATGGTCCATATGACTTTGTCCACTTACATTTATGTAGCATCATAGAGATTTGTCAAGGGTTTCATTACTTCCATTTGACTGATTCACTCCACTGCCCTTTTGATTTAAAAAGTGAAAAGGTAGAAAGACTGAGTTGTTGTCAGGCCAGTTTACTTTAACAGTATTAAGCCTACCTTCTGCTTTCTTTATAGCTACCTATCCCCTCACTTATTTGTCTTTCCCTCTAGAATTAAGTATTAATTTATATAGAAGAGATAGATAATTTATTGTAAGTTTTTTTAAATTGAAGTATAGTTGATTTACAATATTGTGTTAGTTGATAGTTTCTTTTTCACCTGATTCTGAACAGGTGAAGAATAAATAGTATGATTTTGAACACTTTCTTGTGGTTCTAAGGATTTGTGCTACAAAATATTAAATATTCTGTCTCTCAACTATAAAGTTAAAGAATTGGTTGTTTCTTTAGGTAAAACACAGATCCAGAAAATGGTAGGTAGAGTATGACCTTGGAATATATTCAAATTCACAAAGCAGTTAATTTTCCATATTTAAAACATTTTATTAAAGTTTTATATGCATAATATTCTTTGTGCCAATGCCATGAGAGATCAGAGCTTTCTACATATTAGTCCTGAAAACTGTTTAGTCTTTAAAAGTAGGGGCAGTGGGGCTTCCCTGGTGGTGCAGTGGTTAAGAGTCTGCCTGCCAATGCAGGGGACACGGGTTCGTGCCCCAGTCCAGGAAGATCCCACATGCCACGGAGCAGCTGGGCCCATGAGCCATGGCTGCTGAGCCTGCGTGTCCGGAGCCTGTGCTCTGCAACGGGAGTGGCCACCACAGTGAGAGGCCCGCATACTGCAAAAAAGAAAAAAATAAGTAGAGGCAGTGGAATTCTAAAAAAGAGTTTCCCATAGAAATGGGCTTAACAAAATATCATTATGAGTTAATGAAATCAATAGGGTATATGTTTCATTTGTTTTTCAAAATTGCGGTTCTTTGCAGGAGAAGTGCAATGAAAATTCTAAAGCCCAAGCAGTGATGAATCAAGGCCAATCAGAGAGGAACCAACATCAATCAGAAGGATCTCAAGGCCAATCAGAAGAAAATCAACACTATTCAGAGAGATCTCGAGGCCACTCAAAGAGATCTCATGGCCAAGCAGAGAGATCTCATCGTCAATCAGAAAGATCTCATGGCCAAAAAGAGAGATCTCATCATCAATCAGAAAGATCTCATGGCCAAGCACAGAGTTCTCATCGTCAATCAGAAAGATCTCGTAGCCAATCAGAGAGATCTCATCGTCAATCAGAAAGATCTCGTGGTCAAAAAGAGAGATCTCATCGTCAATCAGAAAGATCTCATGGCCAATTAGAGAGATCTCATCGTCAATCAGAAAGATCTCATGGCCAAGCAGAGAGATCTCATCGTCAATCAGAAAGATCTTGTAGCCAATCAGAGAGATCTCGTGGTCAATCAGAAAGATCTCGTGGTCAATCAGAAAGATCTCCTGGTCAATCAGAAAGAGCTCGTGGCCAATCAGAGAGATCTCGTGGTCGATCAGAAAGATCTCGTGGTCGATCAGCAAGATCTCATGGCCGATCAGAGAGATTTCATGGTCAATCAAAGAGATCTCATGGCCAATTAAAGAGATCTCGTAGCTATACAGAAAGATCTCATGACCAGTCGGAGAGATCACATGACCGCTCTGAGAGATTCCACAGTCACTCAGAGAAAGCTCATGACCATTCAAAGATATCTAATGTCCTATCAGGGAGATCTTATGGCCAAACAGGGAGATTTCATGGTCAATCAGAGAGATCTTATGACCAATCACGGAGATATAAAAGATACTCATCAGTAGAAATTGAATTTAACAGGTAAAAACAATGAGTACTTAACTATTAATGTGTTGAGTGATATGGAAATGTAAAGGCATGCTTTATATATCTATATTTTAATGGCTAAATATGTATTTGTTGAAACAGAATTGAACTGGGACAAAGATATTAATAGAATAGAGGTGATGTATTCATGGCATCAATATTCTTTCAACTTACTGATGCCCTCTAGCTATCATCCAGTTTCCTAATTACCCTAATTAAGTTGTTCCATCTAGGTCAGCTTCCCTGGAAGAGCTCCAATGTACTCAATCTTTCCTACTGAGCCTTTCCCACAATCAAAGTATATTGACTCAGTGTTCCATTCTCTTTGAACCTTCCAACTTGCTAGGCTAGCTAATCTAACAATGAACTATGCTAGATTGATAATATATAATCTCTGATAATGAATTCCTCTGTTTCCCTCCTCTACCTCCTTTCTAAAGAGTCTTCAGGGAGCCCTCAGCAGACAAATAATAGGTGTATCTTCGGGCAGCTGAACTTTTCTGCTTTCCACAAATCAGAACATAGGAGAGGTCTAGCTTATGCATAGTTGCAACCCTAACCTAAATATATTTTGAATATTGTGTATATTCACTATTGCCTTATAAAACTGTTAGGCTAGGTCTGTCCGCCCTAACAAAAGGACCAGAGAAATTTAATAGTATTGCAGATTGTTTGAGTTTTAAAAACCTCAAGACATTTTTATTGTAATTGGCTAGGTAATTGAGTAAAAACATTATTTTTAATTTAAATTTCTCAGTGATTGCCTTCATTTTGCATTGCCTATAAATGTCTAGTCAAATACTTTAGCTCATATTAACTGCATAGAGTTGCAGTTTTCAGCTAAAAAAATTATTTCCACAATGTATATGTGGGTTATTGTGTATATAGACAATGTCTGATGTAGGCACCGTTTTAATGCTAAAGGCCCCACCCTACTTATATTAGCAGTATACAGTTTCCTATAAAAAATTAACATATGTTTAACACTGATGGTAAGCAATTATTTCTGCATTTATCAGGGATTTTCATGTTTTGCTTCATTTTACACATCCATTTTTGTTTGTCAAATGGTATAACACTTCCACTAAGGCACTGAAATTCCACTTACTGTTTTCCAATGACATATTCTGTCATTTTACAAGTGCATTTTAAAATATAATGAACAATTCTGCTCAGTTTTTTCTCCTTTATCTTCTATTATTATAATTTTTTTGTATCCTTAGCACAAGTAAGTAATTCTTGCTTGGTTAAAGTTATCAAATGTAGAACTCTTACTAAAGAACACATAAAGTACAGAAAATTAATATACTTTGATAATTGATCCCTTGGAGATTAATTCTTCTACTCCATAACTTTCCATTCTAATATATATATATATATATATATAGGTTGACCAGTTAGGTTTAATAATATCCTTAAGACCTGGAGTTGGTTTATGCACCACTCAGGCTAGCTTCACCAAAAGACAAACCAGAAATGCTAAACTTCTGCCTTAATTTTTAAGGCATTTCTACCTTAAAAAAAAAAATAAGTCACCAATGTAGAAGCCCAATGTGGTCTGAACAAAAGACAGGTAACTAGGCAAGCATCTGGAATAAAATATGGTAGCATATTCGGAATATTATTTATTTATGGAGACTTACAATGACTTTTTTCAATTTTGAAAAACCAGTATGATTCTTTAAAATTCTAAAGAGGATTTATTATTGTAAACAAGGTGTGAATTTGTATTTTTAATGCCCCCAAGATACCTGATAACAATTTCAGCTTTTGCTCCTTTTTCCTGATTTGGTAATTATATCCACAGTCAGATGTTTTCCTTGGCTAGAGTAATATGTATATAGTAAAGCTTAACAAAAGAAAAACTTCTTCGTAACCTCCGCTAAGTAGCTTACAAGAAATGAGTGGCAAAATCTGTATATCTTTGCATTAGCTGGGCTGTCTACCTGATGAAAGCTTTTCTAAACACAGAAAATAGCTTCAGAGGAAATGAGGTGCTTAGTTTTGGAGTGCTTGCCGTTTAAACTCCAATTATAGAGTGATAACTGATATATCTCATTACCACTACATCATTCAAAGTAATTCTTGAAGTAACTTCAAATCTGATTATAATCAACAAATCAGATCTTTGGATCTTTCAAAATAAATGATTGCTTTTTAAAATATCACCATTTATGATTCATATCAGGACTTTTGCAAAGAAAAATTGGAGTGAATACTTACAGAAACAGATGCAGCAAAGAAATGATACAATGAACATGAGTCCAAGTGTAAGTATCAGCACTTTCAAATTTATAGCAGAGAAACTGTGTGATTTTACAGATTTTCATTTGAATAGGCTTTCTTCCTGTGTCTTTGTTGGCATCTACTTATATTGATGATTAATATATTTTAAAACCTGGTTACCAACATCAAATGTAGGAAGAAGCCACATATGTCATACATGTCTTCATGAGTCAAGTGTTTCCAGCCTTTTGGATAATTGCTTGCACAAAAAAGTTTCCTGCTCCTCTTCCATTACCCCCCATCCTACCTTATATTATTTAGCTTCTAAGTGGGCACTAGACATAAGTGAGAAAGAATGATACAAATAAAACTTATTTGTAGCACGTACTTAATATTTTAAACAATCTTTTACAACCGTTGAATCCTCAGGACATTGTCTTTATTTTACTATTTATTTACTGAAGGTCTATGAACAGCA
Organism: Leucopleurus acutus; assembly: GCF_964270905.1. Lineage (NCBI taxonomy): Eukaryota > Metazoa > Chordata > Mammalia > Artiodactyla > Delphinidae > Leucopleurus > Leucopleurus acutus. Next base: position 99,790,507 of record NC_139148.1, read on the forward strand.
ATTACAAGAAATGAAGTAAATAGTATATTGAGCAAGCCAATTAAGTCCATTTTGCTGGAAACTTTCATCTTTAATACAGAACATGTGTGTTTGACATAAGTGTTTAGATGAAATTGAGTAGATGTAGCTCCTACCTGAAACACCTAATATTTATCCCTACACATGACACTCTGGTATTTCTTCCAGTACTTCTACCTGCAGGAAAAGACAGGCTAGCTTAAATAGTAATGTGATATACTGTAAAGCGGTCTAGTCTGGGTCTCAGAGAGTTGGCTTCCCTGCCTGGCTAATCCCCTTAGTAGCTGTGTGTATGACATGAGCAAGTCACCTCCCCTGCTATAAATCTTAGTTTTGTTCCCCTGTGAATGAGATTAGAATGAAAGATTTCTATGAGATGGTTAAAGAAATCTAAGTATTATGGTCTAGTAGCTAATGACAGGGGCTTTGGATTCACACTTGGATAGAATCATGTTTCTACCACTTAATTTCATATTTAATCAATTCTAAGACATGCTTTTTTTTCAGTTTTCAATATCTCTGAAATCAGGAAATGTCTTGCATTTAATGGTATAGTTAAATTGAAAACTTAAAATCTTTTTAGTGGTACATAAAATAACAGTACATGTTACAATCATGGTATCTTAGATTTGATGAAACATGGTGGCTGAGGAACCTTGGTCAAGTTCCTTTGAGCCTATTTTCTCAGCTACAAAATGGGAACAATATTGGCCTCTTAGGTTGTTGTGATGATTAATTGAAATATATGTAAACATTTTAGGCTAGAAACAGGATTGTGGTAAGCATTCTATACATTGGAATTCCTATTATTTTATCATTACTATGATGATGATTATATAAACTTATTATAATCATTCCTTCAGTGTTCATTGTGGCAATATTAACATGATAACCATAAAAGTTCTTACATTCTAATTAATTTTATGTGATTCAATTTATATATATATATAAATATATATACACACGTATATATACACACATACATATATATGTATGTATACACCCTCATTCATTATTGAAGGGATTTTCAATGTGAAGTGAGAAATCCCCACTGGAATATAGGGGCAAATACGAATATTCTTTAAATAGGAACAAAACCTCTAACAGGCTTCCAGATACAGTTAAAACCTCACAGGTGTTTCTATTTGTCCATTCATTTCTTGAATCTGACTTCAGTTCCTACCTTTCTATTAAATTTTACTATCAAAAATTTATTACTTTCGGGGCACCTTCGGAGCTGCGGAGGAGAGCGCAGCAACAGGGGTGCAGAGGGCAAAGCGGGGAGATTCCCGCACAGAGGATCGGTGCCGACTGGCACTCAGCAGCCCAAGAGGCGTGTCTGCTCACCCGCCGGGGCGGGCGGGGCTGCGAGCTGAGGCTCGGGCTTTGGTCGGAGCGCAGGGAGAGGACTGGGGTTGGCGTCGTGAACACAGCCTGAAGGGGTTAGTGCACCACGGCTAGCCGGGAGGGAGTCCGGGAAAAGGTCTGGAGCTGCCGAAGAGGCAAGAGACTTTTTCTTCCCTCTTTGATTCCTGGGGCGCGAGGAGAGGGGATTAAGCGCGCTGCTTAAAGGAGCTACAGAGACGGGCGCGAGCCGCGGCTAAAAGCGCGGACCCCAGAGACAGGCAAGGAGACGCTAAGGCTGCTGCCGCCACTGCCAAGAAGCCTGTGGGCGAGCACAGGTCATTATCCACACCTCCCTTCCGGGAAGCCTGTGCAGCCCGCCACTGCCGGGTTCCCGGGATCCAGGGACAACTTCCCCGGGAGAACGCACGGCGCGCCTCAGGCTGGTGCAACGTCACGCCGGCCTCTGCCTCCGCAGGCTCGACCCGCACTCCGTGCTCCTCCCTCCCCCACGGCCTGAGTGAGCCAGAGCCTCCGAATCATCGGCTCGTTTAACCCCGTCCTGTCTGAGCGAAAAACAGACGCCCTCTGGCGACCTACACGCAGAGGCAGGGCCAAATCCAAAGCTGAGCCCCTGGGAGCTGTGAGAACAAAGAGAAAAGGAAATCTCTCCCAGCAGCCTCAGAAGCAGCAGATTAAAGCTCCACAATCAACTTGATGTACCCTGCATCTGTGGAACACATGAATAGACAACGAACCATCCCAAATTAAGGTGCTGGACTTTGAGAGCAAGATTTATGATTTTTTCCCCTTTTCCTCTTTTTGTGAGTGTGTATGTGTATGCTTCTGTGTGAGATTTTGTCTGTATAGCTTTGCTTCCACCATTTGTCCTAAGGTTCTATCCGTCCGTTTTTTGTGTTTTTTTTCTTTTTTTTGATATTTTTGTTTTCTTACTAATTATTTTATAATTTAATAACTTTATTATATTTTACTCTATTTCATTTTACTTTATCTTCCTTCTTTCTTTCTTTTTTCCTCCCTCCCTCCTTCCTTTCTTTCTTTCTTTCCTTCTTTCCTTCTTTTCTTCTTTCTTCCTTCCTTCCTTCCTTTCTTTCCTTCTTTCTTTCTTTCTTTCTTTCTTTCTTTCTTTCTTTCTTTCCCTCTTCCTACTTCTACTAATTCTTTCTCTCTACTTTTTCTCCCTTTTATTCTGAGCTGTGTGGAGGAAAGGCTCTTGGTGCTCCTGCCAGGAGTCAGGGCTCTGCCTCTGAAGTGGGAGAGCCAACTTCAGGACACTGGTCCACAAGAGACCTCCCAGCTCCACATAATATCAAACGGCGAAAATCTCCCAGAGAGCTCCATCTCAACACCAGCACCCAGCTTCACTCAATGACCATCAAGCTACAGTGCTGGACACCCTATGCCAAACAACTAGCAAAACAGGAACACAACCCCACCCATTAGCAGAGAGGCTGTCTAAAATCATAATAAGTCCACAGACACCCCAAAACACACCACCAGACGTGGACCTACCCACCAGAGAGACAAGATCCAGCCTCATCCACCAGAACACAGGCACTAGTCCCCTCCACCAGGAAGCCTACACAACCCACTGAACCAACCTTAGCCACTGGGGACAGACACCAAAAACAACGGGAACTACGAACCTGCAGCCTGCAAAAAGGAGACCCCAAACACAGTAAGATAAGCAAAATGAGAAGACAGAAAAACACACCGCAGATGAAGGAGTAAGATAAAAACCCACCAGACCTAACAAATGAAGAGGAAATAGGCAGTCTACCTGAAAAAGAATTCAGAATAATGATAGTAAAGATGATCCAAAATCTTGGAAATAGAATAGACCAAATGCAAGAAACATTTAACAGGGACCTAGAAGAACTAAAGAGGAAACAAGCAATGATGAACAACACAATAAATGAAATTAAAAATATTCTAGAAGGGATCAATAGCAGAATAACTGAGGCAGAAGAATGGATAAGTGACCTGGAAGATAAAATAGTGGAAATAACTACTGCAGAGCAGAATAAAGCAAAAAAAAAAAAAAAAAAAGAAAAGAAAAGAACTGAGGACAGCCTCAGAGACCTCTGGGACAACATTAAATGCACCAACATTCGAATTATACGGGTCCCAGAAGAAGAAGAGAAAAAGAAAGGGACTGAGAAAATATTTGAAGAGATTGTACTGAAAACTTCCCTAATATGGGAAAGGAAATAGTTAATCAAGTCCAGGAAGCACAGAGAGTCCCATACAGGATAAATCCAAGGAGAAATACACCAAGACACATATTAATCAAACTGTCAAAAATGAAATACAGAGAAAGCATATTAAAAGCAGCAAGGGAAAAACAACAAATAACACACAAGGGAATCCCCATAAGGTTAACAGCTGATCTTTCAGCAGAAACTCTGCAAGCCAGAAGGGAGTGACAGGACATATTTAAAGTGATGAAGGAGAAAAACCTGCAAACAAGATTACTCTACCCAGCAAGGATCTCATTCAGATTTGATGGAGAAATTAAAACCTTTGCAGACAAGCAAAAGTTGAGAGAGTTCAACACGACCAAACCAGCTTTACAACAAATGCTAAAGGAACTTCTCTAGGCAAGAAACACAAAAGAAGGAAAAGACCTACAATAACAAACCCAAAACAATTAAGAAAATGGGAATAAGAACATACATATTGATAATTACCTTAAATGTAAATGGACTAAATGCTCCCACCAAAAGACACAGATTGGCTGAATGGATACAAAAACAAGACCCATATATATGCTGTCTACAAGAGACCAACTTCAGACCTAGAGACACATACAGACTGAAAGTAAGGGGATGGAAAAAGATATTCCATGCAAATGGAAACCAAAAGAAAGCTGGAGTAGCAATTCTCATATCAGACAAAATAGACTTTAAAATAAAGACTATTAGAAGAGACAAAGAAGGACACTACATAATGATCAAGGGACCGATCCAAGAAGAAGATATAACAATTGTAAATATTTATGCACCCAACATAGGAGCACCTCAATACATAAGGCAAATACTAACAGCCATAAAAGGAGAAATCGACAGTAACACATTCATAGTAGGGGACTTTAACACCCCACTTTCACCAATGGACAAATCATCCAAAATGAAAATAAATAAGGAAACACAAGCTTTAAATGATACATTAAACAAGATGGACTTAATTGATATTTATAGGACACTCCATCCAAAAACAACAGAATACACATTTTTCTCAAGTGCTCATGGAACATTCTCCAGGATAGATAATATCCTGGGTCACAAATCAAGTCTTGGTAAATTTAGGAAAATTGAAAATGTGTCAAGTATCTTTTCTGAGCACAATGCTATGAGACTAGATATCAATTACAGGAAAAGATCTGTAAAAAATACAAACACATGGAGGCTAAACAATGCACTACTTAATAATGAAGTGATCACTGAAGAAATCAAAGAGGAAATAAAAAAATACCTAGAGACAAATGACAATGGAGACACGACGACCCAAAATCAATGGGATGCAACAAAAGCAGTTCTAAGAGGGAAGTCTATAGCAATATAAGCCCACCTTAAGAAACAGGAAACATCTTGAATAAACAACCTAACCTTGCACCTAAAGCAATTAGAGAAAGAAGAACAAAAAACCCCCAAAGTTAGCAGAAGGAAAGAAATCATAAAAATCAGATCAGAAATAAATGAAAAAGAAATGAAGGAAGCGATAGCAAAGATCAATAAAACTAAAAGCTGGTTCTTTGAGAAGATAAACAAAATTGATAAACCATTAGCCAGACTCATCAAGAAAAAAAGGGAGAAGACTCAACTCAATATAATTAGAAATGAAAAAGGAGAAGTAACAACTGACACTGCAGAAATACAAAAGATCATGAGAGATTACTACAAGCAACTCTATGCCAATAAAATGGACAACCTGGAAGAAATGGACAAATTCTTAGAAATGCACAACCTTCTGAGACTGAATCAGGAAGAAATAGAAAATATGAACAGACCAATCACAAGCACTGAAATTGAAACTGTGATTAAAAATCTTCCAACAAACAAAAGCCCAGGACCAGATGGCTTCACAGGTGAATTCTATCAAACATTTAGAGAAGAGCTAACACCTATCCTTCTCAAACTCTTCCAAATATAGCAGAGGGAGGAACACTCCCAAACTCATTCTACTAGGCCACCATCACCCTGAGACCAAAACCAGGCAAGGATGTCACAAAGAAAGAAAACTACAGGCCAATATCACTGATGAACATAGATGCAAAAATCCTCCACAAAATACTAGCAAACAGAATCCAACAGCACATTAAACGGATCATACACCATGATCAAGTGGGGTTTATTCCAGGAATGCAAGGATTCTTCAGTATACGCAAATCAGTCAACGTGATTAACAAACTGAAGAAGAAAAAACATATGAGCATCTCAATAGATGCAGAGAAAGCTTTTGACAAAATTCAACACCCATTTATGATAAAAACCCTGCAGAAAGTAGGCATAGAGGGAACTTTCCTCAACATAATAAAGGCCATATATGACAAAGCCACAGTCAACATCATCCTCAATTGTGAAAAACTGAAAGCATTTCCACTAAGATCAGGAACAAGACAAGGTTGCCCACTCTCACTGCTCTGATTCAACATAGTTTTGGAAGTTATAGCCACAGCAATCAGAGAAGAAAAGGAAATAAAAGGAATCCAAATCGGAAAAGAAGAAGTAAAGCTGTCACTATTTGCAGATGACACGATACTATACATAGAGAATCCTAAAGGTGCTACCAGAAAACTCCTAGAGCTAATCAATGAATTTGGTAAAGTAGCAGGATACAAAATTAATGCACAGAAATCTTTGGCATTCCTATACACTAATGATGAAAAATCTGAAAGTGAAATCAAGAAAACACTCCCATTTACCATTGCAACAAAAAGAATAAAATATCTAGGAATAAACCTACCTAAGGAGACAAAAGACCTGTATGCAGAAAATTATAAGACACTGATGAAAGAAATTAAAGATGGTACAAATAGATGGAGAGATATACCATGTTCTTGGATTGGAAGAATCAACATTGTGAAAATGACTCTACTACCCAGAGCAATCTACAGATTCAATGCAATCCCTATCAAACTACCAATGGCATTTTTCACAGAACTAAAACAAAAACTTTCACAATTTGTATGGAAACACAAAAGACCCCTAATAGCCGAAGAAATCTTGAGAACGAAAAACGGAGCTGGAGGAATCAGGTTCCCTGACTTCAGGCTATACTACAAAGCTACAGTAATCAAGACAGTATGGTACTGGCACAAAAACAGAAATATAGATCAATGGAACAGGATAGAAAGCCCAGAGATAAACCCACGCACATATGGTCACCTTATCTTTGATAAAGGAGGCAGGAATGTACAGTGGAGAAAGGACAGCCTCTTCAATAAGTGGTGCTGGGAAAACTGGACAGGTACATGTAAAAGTATGAGATTAGATCACTCCCTAACACCATACACAAAAATAAGCTCAAAATGGATTAAAGACCTAAATGTAAGGCCAGAAACTATCAAACTCTTAGAGGAAAACGTAGGCAGAACACTCTATGTCATAAATCACAGCAAGATCCTTTTTCACCCACCTCCTAGAGAAATGGAAATAAAAACAAAAATAAACAAATGGGACCTAATGAAACTTCAAAGCTTTTGCACAGCAAAGGAAACCATAAACAAGACCAGAAGACAATGGGAGAAAATATTTGCAAATGAAGCAACTGACAAACGATTAATCTCCAAAATTTACAAGCAGCTCATGCAGCTCAATAACAAAAAAACAAACAACCCAATCCAAAAATGGGCAGAAGACCTAAATAGACATTTCTCGAAAGAAGATATACAGAGTACCAACAAACACATGAAAGAATGCTCAACATCATTAATCATTAGAGAAATGCAAATCAAAACTACAATGAGATATCATCTCACAGCAGTCAGAATGGCCATCATCAAAAAATCTAGAAACAATAAATGCTGGAGAGGGTGTGGAGAAAATGGAGCCCTCTTGCACTGTTGGTGGGAATGTAAATTGATACAGCCACTATGGAGAACAGTATGGAGGTTCCTTAAGAAACTAAAAACAGAACTACCATATGACCCAGCAATCCCGCTACTGGGCATATACCCTAAGAAAACCATAATTCAAAAAGAGTCATGTACCACAATGTTCATTGCAGCTCTATTTACAATAGCCCGGAGATGGAAACAACCTAAGTGCCCATCTTCGGATGAATGTCTAAAGAAGTTGTGGCACATATATACAATGGAATATTACTCAGCCATAAAAAGAAACGAAATTGAGCTATTTGTAATGAGGTGGATAGACCTAGAGTCTGTCATACAGAGTGAAGTAAGTCAGAATGAGAAAGGCAAATACCGTATGCTAACACATATGTATGGAATTTAAGGAAAAAAATGTCATGAAGAACCTAGGGGTAAGACAGGAATAAAGACACAGACCTACTAGAGAATGGACTTGAGGATATGGAGGGGGGAATGGTGAGCTGTGACAAAGCGAGAGAGTGGCATGGACATATATACACTACCAAACGTAAGGTAGATAGCTAGTGGGAATCAGCCGCATAGCACAGGGAGATCAGCTCGGTGCTTTGTGACCTCCTGGAGGGGTGGGATAGGGAGGGTGGGAGGGAGCGAGACACAAGAGGGAAGAGATATGGGAACATATGTATATGTATAACTGATTCACTTTGTTATAAAGCAGAAACTAACACACCATTGTAAAGCAATTATACCCCAATAAAGATGTTAAAAAAAAAAGAATAAAAAAAAATTTATTACTTTCTTGTCAAATTCAATGGCCTTTTCTCAGTCCCCTTCTTCCTCTAGTTCTTTGTAGTATTTCATTTCTTCATTCGGTATTTATTGAGCTCTTATTATTTGCCAGGTATGTGCTATATACTTGAGAAAGAATCTTTATAAGAAAGTAAGAAAGAAAGGAAGGAAGGGGGAGAGAGAGAGAGAGAGCGAGAGAGAGAGAGAGAGAGAGAGAGAGAGAGCAGCATAGTATAAATACTTAGAGGTATGCCCAAGGTACTATGGCAGCATGGGGGAGAGAATCCCAAACCAGCTAGGGAAGTCAAGGAACATCGTAGAGGAGATAGTGTTTGAGTTGAGTCCTAGAGGCTGAGTAGGAGTAAGCAAAGCAGCAAAGGTGGAAAAGGCATTCCAGTCAGAGGAAACATCATATGTAAAGGTATAGGAGTGAAAGAAAGCATGGCATATTTTGTAAACTGCAATTAGTTTAGTTTGGCCAGACTGCAGTGGTTTTTAAACTTTGTACTTCAGGGTTCTAGGGGTTGTGAAGAGGTGCCTCAGGAGCCAAAGAAAGCAGTTTTGCTTTTCAGTATTTTACATATTGGGATACCAAGTAAGATTTTGTTGGAACTAAGGATTCTTTCACTTTAAAAATTAGTTTGAAACTCATTGAGCTCAAGTGTAGAGTGTGTGGGCAGAACTGTTGAGGGGTGAGAGTGGAGAGGTAGAGTCAGGAGCCAGATCATGGAGCATGGGCCATGCTAGAGTAGGGATTCTATACAGAGCGCAATGCAGAACTACTGAGGGACTTTAAGGAAGGAAATGGCATTGACCAACTTATTTTAGAAATAATCACATTAGCTAATATCTCTCCCAGTAGTTTCCAATTCTAATTCCTACCCTTTTTTTCTGTATTTCCATGGCTCCTATTCTCACTTCTCCAACTTTGGCCTCTCTACCACCTAGTTTAAGCTCTTGGATAATCTGCCATGATTACTACTGGTTTCCATATACATTATACATCCATTCTAGTGGCATTCTTATCTTTCTTAAGTTCTTGGCAAGGACCCTGTTAACTAGTGTTGCCAGTAGAGTATGGGGTAAGGGTATGTGAGGCTCTGTTTAACTCATTGAGTCATTGTCATTAGACACACATGCGTCTTGAATTCAAGGCTGCCTTCAGTAGCATGTTTACAAGTAAACATATCTGCTTCCAACATAAACATGAACTTTCTAACAAGAAAATAACAAGAAAATATTTGCTCTGTAAACATTAACTTTTAAGAATACCTCCATGTGTTATTCTGCTTTTATAATCTACTGGCTCTACAGATTTCTTGGCTGCTGTATTATTTGTAAGTCTCTTAATACCAAATCCACGTCCAAACTGTAACTGTGGTTAGGACTTCATATAAAAACAGCTGGACCACCAAATACCAGATATATATAACTGGATGCACTGAAACCAGTTTAGTTATGGAGTGAACTGGGCCAATTAACATTTGAATGGAATGTTTTGATTATGCTTTGGTTTTTCTCATTGACCACACGTAGGTGTAAACTATGTTGTCACAAAGTAATTACAGGAATAAGGGATTTAAGTTAATTATTGAAAAAAAAATCCGAACTTTCACTTGAGAAGTCTGTTGGGGTAGAAGTGAGACTTTCTAAAATTAAGTTGTTAGGATAATACAGTTCTCCATCTCACTTAGCTATCTTGAGTACACTCAAGGTCACAAGTCTATTATGTAAAGATTATAAGGACACCTTGTGGATTTTATCTACAGTCATTATGTTTCTCCTTGATGCAGACAAGTAGTGTGTGTATCCAGGCTATATCTAGATCTTGAGAGTTTTCTTCTGGGTCACTACTAGATGTCATTTGATCTTTCTGAATCTCTGTTTCCTTATTTGTTATGTAAGGGGGTTGGACTGCTTGATCTCTAAGGGTCCACTGTCTTTGACATTCTTGCATCTGTGAATAGGGGAGAAAAATCTGAAATTGAACGTTAGATTGAGGATCAAGCAAAAAGACTACTGTCACTGAAATGTTAGTCAATTTAAAGTATAGAAAATAAGCACCTATGCTGAGTAAAGAAAGCTTTGGCATGATCGGTTTCAACCTTTCCCATTTAGATATCACTGGAAAATGAGTACATCACCTTTGAAAGTTTTCGAAGACTTGAAAGGTAATTGCAGACAGACATCTGTATTACTAACTTTAATTCGTTTTAGGAGAAAAATGAAACAAAAATGAATAAATATAACTTCTAGTAGGGGCCTCTAGAATCTGATTCTGAACAATCCATAACATTTCTGTAAACAATCCTAATGTAGAACCAGAAAATTCTGGCTCGATTTTGCCTTTACGTTTGAGATTCCCCTGCATCATTTTCCTATGGTGAGTATAAATGTCTTGATGTTGTGCCCTTTCTACTTAAGGCATGCAAGAATTTTCACCTGGAAGAATTTGGTGCCATTCCTCATTTTCAATCTTAAGATTAAAATCCTTCTGCTCTTTAATAATAATATATATTAAGTAAATTTCAATATTCCAAATGATCTTACCTTTAATCATGGAGGACTTTGGCCAGTGATTGATTATTAGGAGCATTTCTGTATCCTTTCAGAACTACAACAGGGAAGGGAAGAATGCTATTACACTCCCTTTAAAATGGGTCTAACCAAAGGCATCTGTGGAAGGGTTGAAAGAGCTGTGGACATAGAAGCAGATTAATAATAATAGCTAGCATTTACTGAGTGCCTGTTATGTGCTAGGCACTGTGCTAAGCACTTTTACATTTGTGATTTAATTTAATCCCCAGCAATCCTGTGAAGCAGGTATGAACATTTCCATATTACAGATGAATAAAATAAGCTCAATAGAGTGTACTGATTTTCTTGAAGTCATACAACTAATAATATAATTCAAATTTTGAATAATACATTCAAATTTGGCTTGTGTGGCTACAAAACCTGTGGGCTTTCTATTCTACGATATTGTCTCTCTACAAGTACAAGATGAGGTTAAATTCTTTAAAAGCCTAGAGTATTAGTTTTTTACTACTGCTTAAATAAATTACCACAAACAGCAGATTAAAGCAGCACCCATTTATTATCTCACAGTTCTATAGTTCAGATATCCAGGTATGCTTGGCTGGTTTTCTACCTAAGGTCTTACGGAGGTGAAAACAAAGTTGTGGCCCTGGCTTGCTCTCTTATGTGGAGGCTCTGGGAAAGAATCTGCTTCCAAGCTTATTCTAGTTGTTGGGGAAATTCATTTCCTTGAGGTTGTGGGAATGAGGTTTCTATCTCCTTGCTGCTGTCAGCCAGCAGCCCCTCTGCTTCTAGAGGCAGCCTGAATTCCCTTTCACGTGGGGCCTCCTCCATCTTCAAACCACCAACAGCATGTCATGTTTGGTTCACTCTTTGAATTATTCCGACTTCCTCTTTTGCCCCCTCTTCTGTTTTTGTTATGTGATTAGATTAGGCCAACCCAGATAACCTAGCATAATCTACCTAAAGTCAATTTATTAGTAATTTTACAAATTATAAGATCTCTTTTGCCAGATAAGGTATTATATTCATGCATGTGCTATCATATTCACAGTCCTGAGAGAACTCTTTGGGGGCCATTTTTAGAATTTTGCCTACCACATCCAGAATGTTACACTTACCTGGTTTTAAAATTAAGAATGCAATCTATTTTGTTCAATAAGTCAAAAAACATGCACACATTCTATGATATGCTATCCAAAAAGTAAAGAAAAGGAAAGAGAAATTATAATTAAAAGTTAATTAGGAAACCAATGTTTATTTAATCACTCAGAGCACTCTCTTTTTTCCAAATCAAACACTATTTTTGGTCCAGTTGGGTCCTAGTAGGAGCAGTATTTATAATCAGAAAAAAAAGCAACAGTGAAAAAATACTTGACTTATTTAAGGCCACTGATCACAGCCACTTAGCTGGCACTATCAAGATAACCACATGGCATTTGGGCTTTTGTTCTCTACCTCTGATAGAATGTGACTACATGCCATGGTTTGAATGTTTGTGTCCCTCCAAAATTCATATGTGATGGTGTTAGAAGGTAGGGCCTTTGGGAGGTGAATAGGTCATAAGAGTGGAGTCAATGGGATGAGTGCTTTTATAAAAGAGACCCCCACAGAGCTCCCTTGCCCACTCCACCCTGTGAGGAGACAGCTAGAAGCTGGCAGTCTGCGATCTGGAAGAGGGCATTCATCAGAACCTGACCGTGCTGGCACCCTGATCTTGGACTTCCCAGCCTCCAGAACCGTGAGGAATAAATTTCTGTTGTTTATAACCCACCACCACCACCAGTCTATGTATTTTGTGATATCAGCCCCAAAAAACTAAGACATTACATGTGGTAAACATTTCCCCTTGAACTATTTAGCCATCCATTAAAAACCAAAACCAAAAACTTCTGTACTGTTTATTTACATGAACAGCTGTTATAATAATACAAAGCAGAAACCACACCCACTAGCAGCCATTCAAAGTATACAATTCAGTGGCTTTTAGTATATTAACAGAATTGTAGCACCATCACCATAATCTAATTTTAGAACATTTTCATTATCCCCAAAAGAAACTCTTTGTACCCATTAATAGTTACTCCCCCTTCACTCCCTTCCCTTTCTGCCCCCCTGCCCAAGGTAACTACTAATCCATTTTCTCTGTATATGGAGGCACTGGCTACTTTTGTTCCAAAATGCCTATAGGCATGACCGTACTTAAATAATAGCAAAACTGCTTTGGCATTTAAACAGCAGAAAACCTCATCTAGTGGTTTTGAAGTGACAATATGAAAAAGGCTAGATTAATGCCTACATGTGATCCTCTTGAATGCTATAGTCCAGATTCAGTACTTGTAATCTTAATACTATTAAAAGGAACCTTGAAGTTTCTTGGATATACTTTCTTAATTTTATAGCTGGTGAAAATGACACCTAGAGACGTTAAATTGAATGGCTTAACATTACTCAGCTAATTAATGGCTGTCAAATATATTTTAATTGAAACATTATGCTTAATTGACAGACTCATGAGACATGAGATTAAAGCTTCATTCCTAAAGACTAACTATGCTACAACCAAGAGTCCTCATTACTGGACCAAAGAAATACACCTGAAATATAACTTCAACAAAATCTGTCATCAGGTAAATATAATAGAGTTGCACGATAATGTTGTTCATGAGATGGTAAAGAATTCATGTCTCTTTTAGGTATATCCAAGGGTATCTTTTATGTATAGGAAAAATGTGTTTAACCAGAGCCTATTTGGAGCCCCCAATACACAAGAAATTTCTTCCCTGTATTCCATCTTCGTAAAAGACACAGAGGTCAATGAAATAAGCCAACCTCAATTACTTATTTTTTAAATGAACTTCAAGTTACACATGGATTTAGCTCAATGTACTATATGTTTACGTCTGTGGTGGCCTTCAGGCTCAACATGGTTCTCGCTTGCCAAGAAGACAACCATGTTTACCAGACTACGTACTAAAGCAAAATAATATACTAATGTATTTTTACTGATTTTCACAGTGGGGGTTGAAACCAAAAGAATTATCTGCCAGCCTTCAGTTAGCAACAGGTTAAATTAACCAGAGCATCCTATTCCATACACATTCAGATTAATTGTGTTTTGCATAAAAGTATATGACCTATAAATGGAAAATAGGCAGTATAGAGTAATGGATATAGCCCACTTGGGCCTCAGAGCAGTATCAATCTGGTTTCTGATTTAGGTTTTGGGGTGGTATTGAAAAGGATATTTCTTGAAGATGGAGAAAGAAACTTAGACTCAGTGGCAGTCTATAAAAGGATGAAACTAGAAGTTAAGTCTTGGGAGATCTTTGAGATATTTTATCTGGTTATAGACTAAATAACACCAATTGGAAATCACTTGGGCATAGGGGTACCTTCACAAGGCAGATTACCAAATTCCTGGCATAGTTGAGGCATTTAATCTCCACTCCATAGAAGTAAACCTGACCCTCATTCCTCTGTGGAAGCTTACCCACTTATTCTGTGGGGTAATAGTATGCTTTCTTCCATACCTCTTCAATTAAAGCTCTTTGATGCCACTGTTTAGCCTGTAAGGACCAAGAGGTGGCCTCAGTGATATACCATAGATCAAACTACTTCCTGCTTCCGGGATCACAGAAAAGAGCTCTGTGCAGTTTCTTCAAATTCACTCTTCCTTCTGTCACTCACAGTCTTCTCCAACCATCCCCTGTCTACTTTTAGTAACCATGTTTCATGAGTATTTTGTAACATTGTTAACGTCCTGAGGTCATACAGCTTTTCTCTCCTTCACAGACTAGGCTTTCCCTCGATGAGAGATTCTCTTTGCTGAAAAGGAACAAAACACCAGGAACAGTTGTCAGTTTTGAAGACCAAAGTATTGTTTCCTTTTAAAGATTTGCTGTTAACAGATATTGTAGTGAATTTTATGCAAGAGCATACATATTTTTTTAATATTTAACTTTTTATTGCTTTTGTTGATGTATTTTTCCTTAGGTAAGCTTTGATGTGAGTAATCTGTCAAAACTAAGTGTCTACATAAAAGAAAAAATGTTTAGCTTTGTTTGCATAAAAGAACAGACAGGTGAGCAAGAAGGAAGGTGATTTACAGTGAGAGATTTTAGGAAAACAGCTATTTTTTCAGAATTACATGTCTTTTTAACATTAGAGAATTTCTTGCTTTGGTTTGATTTATTCTTTGAGCTCTAGAACCCACATATGAAACCTAAGTAGACTATTTTGACAGTAGAGCAAGGTAATTGATATCTTTTATAACTAAATATTCTGTGCCTCAAAAGTCAGTCAGTAAGATTAAATTCTACTCTTTTTAAATTTTAAAATGATAATGATTTAAAATAATCATTTAAAAATGATTTTTAAAATGATAAATTTGTACCTGGGCTTATACATTTTTCTAGGAATTTATGCTTTTACATTCGACAAACATTTGTAAGAATTTTAAACTGTCCTACTGTCATTTTTTGTGAACACATTAAAGTTAATAAAGTTTAAATTAAAATGTGAGCTTTTTCCTGTTCATTGATGCTTGGGTCCAAAGTAATAATGATCTTGGTACAGATTATCAAAGTGTAATTTGAACCCCATCTGTGTCCAGTTAAGCCTATTGCTATAGTACACTGAAAAATTGGTTTATAATTATTTGGTATTTATAATTATGTTGGTGGGTTTTAGCTTAATTTCATAAAGTCTGTCTTCGTATTTAATAGTTGTTTGTGCAAGGAAAATGAAATACAGTATAGAAATATAGAAGAAGTTGGGTTCTAATCTGGCTCATTTATAGCATTGCTTTCTGAACCAAATTAGCAGATGGTAAAGATTCTCTTACTAATGACATTATGTTGGGAAACAAAACAATCATCAGTTTGATTTAAAGTGGGTATACTTTGCTGTAGTTTTGCTGCAAATTCCTAATTTTGAATATAGAGAATGACAATGTACAACCTTTGTAATGTAATTTGTATTAAGTGATTTGGAGAAAGAATGTTTCTTCTGATCACAAAACCAATACATGTTCATTGAAGAAATTTTAGAAAACACAAAATACCCAAAATACATGTAACAGCTGTAATATCTACCTCCATGTTTCTTTTCTTGACACTAAGATTTCTTCCACAGTAAAGCTTTCCACAGTGTCGGTCCAGTTCCCAATTGCTAGACATTTAGGCTGTTTCTAGTTTGAATTTTTATAAATTAAACTTGTGGTGAGCATCCATGTACCTATATCTTTGCAATACATCCCAATTTGTTCCATATGATCATTTTCTAGAAGTAGAATTGCTAAACAAAATAGTACTTATTTAGAATGTTATACATATTGATAAATTGCTGTATAGAATAGGAGAAGTCTTGTCTTCTCATACCCTTATCAACAGAGAATATGGGCTAGATATATACTGTTTTCAGTGTCTTGCTTAATGATGAATAATAATGGGTAAAGAGAAACAGCATAAGCCAATGAACCTAGCAATGTTTTCTAAGAACCAAATGGTCTCTTTTCTATATTAAACAGCAGCTGTATAACTCACAACTCTCTCCCTCTCTACCTTGAGTAACATTGAAGTACAGGAGCATAAACAACCAGTTTGATCAATGCTAAGAGAATAACACTCTAGCTATTTGTCAGTGCATGAACAAAGAAAGAGGCTGACTGAATTTTCCATTTTTGCCCCATTTGGCACCAACCATAGTATTAACTTGCAAAAAGGAGGAACTTGCAAATTTTCATGCCTCACCCCAGACCTATTAAATCAGAAACTCTGGGTGTGGGCCCCAGCAATCTGTGATGCATGCTAAAGTTTCAGGTTGTACAGTATACCACTCCTTAGTGGTAACTAAAGTTCCTACTGAAGAACAGGTGAAATTATAGAGCCTATCCCCATCTCTCTCTCTCCCTCTGTTTCAGTCTTTCTGCTTTTTACTTTCTACATATGTCAAACACCCTCTCTCTCTCCCCTCTACATGTCCACTCTAATACTCTATCCAGCGTATAATAGTAGATGTTGGAGGACCCTCTGCTGGGCTGCATCTACAGCGCTCTATTAATGCAGCCACCTTCATCTGATCTCAGGTTTCTGAGAGATGGAGCCTGGGATGTACCAACTGATTACAGTCTATTGGTTGAGGAAGGGGGAATTATGGTAGAACTAGAAGTGGCAGAGCTGCATTTGAACCCAGATCTCTCAAGTTGCAGGGCCCATACTCTTAACCTCCTTATCGTTCAGGTCTTTGCTTCAATATTATTGTCTCTTTTGGGATGTTCTTTTGCTCCTTTGCTGACTGTGGATTCTGCCCATTCTTCAAACTGCAGCTCTGTTATGTTAAATGGGCTTAAATGAGGGAAAACACTACAAAGCTGTCTATAGGTGATTTCACCTCTTTGTGATTTGATCCCTGGCTATGCTCTTATCTTCCTTCCTTTCAGTTTTCTTCTCCCACACACCGTTCCAGCCACACTCGCTTCCTTGTTATGCCTCTAAGAGTGTAGGTATGCTCCCCCTCAGAGCATTTGCACTTGCCTTTCCATCAGCCTAGAACACTTTTCCGCCTAGAAGACTCTTCCCCCTAGACATTTGCATGGCTTCCTCCCTCTGGTCATTCAGGTTTCAGTTCAAAAGTCACTTCTTCCACCATCTCAGAGGGACCTTCCATGACTACCCTATCTAAAATAACATTGCAATCACTCTGTCCCCTTATCATATTTGCTTTTTCTTCACACAATTTATCGTTATCTAACACTTAATTATATCGTCATTTGTTTATTGTCACCCTTACCTTTAAATGTAAGCACAAGGGACAGGGCAAGGACTTTCTTTTTTTCCCTCACTCCAGTGCCTAACAAAATACTTGGTATATAGAAGATGCTAATAAATATTTGTTGAATGAAAGTCAGCGTCATGGAAAAAAATGCATTTTGAATGAAAATCAGAATAGTGTAAAAAATGCATTAAACAAAGTTGGCAAAAATGCGTTATCATGTGTTAGAATTTGGGAACTACAGGAAATTGGTGTTTTCCTACATCCACTTTTCCAGATTTTACAAATTTTCTAAAATAATCACATTTTACCTATATCATAAAAAATACATTCGTGGGTAAAATAATAAGTCATAAAAATGTTTAAGTTGTTTTCGGTTTGTATATCTGGTACCTGTAGTTGTGTGTGTTTTTTTGGTTGTAAATCTGGCAGAAAAATTTCCTTGCTCCAGTTGAGTGTTGCCCTCTCAACCAGCAGATGGCAGCATTCAACTTGTAGTCAAAAAATAGCCTTTCACTAACTTGCAAACCCCAGAGAAAAAGAGAGACAGAGAGAGAGAAAGGAAATAGGGGGGAGGGAGGCACCTTTACGGTTAAAGAAGTTCTGTAGTGTTTGGATACTTCAGAAAATGAACATTTGTTTGAAGCTGGAAAACATTTTATCCTTACAGCACAGTTTCCCAATTTAATTCAGAAAGATGATCTTCAGGCTATTTAAACAGCTATCCTGAAGAGGAATGATGGCATAATTTTACATTTCCCAGAGTCACACTTGGTAGCTGTAGTCAAGACCAGCCTTCTGTGGCAGCTGCTTTCAAAGAGCAATTTTAAGACCTCTGAACCATTACTCTCCCATCCCTGCAGCTCTAACTAATGCTCCTCAAAATTACTTCCCTTTGTCAGGTAACTGAGGTACATTAAACACTTGTCCCCTTTTAAAACTTGGTCATCCCCAGAGGAATTTGAATAGTAACAGAATTTCAATGTTATAAAGTCATAAAATCTCATTTTTTCTTTCTTGGAGAAAGAAATCTGAGACTAAGGGCTTAAACAACTTCCCCGTGACCAGTGGCAGAGCTGAGTGAAACTAGGCCTAGGCCCCAACCTTCAGCCCAGTGTAGATTTTATGCTTGTTTGTTTGTGTTTTACTGTATCATACTACTTCTCTTTAAGAATATATATACCAGGGCTTCCCTGGTGGCGCAGTGGTTGAGAGTCCACCTGCCGAGGCAGGGGACACGGACTCGTGCCCCCGTCCAGGAAGATCCCACATGCCGCGGAGTGGCTGGGCCCGTGAGCCATGGCCGCTGAGCCTGTGCGTCCGGAGCCTGTGCTCCGCAATGGGAAAGGCCACAGCAGTGAGAGGCCCGCGTACCGCAGGGAAAAAAAAAAAAAAAAAATATATATATATATATATATATATACCAAATTATTTACATTCTTTTCATCTGTCTAGATCCTTCCCATCCTGTGAGATCCAGGTTAAATCTCACCCCTCTATAAAGTCTTCCCTCAATCAAATTCAGGATAGAAGTGCCCAGTGACCCAGTAAGATAACTCCTGGATATCATAGTACTCTTAACTAAACACCATAAATGCTGCTATATTTTCAATTAATATAGTTAAATACATCATTTTAAGGGAGATAAGTTTTTTCTTTTTGTTTTTTGGTTTTTTAAAATATCTTTATTGGGGTATAATTGCTTTACAATGATGTGTTAGTTTCTGCTTTATAACAATGTGAATCAGTTATACATATACATATGTTCCCATATCTCTTCCCTCTTGTGTCTCCCTCCCTCCCACCCTCCCTATCCCACAAGGGAGATAAGTTTTAAATGGAGCAAATGTGAACTACATTTTGTGTGTAATGCATTAGTAAAAGACCTTCATTGTTTGATTTTACTTGGAACACTAATGCTTTGTACCTGTATTGTGTGGCTTCCCTTGGGGCCAAATCAATGTGATGAGAAGTCAGCAGACTTGGGTTCTGGTCATAATTTTAGTTGCTAACTAGGTATACGATTTGTGAGCTACCTTAACCCTCCCTATGAATCAGTTGGAAAATAAGGATGGTATACCTGTTGATAAACAATCTCTGTAGATTCTATTTTCTTTTCTCTGCTACCTCTGCTACTGAAGTGATCCAGTATCACTTCCCTAGTTCAATGCTTTTATCATCCTTAGCCTATGATGCCCTTGCTACTCAAAATATGGTCTGCAGCCAAGCAGCAGCTTGCTAGAAATGCAGAATCTTGGGCTACACTCCAAATCTACCAAAACAGAACCTGCATTTTAACAAGATCTTTAGGTACTCACATGTACATTAAAATATGAGAAGCAGTGACCTAAGCTAATTAGAGCTTTTTAGCTGGTTTCTCTGTCTCAGCTGTGGGTGGCCCTTTCCAATCTACCTCCACATTGCAACTAGGAAGATCTTTTCAATAGGCCAAGCTGATTATATTACTTCCCTATATTAAATTCCTCCCTATTATGAAATAGGCATGTCTTGCTTGAACCACCTACAAGTTTTGTGATTTTTGACAAGTGATTCAAACTTCTCTTGGTCTCAGTTTCTCCATTCATAAAATGGCAATAAAAATGTCTAATCTCATAGGGGCCAGGTGAGGATTAACTTAGTCCATATATGCAGAAATTTTTGCAGATGAAAATGTGATGTCTGGGATTTAGTTCTGAATAGTCCATGACAGTGGGGAGGGTGTGGCGGGGATGCAAATGAAACAAGACTGGAGTGGCAGATTGTGTTTTCAAAATGTGGCTGCAACAGTATCTCCCATCCCACATGCTCTTCTACATGTGTCCTTGATACCTCCCCACTTTAAAATGAGAGCCTAAACAAACACTCATGGAATCTTGAAAACATTATGCTAAGTGAAAGAAGCCAGACACAAAAGGTTACCAAAAAATTATACAGGAACATTCATAGTCGCATTATTCATAATAACCAAAAAGTGGGAAAAAAACCACTCAAATGTCCATCAACTGATGAATGGATAAGCAAAATGTACGGTATACAGTGGAATATTATTCAGCCATAACAAGAAATAAATAACTTGATACACCTACAAGATGGATGAATCTTGAAAACATTATGCTAAGTGAAAGAAGCCAGACACAAAAGGTCGCATGATTCCTTTATATGAACTATCCAGATTAGGTAAAAATGTAGAAACAGAAAGCAGATTGGTGGTTGCCAGAGGCAACCTTTAAGAGATTGAATCTAATTCTACTTCCCTTGAATCTTAGCGCTTATAACCTTATAACTCACTGATAACCAACATGGCAGAAGTGATGCTGTGTGACTTCTAAGGTAAAGTCAGAAGAGGTCTTGAAGCTTTCACCTAGTTCTTTTTTTTTTGCGGTACGCGGGCCTCTCACTGTTGTGGCCTCTCCCGCTGCGGAGCACAGGCTCCGGACGCGCAGGCTCAGCGGCCATGTTTCACAGGCCCAGCCGCTCCGCGGCACATCTGATACTCCCGGATCGGGGCACAAACTCGTGTCCTCTGCATCGGCAGGCGGACTCTCAACCACTGCGCCACCAGGGAAGCCCTCACCTAGTTCTTTTGAGATACTTGCTCGGGGAGAAACCAGCAAGAAGTCTGACTACCCTGAGATCACCATACAAGAGAGGCTACATTTACATACTCCAGTCCACATTCTAGCTCATCTCAGCCTTCCAGCCATTCCCATCAAGCCACCAAACATAGGAGTGAAGCTGTCTTGGACCCTCCAGATCAGCAAATCCACCGGTGAGTACTACTGAGGGGCCTCAGTCAGTGCTATAAAGGGCAGAATCGCCCTGCCCAAATTCCTGGCCCCCCAAATCATGGGATATAATCAAATGGGTGTTATTTTATGGCACTAGGTGTGGAGGGTAGTTTTTTATTCAGTAACAGATAACCAGAGAGACTGGCATGAGCTGATAATTGTTGAAGCTGGATAATGGGTACATGGAAGTTCATTATATCATGCTATTTCATATATGTGTGAAAATTTTCATAACAAAGGGTTTTTAAAAAAATGTGTAAAGTACTCAGCTCAAAGTTAGTAGTCAATCAGTAGTAGCTATTATTGTGACTGGAAGTAGTCAACAAATGGTAGCTGTTATTGTGAATGGAAAAAAGTTCAAATTGGGTAGTATAGCATTTAGGGTCCTCTTGCTAATCTCTCTCCTGCTGACTTCTTCAAGCTCATCTCTCACCAACTCACACCCTTCACTTCACTCTCACTTGCTCTAGAAATTACCAACATACTTATAGTTCCTATAATGTGGTGTGCTGTTTTATCTCTCCAAGCTACTGTCTATGTTGCTTTCTCTTTGGCGGGATACTTACTCATCATGGTTTCCTTATAATCTTTCAACATTCAGCTTAAGTGTAACCCCATCAGGGAAGCTTTTTCTGACATAGAAATAGAATTTGTTCCTCTTGTTGTTAGGCCCCTACTCTAAACAGACTTTTCCCAAGGCATCAGCACTAGTTTATTATGATTATGTGCGTACTTGTCTGTTTCCCTTTACCAGAATGTGAACTCTTTCCCACTGTGCTATGTGTGAAGCTTCACTAGAGGAACATGACAAAATCTCAACCCTCTTGAAGCTTGTGATGCAAGTAGGGAAAACAGACAATAAATAAATAAATCTATAGCTAAATTGTGTTAAGTCCTATGATGGATACAAGCAGGATATGATGATAGTGGGGGGAAAAAAGCAAAGTCCTCTCTGAAAAATATGACATTTATGTTGAGACTGGAAGCGTGACTAGGAGTTAACCTTATTCATATGCTTACGCCAAGGCCTAGCCTAAGGCCTGGCACATAGTAGGATGAATTAGATACTTACTGAATGAATGTTCTGTGTTCTGCGTTCTTGCTCTTGTGAGGATCACATGCGATAACATCTGCAAAAGTTCATTAGAGAGTATAAAGTGCAACAAAATGCAGCTTTATTACAGATTATATCCTGAGAGGATAGGAAACAGAATTCACTGTTTTACTGGAAGGAGACTCAGAAAACTTCTGCAGACAGACAAGTTCTGCCCTAGCCAAGTATATCCAGGCAGTCTTCTCTCCAAACATAATTTTACCATTCTCTTTGGATCATCAGCATGGCCTTTAATAAGATACAGGAGGGAGTAGACACATGGCTTGTGTGGGTGTAGATTTGGATGAAGTCCTATGGCAGGAAGGCAGCCAGCCAGTCTAGGACACTGACGTGACGATCAAACTGGATGACTTTCAAGAGTGGAGGGGGATGCTAAGGAGAGTGGCAAGTGGGGAAGGTGACTAAAAATAGTAATATTAACAACATGTATTCCCCTCAATATGATCTGATTCTGTGTTTAAGTGTTTGAGTTCCTCCCCTTTCTTTACCTCCCTGACTTATAATTGTCCAAATATTTCCTGTTTCCAGTAAGACCAGAAGAGAATTAACATATATTTATCATCTACTGTGTGAAAGACACTATGGTATGTGCTTTTAAAACATAAAGAACATAGGCTCCGGATTCCAACTGTCTAGACTTGAACCCACCCCCCACCCTCCATCACTTATACTAACTGTATTACCTTGCTCAGGATCCATTCTTTGTCTGCATCTAGTTTCCTCATCAGTGATAGGAATAACAATAGTACCTATCTCACAGAGTTGTGGTAACACACATAAAATGCTTATCCCAGATCCTGTATGTGCTGTGTTAGACACTCAATAAATGAATGTTGTTATAGCAGTTATTACTTGTTGATTGATTTCTGGATTTAGCCAAGGCCAGTGTCAATACCTACCCCCTCACACAGGTTTCTGTCTTTCCTTTCAGGCTAGTTGCTTAGGGCCATAGGAATAATAATATATGACTACTCTGTCTTGGTCACTCCCAGTCGTTGCCAACAGAGCTGCAGTCATGGAATTGAGGCACATACTTTAGTGAAGTGATAGTGTACTATTTTCTTAAGACCTTTGCTGGTTAACTCATCAATTAATCAATTAAATTCTCAACATTTATTGAGAACTATGTGCTAAGTCCTCAGAATCTAAGAATAAAGAAGACAGTCCAGGACTTAGTTCAATTGTTGCCTCTCAAGGATTAAGGTGGGGCTCTTCTTCGAGTATTACAGAGGACCACAGCTTCAACCTCAAGGATCTCAATCTTGGGAGACCAGAGAGAGGTATAAACAGGAAGAGCACTATGGTAAATATAGCTGGTGACTGTTGCTTGTAAGCCCTTCTATTCCAGCGCGTAATGAATGCTGTGAACTTGGCTCCATCCAGGAAATACAAATGGAAACTGTTAAATAAATTGCTTCTGGGGAGTGGCACTGGGGAATGGGAAGGGAGACTGGCTTTTTTTTTTAAATAAATTTATTTATTTTATTTATTTATTTTTGGCTGCATTGGGCCTTCGTTGCTGCACGCAGGCTTTCTCTAGTTGCCGCGAGCAGGGGCTACTCTTCGTTGCAGTGCATGGACTTCTCATTGTGGTGGCTTCTCTTGTTGCGGAGCACAGGCTCTAGGTGCACGGGCTTCAGTAGTTGTGGCTCACGGGCTCTAGAGCACAGGCTCAGTAGTTGTGGCGCATGGGCTTAGTTGCTCCACGGCATGTAGGATCTTCCCAGACCAGGGCTCGAACCCATGTCCCCTGCATTGGCAGCCAGATTCTTAACCACTGTGCCACCAGGGAAGCCCAAAGGAGACTTGCTTTTCATCACAAATTCTTCTGCATGCCTTGATTTATTACTGTGTGCATATATTATTATACTTTGAGCTTACTTTGATAAAGTTCATAGAAAATTAATAAAATATGAAACTGACTTCAAAAAATGAGAACCTAACATTTTCTATTTCCATTTTGACCAGCTATTTGATACAACTAGGGTTTGGGATGAAGTAAGCCTTGGGAAAACTGCTCGACCAATATTTTATTTAAGCTGAAAGGTTTTTGTTCACTTGTTTGTTCTTATGGCCAAAATATTTTCACATCAAAATACCTGAATCTACACAACCTACTTAAAGTGTATTTACCCTAATTCAGATACTTTATGTCCGATACAATATCCTTGCTTATGTTCTGATTGAAATTACCACTACATAAGAAAAAATACATTGCCATGTTGTATGTGTGTTGTTTGCTTTCTAGTCCCAGCTTTCCCTCCTAAGAGTTGGATGGCACTAGGCAAGTCCTTTTCCTTCTCTGGACCTCAGGCCCAACTGAACATGAAGGTGTGGTCATATAAATGATTTTCAAATGGAGTTTCTGTGGGAACCTAGGTTTTTGAGCAGGGGTCTCATGGGACTTTATGAGGGTCAAGAAGAGCAGAATTGAGAACATGCACCTTTGCTTAACTAGAGCTGCTAAATCCTGCTTTTATTTATTGCTGTTTATAATAAGGTTTCTATTGAAATAAGGGTTTTATTTATAAAATACTTTTTTAATCGCTGAAGTAGATATCTAAGACCTATTTCCATGCTACAGTTCTGTGGTTTTAAAGGAATCCTGCAACTAGTCAAATGTTGAATGCCATAATGTATTTCTGAAGGAAAATAGCTTAAAAACTGTTTTGACATCATTCTCTCATTTGATATCCAAAGTAACCCTATGAGGGTTAAAGAATGAAAGATCAAGAGAAGGGGAAACGCTTGCCTGGGCATCCGCAGCTAGGTAATAGGACCGTGCCTGGAACCCAGCTCTTCTCGTGTTGATTGCTTATCCAGTCTCCATTCCACTATATTACAAGACTTCTCAAGATTTGGTTCTAGTGAATAAAAACAGCAACAGAGAAAAGTTCTTCAGAAGGGATGGTGTGCACCGTAAACACTGAAGCCAGAAAGGTCCTTGGCATCCTGGGAAGTTCAATTCCTGCAGGCCAAACTTGTACATACCCAGCCAGAGTTGTTGAGCCGATTTTCCTCTCTTTGTACAAGAGAGAACTTGTCAAGGAAAATGATGCAGCTGACTATCTAATGGAAGCACTCTCTATATCCGAATGACTAGAGTATACACAAGTGCCTGTTGAATCCTTAAACAAAGACCGTAACTTCGACATTTGCATACATGCTTATAACTGGAAGGAAACTTAGAGATCACCGAGACCAACAACGCAAAACTAGGAACCCAGAACATTTTACCTATGGACATAGAGCTGGCTCAGTGGCAATTTAGGAAAAGACCCTTGAAGGCAGTGTGGTATAATGAAATGAATGGACCTCTGAGTCAGATAGATCTAGACTTGAATTGGAGCTCTTGCTCTTCCACCTGTGCAGCCTGGGGGCAGTTTACTTAATCTCTCTGAGCCTCAGCTTCCTCATCTGTAAAACTGGTACAATACCTCATAAGGGGCGTTCAGAAAGGAGTAAATGAGATAATTCACATAAAGCTCCACTGTTTGCTGTAGATTCTCTTAGTTTTCCTGAGACTTTATTTGAAATATAGACAAAAATAACTACTTTGTAGGATTAATACCTATCTTGTAGGCTTGGTGTGGTTTTAAATGATAGTCCAAGTATTCAACAACTGGTAGAGCATGGGCCAATCAGAGAAACACCTGCTGAAAACAACTGGCTTGACCATACTGATGCATAATTGCTACCCAGCCAAATATCAGCCTTCATGTGGAAATTAATAAATGAAAGGACATGGAACATAATGGATAGGTAATGAATTATATTGATGTCTCTTTCCCTTTCCACTTCTACTTTTAGTTCTCTTTCCATCATGTCTGGCTACTTAAGCAGAAGAATCTAGTTCCTCCCTCATGTGAATTAGATAAATTATGTTTGTCTTTCTGATTTAATAATTTTATTTGGGCTCCTTATCTGATAATGCTGTTTTAAAGTCTTAATGTTTTGGTGTAATAAATTTTATACTCCATTGATTTGAAATTCACATTTCCGTAGTATCGAGGTGGCCATACTAACTGTTCTAAGGAACGTTGGGAGAGTATGTTAGACATCTTGAGAAGGTGCAATACAGTACAAGTGTGTTCACTTGAATAGTCTTGAGGAAAAGGTCCTTCTGTGATGTAAAAAGATTGATGTCTCTTGGAAAAGAGCCAAGTTCAGACCTAGGATGTGCATTGGCTTAAAAAGACATAAACAGAGTCGGAAATAGTAAGACAAAAAGATGCTTACAAACCTCTGGATTCACAAATGAGTAATTAAAATAGCGCCTAATTCTATCGTTAATAAATACCTGAGGAAGAAAAAGGGGTGATAAGAAATGATGAATAAAATGTGGTTGGGGTAGAAATGGTTTAGAAAGGAATTAATTAGTAGGTCAACTCATTGACCAGTCCACCCAAAGTCAAAGAAAGACCTATTGCATACCCAGTACTGAGCTGGGCTGGACACTTCCAGCTCCTCTTATAAAGCTGTCGCTCTCTCACAAGTCCCTACTGGTCCTTTCATCTTTGCCTACTTCTCAAGTCGAGGTAGGCATAAGCTCAAAAAGGGATCCCCCTTTGCTTAGTTACTATACGTCTCTTTGCATCAAGTATCTCCAGCACTCTCCCGGGACAGGATGTTCTGACTTCAGATAACTGGGCACAGCTCTGGCAAGGAATATTTAGGCAGTAGAGGTTGTTCCATTAGGGAGATGACAAGACCTCTTAGAGCTACCATGGTTTCTTTATTCTGATTTTACATCATTAAATTGTACTGTGACATAAAATCTATCCAGTAAGTTGTTTCTCTGAATAGATCTCCTGACCAAGGAGATACCCTATGCAAAAAAACAGGCAGTTCAGGCTTGGATTTTGGTACAGTTCAGATCTGGAATGGTATAAGCCAGTCATCTGGAACTCAGTCGTCCTTGAGTAAGTTGACTCTCAAGGTTTTGGACCCACAAGAGCTGAGAGAGAAGACATTTCACCTTTGAGAACCAATCTCCTCTTCTCCCACTCCATGTGGACTAGTGTGACCATCTATAAAGCCTCTATCCAGCCTTGCTCTCCCTTAAACCACTGCCAACAGGACCTGCTTCTGCTGTTCTACCACAGCCCAGCAAGCTTTACTTTGCACCCCAGATTGGTTTTTGGAATTGACTCTTATAGAAATCCCTCAACCAGAACAGTCTGTTCTATATTCTGTTGTGCCCAATAAATAACTATTAAGAATTACAGTCCAGTGGGCTGCTCTTTATAGTGACTATTAAAGTATTGTTCACTGCTTTTTATTGTTAAAATGCTGAGAATCCACTTTATAGTATTTTACTGTTCTTATACAGTAATAGAAAATGGCTCCTGCATATATTTTTGTTTCCTTCTTGAAAATTAAAAACCGTGGTTGTTCATGACTGTGTCTGTAGGAAGCAAGGCAAAACTTCCAAAAGGTTTTAACTGTGTGTGCCTCTATCTTCTCAGACCTGGTGAAGATGCTCAAGATGAAAGGGGTGGAGGCAAGAGGGTTGAGAAGGGCCTGAGGGCAGCATAGTTACTCAGACATCAGGAATTCCCCTGAAGCTACTCTGAAACCACACTAGAAATCAAGGAAGAGAAAGGAGAGAAGTGGTTTGGACTTTGCAGAACCATAGCCACATGCAAGGGTGTTCCTTGCCAGGATTTACACGTACAATTCTGTAGATTCAGTCAAAAAGTCAGGTTACAATACTGCGGAGACAAGTTCTCCAGTGATACATTAAATCGTTCTTTGAGAATCTGTCGGTTTAGATCTAGTTTCTTTTCATGCCCCAAGATGGAGCTAAAGCAATGCTGTCTTCCGCAAATTCAGTGTATTCGAAGAACAGGGAAGAACATGGGACCTTCTGCGTGTTCACACAGTAAGTGCAAGAGAAAGGAAGCATCGTGTTTTTTCTTCTAAAGCATGATGTTTCACAGCTGAGGAACAAGCTGGAGCGTGAGCGAAGTAAAGAATCATTGCAACTGTTTGGACTGGCTTTTTTTCTCAGCAAAGTCACACTGTCTTCTCTGGAAAGGCAAGCCCACTTTCCATGCCAAGCCACAGGTGAGGTTTTGAGGGCCAGGGATTTGTTTCTCTCCCTTGCCATCCTTCTCACCCAGTTTTTCACCATTCAAGAGGAATAAAGGAGAGATTGAGAGATCCTGAGTGGGCTAAAAGTCTGACAAATAACCAGGCCATTTTCATAAAATGAAAGAGTTTGGTAATTGCCAATTTACCCTGGTTTTGCTTCCAGCTGGTTCCCTTTTCAGCTGACTGGCTCAAGTGACTATTGAGATCATTAAAGCATCTAAGAGTTGAGGAGCGAGGAGTTTGATTTTTCATTTCCTACTGGCTTGGATAACTCTGTTTCCTCCTAAGCAAGGAGCTAATTAAGACACCATCGCTATTTTATCTTGAATATAAGGACCTCTTAGCAGAGAGTGAATCTTTAAAATATTATCTAATATTTAAATAGAGCCAAGACTAGAAAAAAAAGATGTGGGCTTTCTAGAGCCAGAGTCTTTGGCATATTATATGATTATCATTTATTGAGCACTTACTACGGGCCAGCCACTGCAATAAGCATTTTACATCATTTATTAATCATCACAATAACTCTATGAAGTAGCTACAGTTATTATCCCCATTTTACAGATGGGGAAACTGAGGCTTACAGAGGTTAGATAACTTACCCAAGTCCAGCTAGGAAGTGGTGGAACTAGGATTCAAACCCAAGACTGTCTTTTTTTAATTAATTAATTTATTTATTTGGCTGCCTCAGGTCTTAGTTGCGGCATGTGGGATCTTTAATTGTGGCATGCGGGATCTTTAATTGTGGCATGCAGGGTCTTTAGTTGTGGCACGTGGGATCTAGTTCCCTGACCAGGGATCGAACCCGGGCCCCCTGCATTGGGAGCACGGAGTCTTAGCCACTGGACCACCAGGGAAGTCCCAAACCCAAGACAGTCTTACTTTAAAAAGGTGTGTTCTCAATCACTGTGCTACACAGTACATGAGAGGTATTGGCTTGAATACTTTCAGGGCCTTAATAACATTAATAGTTAACACTGTTATTGAGGGCTTATCATATGTTAGGCCCTATTCTAAACTCTCTACATGTATCAACTCATTTATCCTCTAAATCTCACAACCTCATAAAGAAGGTACTATTATTTTACAGATAAGAAAAGCGAGGCATGGAGAACTAAATTTCTTACATTCACAAAACTAATAAGTGATGTAGCCTGGGTTACACATTCTGGCAGTCCAACGCCAAAGACCATCCTCTTAATCGCTAAGCTGTATTGAAGGTAATATGTTCATTTCTGAATGAGGCAGCCCAATCCACTTTGAGGATCAGCTTCCTTTGTTAGAAAGGTGGACCTGTAGCTCTAGGGGACTTCTCAGAAGCAAACAGCAGAGTTCAAGAGTCCAGCCTTCAGCGGAGGCTCTTGCTCAATTCCTTCCCCAAATGCATGTCTCCATTACCCTTTAACCTGCATCTTTGAACAAACTGATATATGCGGAGTTCAGTAGTGGCACATTCAGCTGTGCCTTTAATGTCTGATGAGTCTGCTAGCACACTGTTTTTCATTTGATCTGAAGAAGATCTAATGAGAGATCATTTCCTGATAATACATTGTCTGCTTTCAACATCACTAGGAAAGCACTTTGCTACAAACAATCCCTATTTTGGTATAATTGCCTTTGAAAAGGGGGTATAAGAGGCAGCATAAACTCCTCAGAGTTTGGGTCTGATTTCCTGAGGTGTTCCATTTCAGAAGAGGCCCCTGACAACAGGCAGAGAATAAAAACAAGTGTGGTCTGGGGCAGACAGTGTTTTTCAAACAGTTGGCCAAATCTCTCCTGGCAGCCGGGAAGCAGCTGAATCATCAAACGCTAGGCCTCTAACGAGAGGGAGGCTGGGCTGTATTGCAGTGCATTCCAGACTGCCTGTGAAACCCAGAGCTGCTGCTGCTTCACCAACGCTGGCACCTTTCCAAGGGGCTGGCCTGGCTGAAATGCTCATCAAAGCCTGATTTCATCTCTTCTCTCCCTCTCTCTTTTTTTCCTCCTCTGTGTGATTTCCCACACAGCATTTGCCTGCCTTTGGATGAAATATTTGAATGACTTTTGGGGTCACCTCAGGTACAGCCTCTGCTCTGCAAGCTAAAGTTAATGAAATCCATTTCCTGGTTGGAAAGTCAAAATAGCAGAGAGGAAAGTCACTCAGTGGGAATGGACAAGAATGGGCAGACATTCTTTTCCAAAAGGCAGGAATGACCTAGGCATTCAGAAATTGAAAGCCAGATGTTTGGACAAAACCCTAGATCCAATTTGAATCTTAGAAGTGTTGAAATCCTTTGACTAAAACTTCAGAGAGTGGATGGTAAGGAAGGGGGCCTAAGTAGGGTAATTCACCTTGAAAATAAATAGATCACCCATTTATATCAGAAACAAAACAAATGTTTGGACTCATTACACGTGAAGAATGAACAATATTTTCTGTGTCTTTTAAGATGACAGGTATGTACCATTCTAAGCCTAATTATGAATGAACACAAATATATCTGCTTTGTTTCTCCATCTCTGCAAATATGTAGATAACTATTATTTAATTAAATTTGCCCCTAATAACTAAGGGGAAAGATCCAGTGACTTATTGACTGACAGTGCCGACCTCAACCTGCTCAGATAGGTTTTTTACCTAAAGGAATGTTTTGGAAGGGAGGAGCCTTCTTTGCTGTTAACAGTAAACTGTGAACACATGAAGGAGTGGGGGGAAGTTGTGAGTTGGAAAGAACCTTGAAATTCCATTGTCTGGACTCTGATGGGAAAAAGAAAGAAACTGAATTCTCCTCCCTTCAGTCCTTGCCAACAGCATTCTTTCTCCAGTGTTTTCTCCCTGACCCCACCCATAATAATAATAATGTGTGTTATTTTTATAAAACTCCAAAGAACTTTCACACACATTTATATTTGACCTATGCAACTTTGAAAGGATGGAAAGGAGAGATGTCCCTTTTTACAGATGAGAACACTGAGTCCCAAAGAAATTAATTGATGTGCTCAAAGCACACAGGAAGTTAGTTGTAGAGCCAGAGCCACTAGGTCATCAGTTCCTGAGGCTATTACTCCTTTTATATGCCAAACCATGCTGGTTTGGGTTATTGGTTCTGAAATTTTCAGGTGCATCAGAATCACCTGGGAAGCATTTCACAAATGCAGGTTTATAGATTTTACTGTCAGAAGTAAAGTAGGTCTGGGATAGGTGTCCAGAATCTGCATTTTTAACAAGGTCTCCAAATGTTTCTGATATAAATGGTCTTTGGGCTGTACCTTAGATGACGGTGAATCCATAAGCCCTGAGCTGTTCAGATATTTCATTTAAATCTCTATAGATAATCTGTTAATTAAAAGTTCACATAGGAATAGAAGAAAGCTAACAGGGCTATTCTTAAGAGGACCATGAGATGAGGGGGTAGAAGAGAGTAGATGTTGTCTTTGGCAAAGGACACTTGCTCCCCGAACTCTCTCCCTCCAAAATCCCTTTTCCACATGAAAGTGGAGTCAAATGAACATCAAAGGAATCCTTGAAGATAAGGATATCTTGGAAACTGGTCCCTGAGACATGGGGCCAATGGCCAAAGAAAGGGACTTTGCAAACGTGGCATAGGGGCAGCTCTAGGTAAATAGAATAGATGTACATGAGCCTCAGGTATTTTTTAGCACAGCTGGTAGATTCTTTACTCTGGAGCCAAACTGCCTGGGTTTGAATCCTCCCTCTTCCAATTATTAGCTGTGTAACCTTGGGCAAGTCATGTAACCTTTCCATGCCTCATTGATAAAAGTTTCCTCATTGATAAAATGGAGATAAAATCACTATATATTTCATAGGGTTGTTGTAAAGATTAAATGAAATAGCACATGTACACCACTTAGAACAGTGCTGGCATCTAGTAAGCAGTAATAGTGTTATTAGTGTTAGTGCAGTAATAGTGTTAAGTACAATTTTCCCGAGTCATTGCTGAGCTGCAATTAATAAAGAATGGCTTGTGCCTAGAATCAGTCATTTCCATGGTTTTCATGGCTGTGCCTCTGAAGAGCCATAGATGGCACTATTGTGGCAGTCAGCTAAGTCCCTTTTCCAGACTAAAAGATGAATCCTGATGAGACATGGGGCTTCAAGTGGCAGCACCACAGGGCAAAGAGACATTTGATCACCAAACACAATACTTTTTCTCTCTCTTAAAAAATTATTCAATGGAATTGAATACAAATCTGGTCAGTGTCAGTAGATAACAAAGCGCGCATTCAAAACACTGTGGTGCGATGCTGTTATTCCTCATTTAACTTTTCCATCTCATACACAATAAAGGATGATTACGGTGATGATGGAGATACCAGGACACTGAGGCTCCTCTAAGAGTATGAGGATGGCCTATGGGGACACAGCCTCAGTCAGCTGCCCAGTATGGCATGGTGGTTGGTTATAGATGTTATATCCAGAGACTGGCTTTGCAGAATTTGCTGATGGGTAATATTTGGGGATTTTGGCAGAGTTTCAAAGTTGGTAGATTTATAGGAAGTGTATTAGATGTCTGGAGACCCTAGGGTATAGGGGTTTGTGTGAGTTGGAGGGAAGTGGGAGGAATAGAGAGAGAGGTTGGAAGAAAGAGAGAGAAAGAGAGAAGTTGATAAAGACAGAGACCAATGATGTGAATATATTTTGGGTGAGAGTGGGGGTTGAGGATGGAAAGCAAGAGAAGAGAATTTTTGAGAAGGGATGGTGGGAGACAGGGAGGGTCTAGCACTGTGTCCAGAATCTAGAAGTTTCTGGAACACATCATGTCTCACAGGGAAAGCAGTTTCATTCCAGCCTGAGTCAGCCCACCTACCAGAAGCTTTGCTCCCTGCTGTCTGTACTGTCACTCACACTCACAGGCACATCTACTTCAGTGCTCCCAAGTCATTTCATGGTATATTCACCTGTACCTTTGCTGCTCATGTGACAGACAGACAGCCAACAAGGTGTCAAGGTACCAGCAAGTAGCCTGGGTTGAAGTGCAAAGGAAAACACTGACAAACATAAAATACTTATATTCCTAACTGTCTGGTATCAATTATAGCCAGTTAGCACTTAAAAAATTCAAGAGGCTAGGAGCAGTGGTATCAATATGGAGGTCCAAAGGCTTGTGTCTTTGATTAGGTGCATATGCACATCTAAAGAACACACCTGCACATAGAAATCTTTCAGTAACTGGCAGTTTCATGAAAATGATGTAAGAAGGATAAGTCCATTCCTGGCTTTCTCTTTCAACAGGTTCAGTTACATAGTGCAAACTGTTCACAGATCAGATCATTTATTCCCCAATGAGTGTCTGTTTGGCCTGGACCCAAGTCCTGCTAGGCTAGAGGGCGATGGCGGCTGCAGGAGCTGCTTTGGCTACTGTGCTTTTTGTACACGTGAAGCTCCCACATTTTACCCTTGGAATTGGATAGTCCCTTGCAGAGTACATTGAACTTGGAGGATTTTTTTTCTTGTATTTTGCAGCCTCCAAAAACACCGAAGGCTTTTCTTAAAATCACAGTTCTGTTGAAGTTTGACTAGCTTTTTATACAGACAAAGTTCAGTTTAGTCACTTAAACAGAAGGACATCATGAAATACGTTTTCATTCTGATTATTTTGCACCTAATTGGGAGACAACCACCAAATAAAAAGGCTTTCAGGATTTTTCTACTAGACCATAAAATCTCTTTAATTCTTCGACAAATGTACAGTTTGAATGAACTAAAGCCAGGGTTTATAGTAGGCCAGAAAAGAAGGCTAGAATTAATGGAAATTAATAGCTTTGCCTTTTGGAGACAAACTGAATAGGACAGAACTATTTATCAGAGCCAGGTTCTTAAAAATACCCAGTGAAACAGAGAATAAAGGCATATCCTTTCATACTTCATGGTTATACAATGAAGTAACTGGCTTTAGTGATATACACCGTTTAAAAAAATAAATTTATTTATTTATTTTTATTTTTGGCTGTGTTGGGTCTTCGTTGCTCTGCATGGGCTTCCTCTAGTTGCGGAGAGCGGGGGCTACTCTTCGTTGAGGTGCGCGGGCTTCTCATTGCGGTGGCTTCTCTTGTTGCAGAGCATGGGCTCTAGGCACGTGGACTTCAGTAGTTGTGGCTCACGGGCTTAGCTGCTCCATGGCATGTGGGATCTTCCTGGGCCAGGGATCGAACCCGTGTCCCCTGCATTGGCAGGCGGATTCTTAACCACTGCGCCACCAGGGAAGCCCTATACACCATTTTAAAAATAATCATCAGCAAGTTACATGCAACAGTATGGTTTGGAAAAGTAAATCATCTATGCCTTGTGTCCAGGATGTACATTTCAGAAATCCTGATTGTATACACTGGTATGAAGATATGCGCTGGCCCTGGTTTATAGAACTTTAAAAAAAAAATTGGTGAGGGCTTCCCTGGTGGCGCAGTGGTTGAGAGTCCGCCTGCCGATGCAAGGGACACGGGTGCGTGCCCCGGTCCGGGAAGATCCCACATGCCGCGGAGCGGCTGGGCACGTGAGCCATGGCCGCTGAGCCTGCGCGTCCGGAGCCTGTGCTCTGCAAGGGGAGAGGCCACAATAGTGAGAGGCCCGCGTACAGCAAAAAAAAAAAAAAAAAAAAAAAAATTTGGTGAGGCTTGAGCTCTAGAAAGCCTTCCCTGAACCCACCAAGTTGGGTGAAATGTCCACCAATATATGTCTACGTACTTACCTGTTTAGGTATCTGTCATTCATAATACATTGTAAGGTCCTTGAGAGCAGAGACTGTAGTCTGCCCATATTTAAAACACCACTACCAACATAAAGTAGGTGCTAAATAAATATTTGTTAAACTGTTGATGGAAGTCAGGCAGTGGGACAAATGAAAATTGGGCAGGGAGGTGGCCTAAAATGAACATTAAAAAAATTGCACACTTTCTACTCTGCTCTCCATGATTTGTATAAAAATCTATACTCCTGAATCTGAGCCCATCTGTATGACAGGGCCAGGTTTATATAATATGATTAAAGAGCCTATATTGCTAAGTTTCTCTCTCTTAAACTTCATTATTTTATTCTGTCCTCTTGCCTGAAATCTCAAGATAATAATATGCCTTTTGTAAAGTTCATGAATCTTAGAGGACCTTCCTGGTCATCAGTCTTTCATATCTTACTATGACATTGTTGGATCAGGTTGCTCTACTTTTTTAACACCCAGCTGAGATTAGCAATGAGGCAAAAAGAATTTTAACTAAAGAGGTGGGAGGATGAGAGATGGTGCCAAATTAAGAGAGAGGAGAGTGTTTTGGAGCATGGGGAAATAGAGGGGAAATCCAGTCTGGGTAGCTCACTGCAGATCCAGGTCCTAAGTGGGGTAGGAGCTGGAAGTGAAGCATATACATAGGTGCAGAAAAGTATTTGGTGAAGAAGTCAAATTTAGAATCAAGTTACAGACTATGAGAGTTAGGATTATTACATGCCCTTAATGCCAATAGGGTGTGGAGCTATAGGAACGTTGAGTGACTTTCCCAAGGTCATATGACTATTTCTTGGTTGAGCTAGAAATAAAATCAACAGAACTTTAATCTTTTTACCACACCGGTAATTAAATTCAGTTCGAGTGCTTCTTAAGCATTTACTACATACTCAGCACTGTGCTTCACACTGCTGAGAGTTCAAGTTCCATTTAAGGTCTTTTATCACCGTAAAGTCCTCCATTTTCCTTTCTTTGTAATAAGGACTTCTTATTGTGAAAGCCAAAACACATGAGCAACATTCCTAACTTGTGCTGGGACACTGGAATCTAAAGGTAATGAGTGAAAGTCTCTGCCCTACAGTAGATTCAAATCAATCAGGGTAACAAATATAATAAAGCCAATTATAAAGAACTAACTCCTCTCTTTGGAATCAACTTAAACATCTCCCTCTCGAGAGCCATGTAGTCATCAAGTCACGTAGATTCTGTCTTAATAATGTCTCCCCGGTCTGCTCTTTACTTATATAGCCTTCATTCTCACCTTAGTCTGCATTCTCATCACCTCTCATAAGGATTATTACAATAGTCTCTAAATTGGTATTCCTATACCTATTTTCTCTTGTCCTTCAATCATTGCACACCTATGTCAGATTAATATTCCTATAACATCACTTTATGTACATACACCACAAATCTGTTCAAAAGCATTTAATGTTCCCCGCTGACCAAGATTAAAGGCCAAATTTTTATACTGACTTCACAGTCACCCCTTTTGTCCTCCTTTGTAGTTATCTGTTTATGGACATGCCTTGTTCCTGACACTAGATTATAAATTCATAAGGGCAGGGACTCTAGCTTCTTGTCTTTCAATTCCTGTATCCAAGCACAAATTAGGCACTCAGTAAGTGTTTCTTACTGATGATGATCACTTCTTATAATATTAAAATATTTTCATTTAATGCCCATAATCAAATTTACAGAAGACGTTTCTGCATTTGCTAAAGGCTTTTGTTATTAGTTATTTGATTTAATCTTTCTAACCATTAATTTTCAGAATAATATTTCATATTATCTATAATACTACACACATTCACATAGAGTTAAGTCAAGCTTTGTCAGAGACTGACCTAATTCCTTAATATGTGTCCCAAACACCTACACTGTTATGATTTGACTTGTCTCCCAGTATTTAAGCTTAAATCTGTCTTATAACTACTAAATATACCACCCATTCTGGCCAAGAATATTAAGAGGAACAAATAACTCTCCCTTCTCTTTGTTCTTTGTGTTTGTTCTTTGTACTAGTTCCCACAGTGGGTATATTCCCAATGGATCCATAGGGAGTCAACAGGAGTTTTAGCTGAAGGCAAATGATGGATTATGGTCACTCAGAGAAATTCCATACTCATTTTTAACCAGATGGGAAACAAGGTGTCATGGAAAAATCATTGGCTTAGCAATCAGAGGGTTCTAGACTTGGTTTTGCCGGCAACTAACAGTATGATCTTAGAGGCATATAAATACTCGCTATGAATCTATCTGCACATCTATCAAACAAAGGGGTGGTGGATTTGATTCATTCATTTCACAAACCTTTGATGGTTGTTGAATACATGATAGGCATGGTACAAGACACTTTAAGGAATAGAAACATGAACCAGACATGAGTTTCTGTCCTTGAGAAGATTATAAATCTAGAAAGCAAAGTTATGTACCCAAAGGACTGAAATACAAGGTAGACAGGCATAAGAACCATGAAATAGGTACAGATAAAGTACGTAATGATCTCGCAGATCCCTTCAGCCTAAACA
Source organism: Leucopleurus acutus (assembly GCF_964270905.1). Classification (NCBI taxonomy): domain Eukaryota; kingdom Metazoa; phylum Chordata; class Mammalia; order Artiodactyla; family Delphinidae; genus Leucopleurus; species Leucopleurus acutus. The sequence goes on from NC_139148.1 coordinate 99,828,285, forward strand.
TTCTATGATTGATAATTCATTTTTCATGGAGAAAAGACTTCCCTTCCCAAAACAGAGATATTGTAATTATTTATCAAAGTGTTTCCTTCACTAGCATTACCACCTACGTCAATGGGAAAGCTAAGAAGGCCCAGTTGAATGATTTTGGCCTTAATCACAAGGAAATGGAAAAAGAACCTTTTACATGAAGAATTAATACTCTTTAACAAGTCAGCAAAAGAAAACAACAGGAACTTTTACAATTAGATACATTAGTAACTATTTCATAAAAGAATGGTGAAGACAAAAATCAAATCACACGTGACTGAGTCTCTGCTATATTTCTAGCCCTCCTCAATATGGTGCCCCTCCTCAATCTGATTAGCATGTAGGTAGGGAGATAAGACTAATTACACAGAGGATGATTTTAAAACAGTTCACAATAAAGTTGCATAGTGCCAATTATGGTACCACAGTAGGTAAGAGAAGAGAAACACTGCAATGATGGAAAGAGCTGTCTTTAAAATAGTCAGATCTGGGTTTAAAACCTTCTCTGCCGCTTACCGGTTATGTGACCCTGGACCTATTGCTTAAGTTCCTATTGCTTAAGTAGCTCAGTTTCCTCAACTGCACAATGAGGATAATTGTAGAACATCCTATGCAGGTTTGTTGCAAAGATTAAATGAGCTAATGCATGTAAAGCACCAAACACAGTGTCTGGCCCATAGAGATGCTTAATGGCTATTTGTTGGATGTGATAATAAGGGTGGGTTGAAATACCTGAGGAAGAAGTTCTGCCCAATACGGGCATTTAAAGATGGCAGAGAAGAGAGAGTAGGAAAATATGTAAATGAAATCTGGTTGTAATTTTGACCTGTAAGGAAAAAAATCAAAAGAGAAGAATATGCATTATCTTATACATTTCCACGATGTATGTAGAAATAACCTAATGTCAGCAAACTCCAGCTAATATCTAGTGATAATTAACAATCTAGTACTTGTTTTGTTGGCATATCTCTTCTCAACTTTGTCATTAAACTGTCTCATCAGTGAATCATTAAATATCGTAGCCCTACTGAATTTGGTTCATCGATCATCAGAGTAAATGCAAGCAATTTATTTACTAAATTCAACAAATTTTCTTTTGATCTGCTAGCAGCCCCAAATGAGTAAAACTTTGAAAAATACTTCCAAGTAGCATAACTCTTTCTTATATCAACCTTTCTAAAATTGTTGAAACTGGGTGAAGTATTTGACCAGCCTGCGCCTTTTTTCTTTTTACATAGTTAATATTATGATGACTGGCAGACCGAAAATATTTTGGTCCTTTGGGATGAAATGTGTTATTAGAAACGGAAGACACAAATCATCAAAAATAAAATTTGGAAGCAAGAAGCTTATCCAATGAATTCAGTTTTCAAGGAAGAAAACTGAGCACATTATTGAGAATAAGTTGTTTTCTAAGTTTGATATGAACTGAAGCATGTTTCCTCTGAAGCATGAGGAAACAATAGTCTCATGGTCTTTGACACACTAGAGCTGTGGTGGAAACATCGCATCCCATTTCAATTCATGAACTTTGGGTTAGGAAAATTAATCTGGAAAAAAACAAAACTCCCTCTATTTAACTTTCCAATGAAATTGCACTCACTTTGCGTGTCCCCATTACTTGACTTTGAGTGGAGGTAACCATACTCTCTTCCTACAGCCCTGCATGATTAGAAAAACTCACAGCAGCACTTGGTCTCTAGGTTGTCTTAGCCTGACCCAGGCAATTACCCCTGGGCATATTTCCAGGGGTTAGGAGAAAGTTATTTTTTGAGAAAATGATGGCATTTTGTAAAAAAACATAAAAGCACTTGCAAAGACTGAACATATTAGAATCAAGTTCTTTTCAGAGAGTTCATCTTTCTGTATACAGCCAGTGATTCTAAGAAGTAAACCTCATTTCCACTACCCGTTATAACTGAAAGACTTCTCTCTATCATTAAAAGACATTATTCCCAGAAGGGTGAATTTGTTGTTAAAAGATGAGGCATAAGTCTAGTTTTTGAAATCAATTGCTTAAAACCTCCAGAGTTGATCAGGAGTTAGGCAGCAATTTTAGGGTTTAGTAATCCAAGCATCCTTAAATAGACTTGAGGCCACAACTGAGAAGTATGCCATGATCCTGTGGGGGACAAACCCATTATTTCCTCCAGAAGATTTTTAAAGAAACTTAAAAAATAGTCAAGTATGTTTTATGATAAAAACAATGAGACATATTTTGAATAACAGGTAATAAGATACAGGCACATAAAGATGTAATGAAATTATAATTTTTTAAAAATGGTCTTCCAGTGTCTAACATTAATAGATGTTTTTCACAATTAAAAATCTTGCCTTTCCATCTGGAGATGGTTTTAACATGAAAATACGGTAGATGAAATGGATAATTCAGGTTGCAAGTCTATGAATTTTATATTCCTATCCAACTGCATGTTGTTTCCCTCCCAAGATACCAACTCTGAGGTTTGCCAATTACAATAGTGTGACTATTTTGAAAGAATATTCATTTGAATTCCCAGCAAAAATAATTTCAAGGAGATGCTGCCATTCAAAACATTCACAAATGAACTCCATACTTCATTACCTCAATTGCAGGCACAAATATAAAGGCACTATGACTTTTTTTTTTAAAGATTTAATTTAATTTATTTTTGGCTGTGTTGGGTCTTCGTAGCTGCGCGCGGGCTTTCTCTAGTTGTGGCGAGCGGGAGCTACTCTTTGTTGCGGTGCGCGGGCTTCTCATTGCGCGGCTTCTCTTGTGGAGCAAGGGCTCTAAGCGTGCAGGCTTCAGTAGTTGTGGCACGTGGGCTCAGCAGTTGTGGCTCGTGGGCTCTAGAGCACAGGTTCGGTAGTTGTTGCACACGGGCTTAGTTGCTCTGCGGCACGTGGGATCTTCCCAGACCAGGGATTGAACCCATGTCCCCTGCATTGGCAGGCGGATTCTTAACCACTGCGCCACCAGGGAGGGCCCAGAAGACACTGACTTTTTCATTCAAAATATGTTTTTGACTGAAACAAAAAAATCATGTTCTCTGTTAGAAAAAGACACCCGAGGAAGGGTAAACGTAGACTGTTTCTACTGTGAACGTGAACTTGATAGTTGTGTTCTGTTACTGACAATGACATATACGTTTTGTTCCCTGTGGAACCTGTTTTACTATCTCTGACCATTTTATGACTGTTTAGTTTTGTAGGCTGTCTAATATCTGTGCCCATGGCAAACCACTGAAGATAAAATGTGCAGAGGAAAGAGAATGTGGTTTATTGAATGCTAAACTAAGCTGAAAGTCAGCGGACCTTGCTTCTATTTCTGGCTTTTCTTTGGACAAATCATACCTTCCTTGACCTTGAACAAGTAATTTACTATCACTCTACCCCAGATGGTGCAATTAGGCCTCATTATAAGAAAACTCCAATACCACATTTTTCCATAGCATAATTTATAAAGTAGGGAATAAATGTGAAATACATTAATTGAAGAACTGCTCATTCAAAGTGCTTCAAAGCCCCCCTACCTAATGGTACCATCAAAAGTATAGATAGAAACAAACTCTAGAATAGCAGTGGGAATACGTGGTTCCTATGGCCTCAGGTGAGATCTGAGGGGCAGTTATGATGGGAAAAGGAGAAACCCAGGACAAAGATTTGCAGTTATTCTCCCTCCTTCCCTTACTTTCTTCTGTTTCTTCCTTCCTGGTTTTATTGGAAAAGGAGTGGGAATTGCCAAATGTTGCTTGCACTGAGGACATCCACAGTGATGATACTATTGGCCAGAGGAAAGTTCCACCTGAACAAGGCCAAAGAACAATAATTGAGGGCTTTATGGGTGAGAGGATGGGGAATGGTCTATCATGTGCACCTCTGATAATATAATGGAAGTTTCAGAAGGGGAAACCAGTATGATGGCCAAACTATCTGGGATTTTTAAGCACCTAGGCTATAAACAAAGCCGCTCTTTTTTCCAAGTCTCGGGATGTGGCATTTAAAAAAGTCATGTCCCAGGAATACATCTTCAGCTATAGGATGTAAGATAGTAATAAAGCAGAATTCCTTTTTTTCAAGGTCACTCTACCAAAAAAAAAAAAAATCCAAGGATGCATTTATTTCATATATTGAAGGATAGTTAGACCAGGTGATTATTTCTATTTTATTTTATGGCATCAAGTGAATTGGGTATAGTAATAAAATAGAATTAGAGAATTCTGGAGTCAGAAGGAGCATTAGAAATAACTCAGTCATTGTATAGCATGTAAACTTAGGCACAGTAAAAGAAAGTGAGTTGCTCAAGATCAAAACTTAGTAAATACTACCTATAGCTGATTCACTTTGCTGTATAGTAGAAACTAACATGACACTGTAAAGCAAATATACTCCAAAAAAAAAAAAAGATGAAACCACCTACTTCATAGGACTCTGGGATAAAATGAGAGGATACATGTAATGTACTTAGCACAAGAAAAGCATTACAAATGGTGAGCATTATTATTACCACGGGATTAATTGTTAGTGTGAATCCCAGAATAAAGAAACAGCATGCTTCAAAGATGTTATACACACACACACACACACACACACACATATATATATATACATATACATATATATGTATATATCTATATTCTTTTTTCGATTATTTTCCATTATAGTTTATTACAAGATATTGAATATAGTTCACTGTGTTATACAGTAAATCCTTGTTGTTTATCAAATAAATTTTAATTAAGGTTATTTTGATCCTAAATTTGTATGCTCAGTTTAAAAAAAATTATGTTGTTTTAAGATTCTCTGTCACAACCATATTTAAATAAAGTATTTTTGTAGACCTTAAAAAAAAACTTAGTAAATACTGACACTAGAAGTCAAATCTTCTGAATCTCATTACAGCAATAAATATTCCACTGCTTAGATTTGACATCGTATGACCCGACAAGTTCCTAGAAGTAGTACATTTGAATTTTCCTTCTTTCTATAAGAGGTACAACTGCTAAATATGAACCAGTTACTGGGACCATAACTGACTTTCGTTGGATGTTCCCTAGTTTTCATTTTGGCTTTAATTTTTCTACCAGTATGGCATAAGTTATTAATTATTGTGATTGTTATTATTAGTCGCAGCAGAATGAAAGGAGGAGAAAAATATTAAAGGGCTGAAATGTGTTACCCAATAAAGCCACAGAGTCTTCTACAGAAAATTTTTAATAGGGAAGAGAATTGCTGATGGTTTATTTTCCTGCCTGTAGACAGGCAAGAATAATCTGTCTAAAGCAATCTTCTACAACTCTATAGCGTTGCGAGGGCCACTATTGGCACATATAACACTTCTGGCATTTCACAAAGTGTCACTTCCTGTAGGCAGACAAATTGAGGGGGAAAAAAAAGAGTCCCCTCTTAGCGAGCGGATCAATTACAAAACGGCACAGTTTCCAGAAGCTCCTGTGCTAGTGGTATTTCCCTGCCTCTTGCCCATCCACCCAACACTTTTGTGCAGGATGCACCCTGAAACAAAAACCCTGGGCATTATTCTCTCTTTTGTAAATGCTGTCACTTCTGTCTGCATCTTCTTCTTTTTTTTTTTTTTTTTTTGGAGTATGCAGACCTCTCACTGTTGTGGCCTCTCCCGTTGCGGAGCACAGGCTCCGGACACGCAGGCTCAGCGGCCATGGCTCACGGGCCCAGCCGCTCCGCGGCATGTGGGATCCTCCCGGACCGGGGCACAAACCCATGTCCCCTGCACTGGCAGGCGGACTCTCAACCACTGCACCACCAGGGAAGCCCTGCATCTTCTTTTTTAGTAATAAGTTAAAATTCAGCTGTTGAAAACACACAGTTTTGCTTTTCCTTGGCTGGACTTCAGTATCAACAGAACAGGAGCCCCAAGTCTCTGTAGTATCCTAGCAATAAGCATGAACTTTTACATTTCAAACACATTGACCCGTTCTGGCACATTTGCAGGCTGCCCTGCCCACCCCTTCTCTTCAGCCAAATCCTACCAATGTTTTAAGTCCTCCTCTTCTCTTCCAAGCAGTCTTTGCTGACACATTCCAGTCCTCATTGATATTTCTTCTTTGCATCCCCTAAGATTTGTTGTCTGTTGAGGATTTGGAATGGATTAATATGGCATTGAATGGCCTTTGGTGAGAGGAACCAGTAATGCTTAAATCACCAGGCTGTACGGAAATGACAGTGGCATTTCTGCAGGAGTGGTTTCAGGGCAAGGCAGAAATCAATCCGGAGACTATCTAGCAGCTCTGTATGTGGAGTAAGGTAGACTTATAAGTAAAAAGAAAACAAGTGCCCAGCTGCCCGATGCACACGGTACCAGAGTATGCTGTCCAGATTCCCACTTTCTTGGCCTGTAGTACAGACGCCCACCCAGCCAGTGCTTCTGAAAACAAGGGATCAATCCCTCCACATGGCAATTGTGACTAATAATTGAAAGTATGTCTCCTAAGTAATGGAGCTTTTACCGTGTCCATTACATTCAACATGAGAAACTTCTGTAGCTGGTTTAAAAAGATTTTAAAAAAATCAAGAAACCTACTAAATTATTAACTGTCATAGTAATGAAGACATTTATTTTAATAATGTAGCTGATTCCCTGTAACAATTACCGCCAGATGCCTTCTTTCTTGAAATTGATGCATGTTTGAGTTTAAAAGACATGAGCAATTTCAAGTCTACCTTTTCATCTTCGAACAGAAAAGGAGCTGAATGGGGAGTAGGAGAAATAACAGGAACTGATGTGACTCCTGTTGATATCTTATCAAATATGTATGTGTAAGTGTTTATTTTTTTCTACTGGTTTGTAATTGTGGTGCTAATGACTGTTACTTTTGAGGTTGCTTTGGAATAAAGCTTGCCTTTCTGTGAAAAAACAAAACAACCCCAAAAAGGGGAGGAGGCCAAAAGGCCATTTTACTTCTCTTTCTATCCTAAAACCCATTCCAAATCTTAACACTCCAATTGAGAAAAGGTCAAAGATGCTAATGAAATAATAGGAGAAAAATGCATATTCATAACCTCCAACGCCTAGATAAGTGTGTGTATGTTGTGTGTCTGGGGTGAGGTTGGTGTACAATTGCTCTTACCTAGCCACATGCACTGAACGGAGCACTGTAAGAGAGGCAGAGGGCCAGCTTGCTCAGAGCAGTCCCTACGCTCTTTTTTTCTTTAGTTTTTTTTTTAGTTTTTTAAAAAAGTTTTATTTTATATGGGAGTATAGTTGATTAACAATGTTGTGTTAGTTTCAGGCGTACAGCAAAGTGATTCAGTTACACATATACATGTATCTATTCTTTTTCAAATTCTTTTCCCACTTAGATTATTACAGAATATTAAGCAGAGTTCCCTGGTCTACACCCTAGCTCCTTGTTGGTTTTCTCTTTTAAATATAGCAGTGTGTACATGTCAATCCCAAACTCCCAGTCTATCCCTCCACCCCCACCCCCCTATTCTCTTATGGAAGGGAAAGAGCCCACTTCACACCAGTTGCCCTATTCACTAGCAAAGCAAGCAACCTCTGGAGGCCAACATTATTTGGGGGGCATTTGATTATATTCGATGTAATAATTCAAATGTAATTCAATATAATTATATTCAGCTAGAGACAGGATGGCCTTTGTTTTATAAATATTTGTCTTGAATCTCCAGAAAGATTAGAAACTCTCTGAGAGCCAGTCAATATCCATGGTGCTTCTATTTCCTAAAGGTCTTAACTGAGACACATAGTAAGTACTCAGTCAATATTTGTATGATTAAATGTAAAAATAAATCCTGGGGCTTCCCTGGTGGTGCAGTGGTTGAGAGTCTGCCTGCCGATGCACGAACGATGTTCGTGCCCCGATCTGGGAAGATCCCACATGCCGCGGAGCGGCTGGGCCCGTGAGCCATGGCCGCTGAGCCTGCGTGTCCGGAGCCTGTGCTCCGCAACGGGAGAGGCCACAGCAGTGAGAGGCCTGCGTACCGCAAAAATAAAATAAAAATAAAATAAATCCTGATTTTTGAAACTCAATGTAACCTGGTTTTACAGATATGAGGGTAATGGCATGATGTATTATATTCAAAGGAGGTAGAGAAGAGTTAAGAACTGGCAAAAGAGTTTCAACCATCAAGAGTAGCTCCACTGGATGAAAAAAGCATACCCTCAAAGCTTCTAATTATAGGCTAGGCTCTTGAGTTAATGACATTTCTTTACAAGACATGCGATTTATTTTTTTCTGTCTGGAAGCAACACACATTCAGAAATTGAGACGAACATCAATAGAACAAAAGCTGTAGCTCAGCTGTTTGGAGGAAATCAATTCAAACAACTCATAATTTGCTGGGTGACACATCATGAAACATTAAGCTAAGTGGCGGCACCTGGCTTCAGAAGCGTGCTCTCTAGGACAGCTATCAATTTATTCATGCTGAAAAGGAAAGTCTCCCCCTCCCCACCCCGTTCATGTAAAGCTTAAAAACCAAAATGATGATGATATCAAAGGGCTCTAAAAAAAGAGCCTCCCAAAAGACAGTTATCTCTTTGTCTTATTTCGTGCAACTTTCTCAAACAAAGTGAACAATGAGCTATACTAAGGAAATGCTTTGGGACCAGAACTTGTGAGGTTCAGTATGGGAGGCATTCAGTGTGGCACAATATCCGTATAATGGAGGTCTGGTTCACAACCTGGTGAGGTTGCCAGTGAATATGTTTTCACTGGTAACTGGGATTAGAGGAAAAGGAAGCACAAGCACCTCTGTACCTTCAAAATAGCAGGTAGAGAAATGGGCACCGGTTCATCATGATAGGCTATGTACTGTCCCAGAGAAACCAATGAAAGTGGTGTTCTCAGAAAGGGAAAGGGGGAGAAAGCTGACCCTGGGTTGACTGAAAACGATAGTCAATAGGAGTACGCTGTTAGTGACGAAGCAAGGTGCTAAGGGTCATGGAGGAACTTTGGGGAACTGTCAGCACATCACTGGCCACAAGTCCATAGTGAATGAAGACGTACTACCTGGTCAGTTTGAGCTAGTTGAGATGGGAGATATAGAAGAAATAGAGCCACTTTCCTCAAAAAGTATATCATCTAATGGAGACAAGAAAAATCGTGGCTGTTGACTACTTACTATGTGTCAAATAGTGCCTTTCCTGTTATCTTACAACATAATCCCCACAACATCCCACTGAAGTGAGTACTAGTACTCCCTCCATTGTACAGACGAGAAGAATGACGTCAAAATAGGTTGCGCATCTTGTGCAAAATCATTCATCCAGTAAGTTCCAGAGCCAAGATGTGTCCCTTGCTCTTACTCTATGCATTTAATCACTAAAGTAGAGCCAACTGTAAAAAAGGGGATTAAAATGGTGTCAACCACAGAGTTGTGAGGAGTATAAATGTGTTAAAATATGAAAACGAGAGTGTCTGGCATGGAGCCAATGTTCAAACATGGTCAGTTATCACCATCTTTACTGTCAACAGTGTTTCCCTACCTCTTAATGCAGGAATCGTTTTTACAACATCCTTGACAGGTAGTTCCCAGCTCTTGATTATACATCTCCCCAGGGCCAGGAAGCTCAGTACTTCCCAGCTCTTGATTATACATCTCCCCAGGGCCAGGAAGCTCAGTACTTGAGCAAGTGGCTTCATTGTGCAACAGCTGTTATTGTTTAGAGGGATTTCCTTTGATCAGCTGGAATAAACCTTCCTATAACTTTTGCCCACTGGCCCTACTTCTCCTATTGGTAATAACACAGAATAAGCTGACATCCTTTTCCACTTGACATGCCAGATTAAATGTGACAAGAAATAGAGAATCATTTAAGATTTTTGAGCTGGAGAACAACATAAGGAAAGGCAAGTTTAAGGAAGATGTGTCTGATGAGAATAAGTAGAGCTGGATTGGAAAGCGGTGAGAATGGAGGGTGGGATGCCAGTGAGGAGGATATGGCAGTGATCCAGGTCATATGGACCAGGAGAAGAGCAATGGCAGTGAAGATGGAGAAGCTGCACAGATAAAGGAAATCTTTCATGGGGAAATCAGACAGGGCTGGGGACTGGCCAGATATGGGGGATAAATAAAATAAATCTCACTGAAGACCCAAAGTTTACAAACTTAGCGATTCAGAGGAGCTAAGTTGTTTTTGTTTTGTTTATTTGTTTTTGGGGGGATGGGGTGCATTTGGAGGGTGGGAATTTGATGAATTTGGCTTAGAGTTGACAATTAAATAAGCCCCAAAAATCCACTACTTAGAGATAGTTGACTGGCAAGAGATACCTGGGTATGAGATACTAATTTTAACATCATCAATCAGAAGGGTTGAATAGGTTAAACAAACTCGATTCAGGGCTTCAAATGGGAAGGTGAGAATCTGAACATGGTCCAGTAGGTATGGATGGTCTTGTGTGAAACTCTGAAGGACCTGGGATTCTAAAGCCTCTGGCTGCCCTTCCTCCTGGCTGTCCCTTTCTCTTCTTTTGATGGTGTCTGCTTCCTTACCACTTAGGTCTCCCATACCCTTGTCTCCCTCCACTTGCCCTCCTATTTATATTGTGATGAAGGTAAAACTAACTTTAGTGGGTCAAGGTGGTCACGTAGCAAGAACATAAACTAGGAGTCAAGAAACCTGAATTCTCATCTCAACTCTCCCTCTCCTCCTTCTGAATCCCAAAAGGGCCCTAAAGGCCCCTACAGTTCAAAATCAATTTGTGTCCAACCTGTCTGTACTGAACATGGCCCCAGTTCATTGGCTCAGTGCTGTGAAACCATTTCCAGAGTCTCCATTCACCCTAAGGTGCAAAAGACAGCACAGCTTAGTGTATCCTGCTGGAAAGAAAGGAGTAGATACTATGTTTAATGGATAATCCAGAAACAATAGTCTTTGCTCTTGGAATGAAGTCTGATAGAGATATCCAAATACATGTGTACTAGTACAGGTGACCCTTGAACAATGCCGGGGTTAGGGACCTGACCCTCTGCCGAGTTGAAAATCTGCGTATAATTTATAGTCAGACAGTATCTGCGGTTCCTTCATAAGCACTGTTTTGCATCCACCAGACTGTGGTATTTACTATTATAAAAAAAAATCCGCGTGTAAGTGGAGCCTCGCGGTTCAAACCCGAGTTGTTTAAGGGTCAAATGTATAAGGACTCTTTCACCCTCTCCTGATTTCAGCTGAATGGTTCATTGGTGGAACTGGCAAAGATACATTGGGGGAAGACTGCAGTGGCATTGAATAGACTTCTCATACCAAAAACCTAGACTTATCTGTTTGGTGTATATAGTTTATGTACAGATATGTAGATAAGTATAAAAAGGTCTGGAGAGTTATATATAGGACAGTTAACAGCAGTTCCATCTGGGGTGGAGAATAAGATCAGAATGAAGGGACTCACACTGACCTCTAGATTGTCCAGTGTGTGAATTTTTACAATGAGAATCTAGTCCTGCATTAACTTGTATAATATAAAAAACAATAAACATGCTTTTCATTTTTATAAAAAAGACAACTGTTTATTAAATCTGAGAAGCTTCCTCCTCTCTCGTCCCAAGATCACCAGCTTCTCTAGGCTCACAGCCACCTAAGAAACAAAATCAAGAGAAAAGGTGTTTAAAAGTAATGCAAAGAAGAAATGGAGTGTTTCAGATGGCCTCAGGAAGGCTGGCTGGTGGGCTACAGTCCCCAAAGGTTAACCAAGCTATGTTTCAGGCAGTAAGCCAGAGGGGCCTCTTTAACCTCCTCCCACCATTTGACAAGCAAACAAGAGAAAATGTGGCTGGTGTGAGTCCACTGCCGAGGTGGGGAGCTCTTTAGTGCAGTAGTGACAATGCCTTGCTTCCCTAGATCTGGCACATTTCAGAAGCTGCTGACGTGTTGATGCCTGCTAAAACATGATGTGGGAAGAAGAATGAATGTGGGCAAGCTTGGCTAGCCACTCAGAGGGAAATGATCTCATTTCTCCTGCTGGGCAACCCCCAGTTGATGGTAAGTGGAATAGAACAAGGTAGCATTTAAATTCCATCATTATGGTTTTTTTTCTTCAAAGCCACAAGTTTACAGATGATGGCTTCTATTGTTTCTTGAACTCTTTATCATAGCTGTAGCCAGAAAAGGAGAAAGATTCAGAAACACTGTCTTGGCCAGAATTTCATTCTCCTGCTTCTCTTTGGGGAGAATTCCATTATTTTTTTTCAAATGCACAGGGGTGGCCTTTGGCACTTGATATGGTCTTATGTGCTGGCTGGCTGGTTGGAAGTCATGAATATTGGAGCCTTTAATCCATAATCTCTCCCAGTGCAATTTGTCTATGAGATTCCTTTCCTGTCCTGCCAGAGGGTAGTAGAGTTATAATTCATGATCCTGTGATCTTCAACATGGCTTCTGGCATAGTGAGTAAGTTCTTTGTTCTTTTAGGACAGAACTGTCACTCATCACTAAACAGCCCTTCATTTTTTTCCTGAACACTGACTCATAGAATCATAGATTCTCAGGGATGGAAGGAAGCCGAGAGGTCGTCTAATCCAACCCCTTACTAGTTGACTCCAGGCAGTGCCTAGGCATGATGAATTACTTCATGCCCCAAATAAGTAATATTTGGTGAAACGAAAAGGGTGATTTGTGAGGGTCAGAGATGGAACACCTCCAGAAGGACTCCAAAGAGATGCATGTGCTAAAAGGTATGATGTAGGAAAAAGGCATATTTAATAACACTTTTGTTTCTGTGAGATTAACCAGGTACAAACCCAAATTCAAAACTGAGAACCTCCTAATTATATAATAATAGTGAAAATAATGATGATGATGATAATAAAAAAGTAAGAGCAGTTAAAATCAATTAAGATTTTTCTGAACCCTGGTATGGAGCTAAGTTATTCATGTGAATTACATAATCATCAAATCACTCTTTTGAGTCTGATATTATCCTCCATTTTACAGATGAGGAAACTAGGGCTTTAGAAAGGTTTGGAGTGGTTTGCCCAAGGTCATATACCTACCAAGTGGCAGAACTAATACTGGAACCCAGGAGTTAGTCTTTGCCACCAGGCCATCCTACCCTATTATTCTTAAAAGAAGACAGTAACTGTAGAAAATAGTTATCTCCCAGATTTGTCCCCAGCTGCCTGGCTAGCAAGGGGATATGTTTCATAATCTTTTCTCTAGACCCCTTGAGATCCTTCTCAGTTTATAAGCCCAGATTTGAGCTAAAGCAGAAATATTTCTTGCTTCTATCCCTTTACACAGAGGATGTTTTGGTTTCAGCCAAGAGCAGGAGAAATGCTTCTCTGAGCTTTGGTTATCCTACTAGTGCACTTGGAGCAGGTGATACGTTTAAAGGGAAAATAATAGCCTATGGTCCTGGACAGCTGGTTTGAGAGGAATTGAAACCCTACTCTGATCCAAAGAATAAGTACCTTTCATACAAGCTGTCTGCCCAGCTAGTCAAAATCCATAAATCCATCAAAGAGACTGTAGTTTTTTGTCTTAAAATATCTCAAGGATAAGTTTTTCTATTGAATGCGTCTTCCTTTGAATACTAAATTTTTAAAAGTTGGGGTTTTCTTCAAAGTAGTGAGGTGATGGTTTCTGAACAGATACGGGGGAGGCAGAACATTGGCTGCCTCTGAACACAGTTCTCCCGCAGAGAAGGTAAGGATGCCACAGAAATAAATAACCAGAATCACGTGTAATAAAGGGCCCATGCTTTTGTCTCACATTTGTACTTTACCAAATATTCTCCTACATTGTTGCTTCACAACAACCCTGTGAAGTAGGCAAGACATATTTTATTTTCCTAATTTGGTGAGAAAGAAAACTGAGACAGAGTTTACAAGGATCACTCAAACTTATGTGGTAAAATGATGAAAATGACAGGATTAAGATCCAGGGATCTTTTTATCTTGTTCTATCCACATTGAATAGTTCTATACTGATGGATATCATGTTTACAATTTTTTAATCATTATGAAATATCCCTTGCAATTGTATCATCTTCCTTTGGCCTTAAAGATCTTGTTGTTAATAATGTCCTTGCTCTTTGATCTTCATGGGAAATTAGTATATGTCAAAGCATTAGTATATTACAAAGGTGGTAGAATTTCCTGTATCTAATTTTTTTCAAAAAGTCAATATATGGTCATTATCCTCACTAAAGGTTATCACAGCAATAATCTTTAATGCGTTTGTAAATGTGATTGCTTGTACATTTGGAGAGAAGAAGGGGAAATAACGCTAACTGAATATCAACTACATACTGGATACTTTATGTGCATTATCTCTTTTAATGCTCTCAGTAGAGAAAAAGGAAAGTAATACTATTGTCCCACTTTACATTTAAGAAACTGACTCTTTAGAAATGTTAAATAACATGACCAAAGTCCCACAGATATCAAATTGTGAAGCTAGGACTCAAACTGGTGTAGTCTGACTCCAAAGTCCAGGTTTTTAAACAACTGTACACACTGATTTCTAGTAGCTGAAGCTACTTAAATACTAATAGTTCATCTCGAGTGTTTATTATCTACCAACCACTGTGCTAATGACTTTGCCTTCCTTATCCCATTAATTATTAAAACCTGTGAAGTAGGCACTAATATTATCCCCATTTTATAGATGAGGAAACAGACTAATAATATTAAGTAATTTGTCACACAGCTGATAAGGGAAGGAACCAGAATAATTACTATACACCTCTGGTTTTCTGTGTGCCATTCAGACAGTACAGCTTATGAAGTATGAAAAAGGAGTAAAGAACCATTTTGCAGCAATAATGTGAGTTGGAATGTATACGCAAAATCACGTATCAAAGACTCGGGGCCCATGAGAAACATTATTCTTTCATTCTCAAGGTTACTGACTGGTTATAGGGGGTGGGGGCATTTTTTATATGCTAAGAAGCCCTTGGTGAAGACAGAAGCCATTAAATAAATCAGTAAGGTTAAGAACAGAAGTGTCAACTGGGGTACAGTTTATTAATTTGTTGGTTGTGATGACAGCCAGTTCATGAACTTGAGCCCTGACATATATAATCTTTTACTTTGTACTTGTTTTGGAAATTTTATAGACGAAAAGAACTAAAATAATGATGCAGTGAATTGCTATGTAATGACACGTGAGGTATGTTGTCAAAATATGTAAAAGATAAGGTATATACAGACAGACAGGTGTCAGTTGGAATCCCAACTCTACTGCTTCCTAGCTGTGTGATCCTGGTCAAGATATTTGACTTCTCTGAGCCTTAGTCTACTTGGCTTTAAAATGAGGCTAATCATACCTATTTCACAGCGCTGCTGTGAGTCTCTAATGAGTTTAAATATGCAAAGAACCTTGTCCTGAATTTGGCACATAGCAGTAACTCAATATATATCAGTGCCCTCTGCCTTTCCCTTGAGAATCATTATTTCAAATTATCTCCATACAACAAGGGCTTTTTAAGATCTGGAAAATAAACATTTTTGCCTGCATTTATTAGTCATAGTAGTTTCATATTATTTCACCGCTTCTACTTTGTTAGGCAGTTGTGGCTACCCTACACCGTGTGCTTCTTTATAGCATATGCAGAAACTGACACACGCAAAATGGATTACTTTGTGGCTGACAATAAGATTTGCACAAAATTATTGCTGCGTTCTAATTTGTTTACTCTTTTTTTTCTCTCATATTGCTTGGCAGAATTGCCAAAATGGCACTTAGAAAACCAGAAATACATGGGAAAGTAAGTTATCCAAGCAGACACTCAGAATTGCTTGGCGTCCTTTACAACAACTGGCAAATTAACCTTCATACACTGATAATACTGCAGAGTTAAAGGAACAACTGTATGGGTCTCCATACAGCTGTCTTGTTTGCTGGTGCATGTTCCTAAAATAAAAATTAAAAAAAAGAACCATACACATACTAATTGCCTTTTTCCTCCCAACAATCCAGCTACTCAGCCCTTCTTCTTGAAGCCCATTTTTGTAAACACTGTTTTGACCAAGAAGTGTCTGGAGATGGAAGGATGGAGAAAGCTTGTATTGTTTATTGAATATCAGAGGACGTTTCCTTCAAGCGACCTAAGGCATGTGTGAGTGCTATCATAAGAGCCACATTTTAAAGGGGTGAAGTCATCGCAAACGCCACATTAGAAGAGAGTGCTGGTGCCAAAGCCTATCCTCAACAGCATTTCCAGATTTGCTTTTTTAAAAATCCAGAGATTTTTTTTAAAACACATAAATCAAGAGTGAACAAGGCAAAGTTTCAGCAGTTCACTTCCATGCATCGCTACCCTACATCTTGGAACTCAATTTCTTAGCCAGGTTGCCTTTTGGGGCTAAAAGAAGGGAAAACAGAGATGGGGGGAGACAGGGCCAAGGATCCAAAACAGAAAAGGAGCTACACAAAGGTATAATAATCCGTAATCCTAAGCAAGAGAAAGCAGAGGAGATGGAAAGTTATTTAAAATCAGAGAAAGAAGAGAGGAAGAAAAGTTAGTTAAAATAGGCAGATAGCAAAAACTTTTTAACTTCCATTTTTACTGATGAATGCCCTTTAGTCTAGAATTAGAATTGTATAAAGTCAAACAAAGAGCCACAGTTAATTCCCTGGGAGACTCCAATTTCAACTTGGCTTGGCTTTAACAATAAAAAAATTTTGTGCAAATTCAGAAAACAGCACACAAAAAAATTAAAGAATGCAAAAAGCCTCTCCTAGGTGAGCTTGGTAGCCTTACATAAAGGAGAAATGAAAATTTTTTCATGCAATTGCCCTTTACCCCGAAGTTCTACTAACCCTGACTTTTCATGTTTTGTAAAACATCAAATGCAGATTAAATGAGAACAAATCACTGGCATTGGATTCTAGAGAAAATAAAGGCCAATTTTAAATGGTTTTTATTGGTTAGAACTGTTCAGGTGAATTACGGTGCTTAGTAATTGTTCAGGCAAGAAAGTGGGTATAAGCTTTTTCTCTTACCATGAGGCTGTGTACACACTTTGTTCTCTGAGGAAAAAGAAAAACTCTACATATTGAAGAAAGGAGCTGTACTTACATTGGACTTTAGTGGGAGTCTGGCTAATAGAAGTCTGTTCCTTTCTAGGAAATATGAGCAATTCCCAATGTGCAAAGTACATAAACACACATACAGGCATCATGCCCACCCTCTCTCCTTGCCTGCACCTTTTGTCTCCAAACCTAAGGGACCACACACCACCTTCCTTTCATAGGCCCCTGTTTGTTACTCTTAAACATTTCTGGTTTATTCTGGCAAAATCCATATTTAATATTCAAGATTAAAATCAGAAAATATTAGAGCTGGAAGTTATATATACGTAGCTCAGTCAGTTAGCTATTTGCCTGAACCACTTATGTCCCCAGTCCCCCAAATGCTCATCCTTTAAATGATAGGCAAGATTGACACAATTGAAATAGTTTAACTGGCAAATTAAATTTCCTTCCTCTTTTCAGAAAAATATTATTATGTTAAGTTAGGTTTGACTCTACACAGTACTTGTGCCTTAGCTATAATCTAGCCAATTCATTTTAATGACCATTTATGAAAATATATCATTCTAAGTCCTCTTAGGCATTTAGAGGTGAATTGAAAGTACTTATTTCTTAATTTGTTCTTCTCCTATTTCTTATGATCCTGTCTATCCGCCATACACATATACCTAGGAAAGAGGTGAAAAAATGTTACGAGAGGGTGAAGGTGGTGACTGAAAGTTCCCCGGAATGAATGAGAGTGAAAAGAGCTGAGATGCCTTTGAAATGTTCTTTCTCAGGAAAAAAAAAAAATGAGACAGTGGATGTTGTGGACTTGAAAATGGATAGTGATGTTTATATCTCCACCTCTATGTCTTCATAATCCCCTAAAGTTGAATTGTACTGTGCATTCAGGATGGCTAGTTGTACTTTAGTTACACTATCTTTCCTTTGATGATAATCTTCCTAGTGTCTGAATTTCCCCAGATTAAGAGTGAGAACTGGGTTTGAGTTGAACAACAAAGCGGAAGCCATAATACTCAGTAGAATTCGAGGCTGTTTCCAGGGAAGAAAGAGTGGAAAAACACATTAATGCATTTTAGGGTAAAACAGAATACAGTAATATTCCATTTATCCAATCATCTAGCATACAGCCATGTACAGAAAGACCTATAATTTCTCTTGGTAGTAAAAAGTGTGTCACCTTAAGCCCTCTGTGGCTAGATGATTGTGTGAAAAGTGAAAAAGCAGATAAGAAGGGATACATCCAGGTGTGAAAGCGAATGCTGATGGTGGAAAAGGAAAATGTACAAATACCCAGGGTCCAAGCTTAGCACACTATGGTTAACTATGGAGAGGAGCAACAGCTGGTTAGTCCTCAAGGGCTCAAGGGTATCACCGAGTAATACCTGGTGTGATAATTACATTTAGGGGCTGCTTCTGCCCTCCTCAGGTATCATACTTAGGCCTAGGCAGTTACCATCCTGTTGTGTGAGCTCTCCCCTCCATCAGCTCCAAGTTTCAAGGGAGTATATGAACTGAAACATCTTCCCTTCACTTAGGCCAGTGTTCACTTTCAGGCAGTTTTCCATGACTGCCTCACCACTCAAAGATGGGTTAGGTCCCTCCTTATATGTTCTCACTGCACCCTGAAGTTTCATTCAAAGCACTTATCGAAATTGTAACTAAATAAGTATTTGAGCAATTATTTTATTAACCCATAAGTTCATTCATTGGCACATATTTATTATTTATCTACTCTGAGCTATGTATCGTGCTAGGCACTGGGGTATAACAGTGAACCCCGATATGGGCCCTGCTCTCATGAAGCATCAGAGGACACTGTGACTAATTGCATAATTCATTACTTAGGCATATTTATTTCAAGACAATCTCTTGAAATAGACAGGAAACTTGTTTATCTTTCTCGGTCTTGGAGGGTTCTTAGTGGGACGCTCCAGTTCAAATAATCTCTTGGGCTTCTGAGGTAGGCCATGAGACGGTTCCCGTAAGTTTTCAGAAGGCAACATACCAGGCCCCCCGGGCCAAGGGAGTAGACCAGAGTTGGCTTCCAGAGTTCTAGAGGTTCAGTGGGTCAGGGTCCTAAGCAAGATCTGTCAGTGAGGGTTCTGACAAGGGAAACCATGCCTGGAATCTGGAATTTACTGGGCCCTGACCTGTTGCACTTCTAAATTCTCAAGATTGACCATGGGGCCCGGGGGTCTTAAAAGCAGTAGTTTTGCAGTATTTTAGGGCCTCAGGACAGATAAGAGGACAACTTAAACAGCTACACAGGAAGAGTTCAGAGCGAACAAGTGTGGACTCCCAAGAAAATAAAAGGAAATTTGGATAAATCTTAGAGCATGCTGAGGCTTAGGTTCTTTTTTTTCTTTTAATTTTATTTATTTTTGGCTGCTTTGGGTCTTTGTTGCTGCGGGTGAGCTTTCTCTAGTTGCGGCGAGCGGGGGCTACTCTTTGTTGCGGCGCGCGGGCTTCTCATTGCGGTGGCTTCTCTTGCTGTGGAGCACAGGCTCTAGGCGCACGGGCTTCAGAAGTTGTGGCTCGCGGGCTCTAGAGCGCAGGCTCAGTAGTTGTGGCACATGGGTTTAGCTGCTCCACAGCTAGGCTTAGATTCTGAGGTTCACCAGAAGTGGCTTTCTTCTCTTGGCAATTCATTATCTAGCACTAGGTCAAATGGGGACCAGCTGACTGCATGGCATCACCCTTCATTAATTTAATAAAATTCTTTTTTTTCTTTTTTGCTTTTCTAGTTTGTTTATTTTCACATAGCAAGGCTATGGAAATAAGCAGTTTTAGTGTTGCTTAAATGGCTCAGCATTGTCAGAGCCAGCATTTCTGTCTTTTCCTTCATGTTGCAATACTGCTGCTCCAGCTCCAGCTCTTATATCACATCACTCACTCAGGAGGCAAGAATAAGCAGAATCAGCAGGGTAAACTATATTTACCCTGTGTATCAAGGATGCATGATCTTTCTCAAAACCACATAGTAATGTTATCATTTATGTCTAACTTGTCAGACTTTTTCATGTGAATGACCCTAGCTACATATTAGGTTGGAAAAGTGTGTAATTCACTTTTCCAGCCTCTTTAGTGTAAGGCATCAAGAAAGAAGGTGGGGCTTCCCTGGTGGCGCAGTGGTTGAGAGTCTGCCTGCTAATGCAGGGGACACGGGTTCGTGCCCCGGTCCGGGAGGATCCCGCATGCCGTGGAGCGACTAGGCCCGTGAGCCACAACTACTGAGCCTGCGCATCTGGAGCCTGTGCTCTGCAACGAGACAGGCCGCGATAGTGAGAGGCCCACACACCGCGATGAAGAGTGGCCCCCGCTCGCCACAACTAGAGAAAGCCCTCGCACAGAAACGAAGACCCAACACAGCCAAAAATAAATAAATTAATTAATAAACTCCTACCCCCAACATCTAAAAAAAAAAAAAGAAATGCTCTATTTAAAAAAAAAGAAAGAAAGAAGGTGAATGGGATTGGCAGTTGGGTCAGCCTAATTTAATAAAATTCTTACTGTCACCTTTGCTCATCCAGAAATGATTCCTGATTTCAATCACAGGTAAACTTAAATTTGTAACAAGAATATTACTAGCAGCCCCAGAATACAATGGAAAGTTCCAGGATCATGAACTGTCCATTTACATCCTGAACTGGGGTAGTTCTCAGGCTACATATGGTATTTTTAAAAATTCAAAGATAGATTATTGTTTTTATTATTACAAAAACAACACATGTTCCTATATAAAAATCTGGAATATCAGAAAAACATGAGGGAGAAAACAAAAGTCCTATCTCCCAGGGATAATCACTATTAACATCTCAGTATATATTGTTCTAAACACTTTTCCTGTGGTATATGGCATAGTATAGCAGGCTCAGTGTACAGTGAAACCCAAGGTCCAAGTAACTTTTCTCTTGCCAGGACTCTCATCTACAGTCTCTTTGACTCAACATCCCTTTGGGGCCCTGAGAAACAGACTTTAAATGAAAGAGCTGGGCTGGAGATATCAATTTGGGAGTCATCAGCCAAGGTGGTGGCAGAGGCAGTAGGAAGCAATAGGATCTACCACTTAGTATGTATCAGGTGCTGTGCTAAAGTAATATTACATACATTCTAGCTGATCCTCACAGGAACCTCTTGAATCTGTACTGTCTCCATTTTACAAATGAGGGAACTGAAATTCAGGGGGAAAATGTGATCTATTCTCTGCTTTCTTTTTTTTTTATTAATTTTTATTGGAGTATAGTTGCTTTACAATGTTGTGTTAGCTTCTACTGCACAGCAAAATGAATCAGCTATACATATACATATATCCCCTCTTTTTTGGATTTCCTTCCCATTTAGGTCACCACAGTGCATTAAGTAGAGTTCCGTGTGCTATACAGTATGTTTCCCTCAGTTGTCTATTTTATACATACTATCAATAGTGTATATGTGTCAATCCCAATCTCCCAATTCTTCCCACCCCACCCCTTTCCCCCTTGGTATCCATACATTTGCTTTCTACATCTGTGTCTCTCTTTCTGCTTTGCAAATAAGGTCATCTATACCATTTTTCTAGATTCCACATATATGCATTAATATACAATATTTGTTTTTTTTTTCTTTCTGACTTCACTCAGTATGACACTCTCTAGGTCCATCCACGTCTCTACAAATGACCCAATTTTGTTCCTTTTTATGGCTGAGTAATATTCCATTGTATATATGTACCACATCTTCTTTATCCATTCCTCTGTTGACGAACTTTTTTTTAAACCACTTTGCTGAGGTATGATTGACATGTAAAAAGCGGTACATAATTAATATATACAACTTGATGAGTTTGGGGATAAGTATACTATACCCGTGAAGCCATCACCACCATACAGACATAGTCATCACCTCCCAAGGTTTCCTCCAGATCTCCCTATTTTAGGGTCAGCTGATTAGCAACTTAGTTACATCTGCAAAGTCCCTACACAGCTGTACTGAGATTAATGTTTGCTTAAATAACCAGTGGATTGAAATGTTAGGGAAACATCTTTAAAATTTTCCCTACCATAGGTGATTTTCCCCAGGGTCATACAACTAATTAAGGGGCAGACCTAGGATTAGAATGCATCTAATTCTGGATTCAAAAGAGTTTGCTGTGTGTAACTTTTAATTCTTTTTTAAAAAAAATTAATCAGGGACTTCCCTGGTGGTCCAGTGGTTAAGACTCTGCCTTCATTGGAAGACAGGGGACACGGTTTTCGATCCCTGGTCAGGGAAGTAAGATCCCACATGCTGTGGGGCAACTAAGCCCACATGCCGTAACTACTGAGCACACGGGCCACAACTAGAGAGCCTGCATGCCACAACTACAGAGCCCATGCGCTCTGCAGCCCGCACACCACAACTAGAGAGAAACCTGCACACTGCAGCAGAGGATCCTGCATGCCGCAATGAAGATCCCGCATGCTGCAACTAAGACCCAACGCAGCCAAAAATTAAATAGATAACTGAATAAAAAAATTAATCAAGAAAAAGGAAGCTGGATGACATTTTAAGAAAGAATATACAAAGAAAGAGCAGAGGGCCAGGGCCAAATATGTTGGGAACACCTGGCAGAAGGTTTTGTAGAAAGTAAGTTCAATAAATACTTAAGTTACTTTACTCAGCTATACATCACCTATTGGAGCCACTCTTCTAGGCCATCACCCCTAACTGTTTTCTTAAAACCAGGATAATTTTGGAATCTAAAAATGTCGAGCTCATAGAAACAGAAAGTAGAATGGTGGATACCAGGGGCTGGGGGTGGGGGAAATGGGGAAATATTGGTCCAAGGGTACAAACTTCCAGTTATAAGATGAATAAGACTGGGTTGTGATTATAGTTAATAATATTGTATTGTATACTTGAAAGTTGCTAAGAGACCAGATCTTAAATGTTCTTACAACAAAAAAGAAATGGTTATTATGTTATGTGATGGAAGTATTGGCTAAGGCTATGATGGTAATCATTTTGCTATATATGTGTATCAAATCAACATATGTACAACTTAAACTTATACAATGTTATATGTCAATTATATCTCAATAAACCTGGGTAGGGGTGCGAAAAAATTCTGGAATATTCTTGATCATTTACACCTCCCAGTGAAATTTAGAGTCAGTTTACCAATTTTCAATTAAAAAAGAAAAAGGAGAATTCTAAATCATAATACTCTACAAGTCATCAGCATGAAAACTAGCTTTAAAACTAAAATCATTCTAAACCATTTACCTATACATGCATATGGCTCCAGTGAGGCATGTTCACGTCCTTGCAGTCTCCAAGCAATGGCAAATGATTCTGTCAGCACCTGGGACAAGCAAGGTGTCACTATTGCATCTCCATCTGCCCTCAGACTGCAGGAGTGATCTACTGTGGTGAGGGGCCCTCTCTGCCCCCATCTGGCTTTGGGAAAAAGCTTGTCACCTTTGATCAGATTAAGATTTCATCAAGTGCCTAGGTATTTGTAGGATATGCTTTGGGTTAGCCTTTTGGCCTCTGATTTGGGATACTTAGGAATCTGATTTAAATCTGTAGATGGTGAACAAAGGGCAAGGTAGAGGCAAGTAGATACCACAGGGGGAAAAAAAAAGAGTCAAACACTGGAGGTGGCAAATTAGTGTAGGCTCAGAAAAATTGGAGGATTTTTCTCTTACTTTGAAATAAAAAGCAATTAAAACTCCCCCAATCAATTCAGTCTCTTCCTTTGCCTCTATACCACCACCTCCCCAGCCCCAGCCTTCCCTGCCAACACATTCACATGCACACATACACTCCCATACACATATGTGCACAAAAGAATGCAGCACTAAGTTCACTGAGAGTAAGAAAAGGGAGGAGTTCAGGACTAAAAGGTTGTTGAAGACCCTTTGAGGCACCCTGAGACAGCCGTAAAAGCAGTCCAGTAGGCGATGGAACCGAGACCAGTCCCTCTCAACCAGGAGTAATGACTCAGTGCCACAGGGTTTCTGTTTTAAGGTCAAAATTTGTGCATGCCCATAACCCTGCTGACTTCAATATGGCCATTTGCTCAGACCTATAAATCCTTTATTTCCCTAAGAAATTCCATCAGTTAAAAAGCCAAATACTTGGCCCTTATTAGATCCAGACCTTCATCTATATTTTCAAGGACATGTCTGCCCTTTTGGGTTTAGTTTGCTAAGCCTTGGTCTAACTTCAAATAGGAATAAAAGGGATATAAATATAGGAAACAGTTAATTTATTCATATTCTGCCTCTGTTTAGAGGGTGGATGGGGATAACTACATAGCACAATTTTTTAAAGCTATTGATTCACTAAGACAAGTGATTCAGAATTATAGTTCCCTTTCTTATCTCCAAGAAACTTATAGTACAGGACAATTCAACAAGTGTCTACTTGGTGCCTAGCATAGGAGGAAAGTAATATAGCAGAAAGAAAAAGGGCTTTAGTATCATAAGACCTGAGTTTGGACAAGATAGCCAAGCTCCTACCCTCCATTTTCTCATTTGAAAGTGGGGTTAATAATACCTACTTCTGGAAGATTTCTTGTGAGATTAAATTATATATAATATATATATATATAATATCACTATATATTATATATAACATCACTACATATATTATATATATCAGTATATATATTATATATATATAATGTCACTATATATAATATAATATATATATAATATATATAATGTCACTATATATATAATATATATATAATATCACTATATATATAGTATCTGGAAAACGAAGGGTGTTTGATAAGGTATAAGTTGTAAGTTTTGTAACTTCCATGCCGGGATGAATTTGTATTTTAAATATACCTTAGACTTAATCCAAAGGCATAAATGTCTTGAGGAGTCATTTCAGATCCCTCAAAGAAGCAAAGTGGCAAAAGAATTTGAGAGACCCAGGCCCCATCAGGAGCTTTGGAAATTGCACTCCAGTGGCCCCCAAAACTAGGTCTTCAATTTGTCCGCTAAAAACCCACTTAGGGACTGAAATAATTAGGGAGCTGCTGCTGGCATTAGCTTTGTATAAATGGGTATTTCATAGAGATATGGTACTCCCAACAAATTGTCACAGGATACCATATACTTTCATCTGGGGAAAGCTTGCTGAGAAGCAATACAAATAATAATAGTGACCATTCGTTCAGCACTTACATTGTGCCTGAGACTGTGTTAACAAAAGTATTTCTATAACTATTTTCACATGCATTTGTTTTATCTCACTAAGAATATTCTAAGCTCTTTGAAAACTTTGCGTCCCCTTCATTGCCTAGTACAGTGTAGAGTGTAATGGAAGAACAAAGGCTATGGATTATGATGCTGAACTACTAACATTTATTGATTTGTTACCATAAGCCAGGCAGTATATTAAAGTGCTTTTACATGCTTTATCTCCTTCAGTTCTGTAAATAACAGATGAATTAGGTACTAATATTATCCCTATTTTACAGATGGAGGCATTGGGTCTTGAAGGTTAGGTTATTTGCCCAAGGTCACACAGCTGTAAGTGGCTGAGTATGGATTCAATCCAGGTCTGTGACTCCAAAAACCATTCTATTCCACTGTATTACTTCCAATCTTGGCTTTAACATTTATCTCAGGCAAGCTATTTAAGTTTTTAAGGTACATCTGTAAAACTGAAGTCATGATTCCCACTCTCATCAAAACAGAACATTGTGAAGTCATCATTTTGACCCTGAGAGTAGTCCTGGAATATCTAATTTCATAATTTCTCACAGATTAAATCACAAATAAATATAAAACTTTCCTTTTTATCCAATTCATATTAAATATTACTGGTAAAAGCTAGCATAAAATAAAGCTGAAAAAGGCACTAACTGTACTTGATTAAAAATTATTATAGATGAAAATTAAGAATAACATCTTTTCAGTGAGAAAGTGAAAAAATTGACCTGATAAATTAAGACTTGGTAGAACTTATCAAGACAAAAGAAATAAAATGGAAAATGGATAAAAACACGCTAAGAAAAATATGTCATTAACTTCAAATCGAAGAGAATGAAATATTGTAAAATATAGATCTATAAAGTATGACCCAGACAAACTGGACTGTGTAGAAATAACGGCCATAAAAGTAAAACTACATATGCACAAAAATAAATTTGATTATAACCATTATGAAGAAACTGATTCTGACAAAAATAATTTAAGGAAGTTAAAAGTGAAAATGGAACACTTTTACATATTTTAACTTCAATGCATAGAAAAATTGATAAAAGAAATAGAAGAGCTTAGTGGTGTTCTCTCCAGAAAATAATGAAGTAAATTAATCAATGTTATTATAATTAAGAATCATTATAGCAAAATGTTTTAAAAAGTGTGGACTCTGAAACCAGACTATTCCAGCTCCACCACTTACTTAACTATAATCTTCAGTCAGCAGCTTAACTTCTCTGTACACCGATAACCTCATCTGTAAAATTGGAATAAAAATAGTATGCACCTCATTAGGCCCTTGCGAGGAGTAAAGATAGTATATATATATATATATATATATATATATATATATATAAAACCCTTAAAAGAGGGCCTGGCAGATAGTAAGTGCTATATAAGCATTAGCTACATATAAATCTTTCCTTTCTCATTGATTAATTCCAGGGCCCTGCATTGCTTAATATTGGATCATGATCATTGCATGACAAGTTGCTATAGAGCCATTATGATATGCCTGCAGTTGAAAGAACTAATGTGTTATCAATGACTAAAAGTCCCAAGCTTGATAAGCAAGTTTCAGGTTGCTTCAATTGCCAGAACTAGATTGTTTTGCAATGTTTATAGGAAAGTAAGCTGGTAGTTTTTCAAGAGTTTCCTGCAATGCTTAAATGTAGACTATTTTTTCTCTATTGTTGGGGAGGTGTGTTGGTAGTGTTTGTAGATAGGAATTGGTCTTCATAAAAAAAATATATGTGATTTACACACATATATATTCAGACTATAAAGTTGCCGTTTTATTCAAAGATGCTGAGTCTGAACACATTTCTACTATGTATTTCAGTATTCTGCTTATCTTGATTCCTTTGTTTCTAGATTGAAAAGTATGTGTCGCCCTCAATAATTCATTCTGGTGTTTAATGCTAATTACGTAGAGATGTTAAAGCCTGGGTGGGTTGGGAGGGGAAAATCCAGTAAAAAATAGGCTAGAAAATATCTTCCCTTCACCACCAGTTTTTTTTTTTAACCCCATAGTGAAAGTTTTCAGACTTTTTATTTTCCCCTATCCTAGAAGTTTTTTTATCCTCAATATTTACTGTCAGCCTCTCTTTTGCCCTTTCCCTCTTTACAGCCCAGTTTTCAGGCTCAGTTCATTTCCCATTTCCTCCCTCCTTTAACTAATCAAGACACTGAGTTCACATTGCATTCCTGATCATGACCATGAAAAATTTAGACCTCATTATTTGTACTGGTCGTTGGGTCATGTGTTCTCTTAGCCTACTATTCTCAACCACTGGAATTACCTAGGGAGCTTTAAAAATGCTGATGCCTGGGCCCCACCCCCCAAATTCTTATCTAGTTGGTCCTAGCTGCAGCCTGGAGATGGGGATTTTTAAAAGCTCCCCAGGAGATCTTAATGTGCAGCCAGTGTCGAGAACCACAATTTTAGTCCATCATGAAAGTAAGCTCCTTTATAATAGAGAATGTTTTCCATTAGCAGCCCTCAAGCTTGTTCAGATGTTGGTATATCTGCAAGTTATGGTGCTCTTTGAAGAGCACTATAAAATATGGATGTATTTGATTGATTCATGTAAATGAAGAACAATTTAGTGGCAAAGAAACTACTGTGGTTTGAGTATAAAATATAAAAGCACAGCCCTGAGCACATGTAACCAAAACAAACTTTTGAACTAAACATGATTGGCTGGTTCCCAGTCTCCCCCTAATATTCTTTGGCTTCTTGTTCTGTCATCTGTTAGCATTCACTAACAGTGTAGCCCTAACAGGTATCAAAGTTTTAAACAAAAATTATGAGCCAAAAAAAAAAAGTGATTGAATTCAATCTTTTTGCTTTCTTTTTCCTGCAAAATGAGAAAAGCCTACTACTATTGGATTTTTAGTGTTAAAATACTTCCATTCTGCTTGCAGAATACCCAACACAATAATAGTTGCTGACATTTATTAAATTCTTATTATATAGCAGATGCTCTGCTATATACATTATAACTTATATATGTTATATATTTATAAAGCATATAAATTATCATTTCATACAGATAGTTTTTGTTGAAAAGGGATGAATGCTATACTAAAAGTGTTTTATTTATAAATAACTTGTCTGAAGTAGACCCTTTAGATCTCTTTATGAAGTGAATTTGCATTTTATTAATAACAATGGCATGTACATGAATTTGTAAATGGTAGTAGTTGTACATGTAAGATATTATTTATTTAAATAAAATTTTTGGAGTCCTAGAAATAATTCCACAGTTGGTTAGTAATAGGCCTACAGGTTGTAAAGTAAATGTTGAATGGCAAATTTGTAGGCTGTGATCCGCTGTATAATGGCCCCTAAAATATCCAGGTCCTAATCTCTGGAACGTGTGAATGTTAGCTTATATGGCATAAAATACTCTGCAGGTGTGATTAAATTAAGACTCGAGGTAGGGAGAGTAGCCTGGATTATCCAGGTGGGCCCTAGATACAATCACATGTATCCTTATAAAAGGGAAGCAAAAGGAGATTTGACATAGAAGAAGAAAGGCAAGGTGACGACCTCAGCAGAGGGTGAGAGACAGACACAGACAGAAGGAGAGATATTTGAAGATACTACGTTATAGTCACTGTAGATGGAGGAAGGAGACACAAGCCAAGGAATGCAGCTCTAGAAGCTGAAAAAGGTAAGGAAACATTCTCCACCTAGAGCTTCCAGGGAGCACGGCCTTGCCGGTGCCTTGATTTCAGCCCAGTGAAACTGATTTTGGACTTCTGTCTTTCAAAACTGTAAGAGCATAAATGTGCGTTGCTTTAAGTCACCAGGTTTCTGATAATTTGTTACAGCTGCCATAGGAAATTAATACAGGGTTGTTCTCCACTTACATATTGTCAGCAAAAATGAAGGTCATGACTTTAGGTATAGGCCATTACTACAGTTTAAAAAAAATGTAGAGGGACACTTCAAAACCAAGGAAATGTTGACTGAACCTATTGCTTTGTTTTTAAATTGATGTGGTATACAGTGGAAAACTGTGTTTATTTCTAATGTAGAAACCATTTTAATTGAACAGTCTTTGAAGAAATTTGGCTCTATTTTTAGATAATATCCACCCCGCCCCAAATGTGCCAAACGAACCCCATCTGTATGGTTTACATAAGGAAGTGTACTTTTTAAAAGGATGTTTTGGAGAAAAATGACTAAAATCCTTACGTGGTTGTTACATTTCAACTAAATTCTTTATAGAAAAATTAGAAAGCACTAATATATGGATTATCAACTGTGTTAAGTTAAACAAAGAGCCTGTTAGACCGAGGAGGCTCTAATACCTTAGCAGCCGATGTAAGCAAACCGAAACCTAAGCCTGTAAATGCCTCAAGGTTAAGAAATCAGAACCTAAGGGCAACCAATCACAACCAGCCAATGAGGCTTTTCCAAATAAGGCAAACACTTAAGTTATAGCTACTCAAGTAATTTCCTTGCTTTGCTTCTGTTACCGAACGGCACTTAGGTCCCTTTGCCCGCATGCAGCAAAGTCAATCTACCCTGGGTTGTGGTGAAAGAAGGTGCAGTGCTTATCGCAGGGTGACAAAGCAAGGAACCCACGTAGCCAGTGCTTAAAAGCCCTGAACTCCGCCTAAGGCTCTCAGGGAAAGGTTTTTAAAGACGGGTGGGGGAGGGGAGTTGTGAGGTGCGTGACCAGCTCGTGAACATTCTTCTGATTGGTTGGCGGTGAGGTCATCGGGAGTCAGCATCATCAGCCTTCTGGTTCCAACCAGTCTGGGGTCTCCGTGCTTGTGGGCGGCGTACAGTTAACTTCTTCCACCTGGTGGGGGTTTCCGTATCTGCAAAACAGCTCAGAGGACAAGGCTCAGAATATTATCTCTAGCCCATAAGGAGGAGCTAAAGGTCCTTGACTTTGTTTAATGGCCAAACTATTATTATGTTGTCTTGCTTGACTGTTTTCCTTTCTTTCTGCATTTTCTCACTTCTCTGATTAAATTTACTCTTTGGAACTTGAGGAAGGCCTAGGAGGTAATGTTTTTCTACAGACAAGAGGCAGGTGGAGGATATTGGGGGGCGGGGTTTCTGTTCTGCGAAGGCCCCATAGGGTCTTCCTGCTCGGTTACGCTTCCACCTTTTCTCTATAAAAGTCTTTTCCTTTGCTCCTGTCAGTGGAGCGCTCCTAACCACTTTTTATGGTTTGACACTGCCCAATTCGGATTGAGTTTTGCTCAAATAAACTCTTAAAATGTTTAATACACCTCAGTTTATCTTTTAACAGTTCTTTGCTTATAAGTGTGCTTATGAATCAGATAGGTTATCAAGACTTGAATGACTCAATTTTATCAGATTAGCCATTCAACTAAGAATTTGGCATTTTTCCCATACTGTATAAAAGAGGGCAAAATGGAGGGCACTCACATCCTGGTAATGACTGGGTGGCAGAATCATCACATATTCGACATCACTTAAATTTTCTGGAAGATAAGCTCACTTTATCTAGAAGTCAACATGGATATTGGTGTGTGATTTGTAATTAAAAAAGGGGAGTCCATGTGAAGAATACAAAAATAAAACATCATTTAATGAAGCAGGTGGTTTCTCGGCAAGAGTTGTTGCAGTTGGGCTGGGGAGTGAAACTTTATTTTTCAAAAAGCTTGGGTAACTCGCAAATGACTGACCCCATTAAGGGTCAGTTTAATGACCACTATAGAAGGCTAATCAAAATAAACAACTATCCCTACAAGTATGAAGCCATAAATTCTCTATCATTGAGTCTATGTTTTGCAAAAGAAGAAAAATCTGAATTTTTCTTTTGGAAGGTTTTTGTTTTTTCAACAGTATGCACTCTGGAGACTAATTATCTGCCTTTGTTTCCTGGTCACAAATAGGTTCTAAGCTTCCTCTTTGTTTTAAAGTCATTTTGTAGCATTTATTTGTTTTTTAGCCATGAATACAAATAGTAGAGTAAGGATATGTAAGCATTATATAAGCAGTAAGGATGAAAAGTAATTTGCTACACATGAAGCTCATGTGTCATTTCAAGCCACTAAAGCTTATTAAAAGCAAATTATTTGCCCTTTCTAGGTCCACTAAAATCACTTTCACCAAAGTGGTCTTAGAGTAGCATAGTTACTAAATTAGATACTGCTGAATTAGTAAGTTTATACTCCCCCAAAGAGTATTTAATAACTCAGCACATCTGCAATTTCTAAATTACTGCTCTTATAAACAAACACAGAGATAACTGGAGGCGACAATCTAACAGCTCTCTAGACGGTTGTCTATTCCAGTTCACCACTGGGTGTTATATTTATGGGGATTCTTTATATCATGTAACTTGATACGGGAATAAAAAGGTGACAGTAGCAGAAGGTAGTAACAAGGTCTCTGGCTTGCATGATAGGAAGCTTGGGTGCTGTCTGTCTAGTGAGGGCCCCTGAAATGCATAGCTAGCCTCAGAAAATCTGGAGCATCAGTGCTGAGAGCCAAGAATCCTATTTAAGTTAGTACCCATCAGGCCTCTTCGGAATAAAACAGAAGATGACTTTTTGACTGACAGTAGGTACCTGTGACACGGAGATTAAGACCCTTAAACAAAGGAATGTGACCATAGTTGCCCCACCTTAGGGAACGTGGAGAGTAGTGTCGAGAATGATCAAGAAGCCCCAAAATAGATTAGGGTTAGGGAGCCTTGTCACAGACATTGAGTTTCATTTGCAGGGATTGTTTTCCAGTAAGATCCAAGTGGCTGTCATTCAAATACCTATGATAGGGGTTGGCAAGCTTTTTCTGTAAGTGACCAGATAGTAAATATTTAGGGCTTTGGGTGCCTAGAGATAAAATTGAGGATATTATGTAGGTGTTTATAATAAAGAACAAATTTTCACACATTCAGTATTCAATAATAGTGACTGAGGGCAGATCTTCTCATTCAGAAAAATTCCAATCTTGGCCCAAACTCAAACATTTCAATAAAACTTTACCACTGTCAAGCCATAGAACTTCAGTGTCATAGGGCAGTCAGGATATTGTTTCTACTTTTGAAAAAAATTCATGGTATTGTCAATGGCTAAGTCCAGGAGAGGAAGTTCACCACTGACACTACTGGTTCAATAACACATGATAAGACTTGCATATTTTCCGCAAAGTACCTTCTGATAAATAATGCAATGAATGACCATAGGCTATAAGCACCTTACATTTTCATAAGTCTTGAAAATTTCAACTAAGCTGTTTTTTCTGTTTCACATGTATCTTTATCAGTTGTAACACATCTTAGCATATTCTACTTCAAGTTGTACTGAATTAGTGTTTTCTCAACTTTGAGAAATACTCTTTGAAAATACTCTTCTGTAGCTGTTCCACGCAGACTATTCATAGGGCCTAATTCTTCAAACATTTCAAACTTAGCCTCCTCAAATGAACAATTAAGCAGTATTGATGACATCTGTCAACTCATCAAGAACCAAGGAAAACCACTCAAAATCATTTGCTTGTTTTTAATTGACTATTGGTGTTGCTCCCACTGTCCTCAACTCTGAGCATCTGTTCTCACCAAAAGGCTAATAGTTTTAAACAAGTTTATTTTCTCTAGACACATTTCTTTAGCTACTGCAATCAAACATTTAATTAAGCCACCATCAGTAAATGGCTTTCTTTGCTTGGCTAAGAAGTGAGCCACTTGGCAACTTACTTTGGCAGCCTTGTTTTTATTTATTATTTTTGTGAAGAAACTCTGCTGTGATGAGATATTCCATTTTAAATGTTCCAATTTTTCTGACCATTGCTTTCCTGTGAGTTGGGAATATTGTAATGAGTGTTTAGTCTGGTAATGATGACATGTTTTATTCTTTTAGCACAGCTCTAGTGTCAATGCACAATAAATACAATACTTTGCTATCCACTATGGACTGTATTGCATTGCTCCAAAATTCATATATTGCATCTCTAACCCCTAATGTGATTGTATTTGGAGATCCGGGCTTTTAGGAGGCAATTAAGGAGGTTATAAAGGTGAGGTCCTAATCCTATAAGATTGTTGGCCTTCTAAGAAGAACTGAGAGGGAGATCTTTCTCTTCACATGCATACATAGAGTAAAGGCCATGTGAAGACATGGAAGGCAGCCATCTGCAACCCAAGGAGAGAGCTCGCAGCAGACACTGACCCTGCTGGCACCTTAATCCTGGGCTTTCCAGCCTCCAGAGCTGTGAGAAATTAATTTTTCTTGTTTAAGCCACACATCTTATCATGTTTTGTTATGGTAGCCCGAGCTGACTGATACACCATCTAACTAGGTAACTCCAGTGTGCCTTAAGATCATAACAATCAGATCACTTTCCTTGGACTTCCCTAGTGGTCCAGTGGTTAAGAATCCACCTTCCAATGCAGGGGCTGCAGCTTCCCCTGGTCAGGGAATTAAGATCCCACCTGCTATGGGGCAACTAGAGCACACTCATGCTGCAAGTAAGACCCGACACAGCCAAATAAATAAATAAATAAATATTTAAAAGTTAAAAAAAAAAGATCACTTTCCTTTTCTCATTTTGACATGAGTATGCACTGGTAATCTTTTTTCTTTTTCTTTTTAATTGGGATATAGTTGTTTTATAATGTTGTGTTAGTTTCTACTGTACAGCGATGTGAAGTAGAATTCCCTTGGTAATTTTTTTACAAGGTGCAGTATGAAGATAGGCATAACGCTTTAAGTGCCATAGAGTTATAAATGTGTCACTGTGATTTATAGGATTTATAGTGCACTAAGCAACAATGTGCAGAGGTGAGAGAACCACATTTGGTCTTTGTTGCAACTACTCAGCTCTGCTGTTATAGCTCGAAAGCAACCATAGGCAATGCACAAATGAGTGAGTGTGCCTGTGTTCTAGTATAATTTTATTTATGGGCATTGAAATTTAAATTTCAAAATTTTTACATGTCAGGAAATATTTCTTTGATTTTCAACCATTTAAAAATATTTAAAACCTTACTAGAAGAAAACATAATGGAAAAGTTTATGACATTGAAGTTGACAGTGATTTCTTAGACATGACACCAAAAGGGCAGGCAGCAAAAGTATATGTATATAGGCAAATAGGACTACATCAAACTAAATTTCTGTGCATCAAAGGACACAATCAACAGGGTGAAAAGGCAACTTATGGAATGGGAGAAAATATTTGCAAATCATATATGATAAGGGGTTAATATCCAGAAAATGTAAAAAGTGTCAACAACTCAACAACAACAAAAAAACCAATTAAAAAATGGGCAGCAGACTCGAGTAGATATTTCTCCAAAGATGATATACAAATGGGTAACAAGCATGTGAAAAGATGTACAACATCACTAATCATTAGATAAATGCAAACCAAAACCATAATATCACCTCACATCTATTAGGATGGCTACTATCAGAAGAAAAAAAAAACGCAGAAAATAATATGTTGACCAGGATGTGGAGAAATTGTAATCATTGTGCACTGCTGATGGGAATGTAAAATGGTGCAACTACTATGGAAAACAGTATGGTGGTTCCTCAAAAAATTAAAAATAGAACTACCATATGATCTAGCAATCCCACATCTGGGTACATTCCCAAAATAATTGAAATCAGAGTCTCAAAGAGATAGTTGCACACCCATGTTCATAGCAGCATTATTCACAATAGCCAAGTAGTGGAAGCAACCCAAATGTCCATGGATGAATGAATGGATAAAAAGTTTGGTGTATACATGCAATGGAATATTATTCACCTTTTTAAAAGGAAGGAAATCCTGTCATGTACAACATGGATGAAAATTGAGGACAGTATGCTAAGTGAAATACGCCAGTCACAAAAGGACAGTTAATGATTCTACTTATGAGGTATATGAAGTAGTCAAATTCATACAAAGTAGAATGGTGGTTACTAGGAGCTGGGTGAAAGGGGAAATGGAGAGTTGTTTAATGGGTATAGAGTTCAGTTTTTCAAGATGAAAAAGTTCTGGACATCTGTTGCACAACAATATGAATATACTCAACACTACTGAACTGCACACTTGAAAATGGTTAAGATGGTAAATTTTATGTCATGGTTTTTTTTTAACCACAATTAAAAATAAAAGAAAACATACTTGGATTGTGTGCCGTATAAAAACACAGTAGGCCAGACTTGGTCCACAAGTTGTAGTTTGCTGACCCTTCCTTTTTGGCCCAGCCCCAGGATGGTTCTCCCGGGTTCCATGCCTGATGGAACTATATGAGAATCACGTATCAGGGTCTTCACTGGTGGTGCAGTGGTTAAGAATCTACCTGCCAATGCAGGGGACACAGGTTCAAGCCCTGGTCCAGGAAGATCCCACATGCTGCGGAGCACCTAAGCCCGTGCGCCACTACTGAGCCTGCACTCTAGAGCCCGTGAGCCACAACTACTGAAGCCCGTGCAGCTAGAGCCCAGGTTCCGCAACAAGAGAAGCCACCGCAATTAGAAGCCCGCGCACCGCAACGAAGAGTAACCCCTGCTGGCCACAACTAGAGAAAGCCTGCGTGCAGCAACGAGACCCAATGCAGCCAAAAAAAAAAAAAAAAAAAGAATCACATACCTTTGGAGAACCTAAGAAAACACATGCAACACCAGTGGGCAAAAGACTCTTTCCTCTTAGAAAAGTTGACAGTGAGTACAGTGGTGGAAAGAGTAGCAGAGTTGTAATTGGAGATATTAAGAAAAGACTGGACAGTGGACGGGTGAGCGGTGTGGGCAACTATAGTAGAGGAGAATATGTGAATGGTGAGGAATTTGAGAGCCCATTTGAGGAAGAAGAGGGAGTGTGGACATTGACAATCCATTGCTCACCTAATCCCCAGGATGCTGTAGTTTAGGTGAGCAAAAGTTAATCCATTCATTCACTGTGTAAATTTAGGCAAGTCAATTCCCCTTGCCTTATCTGTGAAAGAGGAGAGTTGGATAAGATCCCTAGTGCCCTTCCCAGCTCTAAAAACCATGAAACTCACCAAGCTGATCAAGTGCCTATGACTTTATCCCTTCGTTTGAACAGCTTTAAAGACAGGACAACTTCTATGTCTCCTGTTGGGTTGATATTTATTTGTTTACCCTACTAAGTAGGGATAAAAAACTAATTACGGTCTACAGAGTCCAGGCTAACTCCATTTCCGCAGCTGGGCCATCTCTTGATATCTCAAGCTCTCCTTCCCCTGAGAATCCAAGGAAATAGTGCCGACAGGGAAGGGAATTGGGAGCCGCTGTTTAACTCCAGTCTTAGCCCCATAGCAGTCACCTCCTCCCATTAAAAATCTCGGAAGTCGATTCCAGTTCTTTAACAAGAATGTTTGGGGAATGGGTCTTGTTTATGAAAAGAATGTAAATCTCTGTTCATTTTGAATAATCATCATTATGTGTGACAGCCTTGTCAAAAAAAACAACAGCAACATTCTTTTAGCTTTTTAAAAAATTCCTCTCCTCCTTAATCAGTGACTACTCGGGGGAAAAACAGGAGTTCAAAGGGAGTCATAAACAGAGCCACCTCCTTCCAGTTGTTCACCAGGAACTGTTTTCCAAAAAGGAAGAGGCTTTCTTACTCTTGGCCTCTAGGGTGTTTGTGGGGAGGGCCTTTATTAGTCTGGTTACTCCGGTAGCTGTCTCATTTGCTTTCCAGTTTGCAGCTGTCCCGTGATATGTTTATTTGAATCTCAGCCTCAGAACTGACTTGCCTTTGTTTCTGGCCTGAGGAAGCTCTAGTCAGAATGGGAAAGTTCAGCCACACTGTTCAAGTTAAACAGTGGAGTGGGAAAACATCAACTGCAAGACTCTGGGACCAGGTTAGACTTTTCAAAGTATATCCGTTTCTCCACGTTGCGCTTTTGTTTACTTCTGGCACTAGTTGTCGTGTTAACCTCATGTTTGCTCAAATTGTCCTGGGGTGATTTAATTACCATGATATTTTGTCCAAGAAAAGGGAAATTAAAAACCCATCAGCTCCCTTTGTGCATTCGTTGCCATGTTATAGTTAGGGCTTTAATAATAAAAAAAAATAAATTATTAATGATACAACACTTTGCAAGTCTAAGGTGTGATCGGTTATGCAACCCTTGCACATACATGTTCTTGTTTATTTTTTCTTTTTGTTTAGAAACATTTTTTCTTCCAGTTTTATTGATATAATTGACATACAGCACTGTATAAGTTTAAGGTGTACAGCATAATTAGTTGACTTGTATACACATCATGAAACTGTTACCATAATAACGTATCTATCATCTCATAAATACAAAATAAAAAAATAATTTTCCCTTGTGATGAGAACTCTTATGATTTACTTTCTTAGCTTTCATATATATACATGTTTAACACAAGGCCTGGGAAGTAGACAGAGAGTTTTCTCCCCATTTTGGATGCAACTGAGGCTCAAAGAGGTTGAGCGACTTGCCCAAGTTGGTGGTTAAGCCGAGACTCAGTTTTCTGTGGAACGTAGCACTGCCAATCTTTTTTCAGAAAAGCAGAGATGTTGCTTATGACAGAGCTTTCATGCAGCCTTAGATTAGACAACAGTAGTTGTTAAAAGCTTGAAATACTGATGCACTGGTTGGTAAAGAGCTGCTGCCTTGAGCCCTTCCAATGGTTTCCCAGGTTGCACCAGCATGGGGGAGTTCCTCTGGGATGTGGCTGCCCTGGTGCCTGCCAGCTCCCTTGTGCAGGCTCCCATCTGTATGCATCCAGATGACCAGAGCTGAGATAGCACCAGTTAGATGGGAAACAGTACCCCGAGCAGCAGGACTGGCACCTTATAGTACAAATGTGCATTTCTCAGCTGCGCCTCCCCTGCCAACAAGGTGTTTGTCCACTGCTGGCCAGCTCTCCCCTCGAGTTTAGCCACAATATATCATACCGCTTCTTAAATATTTTTAATATCATCCAGACTTATAATAAAGACAAGCCAACAGCACAACTGTGAAGTAGATCCTATCACTTGTCTTTTCCCCCACAGTGGGGGCTCCATCCCCTGAATAGGTATCTGCTTCCTCATGGTCCCTGCCACCCCTTACCCCCAACAGTATCCTTCACTTCACTTCACTTCAGGGTAATATCTGGGCTAGATCTCCTCAAGGTTTTCTTCTCTTCCTTGTACCGTACACACTTATTTAAGCTGTCAGAGGCTGACTTTTGAAACTGTTAGTGACTGGTGAGTGTTACTTATGGTGTTTAAAGATACCAGGTCTTAGGGACCACTTTTTTAAAAAATGTATTCTCTCTTTTTAGCATTATGACTTTTCTCTTTATTGTCACTTTCTTGAGCTCTTTATATGAACAAAGTCTACAAATGCTTAATTATTTGAGTAGAAGGATCCTGACTGTGGAAAAGATTTCCCATCACTCCATTCAATGTAATCTAATCCTACTGATATTTTTTGCTTTAATTTTTTAAATTTAATTTTCTTTTGAAATATAGTTGATTTACAGAACTGTGTTAGTTTCAGGTGTACAGCATAGTGATTCAGTATTTTTGCATATTATATTCCATTATAGGTTATTACAAGATAATGGCTATAATTCCCTGTGCTACACAGTAAATCCTTGTTGCTTATCTATTTAATGTATACTAGTTTGTATCTGTTAATCTTATACTCCTAATTTGTCCCTCCCCTTTCCTTTTCCCCTTTGGTAACCATAAGTTTGGTTTCTATGTCTGTGAGTCTGTTTCTACTTTGCATATACATTCATTTGTATTTAGATTCCACGTATATGATATCATACAGTATTTGTCTTTCCCTGTCTGACTTATTTCAATAAACATAATATTCTCTAGCTCCATCCACGTTGCTGCAAATGGCAGTATTTCATTCATTTTTATGGCTGAGTAATATTCCACTGTGTACGCATATACCACATCTTCTTAATGCAATCGACTATTGATGGGCCCTTGAGTTGCTTCCATGTCTAGGCTGTTGTAAATAGTGCTGCTATGAACATTGGGGTGCATGTATCTTTCCGAATTTAATGTTTTTGTTTTCTTTGGCTATATACCCAGAAATGGAATTGCTAGATCATATGGAAGCTCTAATTTTAGTTGTTGTTTTTTTTTTTGCGGAAACTCCATACTGTTTCCCATAGTGGCTGCAGCAATTTACATTCCCACCAACAGTGTAGGAGGGTTCCCTTTTCTCCACACCCTCTCTAGCATTTATTATTTGTAGACTTTTTGATGATGGCCATTCTGACCAGTGTGAGGTGATACCTCATCGTGGTTTTGATTTGCATTTCTCTAATAACTAGTGATGTTGAACATCTTTTCATGTACCTGTTAGCCATGTATATGTCTTCTTTGGAGAAATGTCTATTCAAGTCTTCTGCCCATTTTTTATTGGGTTTTTTGATATTGAGTTGTATGAGCTGTTTGTATGTTTTAGATATTAACCCCTTGCTGGTCATGTCATTTGCAAATATTTCCTCCCATTCCATAAGTTATCTTTTCATTTTGTTGATTGTTTCCTTTGCTGTACAAAAACTTTCAAGTTTACTTATGTCCCATTTGTTTATTTTTGTTTTTGTTTCTTTTGCCTTAGGGAACTGATCCAAGAAAATATTGCTACAATGTATGTCAAAGAGTGTTTTGGCTGCGTCCTCTTCTAGGAATTTTATGGTTTCGTGTCCTACATTTAGGTCTTTAAACCATTTTGAGTTTATTTTTGTATATGGTATGAGGGAATGTTCTAATTTCATTGTTTTACATGTGGCTGTCCAGTTTTCCCAGCACCACTTGTTGAAGAGAAGGGACATCTTTACTGATGGTAGTTCAAGCCCTGTGGGAGGTGGGACAGGAGTTATTTTTTGAGAGCTGGCTTTTCTGCCCTCAGGCTATATAATTTAATAAACACCTACAAAACAAGTGGGTTTTTAAAAAAGTTTTTAATATTTATTTATTTATTTGGCTGTGCTGGGTCTTAGCTGCGGCATGCGGGATCTTCTTTGTGGCTTGCGGGATCTTTAGTTGCGGCATGCGGATCTAGTTCCCTGACCAGGGATCGAACCCGGGCCCCCTGCATTGGGAGCGTGGAGTCTTAACCACTGGACCACTGGGGACATCTCAAAACAAGTGGTTTTTTGATCAGTGTTTCCAATGCATATTGAAACAATTCTAAGATCCATTTTAAACTTTTGATTACCTTCTATTGTATAGGAAAAGAGGGAGTCACACTTAAATACAGGAAATATGTTTGGGGGAAGGGCATTCCCTCCAAACGCATAGCTGCAAAAATGGACATAAGGTGCTACATTATGTGGTTAAGAGCAGAGGCTTTCGATTTCTTTTTACAAATGGCAAGAAAAAAAGAGAGGAGAAACCTACAGATAAAAAAAGAGACTTAAGAGATGTATTAACCACGTGCCAGTTTCTGACATAGATCTTGTTTGGGTCATGATTCAAATAACGTACTGTGGGGAAAAAATTATGAGACAGTTGGGGAAATATGAACATGGACAGGACATTTGATGGTGCTAAGAAATGATTGTTATAGGTATTGTTATTTTTCTAAAAAGAGTCCATTGCTTTTGAAGATATATATTGAAATGTTTACAAATGAAAAGATGAAATTCTGTGTGTGTGTTGGATAGGGGCTGGGTAGGGTATGGATGAAACAAGATTGGCTATGAGTTGGTAATTGTTGAGGCTGGGTGATGAACACATGATGATTCATTACACTATATTATCTACTTTTTTATGTCTGAACATTTTTATAAATAATAAAGGCTAGGGCTTCCCTGATGACGCAGTGGTTAAGACTCTGCCTGCCAATGCAGGGGACATGCGTTCGAGCCCTGGTCCTGAAAGATCCCACATGCCGCAGAGCAACTAAGCCCATGTGTCACAACTACTGAAGCCCGTGAGCCTAGAGCCCGTGCTCCCCAACAAGAGAAGCCGCTGCAATGAGAAGCCCGCGCACCGCAACGAAGAGTAGCCCCCGCTCTCGGCAACTAGAGAAAACCTGTGTGTAGCAGCGAAGACCCAATGCAGCCAAAAATTAAATAAATGAATAAATAAACAATTTAAAAAATAATAATAAAGGCTAAAAAAAAAATAGAGCACAAAAGTGAAGTCAGACCTTCATGAATGTGAATCTTGGCTCTATTTCCTAGCCATGTGATGTCCTTAGAGAAATAGCCTCTCTGAGTCTAAATGTCATCTGTAAAGTGGTGATAATGTGAAGATAAATGAAATAATATATGTAAAGAACTTAGCATGGAGCCTGACACAATAAGTAGTCTATAAATAGGAGATCTTATTATAGTCCAATTATTTTGTCCATTTTTCTGAACCTATAATTGCAGATACTACAAGAGTTTATTCCCTAAGAAGTTCTTACCACTAAAGTACAATAGTTTTGTAATACACAAATGTCTACTGCTGTGTTCTCTAGGGGGAGCATGTCTGGAAAATAGAGGCTGTGGTATTAGCACAAGTGGAAATAATGGCAAAGAATCAGAGAAGCTGTCCTAAGAAATAAAAATGTCTTGCTTTGCAGCTCTGAGTCTTTAAAAGCATCCTTGAGGACACACAGCATCGGATGTTTCTTTTGTATTTGTTTCGCCTTTTCCCTCCCCCGCACACTGGCTCGTAGTGAATGTTGACTAACCAATTCTCCTTGGTGCCCTTCAAAACACAGAGGGGAAAAAGCCTGGTTATGCCACTGAAGCAGGAATAGGGGTCCATTGTTGACATGGTCTTAATGCCTTGCATACAACTAGAGGACTCTGTGATAGTACCTTAATTCTTTTAACAAACATTTCCAAATGCTTACTACGTATCAGGACTCTGCTAGACACTCAAAATACATAATATCTGGTCAAACCCCATTTTAGATATGAGTAGACTGAGGTTTGGAGAGTTTAAGTGGCTTGCCCAGGGTTACACAGCTAGTAAGTAGCAAAGCTGTTACTCTGCATGCAGAGCTATCAGACTCAGAAAACATTTTCTCTTAATGAGCTTGACTGTAGTAACCATTTCACTATGTATATGTATACCGAAACGTCATGTTTGTATCTCTTAAATATTGATTCATGAAACTTTTATTTAAAAATAAAAAAAAATAAAGAAACCATGTCCTTTACTTCTAAGTCTTTACTGTAACTTCATGCCCATTTATTATCAGAATGAGGAGTAGAAACAAGGGAGTTCAAAA
Organism: Leucopleurus acutus; assembly: GCF_964270905.1. Lineage (NCBI taxonomy): Eukaryota > Metazoa > Chordata > Mammalia > Artiodactyla > Delphinidae > Leucopleurus > Leucopleurus acutus. The sequence continues at coordinate 99,870,626 of NC_139148.1, forward strand.
TATTGGGCTGGCCAAAAAGTTAGTTTGGGTTTTTCTGTAACATCTTATGGAAAACCTGAACGAACTTTTTGGCCAACCCGATAATATTTTTCTCTCTCTGAGCTTCCTTAATATCTTGAAGACTTCTTCCCAGTATGATTTATTTATGTCACTAAAGCTGTGATGTGCAAATAGAAAGGCAGGTTTAGATATGCGTGGTGTTGCATTGGTTTCAATATTGTTTTCTTGAACTTTAAAAATACACAGAACTGAAGCCTTGTTTTGCTGTCGGGTCATCAATGCTTCCTAAGGCCATGTGGCCTACGTAGAGGAGAAAGTGGTAGAACAAAGAGGCCCTTCATGTTCAGGCTCAATACCAAGCCCATGCTGCACGTGAAGGTCCAGGGTAAGGAAGCAACGTGGAATCCACTGAGCTCAGCTGTAAGGGAGAGGTGGGCTGCCAGACAGGACCCTTGCCAGCTCTGAGTCATTACAGGCTTCCTGAGCCCAGCCAATTTACCTGCTTCTCAATAAGATCTTTATTTGTCCTTCTATTCTCGTCAAAAGCTGTTGTCATTTCCTTTTCTGTCTGGAGACACTGCAAGCTGCCTCCAGGCAGTATGACCATGCTGGCCCCTTGTGCAACCCCCAACTCACCAAGATGAAATATATCTGAAAATTCCCCTTGTTTGACTTTTTCTTCCTTGTTAGGCAGAAAGCATCATATTTCTTACATTTCCAGAGCTTCAACTATTCAAATTCTTTATCGGATCAGCTAGTATGGGGTTTGGAGTAAATAGAAAGTGCTATCCTGGTAGCTCTGGTGTCATTATTTTGTGGTTGCATTGGAAGACATATGGACTCATAGGATTAGAACCTCTTAGACCTGCAAAGCCCTCAGAAACCGAAGAATTGGAGACCAGACTGGAATGACTGCAACTTGGTTGTTAAATGTTCATTTGTTCATTCATTCCTCCCTTTACTTTTATTAACTGAAGTATAATTGAGTTACAATATTGTGTTAGTTTCAGGTGTAAGCATAGTGATTCAGTTATTATTTTTCTGATTATATTCCATTATAGGTTATTATAAGATATTGAGTATAATTCCCTTGCTATACAGTAAATCCTTATTGCTAATCTATTTTACGTATAGTAGTTTGTATCTGTTAATCCCACACTCCTAATTTATCCTTACTCCCATCCCTTTCCCCTTTGGTAACCATAAGTTTGTTTTCTATGTCTGTGAGTCTGCTTCTGTTTTGTATATAGATTCATTTGTATTATCTTTTAGATTCCATGTATAAGTGATACCATACAGTATTTGTCTTTCTGTGTCTTATTTCACTAAGCATAATATTCTCTAGGTCCATCCATATTGCTGCAAATGGCAATATTTCACTTTTTATGGCTGAGTAATAGTCCACTGTCCATTCCATGTGATATATATATCACATATATACATGTATATTTTCGTAATCCAATCATCTATTGATGGGCACTTGAGTTGCTTCCATGTCTTGGCTATTGTAAATAGTGCTGCTATGAACATTGGGGTGCATGTATCTTTTCGAATTAGTGGTTTTGTTTTCTTTGGATATATGCCCAGGAGTGGAATTGCTGGATCATATGGTAACTCTATTTTTCAGTTTAAGGAACCTCCATACTGTTTTCCATAGTGGCTGCAGCAATTTACATTCCCACCATCAGTGTACAAGGATTCCCTTTCCTCCACATCCTTGCCAAAGTTTGTTATTTGTAAATTTTTGATGATGGCCATTCTGACTGGTGTGAGGTGATACCTCACTGTGGATTTGATTTGCATTTCTCTAATAGCAATGTTGAGCATCCTTTCATGTGCCCGTTGGACATCTGTATGTCTTCTTTAGAAAAATGTCTATTTAGGTCTTCTGCCCAATTTTTGATTGGGTTTGATTTTCATATTGAGTTTTACGAGCTGTTTGTGTATTTCCTCCCTTTATGCCTTTATTCCAGAAACACTTCTTAAATGCCTTCTAGATATCAGTGCCTTGGCCCCAGCCTCAGGAACTCTCATATTTATTTATTTATTTTTAAACATCTTTATTGGGGTATAATTGCTTTACAATGGTGTGTTAGTTTCTGCTTTATAACAAAGTGAATCAGTTATACATATGTTCCCATATCTCTTCCCTCTTGCGTCTCCCTCCCTCCCACCCTCCCTATCCCACCCCTCCAGGGGGTCACAAAACACCGAGCTGATCTTCCTGTGCTATGCGGCTGCTTCCCACTAGTTATCTACCTTACGTTTGGTAGTGTATATATGTCCATGCCTCTCTCTCGCTTTGTCACAGTTCACCCTTCCCCCTCCCCATATCCTCAAGTCCGTTCTCTAGTAGGTCTGTGTCTTTATTCCTGTCTTACCCCTAGGTTCTTCATGACATTTTTTTTCTTAAATTCCATATATATGTGTTAGCATATGGTATTTGCCTTTCTCATTCTGACTTACTTCACTCTGTATGACAGACTCTAGGTCTATCCACCTCATTACAAATAGCTCAATTTCGTTTCTTTTTATGGCTGAGTAATATTCCATTGTATATATGTGCCACATCTTCCTTATCCATTCATCTGTCGATGGACACTTAGGTTGCTTCCATGTCCTGGCTATTGTAAATAGAGCTGCAATGAACATTTTGGTGCATGACTCTTTTTGAATTATGGTTTTCTCAGGGTATATGCCCAGTAGTGGGATTGCTGGGTCATATGGTATTTCTATTTGTAGTTTTTTAAGGAACCTCCATACTGTTCTCCATAGTGGCTGTACCAATTCACATTCCCACCAGCAGTGCAAGAGTGCTCCCTTTACTCCACACACTCTCCAGCATTTATTGTTTCTAGATTTTTTGATGATGGCCATTCTGACTGCTGTGAGATGATATCTCATTGTAGTTTTGATTTGCATTTCTCTAATGATTAATGATGTTGAGCATTCTTTCATGTGTTTGTTGGCAATCTGTATATCTTCTTTGGAGAAATGTCTATTTAGGTCTTCTGCCCATTTTTGGATTGGGTTGTTTGTTTTTTTGTTATTGAGCTGCATGAGCTGCTTGTAAATTTTGGAAATTAATCCTTTGTCAGTTGCTTCATTTGCAAATATTTGCTCCCATTCTGAGGGTTGTCTTTTGGTCTTGTTTATGGTCTCCTTTGCTGTGCAAAAGCTTTGAAGTTTCATTAGGTTCCACTTGTTTATTTTTGTTTTTATTTCCATTTCTCTAGGAGGTGGGTCAAAAAGGATCTTGCTGTGATTTATGTCATAGAGTCTTCTGCCTATGTTTTCCTCTAAGAGTTTGATTGTTTCTGGCCTTACATTTAGGTCTTTAATCCATTTTGAGCTTATTTTTGTGTATGGTGTTAGGGAGTGATCTAATCTCATACTTTGACATGTACCTGTCCAGTTTTCCCAGCACCACTTATTGAAGAGGCTGTCCTTTCTCCACTGTACATTCCTGCCTCCTTTATCAAAGGTGAGGTGACCATATGCGCGTGGGTTTTTCTCTGGGATTTCTATCCTGAGGAACTCTCATCTTGAGGGCCGGGGTGGATGGACAAGTAAACAGCTGGTCGTAATACAGTATGCCCAGTTTTGTGAAGGAGGTGCAGTATCAGACAGTGGTTTAGAAAGGACACCTTAGAAATCAGATTGATCTGGTTTAAACTCCAGCCTTGCCATTTATTTCTTGTGTGGTTTAGGTAAGTTATGAAACCTCCTAAGTTAACTCTAGAGCATGGTGATCATGGATGCACATAGGTATGTAGCACTTGAGCAGCACAGATGGCTAGCAGGACATCTGTGTTGATCTGTTGCGGTTCCAGAAGGCCAGGAGGTTGTGATAAGCTAAAAAGATAGAATTTTACCCTTAAAAATATCCTATGGTGGGGGCAGGCAATAGGCATGTGGATAGCTGGGGTAAAAGACATTGGCCCATTGGGACGGGGGAGCTAGCCATGAGGGCTCTGATTCAGAGCCAGATTCCTAATCCATAAAAGGACTTGGAGAGCAAAGCAGACCTCAGTCCCAGATGAAAAACATGGCTGAGTTTATGGAGGAAGGGTATAAAGTAGAACTTGGAGATGGGGTAGTGGTAAAAAATAATCTACAGGTGTACTGCCTATATTCTAGGTAGTAACTCAGAACATGAGGAAGCTACAAAGCAGAACAGGAGCCCTGCTGGCAATGCTGTGGTTGGCAGGCATATGGCAGCCATAAGAATGTGCCTCTCAGATCTCTGACAGCTGGGAGACTGACCAGGCTGCTGCTACACTCTGAAATCGTCACTGTATTTGCATCAAGGCCACACTTCCTATGGGCTGTTCCTGGTCAGTGGATGACCCCAGCAGGGACACTAGGTAGGCCTGTTCATGGAAGACACTGGAGTCCTTTTTTTAATTGAAGTATAGTTGATTCACATTACTGTGTTGCTTTCAGGTGTACAGCATAGTGATTCAGGTTTTGGGGGTTTTTTTTTTTTGGCAGATCGTATTCCATTATAGGTTATTACAAGATAATGGCTATAATTCCCTGCGCTATACAGTAAATCCTTGTTGCTTATCTATTTGATGTATAGTAGTTTGTATCTGTTAATCCCATACTCCTAATTTATCCCTCCCCAATTTCTGTCCCCTTTGGTAACCATGAGTTTGTTTTCTATGTCTGAGTCTGTTTCCATTTTGTACGTAGATTCATTTGTATTATTTTTTAGATTCCGCATATAAGCGATATCATACGATATTTCTCTTTCTCTGTCTGACTTACTTCACTCAGTATGACAATCTCTAGGTCCATCCATGTTGCTGCAAATGGCATTATTTCATTCTTTTTTAAGGCTGAGTAACACTCCACTGTATCTATATACCACATCTTTTTTTTTTTAAAAAAAGGATCTTTTTTTTTTTAGATGTTGGAGGGGTAGGAGTTAATTAAGTAATTAATTTTTGCTGTGTTGGGTCTTCGTTTCTGTGCGAGGGCTTTCTCTAGTTGTGGCAAGCGGGGGCCACTCTTCATCGTGGTGCGCGGGCCTCTCACTATCACGGCCTCTCTTGTCGCAGAGCACAGGCTCCAGACGTGCAGGCTCAGTAGTTGTGGCTCACGGGCCTCACAGTTGCTCTGTGGCATGTGGGATCTTCCCAGACCAGGGCTCAAACCCGTGTCCCCTGCATTAGCAGGCAGATTCTCAACCACTGCGCCACCAGGGAAGCCCTATATACCACATCTTCTTAATCCAATCATCTTTTCATGGGCACTTGGGTTGTTTCCATGTCTTGGCTATTGTAAATAGTGCTGCTATGAACATTGGGGTGCATGTATCTTTGGATCAAATGGTAGCTCTATTTTTAGTTTTGGGGAAACTACATACTGTTTTCCGTGACACTGGACTCCTTTGGCTGCTGACTTTGTCTTAAGGACTACCTGATGGTGATGCTAAACTTTCCTTAGAACTGCACCCAGGCTAAGACACTTCCCTCTGACTAACTTCCTTCCTTCCTTCTTTCCCTCCTTCCTTCCTTCCCTCCTTCCTTCCCTCCCTCCCTCCCTCCCTTCTCTCTCCTTCACTCAGGATCAGACTTGCATTTCATTGCAGTGCATACTGGTGGCTCTCCCAGGCTTTCCTTGTTCTCTTCCCATTTTTTTTTAATCACTGGGGTTGCCCCTAGTAAATTTCTTGTGCTTTTACTTCTATCTTTTTATCTCCTTCTTGAATGACCTGGACCAACACAGGGGGTCACCTACATGTGTGGTTTAAGGGACCTCAAATTAAAGGATAGAAAGTTGCAGTGACAAAGGTTTTATTTGAGATTGAGTCAGGTGGTTTTCACATTTCCTTGCATGAAGAATGTAGGTTGATTGGGTAAGCCTCAGGGGCCAGGCACAGTGCTAGGCTCTAGGAATACAGTCACAAACAAGATGCCCTTATGAAATTTATCAGGAAAGACAGCAGAGATTAGGTAAGTAGTTGAGAAAATATTTTTGGTAAAAGCTAGTGACATAGTCCGAATCCCTTCCCATGGCTTATAAGTTTTCATGACCTGGCCCCTACCTATCTCTCCATCCTCTTTTCTCATCATATCTGTATTATACTCTGCACCAGCTATCATGAAATGCTTGCAGTTCCCAGAACTCTCCATCTTTTTACCTCTGGGCCCTTGCCCAGGCTACCCTTCACCCACCAGCCTTAGACCATATCCATCTACCAGGCTTATTAGCTCGTTCTTCCTTGAGCAACTACAGGTGTTCCTTCTCTGTTCTCCTGTAGCACCTTACACCCTTATCATTGATTTCCTTACAGGCAAGTAAGTGGAAAACTACTGAAATGCAAAACTGATGCCAGGCACAAAAATATATATACATTCCTTCTTCCCAAATCAGTTGGTTCATAGTTAAGAAATGGTATCTCCACTTTTTATGCTCAAGCCAAACTTGACTTCTGTTTTGTTCCAGAGACTGCTAACTGCCTACTCAATATATGTTCTCTCCTGCCTCTCACTGTATTAATGTGCCCAGCTGAAAATATCTGTGCTTCCTAGTGTCTAGCAAGTAGATGTGGACAGTGAGATACAAGCAGGAATCATGGGGTGGGGCTTCTGGGAAGCCCTTTTTGCCTTTGACGCTCCCTTCTACCCACTGCCTGTTATTTGACTGTGATGCTTAAAGTTCTGGCAGACATCCTGGGACCATGAGGGAAAGGGCAAGAGAATTACAAACAGCCCTGACATTCTTGAGCCTCTAAACCAACACCAGCAACCGCCTACCTTTGGACTTCTCGTTACATGAGACAAATAAACCCTCATGTGTTTCAGCCACTGTGATCAAATTTTTTTTTTTTTTACTCACAGATTAATGCAATGCTGAACTGATCCACCTCAACAAGTTCTGTTCTCTTCTCCTTAGCTGCGTCCGTGCTTGAGATGTCTCCCTTCCTTCTCACCATCTTTTCCCCTAAATCTCTGCTTACCAAATCTTATTCATCATTGAAGACTCGGTGCAAACAACAGCCACTTTTAGGGATTTTATTTTATCCCCTCCCAATATAGATGTGCTATTTCCCTCTTTTGACCCATCTCTGGCGCACTTTATCTGGATGTCTTGTGGAATATATATGTATGTATGTATGTGTGTGTATATATATATATACATATATATACACACACAATTCTGTGTGATAGGTATTCATGCTCATATTCGTGTCATACATTTCTTTGAATTTTCTGCAATAAATAGCAGAAACACACATAGTAGACATTTAGTAAATCCTTGTTGAGTTAAATATAAACTTGCAATAAGAACATAACTTCTCCTTACACGGATATATGTAGACACACACATTTAACCACTGACTACAGTAGTTTTTGGAATGAAGTTTGGGCAAAATACAAGCAACCCAATAGATAAAATATGCCTTTAAATAACATATTCTTTACTTGATTTGGAAAATAAAATTATTCTCATGACAATGGGGATATACTTCTGTTTAACTTTATATCAAACATTCTTTCATTTCAACTCTTATTTATTGAATGTCTCCACTATGTAGTCAGTGTTATGAACAGGGTTGTATTAAGATGAATGAGGGTTTGAGCTGGGAATATAATTATCAGAGCTGAAATATGGAGACTATGAAAAGCCCAGGTGAATGTGATGAGATCCTGAACTGAGCTGAGGGCAGGGATAATGGGAAGGAGAAAAAGCACTATTTGACCCAGACTCTGAGAACAGGTTGTTAAATATTATTTAAAGGTGTGCCATTCATGCTCATACCAGATACTGGAATTTTCTTGAATATTACATGCCCCCAAATGACGTAGATAAGTAGGGAGACAGAACTGACAATCATCTGTATTTAAAGGGATTTTTTTTTTTTTTTTGGCACGCAGGCCTCTCACTGCTGTGGCCTCTCCCGTTGCGGAGCACAGGCTCCGGACGCGCAGGCTCAGTGGCCATGGCTCACGGGCCCAGCCGCTCCGCGGCATGTGGGATCTTCCTGGACCGGGGCACGAACCCGTGTCCCCTGCATCAGCAGGCGTACTCTCAACCACTGCGCCACCAGGGAAGCCCTCAGTTTTCTTTACTGATTTCTCTTCCCTCCGACTGCCCTTTCAGTTCTTCAAGGTACTGTTCTTTTTTTCTCTTTCATTTTTATTTAATCTCCAAAAATTATTAACATTCTACTCTTGCCTGCTCAAACTTCATTACGATGTATTTCAACTTTCTTATGCCATCTTCAATGTCTTAACCTCCTTCAGACTTTTTTCATATATTTGCCTCTTTGTGCTTCTTACTGGGTGATATCATCTGACCTGTTTTCCAATTCACAAATTCTCTTTGGCTCTCTGTTTAATCCATCAAAGGAGCTTTTATTTTGTACTTAATTTATTATATTTTTTATTTCTCAGAATTCCATTTGGTTCTTTTTTAAAAATATTCTGCTCAGTTTCCATAGTTTATTTCTCAGTCATCTTCAAATTCCTTTTTCTTTTAGCATATCAAACATTCTTATTTTATATTCAGCATCTGATAATTTTTATAACTTTAGTCTTTGTGAGTCTGTTTCTGCAGACTTCCACTCAGAATGGCTTGTGTCTTTGTAGGTTTCGTGATATTTTTTTCATTGTGAGCTCATGCTCTTTGGAATTTTATCTGTGGGAATTCTTTTGAGACTACTTTAAAATTCTTCCAGAGAACATTTTTATTTACCACTGCAATGTGGTGCCTAGAGGCACCATCAACCAAGGACTGCTATAAACTAATGTTTCTGTTTGGTGGTTTTGCAGACACAGACATAGTATTCTGCTCCCAAAAGTGCTTGAGTGTGGACATGTGATTAGGAATTCTTAGGAGAAATAATTTTCTCCAACCCCCACCCCCGCCAATTCCCTAGGTTAGGTAAGTATCTTTATGTAGAGAAGGAGGTATTTTATAGGTCACTCACTTATGGAGTGACCCTTAGGGGATTTTAGCTTTATGAGGGTCTCCAGCCAGCCTGACTACCTTGCTTGGGTCTCAGTCTCTATCTCCTGTCTCTAGTCCTACCACACAGTCCTTTAATACCAACTCTAGGCCACCAGGGATAAGCAGATACTCCAAAGACAAACTCTGGCTTGATTACCTCTAGAAAATCGGGCTGGATTCTTTCCTTTACTTAACTGCAGGTCAGCTTCACTTTAAAATAACAGCACTTAAAATATTTTTTTCCAGCTTCTTAAGCCAGGTTCCCCTCTCCCCGGCATTGTGCTTGCTGTGTCAGGCGCTGTTCTAAGTATTTCTTTATTGGGAGGGATTTCTCTACACACTTATCCTATTGTCAGAAACAGAAATTATTGTCTTTTTTAACAACATTCTCTCCAGGTAGTCTCATCCTCTCTTTGGACTCTGTTCTCCTTCTGGGTGACTCTCAAATCTATATTCTTGCCTTTTCCCTGAGCTTCCTATAGCCCCATATGAATCACCTAATTCATGGTCTCCTCGCCCCTCCAAATTTATTCTGTCCTGTGCCTCCTGTCTTAGCCAGGGATACAGCAAGCTACCTAGTCAGTCAAGCTGGAAATATTAGTATCCTCTTTAAATTATCCCTCTCCCTCATACTCAGTTACCAATTCCCAAGATTACTAGCTGTTTTTCATGTTAGCTGCTTCTACCTCATTCCCCATGAAAACACCCTGGCTCTGACTCTTACCCATCCCTCACCTAGTTAATATCTCTAGTCACACAACTGGTCTTTGGCCTCTAATTCATTTGAAACCCCTTCCATTATTAAATCTGCCACCAAAACTCTCTTTCCAAATCACATATCTGATCATATCCCTTGCCTGTGCAAAAACCGTTATTGACTTTCCATTGCCTGCTATAGAAATAATAAAATTCTGACCTCTTGACTTGGTATTCAAGGTACATGACAATGGGGGTGCCGATCTTTACAGCCTTTTAATTGTGACCCTTTATTCTGTGATGCATGTAATGCTCCAGTTACACTGTACTTGTCATTCTGCGATTTAACTCCTTTACCTGAAACACCCTTACCCTTATCTCCACCAACCAAAATACTAATTTTTATTTAAGGCCCAGTTCAGTTCTTCCCAGAAATCAATTACTCCTGACTCTGTACTCCCATAGCAGTTTCCTTAATCTTTTGTGGCACTTATCATATTGTGCCTTTTATTAGAGGTCATTGTGTTTGCTTCTTCCTCTTACCAGATGCTAAGTCCTTGAAGGCACTAGAGCATAGTGGTTACACACTCTGGGTTTGGAATCAAATAGACCAGGCTCAAGCCTTAATTCCATCACTAGCTGTGTGAATTTGGGCTTAACCTCTTTGAGCCTCAGTTTCCTCATCTATGAAAGGGGGGGTATACAGTACTGTTGTAAATTTTCAATTATCTAATTCATGTAAAGCCATTAGCACACTGCCTGGCAAGAATAACTACACAATAAATATTAGCTATTATTATTAAAGGCAGATGCTACAGCTTGTTCATCTTTTTATCTCTCCAATTCTTCCTCTAGCCTCTCCTCTTTCCCTCCTCCCCCCCTTCCTGTTCCAGGGCTTAGCCTAGTACCTTTCACAGACTACATATTCAATAAATTCTTCTTGAGTGAACGCTGAAAACATCACACAGTTTTTATATATAACATTTAATTCAGTCTGGGTCGAAACAGTTGACATTTGTATGAGACACCAACAGGCGAATGCTTATGGGCTGTCCCAGCAATATATATCAATGGAGCATCCTGTTTGAGCACCAAAGAGCAGCCCCTTTCAGTATTGTCTGAACAAGCCAGCTTTACTAGGAGTGGTGAAAGAGAAAGGGGAGGTTTCATATCCCAGGGAAGTGTTTGGAACTTAATGAGAAGTGTAGGCTGAGAAAATGACCCTGTTCTTTGAAAACCAAATGCAGCTACTGAATGTGAGGCTTACACACAGCCTAGGCCGTGTGTGAGCAACAGGGACCAGAGTTTTGCAAAATCTTTTTCCTGGCCTGTGGTGAATTTTGAATCAAACCCACTCAGCATTTTACTCTCTATAGACACAGCACATTTTTTCTCTAAATCCTCACTCTCAGCACGCTTACTAACCAACATTCCTGATAAAACCAATGAAACCAAATGAATTATTTGGGGCTAGATATGAAGTTGGTCTTCTCCCTACTTCTTGTTCCAGCACCAAAAATATTTATGCTATTACTTTACATTCCTTAAAACTACCAATATTCCAAAATGGTCACTGTTTACTTGGATTCTATATATTTTTCTGTTCTATTTTAAAGATGAATGCACCATATTTTATGACACGTCTGTTCTAATATTATCAGTAAGATTTCCATAAAAGTGAAATATTTTAAAGTCCAACTTTTGTTTTTTACCTCTTCCTGGATTATATCTTGCATAGCTTCAAATCCATCAAAATGTTCAAATGATACTGTATATGTTTCTAATTTTATTTGCTTTATGAATTTGAGAAAGGTTTAGTCTTTTGCTGCTTTAAGCTAACTATTTTAGGAATGTTGAGCTTTATCATTCAGAAATGATAAAAATGGAATTTTCCTTTAGTTTAATCGCACAGACAACTCAGTGGTATTCTTGAGATCTGATTATTGCCTCTTGGGTAAAGAGGTATGGAATAGCTCAATCACACGATACACTTCAGGTGACCTCCCCCACCCTTCAACACACACACACACAAGAAATTCAATTAAAAGACTTTTGTTCTTGAAGCCAAAGGTTATACATGGCTCCCTAACTGATCTTTATTTGTGTATGTAACCCTTGATTCCTGACCTGTCTCTTCCATTGGAAAAATCAATGGCCCAGATATAGTCAATGTTACTTAGTTCCATTCCCTAAATAGTTTTTCTTTCATAGTATCTGCCCCCTCCTCCCTAATACCTATCTTGCTCTCAGCTAGCTGTCAAGTGATCACTGGCAAGGTCTTCGCTGATAACGCTTAAACCAAGGGTTTCCAACAGTTGTGTGTGTCAGTGTGAAAGAGAGAGACAGATAAAGGGGAAGGAGAGAGAGAGGAAAGGAAGTGTGAAAACCTAGAAAGTGGAAAATAGTGGGGCATGGCTGAGGCAACCATCTTAGAGATCTAGAAAATGAAGCCAGGTTATTGTTTTCTGGCTGGGAATTCCTAACCTAAGGTGTTACTTATGTCAGTTAACAAGAACTTCTTTAATATACCAACCAGTTTTCAATACTTGAAGGAAGGTGCAGGATTCAGGCACCTTGACCACTGTTGGGGAAGGTAGTTTGGGGATGGCTTTCTAAGGTACCGTGACCATCTCAGTGCTGTCATCTGTAAGGTGATAAGCAGAACTCGCTGGCTACAATCACTACTCAAACCTTACTGAATTTGAGAGGCAAAGAGTGGAAAACCATTCCTTGCCATATCTTATGATTCAGACAAGTCAATATGAGTTCAATTTGCTTCAAGAGATGAATTTTGGGGAGCCCTCCCCTTTCTATTCCAGTTCCACTCATTCTAATGTTATTGAAGAAGTGAACATAAACCTAGTTTTGTACTCTCTAACAGGCCACCTGGGAATAATTGGCCTTACAAACTCCTCTGGAAAAGCAGCTCGATCTTTTAGATTATGTTTATGGCCTGACCTCATTGCCAAGTCTCACATTTTAATAACCCTTGTGACATAGGTGAGGCTTTTGGTTGTTCCCCTCTTGTCTTCCTATGCAGTACCAATCCTCTTCCTCTTAACTCTCAACCCCAAGGGCCTAATTGTCTTGGGGCCTTGGTCTGATTCAACCCACTTATAAAAGCGCCTTTACTTTAGGTATTAGGCCTGCCATGGTAACACTTTGTAATTTACAATGCTTCTCCTTATGTCATCTTTCATTTTATGGGACAGACGCAAATAAGGGTAGGTAAGCCTTTCCAAACTGTTGAATTAAGGCCTCTTGAAGACAGAAAATCCTTCTAAAACTCAATAGTCACTGTTTTCTGCTCCTGACTGCTTTTTTAGTATGTCTCAAGAGGAAGATTTTTGGTCTTCAATGGTGGCATTTTGGATAACGTAACATGTGATGGAGAAGGAGGGACAGCAGAGACCCTCTTAGGCTCCTTCAATCATACAACACAGACAACTAATACATGCATCTTCTCAGAAGCCCAGCCATACTCACAATGAAGAAAAGGGAAGCATCATGCTATAGCAGGAGTTCTCAGCCTTGACTGTATATTGTAATCACTGGAGGTATTTTAAAAACACTGATGCCTGGGTCCCACCCCAAGAGATTTTGATTTAATTGGTCTTGTGTGCATCCTGGGCAGCCAGATTTTTGAAGCCCCAAGGTGATTTTATTTATTTATTTTTTGAATTTTATTTTATTTTTTGTATACAGCACGTTCTTATTAGTCATCCATTTTATACATATTAGTGTATACATGTCAATCCCAATCTCCCAGTTCATCCCTACCCCCTCCGCCCCCCTGCCACTTTCCCCCTTGGTGTCCATACGTTTGTTCTATACATCTGTGTCTCTGTTTCTGCTTTGCAAACCGATTCGTCTGTACCATTTTTCTAGATTCTACATATATGTGATAACATACGATATTTGGTTTCCTCTTTCTGACTTACTACACTCTGCATGACAGTCTCTAGGTCCATCCACGTCTCTACAAATGACCCAATTTCGTTCTTTTATATGGCTGAATAATAGTCCATTCTATATATGTACCACATCTTCTTTATCCATTCATCTGTCAATGGGCACTTAGGTTGCTTCCATGACCTGGCTATTGTAAATAGTGCTGCAATGAACATTGGGGTGCATGTGTCTTTTTGTTTTCTTTTTTTGTTTGTTTTTTATAAATTTATTTATTTTTTTTATTTGTTTATTTTTGGCTGCACTGGGTCTTCATTGCTGTACATGGGCTTTCTCTAGTTGCAGAGAGCGGGGGCTACTCTTCGTTGTGGTGCATGGGCTTCTCATTGCTGTGTCTTCTCTTGTTGTGGTGCATGGGCTCTAGGCACACGGGCTTCAGTAGTTGCGGCACACAGGCTCAGTAGTTGCAGCTTACGGGCTCTAGAGTGCAGACTCAGTAGTTGTGGTGCACGGGCTTAGTTGCTCTGTGGCATGTGGGATCTTCTGGGACCAGGACTTGAACCTGTGTCCCCCGCATTGGCGGGTGGATTCTTAACCCCTGTGCCACCAGGGAAGCCCAATGTGTCTTTCTGAATTATGGTTTTCGCTGGGTATGTGCCCAGTAGTGGGATTGCTGGGTCATGTGGTAATTCTATTTTTACTTTTTGAAGGAACCTCCATACTGTTCTCCATACTGGCTGTATCAATTTACATTCCCACCAACAGTGCAAGAGGGTTCCCTTTGCTCCACACCCTCTCCAGCATTTGTTGTTTGTAGATTTTCTGATGATGCCCATTCTAACCAGTGTGAGTTAGTTTTGATTTGCATTTCTCTAATAATTAGTGATGTTGAGCAGCTTTTCATGTGTCTGTTGGCCATCTGTATGTCTTCTTTGGAAAAATGTCTATTTAGGTCTTCTGCTCATTTTTGGATTGGGTTGTTTGTTTGGTTTTTTGTTTCTTTTTTTACATCTTTATTGGAGTATAATTGCTTTACAATGGTGTGTTAGTTTCTGCTTTATAACAAAGTGAATCAGTTATACATATACATATGTTCCCATATCTCTTCCCTCTTGCGTCTCCCTCCCTCCCACCCTCCCTATCCCACCCCTCTAGGTGGTCACAAAGCACCGAGCTGATCTCCCTGTGCTATACGGCTGCTTCCCACTAGCTATCTATTTTACGTTTGGTAGTGTATATATGTCCATGCCACTCTCTCGCTTTGTCACAGCTTACCCTTCCCCCTCCCCATATCAAGTCCATTCTCTAGTAGGTCTGTGTCTTTATTCCTGTCTTACCCCTAGGTTCTTCATGACATTTTTTTCTTAAATTCCATATATATGTGTTAGCATACGGTATTTGTCTTTCTCTTTCTGACTTACTTCACTTTCATTAGGTCCCATTTGTTTATTTTTGTTTTTATTTCCATTACTCTAGGAGGTGGGTCAAAAAAGATCTTGCTGTGATTTATGTCAAAGAGTGTTCTTCCTGTGTTTTCCTCTAAGAGTTTTATAGTATCCAGTCTTACATTTATGTCTTTAATCCATTTTGAGTTTATTTTGTGTATGTTGTTAAGGAGTGCTCTAATTTCATTCTTTTACATGTAGCTGTCCGGTTTTCCCAGCACCATTTATTGAAAAGACTGTCTTTTCTCCATTGTATATCCTTGCCTCCTTTGTCATAGATTAGTTGACCATAGGTGCGTGGGTTTATCTCTGGGCTTTCTATCCTGTTCCACTGATCGATATTTCTGTTTTTGTGCCAGTACCATACTGCTTTGATTACTGTAGCTTTGTAGTATAGTCTGAAGTCAGGGAGTCTGATTTCTCCAGCTGCATTTTTTCCCCTCAAGATTGCTTTAGTTATTCAGGGTCTTTTGTGTCTCCATAGAGATTTTAAGAGTTTTTGTTCTAGTTCTGTAAAAAATGCCATTGGTAATTTGATAGGGATTGCATTAAATCTGTAGATTGCTTTGGGTAGTATACTCATTTTCACAATGTTGATTCTTCCAATCCAAGAACATGGTATATCTCTCCATATGTTTTTGGCATCTTTAATTTCTTTCATCAGTGTCTTATAGTTTTCTGAGTACAGGTCTTTTACCTCCTTAGGTAGGTTTATTCCTAGATATTTTATTCTTTTTGTTGCACTGGTGAATGGGATTGTTTCCTTAATTTCTCTTTCTGATTTTTCGTTGTTAGTGTATAGGCATACAAGAGATTTCTGTGTATTAATTTTGTATCCTGCATCTTTACCAAATTCATCAATTAGCTCTACTAGTTTTCTAATGTCATCTTTAGGATTATCTATGTATAGTATCATGTCATCTGCAAACAGTGACAGTTTTACCTCTTTTCCAGTTTGTATTCCTTTAATTTCTTTGTCTTCTCTGATTGCCGTGCTAGGACTTCCAAAACTATGTTGAATAATAGTGGTGAGAGTGGACATCCTTGTCTTGTTCCTGATGTTAGAGGAAATGGTTTCTGTTTTTCACCATTGAGAATGATGTTTGCTGTGGGATTGTCATATATGGCCTTTATTATATTGAGGTAGTTTCCCTCTATGCCCACTTTCTGCAGAGGTTTTATCATAAATGGGTGCTGAATTTTGTCAAAAGCTTTTTCTGCATCTATTGAGATGATCATATGGTTTTTCTTCTTCAGTTTGTTAATATGGTGTATCACATTGATTGATTTGCATATATTGAAGAATCCTTGCATTCCTGTTATAAATCCCACTTGATCATGGTTTATGATCCTTTTAAAGTGTTGTCAGATTCTGTATGCTAGTATTTTGTTGAGGATTTTGCATCTATGTTCATCAGTAATATTGGTCCTTAATTTTCTTTTTTTATAATATGTCTGGTTTTGGTATCAGGGTGATGGTGGCCTCATAGAATGAGTTTGGGAATGTTCCTTCCTCTGCTATTTTTTGGAAGAGTTTGAGAAGGATGGGTGTTAGTTCTTCTCTAAATGTTTGATAGAATTCACCTGTGAAGCCATCTGGTCCTGGACTATTGTTTGTTGGAAGATTTTTTAACCACAGTTTTAATTTCATTACTTGTGATTGGTCTGTTCATATTTTCTATTTCTTCCTGGTTCAGTCTTGGAAGGATATACCTTTCTAAGAATTTGTCCTTTTCTTCCAGATTGTCCATTTTATTGGCATAGTGTTGCTTGTAGTAGTCTTTTACTATGCTCTGTATTTCTACAGTGTCCACTGTAACTTCTCCTTTTTCATTTCTAATTTTATTAACTTGAGTCCTCTCCCTCTTTTTCTTGATGAGTCTGGCTAATGGTTTATCAATTTTGTTTGTATTCGCAAAGTACCAGCTTTTAGTTTTATTGATCTTTGTTATTGTTTTCTTTGTTTCTATTTCATTTATTTCTGCTCTGATCTTTATGATTTCTTTCCTTCTACTAACTTTGGGTTTTGTTTGTTCTTTCTCTCGTTCCTTTAGGTGTAAGGTTAGATTGTTTATTTGAGATTTTTCTTGTTTCTTGAGGTAGGATTGTGTTGCTATAAACTTCCCTCTTAGAACTGCTTTTGCTGCATCCCATAGGTTTTGGATCATCATGTTCTTGCTGTCATTTGTCTCTGGGTATTTTTTGATTTCCCCTTTGATTTCTTCAGTGATCTCTTGGTTATTTAGGAATGTATTGTTTAGCCTCCATGTGTTTGTGTATTTTTCCCTGTAATTTATTTCTAATCTCATAGCATTGTGGTTGGAAAAGATGCTTGATATGATTTCAATTTTCTTAAATTTACTGAGGCTTGATTTGTGACCCTGGATGTGATCTGTGCTGGAGAATGTTCCCTGTGCACTTGAGAAGAAAGTGTAATCTGCTGTTTTTGGATGGAATGTCCTATAAATGTCAATTAAATGTATCTGGTCTATTGTGTCATTTAACGCTTGTGTTTCCTTATTAATTTTCTGCTTGGATAATCTGCCCATTGGTGTAAGTGAGGTGTTCACATCTCCCACTATTATTGTGTTACTGCCCATTTCCTCTTTTATACCTGTTAGCATTTGCCTTATGTATTGAGGTGCTTCTATGTTGGGTGCATATATATTTATAATTGTTATATTTTCTTCTGGGATTGATCCCTTTATCATTATGTAGTATCCTTCCTTGTCTCTTATAATATTATTTTATTTTTTATTTTTTTAATTAATTTATTTTTAAAAATTTTATTTTTGGCTGCATTGTGGCTTTGCTGCATCCGGGCTTTCTCTAGTTCCAGCAAGTGGGGGATACTCTTTGTTGCGGTGCACGGGATTTTCATTGCAGTGGCTTCTCGTTATGGAGCACGGGCTCTAGGCACAAGGGCTTCAGTAGTTGTGGCACATGGGCTCTGTAGTTGTGGCTCATGGGCTCTAGAGTGCAGGCTCAGTAGTTGTGGCACACGGGCTTAGTTGCTCTGTGGCATGTGGGATCTTCCCAGACCAAGGTTCGAATCTGTGTCCCCTGCATTGGCAGGTGGATTCCCAACCACTGTGCCACCAGGGAAGTCCCACATTCTTTATTTTAAAGTCTATTTTATCTGATATGAGTATTGCTACTACAGCTTTGTTTTGATTTCCATTTGCATGGAATATCTTGTTCCATCCCCTCACTTTCAGTCTCTATGTGTCCCTAGGTCTGAAATGGGTCTCTTGTAGACAGCATATATATGGGTCTTGTTTTTGTACCCATTCAGTGAGCCTGTGTCTTTTGGTTGGAGCATTTAATCCATTCACGTTTAACGTAATTATCGATATGTGTGTTCCTATGACAATTTTCTTAATTGTTTTGGGTTTGTTTTTGTAGGTCCTTTTCTTCTCTTGTGTTTCCTGCCTAGAGAAGTTCCTTTAGCATTTGTTGTAGAGCTGGTTTGGTGGTGCTGAATTCTCTTAGCTTTTGCTTGTCTGTAAAGCTTTTGATTTCTCCATCAAATCTCAATGAGATCCTTGCTAGGTAGCGTAATCTTGGTTGTAGTTTCTTCCCTTTCATCACTTTAAGTATATCATGCCACTCCCTTCTGGCTTGCAGAGTTTCTGCTGAGAATTCAGCTGTTAACCTTATGGGAGTTCCCTTGTATGTTATTTGTCGTTTTTCCCTTGCTGCTTTCAATAATTTTTCTTTGTCTTTAATTTTTGCCAATTTGATTACTGTGTGTCTCGGTGTGTTTCTCCTTGGGTTTATCCTGTATGGGACTCTCTGCTTCTTGGACATGGGTGGCTATTTCCTTTCCCATGTTAGGGAAGTTTTCGACTGTAATCTCTTCAAATATTTTCTCGAGTCCTTTCTGTCTCTCTTCTCCTTCTGGGACCCCTATAATGTGAATGTTGTTGCGTTTAATGTTGTGCCAGAGGTCTCTTAGGTTCTCTTCATTTCTTTTCATTCTTTTTTCTTTATTCTGTTCCATGGCAGTGAATTCCACCATTCTGTCTTCCAGGTCACTTATCCGTTCTTCTGCCTCAGTTATTCTACTATTGATTCCTTCTAGTGTAGTTTTCATTTCAGTTATTTTATTGTTCATCTCTCTTTGTTCTTTAATTCTTCTAGGTGTTTGTTAAGCGTTTCTTTCATCTTCTCGATACTTGCCTCCTTTTCCTAAGGTCCTGGATCATCTTCATTATCATTATTCTGAATTCTTGTTCTGGAAGGTTGCCTCGCTCCACTTCATTTAGTTGTTTTTCTGGGGTTTTATCTTGTTCCTTCATCTGGTACATAGTCCTCTGCCTTTTCATTTTGTCTGTCTTTCTTTGAATGTGGTCTTCGTTCCACAGGCTGCAGGACTGTAGTTCTTCTTGCTTCTGCTGTCTGCCCTCTGGTGGATGAGGCTATCTAAGAGGCTTGTACAAGTTTCCAGATAGGAGGGACTGGTGGTAGGTAGAGCTGGGTGTTGCTCTGGTGGGGAGAGCTCAGTAAAACTTTAATCCACTTGTCTGCTGATGAGTGGGGCTGAGTTCCCTCCCTGTTGGTTGTTTGACCTGAGGCAACCCAGCTCTGGGGGCTACAGGCTCTTTGGTGGGGCTGATGGTGGTGTCTGGGAGGGCTCATGCCAAGGAGTCCTTCCCAGAACTTCTGCTGACAGTGTCCTTGTCCCCACGGTGAGCCACAGCTATGCCCCGCCTCTGCAGGAGACCCTCCAACACTAGTAGGTAGGTCTGGTTCACTCTCCTATGGGGCCACTGCTCCTTCCTGCTGGGTCCTGATGTGCACACTACTTTCTGTGTGCCATTCAAGAGTGGAGTCTCTTTTTCCCCCAGTTCTGTCGAAGTCCTGCAATCAAATCCCACTAGGCTTCAAAGTCTGATTCTCTGGGAATTCCTCCTCCTGTTGCCTACCCCCAGGTTGGGAAGCCTGACGTGGGGCTCAGTACCTTCACTCCAGTGGGTGGATTTCTGTGGTATAATTGTTCTCCAGTTTGTGAGTCACCCACCCAGTGGTTATGGGATTTGATTTTATTGTGATTGTGCCCCTCCTGCCTTCTCATTGGGGCTTCTCCTTTGTCTTTGGATGTGGGGTATCATTTATGGTGAGTTCCAGTGTCTTCCTGTCGATGATTGTTCAGCATTTAGTTGTGATTTTGGTGCTCTCGCAAGAGGGAATGAGCTCACGTCCTTCTACTCTGCCATCTTGAACCAATTTCCCCATCTTACCCAAGGTGATGTTAATATGCAGCCATAAGTGACAACAGTTGCGTTATAGTGTGATAGTCTCTGCTTATTGACAAATGGCATCCTGTGAACAATCTCACCAGCAACCTATTGACATAATATCAGGGTGTAGCCGAATTTTCCTCTTTCAAAAATCATGTGAGAAAAAGCAGGTGAGAGCCAAAAATGATGATCAGTATTAACCGAGCTGAATCATGATACCAAACCCTCTTCTGATTGAACCTCAACTAATGGTATTAGCAATTTTGTTTTATTCTCTAGCATAAATGACTAAACTTTGGATATATCTAGGGCAACCAAGATAACAGTTGCCTGGGACTGAAGGGATTCCCAGGATATAGGATTTCAGTTTCAAAACTGAGCAATACTGCGATAACCAGGATGAGAAGGACACGCTAAAAAGAGAAGAGTATATGAACCATACAGTTATTTGTGCACACATATTCTGAGAAATACAAATCGGGGGAATGTTCAACATGGAGGCCAAGCTATTTGTAAAAATCTACACCTTTCTAGGATGAATTGAATTTATTCTGTTTTATTTAGTTGGCACAGTCTTACAAAGGAGAAATCCACTGTTACAATGGCTCAAAGGTAGCAAAAACAAAACAAACTGAAGACAACCACCAAAGCTCCACAGCCACTAAAGGACTTCTTAACCTGGACTTATGTACCTTGCTTGGGGTTTGGTTCCTGCCTAGTGATTCTCAGGAGGTACTTGAGTAGTTTGCATGATGGATGGTATCAGTGCAGAATTCCAGTTGTAATCCAAAGCTCAGAAAAAATCCATCTCCTCATGGGGCTGTTGAGTAGAATTTGAGAATGGATCTGCAACTGGCCATCATATGAAAACTCTTTTTAGTTAGAAGATTCCCAC
This sequence comes from Leucopleurus acutus, assembly GCF_964270905.1. Taxonomy (NCBI): domain Eukaryota; kingdom Metazoa; phylum Chordata; class Mammalia; order Artiodactyla; family Delphinidae; genus Leucopleurus; species Leucopleurus acutus. Next base: position 99,891,778 of record NC_139148.1, read on the forward strand.
AAGAGGCAAAACATTTCATGTTGGTGTCTACACGTCTGATGTGCCTGGCTCGTCTCTTTTCTATAGGATGAAGCTGTTCTGTTGTTCTCAGGTGGAAAAGGTTCGAGTTAACAGATGGACCCTTGGTAAATTTAAGAGGAATGCAGATTTTAGTGTACTAACAAATGCATTTTTAGAAAAAATTATTTGTAAGGAATATAAGAGTTTTGTGTTAGTCTGTGCATCTTGAGTACAAAGTGGCAAAGTTTATAGTGGTTAAAAATTGACTGTGGAATCAGGCAGATGGGTTCAAAATCTAGTCTTGCTTCTTAGGGCATTGTGACATGACCTTGGGCGACTTACTTAACCTCCCCAATTCTCTGTTTTATATATATATATATATATATATATATATATATATATATATATATATATATATTCTCTAATATATATATTAGAGAAAAGTATACCTCTCTCTTTGGATTGTTGTGAGAATTACACAAAATAATAAATATAAAGCAGAGTTTCTCAACCTTGGCACTATTGACATTTTGGGCAGCAAAATGCTTTGTTGTGGGAGCCTGTCCTGAGCATTGTAGCATACGCAGCAGCATTGCTGGTCTCTACTCACAGCTACCCCTCCAAGTCTTGACAACCAAAAATGTCTCCAGACATTGCCAGGTGTCCCCAGGATGGAGCCAGGGCAGTGGTGGGGGAGCAGGGAGTGGAGAATACATGCCCCTGGTTGAGAATCACTCAATATAAAGTGATAAGTGTCAGACCTGGAATACAGTAGGCACTCATTAAGTGGTAGCTACAATATTATAATTGTTAATACTATATCAAAGTTAGAATTCTTATTATTAATGCTGAACCTTAAAAGTGAGTCAGTATATTTAATTCTATCTGAGAATATTCTCTCAGACTTATTCTTTTAGGCTGTGTAAGCCAGTCTTGCTCTGCTAAGAGAAATATTGGAAAATATCACTTTCCGGCCTCACATCTCTTGCATCTAGTCATCCTGCAAGTCTAAGATCTTTTAGATTTATTGATGTGTTATTCAACCATTTAAACATTCACAAACTACTTAAAAATAGCTACATTATAAGTGAATATTTGTCAGGAATGGTGAAATTTGAAACTTTAAGGCATTTAAGGCACAATTCTTTCTTCCATCTAATTTATTTCCCCTCTCATGACACATGTGCTCTGCAGAAACCTCAATCCTACTTCACTGATAAATTATGGCAATCTGATATATGCCTCCTTTGCTACCAATAGCCCATCTCCTTTCTCAACTCTTTTTCCTGTCATTCTTGTTCTTACTAAAAGAAGAAGGGGAGACTTCCCTGGTGGCACAATGGTTAAGAATCCACCTGCCAATGCAGGGGACACAGGTTCAAGCCCTGGCCCGGGAAGATCCCACATGCTGTGGAGCAACTTAAACCTGTGTGCCACAACTACTGAGCCTGCACTCTAGAGCCCACAAGCCACAGCTACTGAGCCCACACACCGCAACTACTGTAGCCCGTGCTCTGCAACAAGAGAAGCCACCGCAGTGAGAAGCCTGCGCACCGCAGTGAAGAGTAGCTCCTGCTCACCACAACTAGAGAAAGCCTGCCCGCAGCAACGAAGAACCAACACAGCCACACACACACAAAAAAAATTAAAAGAAGAAGTTTCTTTCCTCTCTGAGTCTTCACTCCTCTGCTACTGTTTCCGGAAAGACCGTGTTCTAGCATTTATCTTCTCTTTAGCCACATCTTTACTTTATTCCTCTCCATTGGCTCCTTTTCCCTCCATCATCAAATAAAATAGATTTCCTCCATTAGAAAAGCTACTGCCTTCTGAAATTGCAGTCTTATTTCTTTGCTGAGCCTCACACACACTTCCTTCTCAGTTTCTTTTATCGGACCTTCTTTGCTTGCCCACCCCTTAAACCTTTACATTGCTCAGTGTTTTGTCCTCAGACATCTTCTCTTCTCAACACTCAATACCAACCTGCCCTACCCTCACCCAGGGAAACTTCATTTTCTCTCATGGATTCAACTAACAACTACTTGTTGTTGTACCTAAAATCCCTCTCTCTCTCTCTCTGAATTAAATCTCTCCTGAACTTGAGATACATTTAGCCAACCGCCTACTATATACTTCCACCAGGATGTCTAGTGGGTACCTCAAAATCAACATGAACAAAACTGAATTCATTATATTCTATTCTCAAAACTACTCCTCCACAAGTGTTTCCTATATCAGCATTTACTCAGTTGTCCAAGCCAAAAATTTTGATGTCATCCTTGGCTCTTCACTCTCCTAAAACCTCCCACTACCAACTAATTACCAAGAACTGTCAATTCTACCTCCTACATATTTATTGAGTCTACCTACTCCTCTCCATCTCTACTGACACCATCAACTCTCTCTTTTTTTAAACTTCTTTATTGGAGTATAATTGCTTTACAATAGTGTGTTAGTTTCTGCTTTATAACAAAGTGAATCAACTCTCAAACTGTTACAACAGCCTCATAATTTGTCAACCTGACCTTGAACTTGCCACTGTGCACATTCAGTCAGAGGGATCTTTCTAAAACTCAAATTTGATTATATCATTCTCCTGCTTAAACCCTTCAGCACCTTCCCAGTACCAATTTGGATTGAATTTAAAGTCTTTGACATGGCTCTATAACATCCTTCATTATCTGGCCCCTGCTAACCTCTTCAACAATAGTTCTACAAAATCACCCACTTGGACCACTACTTCTTTCAGTTGCTTGCGTGGTCATACTTTCTTTTCTCTCTGGATTACCACATCAGGTTTTTCTTTCTTGGATCACACCCTTCCTTCTCATTTAGCTAATTCCAACTTGTCCTGTAGGTACCAGTTTAAACATCACTTCCTCTTAAAAAGCCTTCCAGAATCCTCAGGTCTGGGGTAGGTGGCCCTCCTTATGTGCTACATTAGTACCCTATGTCTCCCCTATGTTGAACATAACAGATTGCCTTGTAATTGACAGTTTACTTATCTTCCTCCAGACTACAATCTCCATGAGGCTGTTTCCAGGCCTCTGGTGCTAAGTACATAGTAGATGCACAAGAAATATTTGTGGAATACAAGTGAATTAAATGTCACCAAGGATCCTCACAAAACGCAAAGCTTTTATTTCCATTTCCCATCTTTCTGAATACTCAAATTATTTAATCCTTCCCTGTCTTCTTAAAATTGTTCTTCTTTGTTTTCAGAGGCAGCATTGTGTGCATATTATAATACCTTTCTACACTTTTGAGAATTTTTAGTCCTTCTTGTTTGCTGACCCCTTTTCTGACCCTTAACTTTGGACTTTTCCCCAAGACTCTCTTCTTCACTCTTCTTTTTTCTTCTCATTCATTGTTTGGAACACAGTAGGCATTCAAAAAATGTTTATTTCCTTCCTTCCCCCATTCTCCATAAGCTCACTTAATCTCATGGCTTCAATTATCTCCCAAATCCATGTTTCAATCTGAGTAAGCCAATGGAGTACTGGTCACCTAATACCTCAAATGAATTATAAATAAAAACCATGGCATTCAACCACCACGATTCAGTTTATTCTTGCAATATAATTTCTGTATTTGCCAGTTAAAACCAAGTTTCCTAATCACTGGGGTTCCATACATCAGGTATCTATAGCTCCTGCATCTACTTTATACCATCCACATGCACTATTAGCCAGCAAGTATTACACAGTTTTCTTTGAGATGTGTCTGATGTATTGATTCCTATCTCTTTTTTCCCCTTCCATTATTCTTCCCTCATCTCTTTACCTTTAGATTACTATAATAGTCTTCTTCCTAGTTGACCATCCTGACCTCAATATCATCCGCTTTCAGATTTGTTTTGTATACTGCTACCAGAGTACCCACTCGTACACACTCTTTTCATGGATTTTCATATGGTAGACACAGTAAATATGAGAACACCAATTCAGTCTCCCCTCAAGAACTTACAGTGGCTACAAATCATCTGCTAAGTCTAAATTCCTTTCTTTTTTCCCATCCCTATGGCCCTAACCAACCATTTCAGCTTTGACACATCCCTACACTGTTCTTCTATGCACCCTGCTTTCCTGACTTGCTGAACTTCTTGCCTTTCCTAAAACACATCCTACTTTACTCCGTTGCCCCTGTTGGCTCCTCTACCTTGAAAAAACACATTCCCCTAATCAATGCCAAAAGCCTAATATTTTTAATGTCAAATTTAAATGTCACTTTTTCTCTTACACTGGTAGAATTAAGTTTATTCTGTGCCCTTGTTGTTCTTTGTTTGTATTTGAAACATTACTTTCTTCCTGGTGTCATAGTAATGTGCATGTAAACTCCATGAGATCAGGAACTCCTATTCATCCTTATAACCCCTAAAGCATCTGAACCAGTGCCTGGAATGTGCACAGTAGGCACTTGGTAATTATTGTTTGAATTGACTTGGCCACATCTGCAAGTTTCTTACCCACCCTATTCCCTATATCCCCACTCCTGGTCTCTACTTCTTTAATGGTCAGTCACACAGCTCTCTTTGAATAAAACCCAGTTAGACACACCCAGCTATGGTGAGACACTCCTAGTTTCGGCTGAAGCAGCTTCTGGATGTCTGCCTAATTTCATTTGTTTCTAAGCAAGTGTCCTCCACTCCACATTATGTTAAATATTTCAACTCAGCCTTTGTTCACACTGTTGCTCATTCTAGTATTACTCTTCCCTTATTTTGATCAGATCCTCCCCAAACTACAGACCCAGCTTAAGTCTTACTTTATTCATGATGTCATCTTTAACTATTTGAGCCCATGTTTATCCCTTCTGTGTCTGAATTCCTTTAGCAGAGATAATATAATATATTATGGAATTCTTGAATTCATTCATGCATCTGTCTTGCTTTCCTTAGCAGGAACATATTGGCTCTTTGGGGTAAGGAGCATGTCTTAGTATCCTTTGGTATAGTGCTGATGATTATTAGACTGATAAATCAACAGGGCTATTTTCTTCCTTATTTCTAATTTCTCATAAGTTGAAAAAAACTTAGATCCCCACAGCCTACTTTTGCCTATAAAAGAACTCTATAACTTGGTTTGTGAAAAAACCTAAAGATTGGTCAATATTACTCAAAATGATAGAGTTTTAAAAATTAATTTTTTAAACAACCGAATTGGAGTTTGTTCGCAGTTAATCTAGCTGGCTGTCTTGCAATAGGTTAAAGAAACTGGGAGAAAGTAAATTTAAAATGGTTGACTTTTGCGGTTACTTATGAAACATGGTTGAACAAGGCCCTAATAAATTAAACTTATTATCATTGTTTAATGATAGTAGAAATAATACAGCCCAAATTCCTGGTGATTAGATCCTTCTAGGATTAAAATCTATGTTGATGAGATTTGGACTCCCATCATAGATTTAGTCCATTCATGCATTTAAGGGGATGTTTAGAAGGTTGAATAACTAGGCCTGGTTTGACCCACAGAAGTGTGCATAGGTTCCACAGCTGACACAAGGAAGAGCTGGAGGGCAGATTGGTAAAAAGGCAGTGTAGCTTAGAGCTTGTGTGAATTGCATACTGTATTTTCAGGATGGGCAAGAGGGAAAAAATAACAGCAATTCTCCTCTTATTTCTTTATTTTCAGGTTCATTTCTTATTCTAAGGGATCAGTTTCCTCTTAAGCATTTTGATATTTTTCTAACACAATGAACTGGTTAAGTTAACTGCATTTGAATTTTCCTACTATTGCTTTAAAACCACTATAATAAACTATGCTATTGACTATGTCAGAAGGCAGATGAGATCAGACATTTTATGGAGGTCTGGTTTGCTTCTTGCAATCACTCATTTCTATATTTTTTTATATTAATGAGGGTAAAAAGTTGCATTCTTTCTTTGGTCTCTGTTTTGTCTTTCCCAGCTACCACAGAATGTGAACTATTCTATCAAAGTTCCTCTGAAAGAATGGCCATCACCAAAAAATCTAGAAACAATAAATGCTGGAAAGGGTGTGGTGAAAAAGGAACCCTTCTGCACTGTTGGTGGGAATGTAAATTGATACAGCCACTATGGAGAACAGTATGGAGGTTCCTTAAAAAACTAAAAATAGAACTACCATATGACCCAGCAATCCCACTACTGGGCATATACCCTGAGAAAACCATAATTCAAAGAGTCATGTACCACGATGTTCATTGCAGCTCTATTTACAATAGCCAGGACATGGAAGCAACCTAGTGTCCATCGACAGATGAATGGATAAAGATGTGGCACATATATACAATGGAATATTACTCAGCCATAAAAAGAAATGAAGTTGAGTTATTTGTAGTGAGGCGGATGGACCTAGAGACTGTCATACAGAGTGAAGTAAGTCAGAAAGAGAAAAACAAATACTGTATGCTAACACATATATATGGAATCCAAAAAAAAAAAATAAGGTTCTGAAGAACCTAGGGGCAGGACAGGAATAAAGACACAGACATAGAGAATGGATTTGAGGACACGGGGAGGGGGAAGGGTAAGCTGGGACAAAGTGAGAGAGTGGCATGGACATATATACACTACCAAATGTAAGATAGCTAGTGGGAAGCAGCTGCATAGCACAGGGAGGTCAGCTCAGTGCTTTGTGACCACCTAGAGGGGTGGAATAGGGAGGATGGGAGGGAGACGCAAGAGGGAGGAGATATGGGGATATATGTATATGTATAGCTGATTCACTTTGTTATAAAGCAGAAACTAACACACCATTGTAAAGCAATGATACTCCAATAAAGATGTTAAAAAAAAAAGAAAGTTCCTCCGAAAGCCTTTAACCCTCACTAGTCACTAGCCAATGCTTTAATGGGTCATCATTTTCTTATGGCCCAGCAGTAGCTAGTTACAAGAGTATTTGACTAGAAATGTTTCCCCAATTTAATAACGCTTTCTAGTTTAAAAAAGAAACACTTAGAAATGATGATCATACAGAAACTTGAACATGAATGTTCATAGCAGCATTATTCATAATACCCAAGAAATGGAAACAACCCAAATATCCATCAGTTGATGAACTGATAAACAAAATGTGGTATATCCACACAATGGAATATTACTTGGCATTAAAAGAATGAAGTACTGATAGATGCTACAACATGGATGAACCTTGAATACATAATGCTAAGTGACAGAAGCCAGACACAAATGACACATATGAAATGTACAGAATAGGCAAGTTAAAGAGAAAGTAGATTAGTGTTTGTCAGGACCTGACTACTAATAGGTAATGGGTATTCTTTCAGGGTGATGAAAATATTCAAATGAAATTGGACTGATGGTTGCACAACTCTGAATATACTAAAAAAAAAACCCTTTGAATTGTACATTTTTAATTGGTGAATTTGTATAGTATGTAAATTATATCTCAATTAAAAAAAAAAACTTAGGGACTTCCCTGGTGGTCCAGTGGTTAAGATTCCATGCTTCCACTGCAGCAGGCCCGGGTTTGATCCCTGATCAGGGAACTAAGATCCTGCATGCTGTGAGGTGTGGCCAAAATATAAAAAATAATTATTAAAAAAAAAACCCTCAGAAAACCCCCTATTGAGGACAGAGCTAGATCCCATTTCAAACACTGCTTTTGCATCAAAATCTCCAGAAGTGAGGATCTGGAATCTGCACTATGACAATTTCCTGGGTGATTGCTATGCACAACTAAAGTTTGAGGATCACTGAATTCAAAGATATAAACTTTGCACTGTCTTCATGAGATCTAACTGCAAATGTTTCCACTCAGGGAGAGGTTGTAACTACTCTCAAGTGAATAATATTCAACTTCTTTTTTTTTTCTGTTGTTATTGTTGTAGTTTGGGTATTTAAGTTTTTGGTAAATCTTTCTTCAAGTATCTACTTTCAGTTTTCAGATCAAGTTTCTTTTAGACCTCTGGGAGGAATGATGAAAACACAGGAACCACTAATATTCTATTCCCTACTAAGTAAAGTCAGAGTTGTTATCACTCTCACTTTTGAAGGCATTAGTTAAAAGAAAAAAAATAGTTCAAGTTTTTCTTCCTTCCACAGCTAAGGGGAGAAAAACAAGATTCAACATCATACAGCAAGTTAGAACTGTGAATGAAGTTAGAACTTACAATTCTGTCTTGAGTGGCTTTTTATCAGTTGTCATCAAGATTTTAAATTGTACATCAGTCTGTGGTACCAATTTCCTAAAAGAAAAGCAAAGATAACCATATATCACATTCTACCTCTATAAAGAAAAATCTCTTCTTCCTGTATCATTTTAGGAATTAAATCTCTCCCTCATATTATGCCTACCCAAAAAGAAGAAGAACAAAAAACAAATTCTGTATAATATTCAAAACAGTAGATCAATCAGTACTATTGGGTTTTGGGGGCTGAATGAATCCTTTGACTATCATTATGGAAAAATCCTTCTCTAGTCAGCAATTCTAGCTGATCTTGGTGATCTTATTACCAGAAGTAACTGAACAAATTGGATCAACATTTGACGGGTGGCTGGCAATGGGCTAAATCTTAATAATCATATAGAACCAATTTAGGGGAGTATTTGGTAAATAGAGTATGAAATTATAAATCTTGTATGTTTTACATTGATGGAGTTACTGGTATATTAGCTGTCTAATAATTCATGAGGTAAAAATGTTAAGTCACTTCTTTATCGTAATTGTTTTCAAATAAAAATGATATCTGCAGAACATAGTTTAGGAACTTTTACTCATATATGAGAAAACCATTTACTATTTCCTGAAAATCTAAACTAAACACATGAAGTTTAAATGAACAAAGGATAGGGCTTAATGCAGTGTAATTACTTGAAGTTTTATTTTCACATATGAACAATTAGAAGCAATTAATGTTTGTATAGTCAATAAAATTCAATAAATATTCATTGGTAACCTCTGATGCCAGGAAGTATGCTAGATAGACATCATGCTATTAGATGAATAAGACATGGTTCCTGACCTTGAGGAGTTCAGTAGAGGAAGTAGGAAGCTTTACTTATTCATAAACTGTATCTGTGATAATAGACTATGGTTCTAAGTACTGAAAAAAATACCTGGAAATGAAATATTAGGTTAGGTGTTTGAACTTGGCAAAAAGAAAAGCTAAAAATTTTTCATAAAAGTCACAATGATATATAGGCCATGATAATAGCATAAAATTCCAAATGCTATTGTGGTAAATAATGTTGATTCTTGAATGAACTATTTCCTATAATTTTAATAGTCAGACACACAGCTTGGGACGTGTCCTGTTACTCTTAGAGAGTTCTGCATATTTCCTGCATTTTCATGAGTTTAAATTTATAATCTTATCACTTTGTTATTACAGTGCTTGACATTTAATTACTGAAGTCTTAAAAAAGAAAAAATAATGAAAATACCAGCAAGTGTTAAAAGTCCTCAATGTTCATATTTCAGTAATTCAAGAAGTGTCTGCTGAAAAATAGGATTTATTGAGAGATTTTTTTATAGCCATGAGCCTACTGGAAATAACTTTTGTAGATCATGCTGTTATTTGTGAATGGGATTTTAGATATGGGAGATAATACTATCTTTCCTAGTAAGTCTAGCAGGCTGCAGACTGAAGTTTCTTTCACCAGCACTCTTTTTTCCTCCTCTTGCATCACAAAAAATTTTAGATCCTGATACTGGATTTAGGTGAATTTATAATTGCTCTCGTGTGCATTGCAAAAAGCAGCGTAATGGAAGCTCCTTTTCAGCTCTTCATTGCTAGTAATAAAGAAGGAAAATTACAAGTAGGTTTTCCTAAACTGATTCAGAAACTCAACTTCAGAAACCAGTTATGGGATCAGGCCCTGGGCTGGGGAAAAACATACATTTGAGAGTACCACAAGTGCCATTTGAAACTGGTGTTAATTAAGGTGGCTAATGGAAATAATTTCCTTTAAAAAAAACCCTACAAACTACGTGGAAAGAAACAAGAAAAATATGTTACATGACAATATTTGTCACTTTGAAGCATAAAGTAAATCTTATAAATCTTCAGTTTCCTCCAAAATATTTTAGAATAATGACAACCTGACTAATTTTTGAAAACCAAAATTCTCTTCCCAGCTACTCATCTACTTGTTGAAAAATGGACTATTTTTTACAGCATTTTTAGGTTCACAGCAAAACTGAGCAGAAAGTACAGAGAGTTCCCATGTACCCGCTGCCTACACACACATAGCCTCCCCCACTGTCAACATCCTGCACCATTTGTTGCAGTCAATGAACCTACACTGACGCATCTTTATCACCCAAAGGCCGTAGTTTATATTACGAGGATTCACTCTGGGTATTGAGAATTCTATGGGTTTTGACAAAGGTACGATGGCATGTATCCACCATTATAGTATCGTGCATAGCAGTTTCTCTGCCCTAAAAATCCTTTGTGTTCTACCTATTCATCCCTCCTTATCTACTTTTTAAAAGCTAAATTATTCCATCTCTCTCTTTTTTTAAAAAAAATAATTATTGAGTTCAGGGCATTGTGTTTTTTTAGTTTTCTGATACGTCACCCTGGGTTCTAGCCTCCTCTTTTATTTATTTATTTTTATAAATTTATTTATTTTATTTATTCATTTTTGGCTGCATTGGGTCTTCATTGCTGTGCACGGGCCCTCTCTAGCTGTGGCGAGTGAGGGCTACTCTTCATTGTGGGCTTCTCATTGCGGTGGCTTCTCTGGTTGCAGAGCACGGGCTCTAGGTGTGTGGGCTTCAGTAGTTGTGGCACATGGGCCCAGTAGTTGTGGCTCGCAGGCTCAGTAGTTGTGGTGCACAGGCTTAGTTGCTCCGCAGCATGTGGGATCTTCCTGGACCAGGGATCGAACCCGTGTCCCCTGCATTGGCAGGCGGATTCTTAACCACTGCGCCACCAGGGAAGCCCTATTCCATATCTCTTATTTGCCTAATCTGGAATTTCTCAGCCGGGGACTCTTAACATTTTGGATCAGATAAATTTTTTCAAGGGCATATCTTGTGCACTGTGGCTTGTTTAGCAGCATCCCTGGCCTCTACCCAATAATGCCAGAAGCACTGCCATTCTCAGCTAGGCCAGCCCCAAATGTCTCAAGACATTGTCCAATGCCCCCGGGAGTGGGTGGCAAAATCATCCCTTGTTAAGAACCACTGGCCTAATCCAAGGCATACTTCTACTTTCAAGAGAATGTCTACATTATACTATTACACTTTGTACAGTTAGTCATTAAATGCCAGTCAACAGATATTTATTCTGCCTACTATGTGCTTGGCCATAGCCAGCCAAGAGCTATTAAACTTTTCAAATATTAGAAGTGTTAGGGCAGAGCATGAACTGTTACAATAAATGTAATTATATATAATCTACATGTGGTAGCTACATTGAACATTGAGGCATGATTAATCAAATAATTCAACCATCTTCATGATCTTGTGACCATTCATAGCAGCATGAACCCAGAGGGAAGATGCATCAACTGATCTTTAAGATTGCTTAACTGATTGGACCTGCTATGCTGTGGTCTGGTTCACCAGTCACACACAAGATATGGACTGTGTCCCTACAGGGAAACAGTTCTGAATAATTAGCCAGGGGAGGTGGATTCTATGCAAATCTCTATTCCCACTCTACCTCCATCACCACTTTCCCATGATAGCGGGGAATTTTTGCCTAATTTCCATGGGCAATTGCCATAAATGTCTCAGTTCTCCTTTCACTTAGCCTCTGTAGATAGAGCGGGACTAATTGGAAGCTGGAATCCTTTCTGATTTGGTCAGTTCTTCTGCTGTTCTGGTCGTTAAATTGGAATGCAAGTGAGCAAATACAATTTGAGATTTTATTTGGAGATTTTCCTTGTAAAGATTTAGGCATTAAAGTGGTCATTTAAATCATGAGACAATTGTCAAAAATTAAAAAGGGAACTGAAGTGGTAGGCCATGAGGTATCTTAGCAAAACTAATCCTATTTGCATATTGGCCTCAAATTATGGGTTTCATTCTTCTTGGGGGCAGACTTATTACACTCATTTTGATTTCTCCTCACTTTTGTTTATTTGGCTTTTATATGATGGGCCAAAAAAAATAAATTCAGAATTTATTTTCACTCATTAAAGACAGTTTACTACATTTGATTTAGTTTTTATTTCCAAGACAACTCTTGGAGGATATGGGGCTCCTTATTCCTTAGTTCTTAGACTGAATTTATATGGGTATTCCCTTTTGTGGACCTCATAATTGATCTTCTCATCTGTAAGTAACTTGTAAGAGTCCTTCCAGCTCTAATTGTCTCTGATCCATTGCCTATTGTATTGAATAAGTAATATAGACTGGACCATGATGCATGCTGAGACCTCAGGAAAAGGAACAAGAGGAAAGGGGTAGGAAAGAATCTTGGAGAGGGCCTAACTGAAATTACATGGACTAACTTGGTTGTAGGACTATACCCTCAAGATTGAGTTTAGTACATCAAATCAGGATTCAAAGGTTGAGGCACACTTTATTAAAGGCATGATCAGGTCATGGAGTTGGGGTAAGAGAAAGCAGCAGGACTAAACATTTGATGGCAAGACTGGTATCAGATCATCTATTAGGATTAGAGAAGGAGACCAGCTAAAAGAGGATGCCATGCAGAGCAGGATCCGGCTCCCAGGGGCAATACAGTAGAAAGGAGTTCTTTGAGAATCAGTGCCCTAGCCAGTCAGCAGGGAACTCAGGGGAAGGTCTAGCCTCAAGCTGAGAATTATAGCTCTAATCAGAGAACCAGGGCCAAAAGCCAAACCACAGAGGTTAGCCCAATACTACTGTGTCAGGGAAGAGGAGGCAATTCAGTGAGCACACATCAGACATAGAGACCTTGGGTAGCAATGTCTATTCTGTTATTCCTACTGGCAGCATGGGATGCCTAATATCCTGCTCTCTTAGGCAGGATTTGGCTCACTAGATGTAGGAGGTAGAATACTCCTAGCCTTTGTCAGAGCAGAGCTAGGAAAGGCAGGGTTTAACAGAAGGCTACCTCATATACTTTGTTTCATTCAACTCCTCTATTTGCCAGTGCTTAAATAGTAGCAAAAACATCATACCCATTGACTGCTAACTTCCACCAGAATTGACTGCAACTTCTTAAGGAATTAAACATGATCTGGCCCTAAATATTGGGCTATGAGATTTCTGTGTATCAGTGGAGTTTATACACTAAACCAGGGTTGGCAAACTTTTTCTAAAAAGGTCCAGATAGCACACGTCTGAGGCTTTGCAGGCCATATGGTATCTGTCTTGAGTTCTCAGCTCTGTCATTGTAGCATAAAAGCAGCCATAGACGATATGTAAACAAATGGGTGTGGCTCCATTCCCATAAATCTTCATTTATGGACCTTGGAATTTGAATTTCATAAATTTTCATGTGTCATAAAAATATACTTTTGATTTTTTTCAACTTAAAAATGTAAAACTTATTCTTAGCTTGTGGACCACAGCAAAACAGGCAGCAGGCCATAGTTTGCAACTCCTGTACTAAAAGAACTTGCTTATTTAGTGAGCAATGCCCTACCTAATTCTGCCTAGCAGGCTTCAACATCACAATCAGGGCTGCAAAATCCCACTGATAGGATTAACCTTGCTCCAAAGCTCTGGTGAAAATCAGGCCACAGACAAGGAGAATATAAGAAACTCTACATACTGTCCAGTTATAAAGTCGATCTGTTGGAGGGTCCTGCTCTATTTCTACACTTTGTTCTCATCATAGGTCTCTGACGTGGTTCTTGTTGGTAAAGCCACTTGAGTGGCCCTCCAGTTCTTACAGACATACCTTCTTGTATGTCTGAGTTTCTGCTTGGCACTCAGTTCCTACAGAACTGGTGGCTGGCCATGACCATCAACCCAAAGTGCTCTTGGAGATGGGAGGGCTGTATATTAACCCTAGTGCTTATGGCCGGGTTCCTGTGATCTTCCTGAGGTCAACCCTCTACCTACCTGAATCAGCCTCCTGCAGTTGGCCCATTTCTAGGCCTTGCTGACCTGGCCAATCTCACCAAGCCTGACTGAGGCAGTTAGTATCATATTAACAGAGAGGCATGTGGGAAAAGAAGATGAAAAATAGTAATCATCCAAAGACTGTTTTTAAATAGCCTTCATTATAACCCCAAACCAAGATGGTACAATCTCTTTGTCTTGTTCTATCCTTTAGAAAGCACAAGTGTTGAGAAGTAAATTTCTTTCTGCCACAATGAGTGTTCAACATGGATATAAAAATTATCCACAGTAAAACTCTTAGTAACTATCTCAAGGCACAATAAAAAAATATTTAGTTTTGGTCTTTACAATTCTAACTTTCAAGTCTCTTGAGTTCATTTTTCATGGTTTTGGCTCATTCTTGATTAATTAAAACTGTTCCACAATTTAATGGAATATGTGATGTGATTCAGTCACATAGCTTTGATATTTCTTATAGTTCTTTTTCACATGTACCGAATTCTATACTATGATAGATGGCTATCCTCACTTGCCAGTGTATAAACCACTTCAAGATGAAACTAAACATTATGATGTAGATGACGCTACGTTTCAACTTTTCATCAATATATCATACATCCTTTGCAAAGGCAATTGGGAAAAAACTGTACCGATATCTCTCCATTATGAGTTCATGTATTTTGGGGGATGACATCTGGGAATGTATATTTCTTTTTTTTAATTTTATTTTTTTAATTGAAGTATAGCTGATTTACAGTGTTGTGGTAATCTCTGCTGTGCAGCAAAGTGACTCAGTTATACACATACATTCTTTTTTAATATTTTTTCCATTATTGTTTATCACAGGATATTGAATATAGTTCCCTGTGCTATACAGAAGGACCTTGTTGTTTATCCATTCTCTATATAATAGTTTACATCTCCTAACGGGAATGTGTATTTCCGACCTAAGTTTGGTACCTGACCTTTCATCAAGAGGAAATTTGTGCCAGGAATTTCAAATGTGGTCAATTATGAGAAATCTTCGTTGTCTGCAATTCAGTGACACTTGAGGGTGGAGATAGCATGACATAAGGACTTAGTGTCCATTATTAAAGACCTAACTTGGATGCAGTTCTAAAAATCAAGTATCTAGACATAGCCCATACTTTTGATTTTCAAACAGAAGTGTGGATTTACAGTCACCCTGTTATTCTCCACAACGAGGACATGCCATCAAATTGGCTCTTTTGGATTACTTTTGTTATGTTTATTCCGATATCTTATTTGGCACAGACTAACAAATTGATACTTTGGGAACCACTCCAGGCCTTTTGTTGTACAAAAATTACCTCAGGAAAAAAAAAATCACCTCAGGAAAAAAAATTACCTCAGAACAAAATGTATAAATTCCTTAGTGAATATATTTGTTGCATGGGAAAATGAGTCTCATTAATTTATATTCCCATGAACCACACAATTCTTAATCACAGAGCAAAGGAGTGATACTCTGAGACACAAAAGAAACATGGGAAAATACGGAGGACACCAAGGATAGTGCCAGTCTAACCAGCTTCATCTTCCAACTCTGATACTGCTTTCATTGCTTTCAAACAATATCCATGTTCAGACTTAGGACTACAACGTTTTTACTTAACCTCATTTATATTAGATTTATTTTACATCTGTACCTTCTTTCACCCTGAATGAACATTTCAGCAATATGGAAGGGGTATGTAGGGTCCCAGCAGTGTTTATCAAGATGGGAGAAACCAGACTCTATTTAAATGGCAATGGGAATGAGCCAAAAGATCACAGGAAATTGAAGATAAAGGAGAAAAATAGATAATAGTGTAAGATTCCTAATGAAGTGGGAATAAGGACACTTCATCCATAATATCACTAGGCAAGAAGTAGGATATGGGTGCAGGAATCATGCAAAGTCTTTGTCATTTGGAGGGCTCCCTTCCTTGGATTCTGTGGAAATGTAGACTTTTCCTTATTTTGATCTTGTCATGCCCAATTAATTGGCCATTTAGGCTTAGGAGGGAGCAGCACATGTTGGTTGTCTGCTGTGCCTGGCAGGGGCAGACTTAGGAATAGAACTGGCGTGGATTCTTAGACTCATGTTCTTTCCACACACCATATTGTTATTGTTGAAGACAATGTTGCTTTTAAAAATTACTCTATTTATTTTTGATTGCAGATTAACAATTTTCTCTGTACTTCAGTACATTCTGACCGATTTGGAAAAAGTTCTACATATGAAATTAATCTGAGGCACTGGATCTTCCCTACTTAGGTATCTAGAGGAGCCGTCCTCCTCCCACTGCCCCCTTATGTCCCTTTTGGCACCACTAAATCATAGGAAAATATGGAAGAAACCAAGAATAATGTGAATATAACCAGCTTCATCTCCCAACTTGGCACTGCTTTCCATGGGACCAGTGCCTTAAAATCATTTCCATTGTTCCTTGTTTTGTTTTGTTTTTTTGCCACGCCGTGTGGCATGTGGGATCTTAGTTCCCTGACCAGGGATTGAACCCATGCCCCATGCACTGGAAGCGCAGAGTCTTAACCACTGGACCGCCAGGGAAGTCCCCATGGTTCCTTGTTCACTGCTTGGAACTGACTAAAGAAAGGGTAGTCTTTTCCTTTATTATAAACATTTTATATTTATAAATTTCCCATGAGCAAATTCAATAATAAGCTCATAGGGAGTATTTATAGATTCCTCATGAACTCAGTACTCTGTAGTACCCATTGTTATCCTTATTTATCATTATTTCCGGGATGCGAGTCACCTGTTCAGGTGCTCAACTCTTTCGTCACTCAAATTATGATTTTTTTGTCTTTGACCCTCATAACTCCACTCTGTTTAACAGGACCCCATAAACTCTTTATGGCCATTAACTTGCTATTTTTTTCTCTCATAATATTGGCTGAAAAGTTCTTGTGTGACATTTTCTGAGCCTATGTTCTACATGGACTGGCAAATTGGAAGCTAGCCTCCAATTACTGTTTTCTACTTTCTTAAACTTGAAGCACTAAAGCTCAGAAGTCACAGAATCCTTTACTGATCACATCCAACCTTTCTTTCTCTGGTGACAACCTGCCTTCTCACTATAATTCCTGAGGGTCATGCCAAAGGTCCCCACCAGCAGACGTAATACTGTGAAGGGAGCCATGCAGTGAACAGGGAACTGGCACCAGAAATTTCTTGATGAGTCCTATAATTTCTTATTGAAAAACTCCCCAAACTCCACATGGTCCTTTCATTTTCTGATGTCTTTATTCCCACGAACCAATTTCTTTTATTATCATATTTCCCCAAAAACAATAGTCAAGAACTCTGGCTCTTCTTCCACCTTTCCATCTCCCACAACGACACTTCTCACTTGAGCCACCATATTTATAGCTTTATGCTTTCTTTCACCAATGTTGGCTCCTGCCTCTTAAGCATGCTCTTTATATATTGTGAATGCATCTGCCTTTCTTCTTTTGCTCTTGCCAATATGCTATCACACATCAGCTGCACCTGGTGTAATTTGCCATGGCTGGACATGACCAAAGGAGGCCCTAGTGAGGACAAAAATGGAAAACTCTTAGATCCTGTAGTATAGGCACAGAAAATCAGAGATTGCCCCAGTGCTGGTACAGCAAAGACTTTAAGGCCCCAGCGCCGAAATTGGGCCTGGGTGCTATGACTTCCTGAATAGAGGAATTACTGCCTTCTATAGCAGTATGAGTTATCTCTGGATGCTGAATATGGGGGGAAAGAAGGTGTAAAATACAGCAGGCTCAAAGTTCACTCCTCTCCTAACCTGGTGGGTTTTTCCCTCTGTGTGGGATGCCTAGTCTACAGAACTTAGGGCATGCCTCTGAGACATGCAAGGGAGACCATGGGCAGAAAAGTCAACCCTGATATCTTTAACTCATTTGTATCCTTTGAGCTGCCGATCTACTTGGAGTATAAGCCAAAGTAAACAAGATCTCAAATGTGACCCAGACTCCCTGATTTTTGCCTCTTGTAACTGGAAATCAATTGTTCTTTTACATATTTCCACTGATCTGTAGACCTTATCAGCAGGCCTCTAGAATAATGCATAGAGGAAGGAGCTCTATGAGAGTCTGCCTCACTCCTCACTTCACATTCATTTCTCTTCCCCATCCCCTTTGTTGTAGTTTCTTTGACCATTTATCCTGGGCATGTGAATGTACTGACATTGAGTAAAATCAGTTGTTCTTTGAAAAAACAATTTTTTCTTAGCACCTACAATATGCCAGATACCGTTTTGAGCACTGGGGATGTAGAACTGAACAATAATGGTAAAAACCCTACCCTCCTGGAGCTGCCATTAGACAGTATATTAGATGGTGAAAAGTGATATGGAGAAAATAACACAAGCAAGAAAGCGGAGTAAGGAGTGCTAAGGGGCTACTTTAAATTGGGTGATTAGGGAGAGGGCAGACAGCAGAA
This sequence comes from Leucopleurus acutus, assembly GCF_964270905.1. Lineage (NCBI taxonomy): Eukaryota > Metazoa > Chordata > Mammalia > Artiodactyla > Delphinidae > Leucopleurus > Leucopleurus acutus. The sequence continues at coordinate 99,910,187 of NC_139148.1, forward strand.
GCAAGAAGAACTACAATCCTGCAGCCTGTGGAACAAAAACCACATTCACAGAAAAAAAGACAAGATGAAAAGGCACAGGGCTATGTACAAGATGAAGGAATAAGATACAACCCCAGAAAAACAACTAAATGAAGTGGAGAGAGGCAACCTTCCAGAAAAAGAATTCAGAATAATGATAGTGAAGATGATCCAGGACCTCAGAAAAAGAATAGAGGCAAAGATTGAGAAGATGCAAGAAATGTTTCACAAAGATCTAGAAGAATTAAAGAACAAACAAACAGAGGTGAACAATGCAATAACTGAAATGAAAAATGCACTAGAAGGAATCGATAGCAGAAAAACCGAGGCAGAAGAACGGATGAGTGACCTGGAAGACAGAATGGTGGAATTCACTGCTGTGGAACAGAATAAAGAAAAAAGAATGAAAAGAAATGAAGAGAGCCTAAGAGACCTCTGGGACAACATTAAACGCAACAACATTCACATTATAGGGGTCCCAGAAGGAGAAGAGAGAGAGAAAGGACTCGAGAAAATATTTGAAGAGATTACAGTTGAAAACTTCCCTAACATGGGAAAGGAAATAGCCACCCAAGTCCAGGAAGCAGAGAGTCCCATACAGGATAAACCCAAGGAGAAACACACCGAGACACACAGTAATCAAATTGGCAAAAATTAAAGACAAAGAAAAATTATTGAAAGCAGCAAGGGAAAAACGACAAATAACATACAAGGGAACTCCCATAAGGTTAACAGCTGAATTCTCAGCAGAAACTCTGCAAGCCAGAAGGGAGTGGCATGATATACTTAAAGTGATGAAAGGGAAGAAACTACAACCAAGATTACGCTACCTAGCAAGGATCTCATTGAGATTTGATGGAGAAATCAAAAGCTTTACAGACAAGCAAAAGCTAAGAGAATTCAGCACCACCAAACCAGCTCTACAACAAATGCTAAAGGAACTTCTCTAGGCAGGAAACACAAGAGAAGAAAAGGACCTACAAAAACAAACCCAAAACAATTAAGAAAATCGTCATAGGAACACACATATCGATAATTACATTAAACGTGAATGGATTAAATGCTCCAACCAAAAGACACAGGCTCACTGAATGGGTACAAAAACAAGACCCATATATATGCTGTCTACAAGAGACCCACTTCAGACCTAGGGACACATACAAACTGAAAGTGAAATGATGGAAAAAGATATTCCATGCAAATTGAAATCAAAAGAAAGCTGGAGTAGCTATACTCATATCAGATAAAATAGACTTTAAAATAAAGAATGTTACAAGAGACAAGGAAAGACACTACATAATGATCAGGGGATCAATCCAAGAAGAAGATAAAACAATTATAAATATATACGCACCCAACATAGGAGCACCTCAATACATAAGGCAACTGCTAACAGCTCTAAAAGAGGAAATCGACAGTAACACAATAATAGTGGGGGACTTTAACACCTCACTTACACCAATGGACAGATCACCCAAAATGAAAATAAATAAGGAAACAGAAGCTTTAAATGACACGATAGACCGGATAGATTTAATTGATATTTATAGGACATTCCATCCAAAAACAACAGATTACACTTTCTTCTCAAGTGTGTATGGAACATTGTCCAGGATAGATCACATCTTGGGTCACAAATCAAGCCTCAGTAAATTTAAGAAAATTGAAATCATATCAAGAATCTTTTCTGACCACAACACTATGAGATTAGAAATCAATGACAGGGAAAAACCATAAAAAACACAAACACAGGGAGGCTAAACAATACGTTACTAAATAACCAAGAGATCACTGAAGAAATCAAAGAGGAAATTGAAACATACCTAGAGACAAATGACAATGAAAACACGATGATCCAAAACCCATGGGATGCAGCAAAAGCAGTTCTAAGAGGGAAGTTTATAGCTATACAACCCTACCTCAAGAAACAGGAAAAATCTCAAATAAACAACTTAACCTTACACCTAAAGGAACTAGAGAAAGAAGAACAAACAAAACCCAAAGTTAGCAGAGGAAAGAAATCATGAAAGTCAAAGCAGAAGTAAATGAAATAGAAGCAAAGAAAACAATAGCAAAGATCAATAAAACTAAAAGCTGGTTCTTTGAGAAGATAAATAAAATTGATAAACCATTAGCCAGACTCATCACAAAAAAAAGGGAGAAGACTCAAATCAATAGAATTAGAAATGAAAAAGGAGAAGTAAAAACTGACACTGCAGAAAAACAAAAGATCATGAGAGATTACTACAAGCAACTCTATGCCAATAAAATGGACAACATGGAAGAAATGGACAAATTCTTAGAAATGCACAACCTTCCGAGACTGAATCAGGAAGAAATAGAAAATATGAACAGACCAATCACAAGCACTGAAATTGAAACTGTGATTAAAAATCTTCCAACAAACAAAAGCCCAGGACCAGATGGCTTCACAGGCAAATTCTATCAAACATTTAGAGAAGAGCTAACACCTATCCTTCTCAAACTCTTCCAAAATATAGCAGAGGGAGGACCACTCCCAAACTCCTTCTACGAGGCCACCATCACCTTGATACCAAAACCAGAAAAGGATGTCACAAAGAAAGAAAACTACAGGCCAATATCACTGATGAACATAGATGCAAAAATCCTCAATGAAATACTAGCAAACAGAATCCAACAGCACATTAAATGGATCATACACGATGATCAAGTGGGGTTTATTCCAGGAATGCAAGGATTCTTCAATATATGCAAATCAATCAACGTGATACACCATATTAACAAATTGAAGGAGAAAAACCATATGATCATCTCAATAGATGCAGAGAAAGCTTTTGACAAAATTCAACACCCATTTATGATAAAAACCCTGCAGAAAGTAGGCATAGAGGGAACTTTCCTCAACATAATAAAGGCCATATATTACAAACCCACAGCCAACATCATCCTCAATGGTGAAAAACTGAAAGCATTTCCACTAAGATCAGGAACAAGAAAAGGTTGCCCACTCTCACCACTCTTATTCAACATAGTTTTGGAAGTTTTAGCCACAGCAATCAGAGAAGAAAAGGAAATAAAAGGAATCCAAATCGGAAAAGAAGAAGTAAAGCTGTCACTATTTGCAGATGACATGATACTATACATAGAGAATCCTAAAGATGCTACCAGAAAACTACTAGAGCTAATCAATGAATTTGGTAAAGTAGCAGGATACAAAATTAATGCACAGAAATCTCTGGCATTCCTATACAGTAATGATGAAAAATCTGAAAGTGAAATCAAGAAAACACTCCCATTTACCATTGCAACAAAAAGAATAAAATATCTAGGAATAAACCTACCTAAGGAGACAAAAGACCTGTATGCAGAAAATTATAAGACACTGATGAAAGAAATTAAAGATGATACAAATAGATGGAGAGATATACCATGTTCTTGGATTGGAAGGATCAACATTGTGAAAATGACTCTACTACCCAAAGCAATCTACAGATCCAAAGCCATCCCTATCAAACTACCACTGGCATTTTTCACTGAGCTAGAACAAAAAATTTCACAATTTGTATGGAAACACAAAAGACCCTGATTAGCCAAAGTAATCTTGAGAACGAAAAACAGAGCTGGAGGAAGCAGGCTCCCTGACTTCAGATTATACTACAAAGCTACAGTAATCAAGACAGTATGGTACTGGCACAAAAACAGAAAGATAGATCAATGGAACAGGATAGAAAGCCCAGAGATAAACCCACGCACATATGGTCACCTTATCTTTGATAAAGGAGGCAGGAATGTACAGTGGAGAAAGGACAGCCTCTTCAATAAGTGGTGCTGGGAAAACTGGACAGGTACATGGAAAAGTATGAGATTAGATCACTCCCTAACACCATACACAAAAATAAGCTCAAAATGGATTAAAGACCTAAATGTAAGGCCAGAAACTATCAAACTCTTAGAGGAAAACATAGGCAGAACACTCTATGTCATAAATCACAGCAAGATCCTTTCTGACCTACCTCCTAGAGAAATGGAAATAAAAATAAACAAATGGGACCTAATGAAACTTCAAAGCTTTTGCACAGCAAAGGAAACCATAAACAAGACCAAAAGACCACCCTCAGAATGGGAGAAAATATTTGCAAATGAAGCAACTGACAAAGGATTAATTTCCAAAATTTACAAGCAGCTCATGCAGCTCAATAACAAAAAAACAAACAACCCAATCCAAAAATGGGCAGAAGACCTAAATAGACATTTCTCCAAAGAAGAGGGTGTGGAGAAAAGGGAGCACTCTTGCACTGTTGGTGGGAATGTAAATTCATACAGCCACTGTGGAGAACAGTATGGAGGTTCCTTAAAAAACTACAAATAGAGCTACCATATGACCCAGCAATCCCACTACTGGGCATATACCCTGAGAAAACCATAATTCAAAAAGAGTCATGTACCACAATGTTCATTGCAGCTCTATTTTCAGTAGCCAGGACATGGAAGCAACCTAAGTGTCCATCGACAGATGAATGGATAAAGAAGGTGTGGCACATATATACAATGGAATATTACTCAGCCATAAAAAGAAATGAAATTGAGCTATTTGTAATGAGGTGGATAGACCTAGAGTCTGTCATACAGAGTGAAGTAAGTCAGAAAGAGAGAGACAAATACCGTATGCTAACACATATATATGGAATTTAAGAAAAAAAAAAGGTCGTGAAAAACCTAGGAGCAAGACAGGAATAAAGACACAGACCTACTAGAGAATGGACTTGTGGATTTGGGGAGGGGGAAGGGTAAGGTGTGACAAAGCGAGAGAGAGGCATGGACATATATACACTACCAAACGTAAGGTAGATAGCTAGTGAGAAGCAGCCACATAGCACAGGGAGATCAGCACGATGCTTTGTGATTGCCTGGAGGGGTGGGATAGGGAGGGCGGGAGGGAGGGAGACGCAAGAGGGAAGAGATATGTGAACATATGTATATATATAACTGATTCATTTTGTTGTAAAGCAGAAACTAATACACCATTGTAAAGCAATTATACTCCAATAAAGATGTTAAAAAAAAAAGAATAAAGTACCTAGGAATAAACCTACCTAGGGAGACAAAAGATCTGTATGCAGAAAACTGTAAGACACTGATGAAAGAAATTAAAGGTGATACCAACAGATGGAGAGATATACCATGTTCTTGGTTTGGCAGAATCAATATTTTGAAAATGAGTATACTACCCAAAGCAATCTACAGTTTCAATGCAATCCGTTTCAAATTACCAATGGCATTTTTTACAGAACTAGAACAAAAAATCTTAAAATTTCTATGGAGACCAAAAAGACCCCATATAGCCAAAGCAGTCTGGAGGGAAAAAAATGGAACTGGCAGGAATCAGACTTCCTGGCTTCAGACTGTACTACAAAGCTACAGTAATCAAGACAATATAGTACTGGCACAAAAACAGAAATATAGATCAATGGAACAAGATAGAAAGCCCAGAGGTAAAACCATGCACCTGTGGTCAACTAATCTATGACAAAGGAGGCAAGGACATAAAATGGAGGAAAGGCAGTCTCTCCAGTAAGTGGTGCTGGGAAAACTGGACAGCTACATGTAAAAGAATGAAATTAGAACACTCCCTAACACCATACACAGAAATAAACTCAAAATAGATTAGAGAGCTAAATATAAGACCAGACACTATAAAGCTCTTAGAAGAAAACATAGGAAGATCACTCTTTGACATAAATCGCAGCAAGATCTTTTTTGACCCACCTCCTAGAGTAATGGAAATAAAATAAAAAATAAACAAATGAGACCTAATCAAACTTAAAAGCTTTTGCACAGTAAAGGAAACCATAAACAAGATGAAAAGACAACCCTCAAAATGGGAGAAAATAGTTGCAAACTAATCAGTGGACAAAGGATTAATCTCCAAAATATATAAACAGCTCATGCAGCTCAATATTAAAAAAACAACCCAATCCAAAAATGGGCAGAAGACCTAAATAGACATTTCTCCAAAGAAGACATACAGATGACCACGAAGCACATGAAAAGCTGCTCAACATAACTAATTATTAGAGAAATGCAAATCAAAACTACAATGAGGTATCACCTCACACCAGTTAGAATGGGCATCATCAAAAAATCTACAAACAACAAATGCTGGAGAGGGTGTGGAGAAAAGGGAACCCTCTTGCACTGTTGGTGGGAATGTAAATTGATACAGCCACTATGGAGAGCTGTATGGAGGTTCCTTAAAGAACTAAAAATAGAATTACCATATGACCCAGCAACCCCACTCCTGGGCATATATTCAGAGAAAACCATAATTCAAAAAGATACATGCACCCCGATGTTCATTGCAGCACTATTTACAATAGCCAGGTCATGGAAGCAACCTAAATGCCCATCGACAGACGAATGGATAAAGAAGATGTGGTACATATATACAATGGAATATTACTCAGCCATAAAAAGGAACGGTATTGGGTCATTTGTTGAGACGTGGATGGATCTAGAGACTGTCATACAGCGTGAAGTAAGTCAGAAAGAGAAAAACAAGTATTGTGTATTAACGCATATATGTGGAACCTAGAAAAATGGTATCGATGAATCGGTTTGCAGGGCAGAAATTGAGACACACAGGTATGGACACCAAGGGGGAAAACTGGCGGGGGTGGTGGTGGTTGTGGTGGGATGAATTGTGTGATTGGGATTGACATATATACACTAACATGTATTAAATGGATAACTGGATGAGACTCTCCAGAGAAAGTGGGGACAGAGGAAAGTCCCAAGCGGAACACTAGAAAATCAACTAACTGTAAAGTATCAGACATTTTAACGTAATGATTCTCATATCTTTGCCATATGAATTGCAGGTAGTCTGAATTTCATGATGTGGTGGTCATTATTATAGACTACTGACCTGGGGCTTATGGATGTACTTGAAGAGGTACATAAACTCTTGGAAATGGAGTGTGAAATTTTCTGTGTATATGAACATGAGCAGATTTCTTGGGAGAAGAGCTATAGCTTCCACAGAATTTTAGAGAGGGTCCTTGACCCCCAAAGTGTTATAAACCATTCACTTAAACTTCTGGCAAGGACAGTAATTCAGATTCCTTTCTATGCCAACTCCTATTCTCTCATCTTTATATAACTTCTCTCTCTCTGACAAAGCAGTGCAGAATATGCAGTCCAATCTGAATATGAGAGAGAAGAGAGCTCAAAGGGATGATTCCAAGGGGACTAATAACCCTTCCGAAGTGAGGTCCAGTAGGTCTGCTCAGCACTTGAGTCCTGAACCACTATGCAGGAAGACCGCTTGGGAAAAAGGGCCAGGGACAGGAAGGCTTCGGCTGACCACATAATTAGTATCAAATTTATATACAAGATGAGGTATTTCCTCTTTGATTGTATAAGACATTATAAATGAGGAAGGGCATTGCCAGAAGGAACCCTTCATGGGCTATTTATCATTATAAAGCAGGCAAGAGGAATTGACTGACCTGATGGATTATTCAGAATTCTAAGCAATGATCTCATCACATGGTAATTCAGTGAACAAGATTTAGACAGCACCTGTCTTCATTAGCAATATAAATGTTTCTTTAAAACACCATTTTGGAATTAAATACAAAATAAAACTAAGTTTCTTGACTTGCTGAACTACTAGGGATTGATTTTTACCTCGTGGATTACACTTAGCCTTCATCATTGCTAAGAACCATTCATGAGGTCTGAGTTACTGTGTGATAAGCTTCCCCTTGCCAGTGCTTCTATCTTTCTTAAAAGAAGCTGTCCTTTGCATCAGTGGGAGGTCTCCAGGAACACACCAACTCTCTGATAGGACTGCTGCAGAATAATCTGGTTTTCAAATGGCGCATACTTAGTACTAAATACTTTTCATTTATTTGATGCTCACAATACATTTATGATATAGATATTATCTCCATTTTATCAGATGATGAAACAGTCTTAGAGATGATAAGCAAGTGGCCCATGTAAATTCTCATGTACTGTTGGTGGGAAAGTAAATTGGGATAGCCATTATGGAAAACAGTATAGAAGTTCCTCAAAAATTAAAAGAACAATCATATGATCCAGCTATCCTATTTCTGAGTATATATCCAAAGGAAATAAAATCACTATATCAAAGAGATAATCTGCACTCTCATGTTCATTGCAGCATTATTCACAGTAGCCAAGACATAGAAACAACCTAAATGTCCATCGATGAATGAATGGATAACAAAAGTGTGGTATTATATATATAGTGGAACGTTATTCAGCCTTTAAAAAGAAGGAAATCCTGCCATTTGCAACAACATGATGAACCTGGAGGACAGTATGCTAAGTGAAATAAGCCAGACAGAGAAAGACAAATATTGCATGATCTCACTTTTATGTAGAATCCAAGGGAGGAAAAAGCCTAACTCATACTAACAGAGTAGAATGGTGGTTATCAGAGGTTGGGGAAAGGGAAGTCGTGGGAGTTATTGTTTAATAGGTGTAGAGTTTCAGTTTTGCAAGATGAAAAGTGTTCTAGAGATGGATGGTGGTGATGGTTGCACGACCATATAAATGTACTTAGTACTATGAAACTGTACACTTAAAAATGGTGACGATAGTAAATTTTCTGTTATATATATTTTGTCACAATAAAAAATTGGAAAAAACCTGAAAAAAGTGGCCCATAGTCATACATCTGTTTAAGAGGTAAAATCAATAATCGAAATCAGATATGCCTGATAACAAAATCCATGTTCTCTCCGCAAAACCATACAACTATTATAATCAAACAATGTGACTGAATTTATTTATAAATATAACAGTCCTTTAAAGGAGTCATCTTGGCCAACTCTGTTGCACTTATTATTTGAAAAATCTGTGGGACTTGTCTTCAGGAATGTCTTCACAGACTACGGATCATTGTTTTGATTCTTCTCAATAGTGGTAAATTTTAGTTCTTTGAGAGGGATTGACTTTTGGAAACTGGCAAAAGTCATTTTATTGATTTAAATGTGATTAAGCTGGGTAATACAATTTGAGCAGAAATTTTATGTTTATAACATAGCAAATTTATTTCCTTGCCTGGCTCAGTGCCTAAAGACTTCATAAATTAATGAGTATGTAAATAAAGCTCCCAAAATAATCATTTTGACTTTGAAGGTCAACACACATTAGAAAATATAGGTCAGGAATATCTGTTTTATTGAGTTACTTAGCCACACTATGTATTCCCTAGCAAGAGTTCACAAAAATCAGTTGGATTAACTCAAAAGTAACAGGGGTGGTCCTCTCAATAGTAAGCTTCAATTTTATGTTTCATAATTCAGCCTCAGCCTGACATCCTCCCTAGAGATAAAACTTTCTTAAAACAGACTAATCATCAACCAGAAAGATTCATGACAGCAATGTGCAGACTGAATACATAAAAATAAATACAATTTAGGAGGAGTTCTTCATTTTATCTGAAGGAAGATAAGAACCTCTGAATGTTTGCCCATTTTTATAACCTAATCTCTTTTGGTAAGAATAAAACTTTTGGATGCATCTGTTGGGCAATAAATTTCTTTTTTCATTTTCAACCAAATGCTTGATCCTAGACATATTACTTCTTGCTAATTTTAGAACCATCTGATTGTTAGAGGAGTGAGTAATCTGTAATTAGGCTATAAACATTTGAGTACAGATTATTTTTATGCAACATTATGCACAGAATGAGATAGAGAATACCCTAACTACTACAAAACAAACATTTGTAATGCTCGAGTATACGTATATGGAAAGAATCCAACTGAATCATACATTTGATTACAGCTGAGTGTTTGGTTCTACTCACAGGATGCATTTCTTTCTCAATGTACAGTGTCTATGTATTATCCACCTCTAACCACTTAACTCCAAGCGAACATTTCCCAGGCATCCTCCTTCCCAAATTCCAGACTCCTATCCAGCTGTCTTTTGGGCATTTCCACCTGGATGTCCAGAGTTAAGACTGTTGTGTATGGCTATGCAGACTGTATACTATACAATTTCTGGAGTGAAGGGGGCCATTTACACAGACTACCATATGTCTCTTGGTGTTGTACAACACACCTACCTTGTCCGCAGGCAAAACACATCCAAAATTAAACTTACCAAGTCCTTCCACCAAAATGACCTTATCTTGCTGAGTTCCATTTCCATTGAACTAATAGCATTGCCTTTTCTCTGTCACTTAGCTTTGAAGTTTGGAAGTCTTTTTGACAACTCTTCTTGTGCTCTACATTCAATCAGTGGCTGAGCCAAATTGATTTTTACCTTCAAGACGCCGATCATATCCATCTTCTGTTTATCTTTCACACTGAAAAACCTGACCATTCTCTCATTGTTTAGAATTATAGAGTTGCACGCTTGAAAACAATAATGATGTTGCAGATCCAGGCCAAATCGCTCTTACATATGAGGTAATTGAAGTCAAGAAAAAGTAAATGACTTCCTGAAGGTTGTGTATGTAACTAGTGACATAAATGGGATTAGAATAGGAATCTCCTAGTTCTCATGCCCCCAATCCTTTCATTATAAAATTATTATTATTTTTTTCACCTGGCCCTATCATCTATTTTCTGTCTCTCCCCACTTCAGTCAATCCTACGCTCTTTGGCCAGATTTGTCTACATAAAAGTATTACTTTTCTTTATAAATATTTTATTGTTCCATATCGTTTTATAAAGCACAAATTCCTTACTCATGACACAATATAGATGCAACTTACCTTTCTACTATAGTTTAAAAACAGAAAATATATCGATGTAATTCTCCATATTAATAGACTAAAGGAGAAAAATTGTTTATGTGAAGCATTTCAGAAAAATATTTGCTAAGTTTTAATACTAATGTATAAGAAAAGAAACCCAACTGAACTGTCCTTTTTTCCAGAGAAATGAAAACTTACGTGCACACAAAAACCTGTGCATTAATATTCATAGCAGCTTTCTTCGTAATAGCTAAAAACTGGAAACAATCTAGATGTCCTTCAACAGGTGAATGGTTACGCTGTGGTGCATCCATGCCACAAGATGACACTCAGCAGTAAAAAGGAATGAACTACCGATACCCACAACAACCTGAATGAATCTCCAGGTGAACACATTTAAATAATAATATTGAGATCACAAAATTAGAAATGGAGGCCAGATTAGTGATTTCTAGGGGTTAGGGATAGAGGTTAAGGGAGTGGTAGATATGGGTATAAAGAGATCGCACGAGAGGGCTCTGGGAACAGTTCTGTATCTTGACTGTGGTGGCAGTCACGCAAATCCACATGTGGGATATAGTTGAGTTCATGGAAAAGTGGTGAAATCTGAATAAGCTCTGTGGATTGTACCATTGTCAGTTTCTGGGTTTGACGTTACAGTACAGTTATTCAGGATGTTAAGCACTGGACTTCCTGTACATTTTCTTTGCAACTCTCTGTCAAAGTATAATTATTCCAAAATAAAAAGCTTAAAAATATTAAAACAGAGAAATTTTAAGCAAAAAAGAAAATTCTGACTTGTTGACATCCTTTGGTTTTAATCATAAAAAGTTGGATCCTGCCCAGTGTGAGGAAAATTTACCTGAGAAGGTGATTTAATGCCATCTTGCCAATTAACATGCAGGTGCCTAAAACTTCTTCACTGATAGATCAGAGATGGGAAGGGGAGCTCACCACAGACTGGAAGAAAATATTGCAAATCATATTTCTGATAATGGACTTATATTAACAGTATTATTTTATCAACAATAAGGAAACAAATGACCCAGTTTGTAAAATGGACAAAATTTGAACAGATGCTTCACCAAAGAAGATGTATGGATAACAAATATGCACATGAAAAGGTACTCAACATTATTAATAATTAGTTGAATGCAAATTGAGACCACAATGAGGTACCTCTATATTCTAATGGCCAACCTCAAAAAAATCTCTGATAATGCCGAGTGCTGGTGAGGATGCCTCACAAAAACCTATATGGAAAATTTTCACAGCAGCTTTATTCATAACTGCCCAAATTTAGAAACAATCCTTCAACTGGTAAATGGAGAAACACACTGTAGTACATTCATATAATGGAATGCCACTCAGCAACAGAAAGGAACAACATGAATGAATCTTAAACACATGCTTAGTGAAAGAAGCCAAACGTCAAAGATCTACATATGGTATAGTTCCATTTATATGACATTCTGAATAAGACAAAACTATTGGTATGGAAAATAACTTAACGGGGATCTTGGATACAGAGGGGGATTGACTACAAAGGGGGATCATGTCCCATATCTTCTTTTTTGATGTTGATTATGCAACTCCATGCATTTGTCAAAACTGATTGAACTGCACATCAAGAAGAATGAATTTTCCTAGACAGAAGTTTTAAAAATAATTTCTAAAAGGGAAAATGGGCGAGTCACAAATGAAGAAATCCAAATGGCCAATAAATCTATGAAAAGATCTTCAATCTTACTAATGTCAGGAAATGCAAATAAAAAACCCTATGAAATAAAATTTCCCACTTGCAAGGTTGGCAAAAACTAAGAAGTCTGTTGATGATTTTCAGAAAAGGGAACTCATAAACTGCTGATGGATGTGTAAATTGATACATTTTGGAGAGCAACTTTGTAATAGTTTTTAAAGTTGAAGATACCTGCTTTTTGGTTTGTATCCTAGAGAAAATCCAGTACATGTACACAATGAGACATGCACATGAACGCTAAGTGCAGCATTATTTGTAATATCAAACAGTGGAAGTAATTTATATGTCAGTCAAGAGGAGCATGTATAAATAAATCTGACATATTGATATAATGGGTTGGTCTACAGTAGTTAAAATGCAAGAATAAAAACCATGTGTATCAAAAAAATCAATATCAAGAACAATGTTGAGTGAACAAAACAAGCTGCAAAATAATACATGTGGTGTGCTATTTATATAAAGTTTGAACACAAGCAAAACAACACTACATATTTATTGATAAATGTGTTCTTACCAGTAGTTGTTTAAAAACTTGCAAAGGAATGGTAACCACTAAATTTAGGATTGTCGTTACCTCTGAGGAGGGTTGAAGAATGAGATCTGGGAGGGCAATAAAGAGGTCTTCAACTGTATATATATAATGTTTGATTCCTTCAAAATAAAAATATGAAGCAAATTTGGCAAAATGCTGAGAATTGATTTGTTTTCTTATTCTCTGTATGTTTTACAAAAAATGAATAAATAGTGCAGAATATCTTTATATCATTTTCTATCTCAAATCATCTCTCAGCAGTGGTTTATGTGTCAGTCTTTGGGAAACAATGCTATAGTGGCTTAGAATATAGACCACAGAACTGGGGTTCAAATCTTACCTCTACCATGTACTAGCTGTGTAGCCATAAGAATGTCACTTCACCTCTTTATGTTGCAGTTTCCTCTTCCGCTGACTGGGTAATATCCACCCCATAATATAGTTGTGGGAGTTAAATAATGACTTAGGGATAGTCATGAGGGATAAAGACTTCAAAAAAGTATATTTTCTGTTTATAGGAAGTACTGAAAAATGGAAGTTGTTATTGAATCATTGATTACCTCTGGGGAGAGGTAAAGGAAGACATTCTAGAAGAAGTGACACTTGATTTGACTGGTAAAGGACCTTGAAGAATTAACCAGTTGTGCGAGGGAATCAAGGGGTATTTTATACAAAAGGTATAGGATGGCATGTGGCAGAAGCATGAATGTACATACCAAACTTGGGGAGCATGCATGGACAAAGCTAAACATTTAATTTTTGTAGTCCTAGTGTCTGATAATATTTCATGTCCAACCTTGGGTGTATCCTTTCAAAGTGCGGCATAAGTCAGAACATACTTTGGAGATGATGATGAATGGTTTGGGGATGAATGGAAAGAATGATGATCTGTGGGAAGCAAAAATTTATCTGGACTTTGAACAGACTGTAGTCAAATGCTAAAAACAGAACTGGAGGGAAACATGGTGAACACATCTAAAGATGATCCCCCTCTTCCCTACTTTTATTTCTCTATTTTCCATAGCATGTCTATTTTCCAGACACACTTTCCAGATGCACTCTGGAAAACCAGTCTGTTAAAAGAGCATTAGTCAAATTATAAACCTTTAGACAAGATTGCTGTAACTGACGAAACTATCTTTTTGTTGGGGTTCGATGGCTGAGCAATGGACTGGATCACTGCCTGGCTGGTTGAATTACATTCATAACCAGACTGGGAACTTTCAGACCTGCCTATTATATTGTCTTAAGGAGCAAAACAACTCGGAATGATTCATATCAGTGCTTTAAAGCTTAGACTTTATGACAGTCAAAAATTAAAATTGAATAGAAAATGGCTAATATAGTAGTGCCATATAGCCATAACCTAACTGTAACATTTTTTTTCTCACAAGTTAAAAAATGGACCTGAGTGGGGAAAGTAATAAAATAGCAAAAGAGCCTATAGAATAAATCAAAATTCTGTGGCCACACAGCCACAACATCATACCCAACCTGTCTTGCTAATCATATCACATTAGCAACCAGTTAGCTTGAGCCAATTCTCTTTTCAATACCTATGTCCTCAGGGAGAAAAGGAGAACCAAGACTCTAGAGTGATCACATGTTCAGTGCTATGAAGGGACCTGATAGTGGAGCCAAGGCATTTTCTCCTTTGTCCAAATGTCTGAAAATGATAATTATTCAAACATGTCAGAAAGCAACATGGAGTAAGAAGGAAGATGGTTACTCAAAAGCCAGTAAGGAGCTTACGAGAACAGTTGTGCAGTTTGGTTTAACAAGTCAGGTATACCAGCATCCCAAATGACACAGGATGTGATTTCACTGCTTGGCTTGCCCTGGTTTCTGAATGCTGCCATAAACTGGTCTCCTATTTGTTTGACAACCTATGAAAACATTCATAGTGCTGTTCTTTTAGGAAACATAAAATGGAGATTGCTGGGTTTCAATGGGTGAAAAGTTTCACGAAATACATTTTTAAAGGTTAAGAAGCCAGTTTTACTAAACTACATTAGTTTTTTTAAAACTTTATAGATTAAATTTTATTTCATTCAAGGCTGAAAACATGCCTCCCTCCTGAAATAAACAGGCAATTTTCCATTTTAAATGAGTAAAACTAGTGGAGACTGGCTGAGGTCACGCAGCCTGGGTGTGAGGTTCAAGACGACCAGGCAGCTTGTGTCCAGGGTCAGCCCCTGACATCTACCACCATGCTGGTGGACAAGGCTCATCTCCTGCAGGACTGCACACACAAGATTTCCACTGTCGTACCCGCCAGTTCAGTTCCAGGAAGCCAGAGCACTTCAGAAGGTGAAGGTTGTGGAGTGGTGCATCACACCTAGAAGTTACAAAAAACTCCTGATCAGACAGCAGGGAGGTGAGATGCATCGCAGAGTGGTGTCTGGATCCTTGCCTGGGAGTGGCTGCCGTGGGTCTGTCCCCTGAAGTAAAGGAAGTCCCCACCCTCCTGCTGATGCAGGGGCCTCAGGTTGTCAGGTTGTCCTCAACCGCTCCTCCCCCTGACCTCCCCCTGACCTCCCCCTACCGCAGGTCCAGCTTCACGCAGATGACGAAGGGCGCTAAGATAAGAACCCCAGGCTTGGACCTTTCCTGAGAGTCCCCTAGCAGTAGAAGCCCTTCTCAGTGTTGCTCTCATTGATGTCACAAAACACAACAACCTTGCATCAGTTGGTGGCTGTGAGTCCACCAGCCATACAGCCTGGCACCCCTGCTTGGCTGCTTTCCAATTGGTGAAGGTTACCCAGTGTGGGAGGACCTTTTCTTCCAGATGCGGTGGGTCTAGATGGTGGCCTGGAGGACGAAGTGTGTGGCCATGTACCAGTGGTAGCAGTAGAGAAGCTCCATTCCAATGACCCCAATGACCTTTCTGAGGTGGTCGTAGAAGAAGAGCAGGTCCTCAGCATATGCCCTGCAAGAGGGAAAGAGAAACATCCACCTTGCTGGTGTTTCCACTCCATGTTGTGAAATTTTCATTCCTATTATTGAATCTAAAGGCAAGCCATTTCAGTACTGACTTCAGCCCCAGAACCCCCGAGATGATTTCCAAAAGAATGTGTACAGCTGTAACGTTAGGACAATTTATGCTTCATTGCCCATATCTTCAATGACTTACCAAGCACTTTGCATGTATATTGATAATTTTCATATCTGATCCCGAGGTAGCCAGAGAAGAAAACAGAAATGGAAACAATAGACTTTTTCCTCACTCTCACATGGCAGGCTAGCATTAGAGGACGAAGAAGTTAAGGTGGCCTCTTTTAGATTGCTCTGGGAGATTAGAAAAAGCAGATAGAGAAATCCTTGGGGCCCAGATATTGGGAATCAGAATGTGGGAAAGAATTTGAGAAGGAAAATTCTTCATATTTTTAATTAAACAAACCACATAAATCAGAAGTACAAAGAGAGCTGCCAAAAGGAGAATGTCCAGTCTTGGTAGCAGAAGCTGCTTGTTTTACTTTGTTGCCTTACAAAAGGCAAAAAAGAAAAGAAAAAAAACTAGTTAGGCAGAAATGCTAAAAGTTCAGTGTTTTTAGTTGAAACATTTTTTTTCCCAGAACCACCCCCAACAGTAGCTTTTTATGCATAAAATGTTATCTTGCATTCTTCAGCGTGTTAGGCATCTTTACACCAGCGAAGTCCCTATATGTCAGTACAGTTAGATGTATTTCGTTTTTCAACCTTTTATAATGTTTTTATTTTGTTTTTGTTTTTTTACTATATCCTGCTATATTAGGATAGATATAACACATCCTGCTGGTGGTTAAATATGCATTTTCCCCATCTTCCTTATTAAAGAAATCCAATCCTGTCCAATACAGCAGTGTTTCCAGCTGAAAACCAATGTTTCCCAGTGTTGCTTAAAGTTAAGTGTATCCATGTGACAGTCTGGATGAATGAGATGTAAGGAAAAGTTTACTGGAGGTTCTGGCAACATTTTGCTTGCTTGAAATAGGCAGTAGGAGGTTCCCCTTGCTATTCCCTTTTTCTTTTTCTGGCCTGGAGCATGCTTGTGAGGATGGCTGTGGAGCAGCCACCTTGTGACCATGAGGTGACTTACATACATCATGAAATGATTATCATAATAAGTTTAGTAAACATCCATCATCTCATAGATACAAAATTTTAAAAATAGAGAAAAATTTTTCCTTGTGATGAGAACTCTTAGGATTTAATCTCTTAGCAACTTTCCTGTATAACAGAAAGCCATGTTAATTATCTTTACATGCTGTACATTACATCCCTCGTACTTACTTATAACTGGGAGTTTGTACCTTTTGCTTCATCCGATTCCCCCTCCCTCCACACCCTGCCTCTGGCAACCACAAATCTGATCTCTTTTTCTATGGATTTGTTTGTATGTTTTTGGAGTATAATTAACACTGTTAGTTCCTGTTACTCAACATAGTGATTCAATATTTCTATACATTTCAAACTGATAACCAGGATAAGTCTAGTTATAATATGTCACCATCCAAAGGTATTCCATAATTATTGACTATATTCCCCACACTGTACATTTCATACCTGTGACACATTTATTTTGCAACTGGAAGTCTGTACCTCTTAATCTCCCTCGCCCTTTTCTTTCCTCCCCCAAACTCCCTCCCCTCTGGCAACCACCAGGCTTTGTTTTTATTTTCTTTTGTTTTAATTAATTAATTAACTTATTTTTGGCTGTGTTGGATCTTCATTGCTGTGCACGGGCTTTCTCTAATTGCAGCGAGAGGGGGCAACTGTTCGTTGTGGTGCGTGGGCTTCGCATCATTGTGGTGCATGCGCTTCTCACTGCGGTGGCTTCTCTTGCTGCAGGGCACGGGCTCTAGGTGTGTGGGCTTCAGTAGTTGTGGCACACGGGCTCAGTAGTTGTGGCTCATGGGCTCTAGAGCACAGGCTAAGTAGTTGTGGCGCACGGACTTAGTTGCTCCACAGCATGTTGGATCTTCCCGGACCAGGGATCGAACCCATGTCCCCTGCATTGGCAGGCAGATTCTTAACCACTGCACCACCAGGGAAGTCCCACCAGGCTTTGTTTTGATGTCCTTTAATCTTCACATATACAGTTATCTTCTCTGAAAATATCACTGGGATATTTCCCCAAAGTAATGGTTATTTCATAATGACAACTAATATATAATACCTACTATAAGCTAAGCACTATCCCAAGTGCTTTACATATATTAATTCATTCAAGCTTCCTAACAACCCCATGAGGTAGGTACTATTATTATCCCTATTGTATAGATGAGGAAACTGAGACACAGAGAAGAAAAATGACATGGCCCAGGTTTCACAGTTTATATGTGGTGGAACTAAGGCAGTCAGGCCCATGCTGACAATTATGATATGACACTGTATTATCAATCAGTGCTACTGTTTTATTAGAGTTAAACAGCTGTTGAGTCTTTCACAGTGTATTTGAATGTTGTCACAACTCTGCACTTAACATAGTCCACAGAAGTGGCTTTTGATCGCATTCTTCCGTTCACGAACTTGCTGCTGTATGAACATAGACAAGCCCTTTAACTTCCCCACGTCTCTGTTTCTGAGCCACATTCTTTTCAGTACAACACGTCTGGCCATTTTGCTGGTCTTATGTCTGAAAATGATTTACTTTGTTGTGGTCCAGTCAACTGCTTTGTAATCAGTATCAATGATAATTAGAAAAAACCAAATCCATCTGAAAATGAGTGATTCTGTGGCTCTCTGTTGACATGGCCCCTGGTGCTGCAGGTCGCAACCAAACAGCTAGCTCAGGAGAGCTGGTAGCTCCCTAGAGCTGCAGAACTGTCAGCAGGGATCCACAGGAAGGGAGAGGTTGAGGAGAGCCAAAAGAGAGAGAACAACCCAGCTGCTGAGGTTGGCAAGCAAAGGAGGCTTCCATGAAGCTGTTCTCTGGTGAGAATGAGAAGTTGAAACTCTCACAAGAGCATTCTTTTCTTCAGCACCATGACCCCACTTTTCATTGTGAGGCTTTTAAGGACTTGCTTTTACAGGGTTACGCAGATTTTTTTAAATTTAAGTCAACATATCACAGTTCTTTCTGGACTCCAAATCAGAGTTCATTAGGTACTGAGACAACTTCACAGAAAAGCAATTTATTGGTTGTAATGGATAAGGTGACAAGATAGTATTCTGAGGTTTTAAGTAATGTTTTTCTCAGTATATTCTCCACTTTCTTTTCCCTCCGTCCAAGTGGGTACCGGGCTCTGTTCTTCTGGCCTTGCAGGAAAGAGTTAGAGCACCTCAGCAAAAAAGACAGAAGGGGCTTGCGAGTTTAGTCATTCAAAACACTTTAAGCTCATAGAGGAAGGAATTCCACAGGCAGAGAGGACCCTCAAAATATAGAAAGGGAGAAGGCTTTTCCTCACACTAGAAATGGATTCTTCCAAGCTGGGGGAGAAGAGTGGAAACAAAATATAAGACTCTTGAATAGAATCAAGGATCTTTTACTTCATTTCACAGCAGTTCTAGCAGGGAAGTATTAAGACCCTAGAAAGCAATGGCTGTGAGGTGTTTCTTGGCAGGCAGGTCTGTATGCAGAGTTGGCAAAGATTCCTGAGCCCCAAGAACAGTGGGACAGCAGCCAAGGACCTCTGATTTGAACGGACTACATAGGCCAGGAAAGGGAACACCTCAGCACTAATCTATATAGACCTCTGATTAATAACTAATAACTGTGTGCTTGTCCTCTCATCACTGCTACTCACTCCAATTCCCCCCAACACCCGGGTACCACATAAGATGCTGACAGTATGATGTTGACAGTCTTGGGGAGAAGACCCTAAGAAGTGACTGAGGTTAGTTTTTTTCCCACCAGTCCCCCACCACTGAGCCCTTGGGGCTCAATGTCTGAAATATAGATGTTATTTAAAAATCATTAGAGTTTTGCACAACAGTGATTGAGGTCTGAGAGTCATACATGCTGGAAGAACTTTAAGGGTCAATTCTCCTAACCAAACTTTTTTATAATGCAAGGATTCACTTTGATGTTTTCTGCTCTGGCCAAGAAAAAAAAAAAGACACATTCTGACAGAAGGGAATTTATCTCATACTTATAAAAAGGCTTGCATATCTGTATCTTAAGATTTTGGCATTAGCTTTTACCCCTAACTCATATCAACATTCAGAGTGACACAAAGCTATACCCAAACAAAAGTCAGTTTCAGAATGTTCAACTTATTATCAGATGGTTCCACCACAATTTGAAGTTATGATGCCAGGAAGTCTAGTTATTTCAAATCTGAAAAGAATATCACCAAGCCACACCTTTCAAAAATGTTATTAACATATGATTTTTTTGCTAAACAAGGAAGATGGGAAATGTAGTTGCATTCACAAAGAATGTATGGAGACTGCCAAGAAAGCAAATAATTTTTGGAAGTCACCCTTATTTGGAAATATTCAAGTCATAGAACCATGGTTGTTTAAACAAAACCATCTACCATATCTCCTTTTGAAAATATGTACTTCCAAAATAAATGAAAAGAATTGAATACTATGCTACTCATTTCTTCTACGATTTACTTGAAAACAGCTCAGGTTTAAAAAAAAAAAAAAAGAAAAGACAAAGCCTGCCAAGAATTGCAAGTAGCTTCCTGTAGGCATTGTGATGTAGTGGAAAAAGCAGAGCCTCTGCAGTTGGACAGGCCTGTTTATGAAGCATGGCTGCAATCTTAACTAGTTGGGTGACCTTGGGCAAGTAACTTTATCTTCCCCATGATTCATCTGTAAAAATAATTAAATTATATTAAATGAGAAAATGTGAAAGTGTTCATTGAAGGGTATTCACTCTCTAGGTTACAATGGAAATGCAGAATAAGTTATACATGGTTATTATGATATAAAGTAATAAACACATGCATGCCTTAATACGTGCACAAAACTATTTAGATGAGTTCTGAAAGGCTTTGAACAGAGCAAAACAATGTAAAGTGATGTTTGGCCAAACGCAAAATTATAGCTAGAGTAAGATAGATACATTGAAATAAATTCTACTTATTCTACTTTAAACTTCTCCTATAAAAATCATTTTTAAAGTCACTAGTTGCTTTATGAAATTTGCTATAAGTGAGACAGCCAGAAATTCTATTGCTGTTTAAAAATGCCAGATGTTGCTATTTCTAAGGGAATTATGAGGAGATTAATGTAAAATATCAGCGGTTTCTACACTTTTAGCCAGAATAAAACATCAGCTCAAGTCCAAAGGCAGCAGATGAGGTGACTCTTAGTAGAATGAAGACACTAGGCTAGACGGCCAAATTAGAAAGTAGCCACCCAACTCAAGGCATTCTCTCAGTTGCCCCAAAATTTCATGATGTCCTTTGTGTTGAAATAATTCTGCAAAGAAACCTACATGCTACTATAATTGTTATAACCTAGGGGTCGGCACACTATGGCACATGGGTCAAATTTGGGCTGCCGTGGGGGCTTTTTGTTTGTTTTGCTGTTGTTGCTTTTAAAGGTTTAATTTTATTTAGTTTGGGCTGCACTGGGTCTTCGTTGCTGAGCGTGGGCTTTCTCTAGTTGTGGCTAGCGGGGGCTACTCTTCATTGCGGTGCGCGGGCTTCTCACTGCGGTGGCTTCTCTTGTTGTGGAGCACAGGCTCTAGGCACACGGGCTTCAGTAGTTGTGGTGTGTGGGCTCTAGAGCGCAGGCTCACTAGCTGTGGTGCACAGGCTTAGCTGCTCCGCAACATGTGGGATCTTCCCGGACCAGGGATCGAACCCCTGTCCCCTGCACTGGCAGGCGGATTCTCATCCACTGCGCCACCAGGGAAGTCCCTGGGCTGCTGTGTTTTTGTAAGTAAAGTTTTATTGAAACATAGCCATCCCCATTCAGCTATGTGTTGCTATGGCTGCTTTCACACTACAACAAGCAAGAGTTGAGGAGTTGTGACAGAGACCACATGGCCCACAAAGACTAAAATACTTACTATCTGGACCTTTACAGAAAGAGTGTGCCAATCCCTCACTGGCCACCTAAAATCAAAGGCAATATATTTAACCTTATCCATAGGATATTTTCATTTAAAAAGATGGCCATATTAACTCCATTTGTTGATTGCCTGGAAGAAAATTTCTGAGCAGAGTCTTCCTTGTTTACCTTGCCCATGCTTATTCCCTTTCCAAAACAATAGAAGTCAGCAATGTGGCACCCTATGTTGGAAAGTTTGCCAAATTTTGAATTTGGGGTGATTGTAGACTTTGCATTACAACAAAGGCATGTGGAGGCTAATCTGAAGTTAGCTGCCTTTATTTCATTATTTTACTTAAATAAACCTTAGTACAGCCAAAGTCAGCTTTGCAGGAGTCTACCAATCCCTTAGGAGATTTGCTCTGAAATAATATGGCTGAAACACATTAGCCGTCCCACATTCTTTGTAAGGTTTCGAAAACTTTGAGAATCATAGCAATGATATTTCTTGGAATACCGAGCAATGAGCTCCAGCACTGCTGAGTTTCATAAAACTTCCTCCCAAATCAGAATTGACAGTCTGATTCAACCCATAGCTCATCCTCCCAAATAATGTGGTTTGAAAGATAAGGAATCCGAATGAAGTAAAATAGTGGCTGAAAAAACAGACAGAAGACAGGAATTGGGGCAAAATCTCCGTTCTGAGTATGCAAAACTTCAAGATGGAGTCATGCTACAATAAGTAATTCAAAAGCTATAACTTACATGTGTCAAAGGGTCTTTGATATAAGAATCTGGAGGAGAGAAAGTCAAAAAGATTAGTCTGGCTTTCTTTGTTCTTCATGGACATATTCCAAGATAAAGTTCAAACTAATGTTAGTCTTGGTTATTTAGTTTTATTATGCCTACAACAAAAATAAAGCACTCTTCATATTTTTCCCAATAAGTTGCAGGCTTGAAATATATTTTCAAATAAACGCGGTAGGGGGAAGCTTCTTTTTAAAAACGGAATCAAAATAAATGCCAACAAGGTTTGTAGTATGGCCACTGAGGAGAGGGAAATTTTAAATGGCAAATTAGTGTATCTTTAGCAACAGAGCAACATATAATGATGTCGTTTCATACATTTCACAGATAGCTCTTACTCAGTTCTATATCTGGTTCTGCCATTTGGTAGTAAAGAACTTCACTTCTCAGTTTTTCTCTGTGTGAGGAAAAAAAAAAAAAGAATGAAAGCTATTCCTAGAATAATATGGTGATTAGAGGACTCTAAGTTCTGAATTGTGTTATAAGCATATCCAGGTATATGCTGATCCTTTTGGAAGAAAATGAGTCTTTTACCATATTCCCTGGGGTGTTATTTGCAAATATGCTTTGACACAGAGGTGTCAGAGCAGGGCAATAGGACAAGTCTCAGCACACCAGGAGCCTCACTATTGGGCCAGTAATTATTTTGGAGAGCCCAAGTAATGAAATGCCACTAGGTTAACAGTGATATAGTAACACATCTATCCTACCCACAGGCTTAGGGACAAGGACAACTGAGTTCCAAAATGGTCTGATGTCCTTAAAGCTGAGTAGGCTACTTTCAGCCAGTCACTGATGAGGGGCCTTGGACCATGTCCACCAGAGAGGAAGACATGAAAACTGACATACTAAAGCCAGAGAACTGGAATACTACAGAGTTTTCGTGGGGTCTGCACTTAAGGTAAATTTCACTTTGCCCCGAATAAAAAGATTCGGTCTTTTTAGGAGCCCATGTCTACTCATCAGGAATCAGGGCAATTTTAGCTTATACACAGACACAAGCAAGCAGAGGACTTTTAAATTGTAAATCAGATCATGCTAACCTGCTGTTCAACATTTTCATTGGCTTCCAATCACTTTTAGAATCAAATCTGAAATCCTAATCATGGGCCAATATGGCCCTACGTGTTTTTTTATTCTGTCCACCTCTCTGACCTCAGGTCTCACTGCTTTGAACACCCTACTCCAGCCACATTCTCCTTGCTGCTTCTAGAACATGCCAAACTCATTCTCACCTTAGAACCTTCAGATTTGCTGCCCTTGTGGCCTGGAATGCTCATCCCCTAGACTTTCCCATAGTTTACTCCCTCACTATATTAATGTCTTTATTCAAACATCACCACCTAAGAGTGGCTGCCCCTGATATAAAATCTACCCCCATTTACTCTATATCACCTCATCCTGCTTTAACTTTCCTGCCAATAATTATCATTGTGTGATGATAGAATACCTATTTATTGGTTAATTTATTATCTATCCTTCACCAGATTGCAAGCTCCATGAGGGCAGGGACTTGGTTTTATTCACTCCTTACCCCTGAAGCTTAGAAGAGGGACTGCCATATAGTGGGTACTCAGCTGATATTTACTGAATGTATAAATGAATTAAAATAGATACTCAAATGCAATCAGCTTGTATAGAAATTTTGCTTCCAGACTGTGCTAGACATAAAATATCTCAAACAGTTGAACATATGACAATCAAATTTTAAAGATGTCTGGAAAAGTTGATTCCCTAAGTGACTTTTGCCATTCCACAATTTAACTCACTTGTGTTTCAGTTTCATCCTACATGCAATCACTTAAGCTTGGTTCCTCTTTAGTAACAAGACATAAGGTTGGTATAATGCCTATTATTGGTGTCAGAATATCCAAACACCCTTATTTTGGCAAGGCTGGAGAGAGATTTAAATTTCTTTTGTTCAGAAGAATCCCAGAAAGAGAAGACATAATTACTCTTTTGGAAAATTAGACTCACAGAGATTATTGGTTATTTAAACAGACTCAAGCCTCAATTTATTATCCTCACTTAGTACTATATAACTGCGTACTCTTGCACTTGAAGCGGTTTGTGTCCCTTAATCAGTAGGACCATTTTAAGTGGTACTCCCTATTGTTTATGGAGTAGGTGTGATGAACTGAATTAATCCATGCACTTACTCTGGAGCACCTTGGAGAGAAAGTTGGCAGATTCTGGATGCGATCTAGGGCCATGGAACAAAGACTTTATCTGTATCAATAAGGCTCCAGAGCTCAGCCAAGTATTGACAGTAACACCATTATTAGCTCCACTGTGTGTGTACCTAAGTGAACAAATATTTCCTGCATTATCTTACATTACTCCCTTCTGGCATCCCATATTCTACTCTGGTCAAATTGGACTACTCCCCTTTGGTGGTTATTCCCTGTGTTTTTCTGCCTTAATACCTGTGTTTCTGCTGTCCCCTACCTTGTACTATAGTTTGGGTTTTTTTAAAATGTATGTAACATACTTGTTCTAGTCAACTATAAGTCCATTCATTCACTTAAGTACAAAAGGAAAGGAAACCTTATATCAAAAAGGAAAAGAAAATAAGCAAACAAATCTAAAGATCTGATCAGAAGATTTCATTGGTAAAACTTGTAGTAGAAATATGGTTGTAGGGATTTTTGTTGCCAGATCTAGCCACTGAGAGTCTTGGACTCACAGTCAAGTTCCACGAGGGTCTATCTCCAGTATTACAGATCAGAGCGACATAGTTCTATCTAAATCTGGGTTAACCAAAACCATAGTTAAACAAATAATTTTAACACTTGTATACAAAGTCAAATAAGGCACATTTCCTGCCATAAGGGGTGAAAAAAACACATGAACTGGGCATCCCTGGTGGCGCAGTGGTTGAGAGTCCGCCTGCCGATGCAGGGGACACGGGTTCGTGCCCCGGTGCGGGAAGATCCCACATGCCACGGAGCGGCTGGGCCCGTGAGCCATGGCCACTGAGCCTGCATGTCCGTAGCCTGTGCTCCGCAACGGGAGAGGCCACAGCAGTGAGAGGCCTGCGTACCACAAACAAAACAAAACAAACAAACAAAAAAAACATGAACTAACAAATATAATAAATGGGATACATGATAAAATACAATATGCTTAGGAACATATCATCTTATTCCTCTTTACCTCTGTCTCAGTGCCTAACAATGTCTTGTACATAATAGATACTTTGTAGATATTTATGAAATTGAATATAATGTAGTTTTCCAAAGTAGAAGTCACAAATTCAAATTCCACCTTGGGATAAATATTCTGTGTTCAATACAGACTTGCTCTAGGGTATGTGGAATGCAGGAGGCTGGTAAACATTAATTTCAAGTGCTAAGTCAAAATAACATTGAAAAACAAGATCAATTTAGCCCTATGTGCAAACTGCTGCACTAAAATAGAAATTGAAAAATAAGGTGATAAGTACTTAAGATACAAGGTTTCAAGTAAGATATATCTTAAGATATCACTGCATCACCGAACTATGTTTTTTCACCTCTACCATTTTAAAAAAGTTTTCTCAGATTAAAGACAAATAGGAAATCTTCCACATTTCAGAGCCAGTTATCTTTGAAAATTGTAGAAATTATTTCTTTTTTCATTGATCATGTAATGGGCTTATTACCATAAGTTACCTTGTGACACAAGAAGGAAAAAGGAGGCTCACAGTTCAATGCTCAATTTCTAACTTTTTTTTAACGTAAAGTGAAGGATGGTAGAGAGGTATTTTGAGTGTTCTCCAACTTCCATACTTACTTTAACCTGTAAATTTCTGGAGTACAGGGCTGGATTAAGCCCTTTAGAGGCATTTAGCCCTGCAAAGATTACAGTGCCTCCACTTTATATACAATTTAAAATTTAAAAGACATACTACAATTCATAGAACTGTATATTAAAGTCAGTTTTACTACATGATAACTTGAAAAATAATGAATTATGTACTGTTAACTAAGTATACAGCACTCTTAAGACATTCTATTTTTGCCATAATGACTCTCTTCATGTTGTTTTGTTTTGTTTTGTTTTGTTTTTGTGGTACGTGGGCCTCTCACTGTTGTGGCCTCTCCCGTTGCGGAGCACAGGCTCCGGACGCGCAGGCTCAGCGGCCATGGCTCACGGGCCCAGCCGCTCCGCGGCACGTGGGATCTTCCCGCACTGGGGCACGAACCCGTGTCCCCTGCATCAGCAGGCGGACTCTCAACCACTGTGCCACCAGGGAAGCCCCATATCTTCATGTTTTGTATAGAGTAATAAAGACCAAATTCTCCCACCCCAAAAAACCTTTGTGTCCCAGGTTTGTAAGCTTGTGCTCAGACTGTCTATTGGGTAAACCAGCACTCTAAGAAATACGGCAGTATTTCTTTAGTGCAATTCAAGGCTGAGGAACATCTGAAAATAAGTTTGCTTTGAGCAGACGTGTGAAAGATATAGCTCTTATACTGGCTACCGGTACAGGCCTTCTGAGATCCAGAGAAGCCAGGTGCTGACATAGTGTGATTTGAGGAGCACCTTGGGGCAATCTGATCTTACTGACCTGTATTTCTCACCAGGTACTCAATCCTCATGGCTCTTCTTAAGGAGAAATGAATAGCTTATCTGGATTGAGGCATTCTGTTATGTCAGAGGAATAACATCTGTAGGAATTGGTTTATTTAACTAAGATACACTCTTTTGCCACCCAGCCAAAATCAATTTAGCTGTATCTGCAAGACTGGTCAATGGTGATGGAGCAGGGATGGGGAGTAGAGGAAGGGAAAGCTGGAACATGGTTCATGTTTAATTCTGTTTCAATGTGTTTTTTAAAGTAATGCTTAGGTGTAGCTGAGTTTTATAATATCAAACTATTTTTAGAGGATGGTCTAGATCAGAAAAGAAATACTCTTACATGTGTCAGATCACTCACAGAAGAGCCAGTGCATGGATGGCCAATTACAGTTGGGGAAGAGCAGGAAAGCAAGAGAAGAGATTGAAAGGCACTCTGTTTAGGGAAGAACTGGTCAGCAGGGAGGTGAAGGAAGTGAAGGAGCAGTTGATGTTGCAGGAACTGATCACTTTTTCTATTGTGGAGGCTGGGTGAATGAGACAGATTCTTCCTTAAGCTTTCAAGTAGGGAAAGACTGAACAGTCCAGGAAACAGAGCCAAGTGCCATAAGATACATAAAGCAGTCAAAATCCTTCTTCTAGGGTAGTTAAGTTTATAATGTGGAAGGTGGGGAGATAACACTGGGGTCTGACTCTGGATTGAACTGTTAGAAGTCTAACTAAATAGCCGAAAGGTGAAAACAGCTCAAGTGTTTATCAATAAATGAATAAACAAATTATGATATATACATACAATGAAATATTATTCAGACATTAAGAAAGGAATGAAGTACTGATACATACTACAACCTGGATGAACCTTGAAAACATTGTTTAGTAAAAGAAGCCAGACACAAAAGGTCACATATTGTATGATTCCGTTTATATGAAATATCTAGAATAGGCAAATCCATATGGACAGAAACCAGGGGCTGGGGGAGGGGAATTTGGGAGCAAGTGCTTCATGGGTATGGGGTTTCCTTTTGGGGTGATGAAAAACTTTTGGAACTAGATAATGATAATGGGTGTAGCATATTGTGAACCTCTGAACTGTTCACTTTAAAATGGTTAATGTTATGTGAATTTCATCTCAATAAAAAAATTTAAGTTTTACTCAAATCATAGGAACTCGAACTCTAACTTTCAATATTCACGGTCACTTCGTTCTTTTAAAGTTTGAGTTACATCAAAAGTCAGAAAATATTACTCAGCCATAAAAAGAAACGAAATTGAGCTATTTGTAATGAGGTGGATGGACCTAGAGTCTGTCATACAGAGTGAAGTAAGTCAGAAAGAGAAAGACAAATACCGTATGCTAACACATATATATGGAATTTAAGGGAAAAAAAGTCATGAAGAACCTAGGGGTAAGACAGGAATAAAGATGCAGACCTACTGGAGAACGGACTTGAGGATATGGGGAGGGGGAAGGGTAAGCTGTGACAAAGCGAGAGAGAGGCATGGACATATATACACTACCAAACGTAAGGTAGATAGCTAGTGGGAAGCAGCCACATAGCACAGGGAGATCAGCTCGGTGCTTTGTGACCACCTAGAGGGGTGGGATAGGGAGGGTAGGAGGGAGACGCAAGAGGGAAGAGATATGGGAACATATGTATATGTATAACTGATTCACTTTGTTATAAAGCAGAAACTAACACACCATTGTAAAGCAATTATACCCCAATAAAGATGTTAAAAAAAGTCAGAAAATAATATTTAAAGATTAATGAAAACAGTAACTAATTATTTTTAAATCTTTCTATTTCTTTATGCCTTGATTTAGTTATATGCTTTAATGAAGAATATATTTTATTTAATAAGAAAATATGTATAACCAGTAGTGATACTCAAAATATTTAACAAGTTGTACAGTGTGGACACTGACCAATAAGATACAATGCCAGCTGTCAACAACCAATAGACAAATATTTTCCTCACCTTATCTCTAATAACCAAATGTGATGGTTAATTTTATGTGTCAACTTGATGGGGTTGCCGGGTACCCAGATATCTGGTTAAACATTGTTTCTGGGTGTGTCTGTGAGGGTGTTTCCAGGTGAGATTAGCCTTTGAACTGATAGAATGAGTAAAGCAGATTGCCCTCCCTAACATGGGTGGGCATCATCCAATCTGTTGAGGGCCTAAATAAAACAAAAGACATAGGAAAGAAGAATTTGCCCCATCTCTGCCTGATTGCATAAGCTGAAATATGGGTCTTCTGCTCTCAGACTAATAATTACACCGTCAGCTCACCTGGTTCTCAAGCCTTCAGACTCAGACTGAATTACACCACTGGCTTTCCTGGGTCTCTGGCTTGCAGACAGCAGACTGTGGGACTTCTCAGTCTCCATAATCACGTAAGCCAATTCCTCATAATAAATCTCATTCTGTATATCTATATATATCCTATTGGTTCTTTTTCTCTGGAGAACCTTGACTAATACACCAAACTAATGGGAAGCTTAGCTGAGTAAACAATGAAGCCGTAACCAAGGCCCCATCAGCTCTCCTATGACAGCACATCTGATTTACACACCTAGTACCCAGGAGAAAACAAATAGCTTCATGAACACTGGCATTGAAAGCCATGTCATATATGTTTGTAAAGTATTCTGGACCGAATATTTGTGTCCCTTAAAAATCCATATGTTGAAGCCCTAACCCCCACTGTAATGGTATTTAGAGATGGGGCTTTTAGGAGGTAATTAGGGTTAGATGAGGTCATGAGGGTAGGGCCCTGGTCTGATAGGATTAGTGCCCTTATAAGAAGAGACACCAGAGACCTTGCTCTCCCCTCCACCATACCACTCTTACAGAAAGAGGTCATGTGAGCACACAGTGAGAGGGTAGCCACCTACAGACCAAGAGGAGAGGCCTCAGAACAAAAGCTTCCTTGCCAGTATCTTGATGGTAGACTTCCCAGCCTCCAGAACAATGAGAAAAAATTTTCTGTTGTTTAAGCCACCAAGTCTATGGCACTTTGTTATGGCAGCTCGAACTAAGGCATAAGGCTTCCAATTTTTAAACTTTTCTCACCTGTGTGAGGTCTTTATATTCCCTATTTGAGGAGGTCAAAGAAGGATTTATATCCCCATCCTGGTGGCATTCTGTGTATGGGCCCTTTTCTACATTACTTTCTTGGTTATTTTGAATACTAAGTACCCTAATGTGGAAAAGGGCCAACAAATCCTTTAGCATTTATCCAAAGAATGATGAGATGATACAGTAAAATTGATCTTCTTGTTCTGTGTATTTGTAATTCTAAATGAATATGTAGATGTTTATAATTGATAAGTTGTAAATGATATGGGGGGTTATTTTTTCATTCCTAAAGTTAGGAACATTGGGGTCTTTATTTTTCCAGTGAATTGCTTTGAAGAAGCTTGCTTTGACCTTTCTAACTTATTAGTGAATAGTTTATTGCTTGGCTTAAATGTTTAAGTGACCTAGTGCTTTTCCTTGCATGGTTTGCAACAGGGAAAATCACTAGGCTGCGTGTCATGCCCCACTTTCTGTTGTGAAACCAGTCAACAGATGCCAGAGAAGGGCATCCACAGACCTTTGTCTGGGATTGAAACATGTCGACATGCCACATAGTGGTGAAGTAATAGATCTCGATGCCTTTTCATCATCTTTTCTTCTGTTCTTGAACTTGCCTCAGACAGAATACATTTATGCTCTGATTCCTATGGTTAAGACTTGTATCAGGATGACCTGACTTGTAGCACTCTGACCAGGGAAATACTAATTCCATTTAATCTGTATATCACAAAATAACTTGTCATAAAAAATGAAAGAATAAAAGTCTTTACACTTGATTTGTCTCCTACATCTTTAAGACCTAATTCCCCTTCTATAAGGAGGAAAGGAAAGTTTTGGCTAAAATCTGCGGAAGGTAGACTTGCTACATTTAAAACAATGTTACTTTTGCATAGATTTTTGAAATTAGTTTTCATCTAAAATGCCTTAAATTGACTATTTACTTTTCTAATAATGTTTCAGATATCATTCATTTTTTATTTTAAAATATCATTCACATGGCATAATGTAGTAGCAAGTATAATCAAATGGCTGGCTTTCTGACCATTCAGTAAACTTTTACAATCTGGAAAAATGAATTGAAGGGTATGATGTGGGAGAAGAGAGTGGGAGGTCCTGCATGCTGACTAGTAGATATCCAACCCCAGAGCAGCAGCCAATGAATGATATGTTAAAATCTATGGAGAAGGCAACATAGAAAATGAAATAAAATTAAAGAATCCATCCAGATGAAATTAATTAACATAGATAAAGAATAATATACACAAATAGAAGTAATTAGTGGAGTTTGATGCTCACTAAAATGCGTGAACTCAGAGGAACATTTTCACTTGTGTTTGGATTTCCCATCAATCTTTTCAGTTGTTTTGTGGCTTTCAGTTAGTGTACTTATCTTTATGGACACAACTGCGAACATACTGTTCTATTTGGTAATTATAAGTTATTGTGCAAATTAAAAATAAATATGGATTCAAAGAATTTTTTTAAAAGGACACTTTTATATAAAGTGTCTCAATCACCTGGCGATGGTTTTGATAAGATGGAAGGGGTGCTGGCTTTGAAATCAGAGAGATGAGCTGTGGGGCTCAGGTAAGTGATTTAACATCTCTATTCCTCTGTTTCTTCATCTGTTAAATGGGGATAATAATGGTATCTATCTTTTAGACCTCAAGAGTGTAATATAAATAAATGCGTGTAAAATGCTTGGCATGTACTAAGCACTAAATAAATATCCTTTTCAAATTCCTTATTTATAAGAAAATTCAACTTTATCAGAAGCATCACTGAAGAATCTCAGTAATATTGTTGTATCCTTTTACCATACTTGCCGTATCTTTCATGCTTCTTTCTGCACTGCCCCCTTATTATTCTTGTTCATCCTCTTAGTTTTTTTTAATGTATTATTTCTTACCTAGTTTGATTTGCCAATGGCATTTTTATCTTTGAGGACTGCTGCTTCCTTTCTAGTCCACCTTTCTCTTCATCCCCTTTCCTACTATCTCTAGACTTTCATCTGCTTTCACTCAAACCCTCATTCTTCTAGGACTTACAGCCTCTGAGGCATGTTTAGTGTTTGACAGATTCTTGTTCAGCAGCTAAAGCCCTTCAGAGGTAAAGTAATGAATAAATGAGGTGAGACTAGTACACTACTTTAGTAATGTGACTAGATTTTTTTTTCAACACACATGCCAGAACTTATATTTTCAAGTAAGTGTCGTTATAGGCAAAGTAGTCACTGTGGGAATTCATCCATTTGTCTGTAATAATATAATTTTTATTAATAATATGGGTCTCAGGCAGTAAGTGTACCGTGCTCCGTCAAGTTTGTTGTCTACCCCAAGTCAGAGGCAGCCTTTCAACCTTCACATTCCATCAACTGCTCATAGTCCCACTTCCCAAATTATCCATCACAGCGGCCAGTCATTATAATCACGCTCTCACATTCAAGCTCAACTACCCCTTGTTTCATCTTACACACTTGGAAAAGTCCCAACTCCAGTTAAATCTAACTTTCTATCCATTCCACATCTGCATCCCTGCTGCTGAATGTAGATGGAGGAAAAAGACACCCACTTCAAATAGACCCTTAATGCTGTTCAAGAATCATACTACATTTTCCTAGTCCATTCATTCTCCCACTCTCATAAATTACTATTTCATGTTTCTACTCTCCTCAAACTTTGAACATTTCCTCCTCCCATTGTTACCCTCACCTGAAAGAAAATGTAAAATAAAAAAGAACTCCCACAATTCCTACTACCTCATAGACCCAACTACATGCTGTGGAACTGTGCCTGTTTGCCCATATTCTTATCTAACGCCAACCCTTCCACTTGTCCACTAGATCCCATCCCCACTCACCTACTGGAGGACATCACCCCTGCAATTCATCCCCCTCTCTCTTACATCACCCATTTTCTACTTTCTATTGAATCGTTGCCATAAGCATTTAAGAAATACTGTTATTTCTCTCATGTGGAAAAAAGTCTTTATTCCATATCTCCCTCTAGCAACTCCTCCCCTCATTTTTATTCTCTACTTTATAGCAAAACACCTCAAAATTAAAAACTGTCCATACTGCCATTCTCTGTTGAGCCCATCGCAGTCAGGCTTTTGACATGATTGTTCCACAAAAACAGTTCTTTCAGGATCACCAATGGCCTGTACATTGATAAATCCAACGTTCAATTCTCAGTTCCAACCTTACGAACCCTGAGGCAGTCTTTGGTAATCTCATCCATTATTTAAATAGTATCTGTATGCTGATAACTTCCAAATACATATAATCGGACTTCTCCCCTGAATGCTAGACTTACACATACAACTGTTTACCCACCATCTCTATTTGGATGTCTGATAGGCTTCACACCATTAACAGACCCGAAATCAAATTCCTGTCATTGCCCCTCAAACCTGTTCTTCCCACATTTTTTCCTTATCTTAGTAAAGAGCAACTCCATCTTTCTAACTGTCCAAACTAAAAATCTGTCAGCCTTATTCTTCTCCTTTCCCCATGACCCACACGTTATTCACCTACAGGTCCTGTCAACAATACTTTCAAAACATATCTAGAATGCAACCACTTCTTACCACTTCCACTGCCACTGTCCTGGTCCAAACTGTTATTATTTTTTCTGGATTACTACAATTGTCTCACTGGTCTCCCTGTTTCCACTTTTGCTCACCTTCCTGCAGCGTCTACTCTCAGCAAAGCAGCCAGAGCAATCCTGTTAAATGTAAGTCAGATCACATAACTTGTTTTCTCAAACACCAAATTTCTCAGAGTAAAATCCAAAGCTGTTGCAATGACTTATAAGGCCCTACCTGATCTAAATCTATGTTTCCTCTCTGAATTCGTTTCCAGTCACTCATCCCCATACTCACTTCAGGTCAGCCACACTGGCCTTTTATTTCTGAAACCCTCCAGTCATTTTTCCTCCTTCAGATCCTCTTCACTTGCTGTTTTCTCTACTTGTAATATTCTGCCCACAGATATCCATGTGACTCACTCCCTCACTTCATTCAAATCTTTCAATGCTGCTTTCTCTGATTGTCCTATCTAAATAGGATAGTCACACTTTCAATCAAACATTTTCTGATGTATTTTTTCTTTATCACCATTTAACATATATTTTACTTATTTAGGTTGTTAAATGTCTGTCCCCTCCCCCCAACTATAATGTAAGTTCATGAGGCAGCAATTTTGCCTGATTTGTTCATGGTATCTATGGGACCTAGAATAGAGCTGAGCACATAATAAGTGCTCAATACATTTTGTTGGATAAATTGTTTGTGGCTTAAAAACCCCCAGTAGACAACCACTCACATTCTGTAATGTGGCATACTTATCTGGGATTCTAGGAACAACAATGCTGATTTTAAAACAACAAACGAATATCTTGGAAGTAAGGTAAAGGAAATAACAGAATGGGATTCCAAGGAGAATGAGATTGCAAAGACAAGAAGCTGAGAAAAAAGGGGAAGAGTAGGCAGTGAGAGGTGAACAGCATGAGCCCTTTGATAGGGATGCTACCAGTCATCAGGCCCATAAGCCCGTGGTGTATTTTCTTAATGTCCACCTGCACGGTAGTGAGTGTGGTCCAGTTTGACAGTTGAGTGGGACGAAGGATGCACTGATTAAGTTAGAAGATGTCTTAGAACATATCACAGCACTCACTTGGATATGAGGATTTCCTACTCTTAATTACATCGGGATGCAGAAGGGGACTTTCCTACCATGCAAAGTAGTAGTTGTGGTGGAGCCATTGAAAGAGTTACAGAGGATAGAGAGGGTCTCTCGTGACACCATTGTACAGTGAGTGGAGAAATCACACTATCTTGGATTTTTCTTTTAATTCAAAGCCTTGGAAACCCATTAAAAGCTCCATTTGCAGGAAGAACAATAATTAGGAACCCATATGAATATCACCAAGTACAAGGTTGATGATGGAGAAGGTGGTATTTGATTGATAGATGTGTGAGTACAGGCTAAGCAATAATCTCTCTTCTGCCAACTGACTGGTGAGTACAGCCAGCTTGTTCTGTATGACTCAGCTTTGGCCTCACACTACTAGATTCCTTCAGTGCCTAACACCTCATCTTCTGTCTCTGGGTGAGTGGTAGCATTCCTCAAGAATCGTGGATTCCAGGCAAAAGGTCTAACATCATTGCAGTGCAGCAGAAAATAACACAGCATTGTAAATCAACTATACTCCAATAAAAATTTTTTTAAAAAGTAGGTCTCCAGTGACTTTTTTTTAGGATGTTAGGATAAGAAAAAAAGGAAGAAGCTAGGATAATTTCTAGCTTGGGCATCTGCATGGAAGGGGGTATCATACTTTCAAATGGGAAATAAAGGAAGAGGAGCCAGTTATGAGAGAAGGTGCTGAGAATTACTGGACTCGGATTAGTGGTTTGGGCAGGGTGAAGGGGGGCTTCTATTAAACTGTGAGAGCAGCTTCATTTAGGGGGTCAATGGAAGCTGAAAGTTGAATGTAAAGCTAAATTGCAAAAGTCAAAGAAGGGCCAAAATCAAGTATTGAAAGATGGAGCACAGTTCTAGCAATCAAAGACCAGAGATGTGATGGCACATAAATGAGGAGAGGTACATAAAGTTGCACTCTGCAACTCGTAAGGCACCAAGCTGTGTCAGTTTTAGGTGTACAGCAAAGTGAACCAGTTATACATATACATATATTCTTTTTTAGATTCTTTTCCCATATAGGCCATTACAGAGTATTGAGTAGAGTTCCTTATGCTATAGAGTAGGTCCTTATTAGTTATCTATTTTACATATAGTAGTGTGTATATGTCAATCACAATCTCCCAATTTATCCCTCCCCCTTTACCTCCTGGTAACCATAAGTTTGTTTTCTACATCTGTAACTCTATTTCTGTTTTGTAGATAAGTTCATTTGTACCCTTTTTTAGATTTCACATATAAGCGATATCATATTTGTCTTTCTCTGTAAAGACAATGTCTTAATTCACATAACATAACAAGGAGTGTCAAGGTCATGTGGCTCCAGGGTTCTGTTTTGTCTTGTCTTCAGTGTCTTCAAAGAAGAATTCAAGGACAAGCTTCATTCCATCTTTCTGCTCTGCCATCCTCAAAGTGTCAGTTTTGTCCTCAGACTTATTCTACTCACAGTCGTAAGATGATTGCTGTAGTTGCAGCCATAACATCTAGACATAACCATGACTAGTAGAAGCAGAGACCATATCTTCCTGTGCATATCTTTTTAAAAGTGAGGAAACTATTTCCAGAAAACCCCACCAAAACATCCCCTCATATCTCATTGCTGAAAATTGTTATATGTCCATACTTCAAACACTGGCAAGGGAAAGAGATTATTATGATTGACTTAGACTAATCAGGATTCATTACCTCAGCAGGTGATGTGGTGGTGGTGATGGTTTCATGGATGTGTACGTATGTCAAAACATATAAAACTGTACACTGTCAACATGTGCAGTTATAAAATAAATATATAAATATTTTGATTATACTTCAATAAAGTGGTTTTGAAAAAGCATCCCATAGTCAAAAAGTTTAGAAATAACATACAATGTTTGCAATGTTTCCACCCTCGGTGGTTGAAAATGCACACTCACAGATTGGAAATTCAGAGAAGGCTTGCAGTAAACAAATCTCCTTAACCCAACTTTTCTCAAAGTTATATAACAATAAAATCCTTCCACCACGTAACAGCTGTGAATATCCGATAGAAATTTTGGGAAATGCTGCTCTGACAGTGGTTCTCAAAATGTGGCTCACACACCAGCAGCGTCAGCCTCACCTGCAGACTTGTTAGAAATTCAAATTACCGGGGCTCCACTTCAAACCTACTAAATCAGAAACTGTGAGGGTGAGGCCGGCAAGTCTGCATTATAACAAGTGCTCCAGGTGATTCTGAAGCACGCTAAAGTTTGAGAAACACTATTCTAGAATGTAACTGAGCTCTTGTGTTTTCAATAAACTGTGTAAACAATGGTAGTATTATATCTGGAATGAATGAATAAATAAATAAATAAATAAATAAATAAATAAATAAATCCTACCAAGACAACAAATTGCATGTGAAAAACACCATTTCGGGGTATGTAAACGCTGACATATTTGTTTACAAAGAAAAGTAGTCTCAGCTTTCATCTTGAACCTCATGTATCAAAGTAGCTCAGTGTTCTAGGGACAGGCACCCAAAAATGTACTGCTAAAACCACCATGAAAGTGAAAAGACAATCCACAGAGTGGGAGAAAATATTTGCAAACCATATATCTGATAAGAAACTTGTATCTAGAATATATAAAGAACTATTACAACTCAATGTTGTAAAAAGTAAAAAGACCAGTGACCCAATTTTTAAAAGGACAAAGGACCTGAACGAAATTTCTCCAAAGGAGATATGTAAATGGCCAGTAAGCATGTGGTAATATGCTCAACATCATTATTCATAAGGGAAATGCAAGTCAAAAGCACAGTGACACTGACAGAGAAGCTCAGTAAATATTGGTTGAAGGGAAATATAAAATATGAATTCACACAAAAAAAGAAAAGAGCCATCAAACCCTGAAAAGACCTGGAGGAACCTTAAATACACATTGCTAAGGGAAAGAAGACAGTATGGAAAGACTGCATATTCTGTGCTTCCAATTGTATGACATTTCGGAAAAAGTCAAAACTGTAGAGACAGTAAAAAGATCAGTGGTTGCCAGGTGTTCAGGGGCAGGGGGAGATAAATAGGTAAAGCACAGGGGCGTTTCAGGGCAGTGAAACTATTCTATACGATATTGTAATGGTGGATACATGATACACATTTGGCAAAACCTCATAGAACTGTAAAACACAAAGAGTGAATTTTCATGTAGACTATGGACTTTTATTTTTTACATCTTTATTGGAGTATAATTGCTTTACAATGGTGTGTTAGTTTCTGCTTTATAACAAAGTGTATCAGTTATACGTATACATATGTTCCCATATCTCTTCCCTCTTGCGTCTCCCTCTCACCCTCCCTACCACACCCCTCTAGGTGGTCACAAAGCACCGAGCTGATCTCCCTGTGCTATGTGGCTACTTCCCACTAGCTATCTATTTTATGTTCGGTAGTGTATATATGTCAATGCCACGCTCTCGCTTTGTCACAGCTTACCCTTCCCCCTCCCCATATCCTCAAGTCCATTCTCCAGTAGGTCTGTGTCTTTATTCCTGTCTTACCCCTAGGTTCTTCATGACATTTTTTTTCTTAAATTCCATATATATGTGTTAGCATACGGTATTTGTCTTTCTCCTTCTGACTTACTTCACTCTGTATGACAGA
Organism: Leucopleurus acutus; assembly: GCF_964270905.1. Lineage (NCBI taxonomy): Eukaryota > Metazoa > Chordata > Mammalia > Artiodactyla > Delphinidae > Leucopleurus > Leucopleurus acutus. The sequence continues at coordinate 99,948,923 of NC_139148.1, forward strand.
CTCTAGGTCCATCCACCTCATCACAAATAGCTCAATTTCGTTTCTTTTTATGGCTGAGTAATATTCCATTGTATATATGTGCCCCATCTTCTTTATCCATTCATCTGTTGATGGACACTTAGGTTGTTTCCATCTCCTGGCTATTGTAAATAGAGGTGCAATGAACATTTTGGTACATGACTCTTTTTGAATTATGGTTTTCTCAGGGTATATGCCCAGTAGTGGGATTGCTGGGTCATATGGTATTTCTATTTGTAGTTTTTTAAGGAACCTCCATACTGTTCTCCATAGTGGCTGTACCAATTCACATTCCCACCAGCAGTGCGAGAGTGTTCCCTTTTCTCCACACCCTCTCCAGCATTTACTGTTTGTAGATTTTTTGATGATGGCCATTCTGACTGATGTGAGATGATATCTCATTGTAGTTTTGATTTGCATTTCTCTAATGATTAGTGACGTTGAGCATTCTTTCATGTGTTTGTTGGCAGTCTGTATATCTTCTTTGGAGAAATGTCTATTTAGGTCTTCTGCCCATTTTTGGATTGAGTTGTTTGTTTTTTTGTTATTGAGCTGCATGAGCTGCTTGTAAATTTTGGAGATTAATCCTTTGTCAGTTGCTTCATTTGCAAATATTTTCTCCCATTCTGAGGGTGGTCTTTTGGTCTTGTTTATGGTTTCCTTTGCTGTGCAAAAGCTTTGAAGTTTCATTAGGTCCCATTTGTTTATTTTTGTTTTTATTTCCATTTCTCTAGGAGGTGGGTCAAAAAGGATCTTGCTGTGATTTATGACATAGAGTGTTCTGCCTATGTTTTCCTCTAAGAGTTTGATAGTGTCTGGCCTTACATTTAGGTCTTTAATCCATTTTGAGCTTATTTTTGTGTATGGTGTTAGGGAGTGATCTAATCTCATACTTTTCCATGTACCTGTCCAGTTTTCCCAGCACCACTTATTGAAGAGGCTGTCCTTTCTCCACTGTACGTTCCTGTCTCCTTTATCAAAGATAAGGTGACCATATGTGAGTGGGTTTATCTCTGGGCTTTCTATCCTGTTCCATTGATCTTTATTTCTGTTTTTGTGCCAGTACCATACTGTCTTGATTACTGTAGCTTTGTAGTATAGTCTGAAGTCAGGGAGTCTGATTCCTCCAGCTCCGTTTTTTGTTCTCATGATTGCTTTGGCTATTCGGGGTCTTTTGTGTTTCCATACAAATTGTGAAAGTTTTTGTTCTAGTTCTGTGAAAAATGCCAGTGGTAGTTTGATAGGGATTGCATTGAATCTGTAGATTGCTTTGGGTAGTAGAGTCATTTTCACAATGTTGATTCTTCCAATCCAAGAACATGGTATATCTCTCCATCTATTTGTATCATCTTTAATTTCTTTCATCAGTGTCTTATAACTTTCTGCATACACATCTTTTGTCTCCTTAGGTAGATTTATTCCTAGATATTTTATTCCTTTTGTTGCAATGGTAAATGGGAGTGTTTTCTTGATTTCACTTTCAGATTTTTCATCATTAGTGTATAGGAATGCCAGATATTTCTGTGCATTAACTTTGTATCCTGCTACTTTACCAAATTCATTGATTAGCTCTAGGAGTTTTCTGGTAGCATCTTTAGGATTCTCTATGTATAGTATCATGTCATCCGCAAACAGTGACATCTTTACTTCTTCTTTTCCGATTTGGATTCCTTTTATTTCCTTTTCTTCTCTGATTGCTGTGGCTAAAACTTCCAAAACTATGTTGAATAAGAGTAGTGAGAGTGGGCAACCTTGTCTTGTTCCTGATCTTAGTGGAAATGCTTTCAGTTTGGACTTTAATTAATGATGTATCAAATGTATTATACAAATACTTTTTTTATTTTTTTGTGGTACACGGGCCTCTCACTGTTGTGGCCTCTCCCGTTGCGGAGCACAGGCTCCAGACGTGCAGGCTCAGCGGCCATGACTCACGGGCCCAGCCACTCCGCGGCATGTGGGATCTTCCCGGACCGGGGCACGAACCCATGTCCCCTGCATCGGCAGGTGGACTCTCAACCACTGCGCCACCAGGGAAGCCCACAAATACATTTTTATTTAATTTTTATTGTGGTAAAATGAACATACAAAATTTACAATTTAAACCATTTAAAAATGTATAATTCAGTGACATTAAGTACATTCACAATATAGTGTAACAATCACCACTGTCTAGTTCCAGAATTTTATCACTCCAAAAGGAAACCCCTTACACATTAAGCAATAACTCCATAATACCCCCTCCCTCCAGCTCCTAGAAACCCCCAATCTGCATTCTGTTTCTAAGGATTTACTTATTCTGGATATTTCATTTAAAGGGAATTATATAATATGTTTCCTTTAGTGCCCAGTTTCTTTTATTTAGCATGTTTTCAAGGTTCATCCATGTTGCAGCATGCATCAGTACTTCATTCCTTTTCATGGCTGAATAATAGCCCATTATATGGATATACACATTTTGTTTATCCACTCATACACTGATGGACGGTTGCGTTGCATCCGTGTTTTGACTAGTGAATTTGAATAGTGTCACTATGAACATGGGTATTTATGTCTTTGTTTGAACACCTGCCCTCAATTCTTTGTGGGTATTTGTCCAGGAATAGAATTGCTGATTTGGCAATTCTATGGTAATTCTATGTTTAACTTATTAAGAAACTGTCAAGCTGTTTTCCACAGTGTCTGCACCAGTTTACATTCCCACCAGCAATGTACCAGAGTCCATTTCTCCACATCCTAGCCAACACTTATTATTTTCTGGGTTTTTTTTTATAGTAGCCATCCTTCACATCAAAAAGAATAAAATACCTAGGATACAAAATTAATATATAGTAGCCATCCTAATGAGTGTGAATTGGTATCTCATCATGTTTTGATTTGCATTTCCCTAATGGTTAGTGATGTTGAGCATCTTTTCATGTGCTTATTGGACATTTGTATATCTTCTTTGGAGAAACATCTATTCAGGTCTTATGCCCAAATTTTCATTGGGTTGTTTTCTTTTTAGGTGTTGAATTATAGGAGGTTTTAAATAATCTGGATACTAGACTCTAATCAGATATGTGATTTGCATCACTATCCTCCCATTCTGTGGATTGCCTTTTCACTATCTTGATACTGTTCTTTGATGCAGAAAAATTTTTAATTTTGATGAAGTCCATTTTCTTTTTCTTCTGTTGATTGTGCTTCTGGGGTCATATCTAAGAAATCATAGCCAAATCCAAGGTTATGAAGTTTTACCTCTCTGTTTTCTTCTAAAAGCTGTGTAGTTCTAGCTCTTAGATCCATTTAGAGTTAATTTTAGTATCTAGTGTGTGGTAGGGGTACAAGATCTGTCTTTTGCACATGGATATACCGTTGTCCCAGTTTTATATGTTTGACATTAGAAAGGGATCCTTAAAGAAAGAATGTGTTCAGTGATATTCACTGTAGTATTCTTCATAGTAGCAAAAAACTAGAAACATCAAACTTGTTCAACAATAAATTAGTAAAATAAATTGTGATAGACCCTTATGATGTAATATTATGTAGAAAAAATAGTATTGTGGATAAATATTTATTGTAATAGAAAGTTGTTCATAAAAATATCATTAAGTGAAAATTCTGATTAAAATTCAGTAACAGCAGGGCTTCCCTGGTGGCACAGTGGTTGAGAGTCCGTCTGCCGATGCAGGGGACACGGGTTCAAGCCCCAGTCCGGGAAGATCCCACATGCCGCGGAGCAGCTGGGCCCGTGAGCCATGGCTGCTGGGCCTGCGCGTCCAGAGCCTGTGCTCCACAATGGGAGAGGCCATAACAGTGAGAGGCCTGAGTACCACACACACAAAAAAATTCAGTAATAGCATACACACACACACACACACACACACACACACACACACACACACACACACATCTGTATATGCATAGAAAAAAGATTTTATGGGATGTACACCAAGGAGCTAATTGTGGCTATCTCTGGAGGTGGTATTGTGTGCATTTTTTTCTTCTTTTTGTTTATATTTATTTATTAAAATTTTTCTAGAATGAAAAATTATTGCTTTTTCAACTTTTCAACAAGACAATTAGTTATTGTCTTATTAGTAATGAGCAGTCTCCATTTTCTAAAAGGTCAGAAACGATTGTTCTAGGCTGTTTAAGCCTCCAGTACTAACCTGTTCTATCCTGTGTTAGCTGACTTCCCTGTCCTTGGCATCTTGCCTATCTGATCTCTAATTTCTTTCTGATACTTCTCATTAAAGCAAACTACACTTTCAAGTCAAATACATTCTACCACACAGCTCTTGTCTATTGGATTTATCAATCAAAGGAGGTATGGGTGTGGGACATGACTGTCGCAGTGATCATCTCCCAGCCTAGATTAGCCCTCATTTCTATTCTGAGTCTGTGGTTTAGTTGGTCGGAAGATTCGTCTTTATTCTGAGCACACCTTCAAAAACTATAATTGTGACTATAGCAACTAGTGGAGGCGAGAAAAGAAATCAGGAATAAATGGCCCACCAAGATCGTTGTTTCTGGTTAAGAACCATGTATGGGATCCAACATATGTAGTAGTAGTAGTTGCTCTCTAACCTAGCAAATTTCTGTTCTTATTTTTATGAGTGCTGATTATGAAATTTTATTGCTAGGTCTGCTCACCCTTAAATAGTTCTGCTCAAATCTTTGAATATATCATGCTGATCTGCAACCAACATTTAGATATTTTTCTCCTTCTTTGTAGTTAATGGATTCCAGGAGGCCTGATCTCTTGCCAGTGTTTTCTTTGTGATTTCGTCCAAATCAGTCAGACACACAGTCAATTTCTCAGAATCAATTTCTCTCTCTCTCTCTCTCTCTCTCTCTCTCTTTCTCCCTCTCTCTCTCCCCCCGCCTCTCTCTCTCCCTCCCCCTCTCTCTCTCCCTCCCCCTCTCTCCCTCTCTCCCCCTCCCTCCCTCCCCCCACCCTTGTTCTCTCTCTAAAAGCTTTTATTAATGTCACGGGCTTAGAAATTGAACACTGTGCAGTTTTTCTTCACTACAAGAGATTTGTTTTTCTGAAATGATATATCTATTATTTGAATTCATAGTTGGGATAAACTTCAGTCAAAGTAATCGGCAGTTTGTATCTATTCAGCCTCTTTTCCATTTTTTTCCTTTCTGGATTGCCTCAGAGTTCTTCTTCCTGTTATTCACATCTGTCAGAATCTTAGTCACAACATTACTAATTCCTTTTTAGCTTAAGCTCTCTTCAGCCAGTATCCAGTTAAATCATTTGAAGTAAGCAAGATCATCTTTGATATCTGATCCTAAGTGAACTCCAACTTTGTATACAGCTTAAACTCTTCACTCAAAGGGCTTCATACTCCCAGAAATCCACAAACTTTAGGGAGTTTTAGCTCAAGAACCATTTTTCAGTGTTTTCTGCTCTTTGATCTGTGTCCTGTGCCTGTTTGACAAACACTGACATAATAATCTGTGTCCCTGTGGACATTTCCCCCTGAGAAGTGTATTTCTTTCTCCCTTAGGAAATAATCTAATTCTTTTTTGTTGAGTTCCAGTGTGTTTGGCACATGTGGGTCCTAATAAATCATAAGTAGGAAGTCTGATTCTCCTGTCTAAGAAAGGAAGGTAGTTTGTCACATGCCTGTGGAAAAACACCCAGGGCATTTCTCCATAAGCTTTATTAGATTCAAGAGGAGAATCATTTTTCTCCATATGCCCCAGTCCTATAGATTTAGTGGAGCCACCTTGTCAGTGTATTTACACCATATAATTCAGGTAGAAGTGTGAGGGCATGATGGGACCCTGACTAGAGAGAATCTTACATGTGGCATTCTTTCAGTCTTTGTCTTAGAAGATCACACCCTCCTTGAAACAGTGTTCCCTTGATTTCTATGACGTCACCCTCTTCTACTTTTCTTCCTTTTATCTGGCTATTCCTCTGGCATCTTTGTTGGTTCTTCCAATTTTGACCAAACTTTAAATGTTGGAGTTCCTTGGGGTACGGCCTTTTCTCCTTAGTTGATTTCATGCTTTCCCAGGGTTTCAGTTATATACCAGCGACACCATCCTAGATTTTCATACTGAACCTGAAACCTGCCTACTGCACGTATCTGATAGGCACCAAAAATTCATCAGGACAAAAAGTTTATTGAAGATTTGTACCTCCTTCCCTGTTCTTGCTTCAGAGCTTTGCATTTCACAAAGGCACCACTATCGCCCAGTTACTCAAGTCAGAAAACCAGGAGTCAATTTCAAACTCACAGTCTTTCTTCTGCCATTAGTTAATAACCATATCCTATTGATTCTGCCTCTGACGTCTCCCTCAAATCTGTCCACTTCTCTCCATCTCCATTGCCAGGACTGTAGGGCAAACCAACAGGTATCACTGCGCCTACCTCTAGCCTTGCCTAGCTCTCTGATCCATTTTGCACACTATCCACCTAGTGACCTTTTAAACACATAAATAAGATTGTGTCATTCTTGAACATGAAAACCATTCAGTGATTTCCTATGACTCTTAGGGTAAAGCCCAAGAGCCTTTACTCACTATCCTTGAACTATTCTGGCCTTCTTTTACATCCTTCAACGTGCCAAGTTCCTTACCAAGTCAGATCCTCTGCACATGCTGTTCTTTTTGGAATATCCTTCAACACCCTCTCCTTCTACTCCCAGTTTAATTTTCAAATGAAGGAATGAATGCCACTAGAATTGATACTATGTAAACTATGAATGTTGGCAATTAGGAAATCTTTGGTTCACCTAACAGCAAACACATCAAACAGAAAAATATAGAAGCGCCATAGGAAGTTCTTCTTCCTGTTAGGGCCTGACTTAGTATGAATTAATATTGTCAAACTTGGCTTGTTGCTCTTGTTGGTACAGCAATAATCTCTTCTATACAAAGAAATTAATAACTTTAAAAAGATGTTTTTGCAGCGTCCACATGGTTACAGCAAAAATGTTGCGTGAAAAATGGAAATTTTATTCTGTCATCATGTAGACATAAATCCAGATTTTTGACTGAATGTTTCCATTTTTATCTAAATATTTGTGGTTGTCTGTATATATTATCTGCTTTATTAAACTATCCGCTTACTTTCAGAAATCTTTAGAATATGGTACTTACATTATCAAACTAGATTCCTGTGGATCTAAACCATCTGTGAGGCTAAAGATGAAAGAATTATTTTAACAATAACATCTGGATAATAAGATTTCCCCAAATTCTATTTAGTGGCAAGATAGGACATCAGAAAAGGTTAACAGTGAGATCACATTTGAGTTGGATGGTTAGTGGCTCAATAATTTTCTTTTTCTTATATTGTTTACATTTTACACATGTATTTTAAAAGATAAATTGCCTTTGCTTTGTGTTTATATATATATATTTCTTTGTTCAGTAATACAGAAAGGATATTGCCAATAGGAAATGTTAGAACAATGCCCCATCTTAGTCCAATTTTATCCCTAGATTGCTCAGAGTTTAAAATAAATAAGAGGCAAATTGTCCTAGGCATGTAACCGGATACTGTCCAAGGCCTGTCTCCTACTATAACAGGTGTGCTTTCAATGGCCTTTTATTGCTCTTTTTATCCCCCTCTTGTTCTGTTGTCCCGTAGAGTCAACAGCTGTGACTACTGTTTGGTCTCTATAGCACCCAGATTCCTTTCTCCTTTAGTCTTTCAGCAACCTCATTTTCCTAATGTCTTCATTTACTGCTATTGATTATGCTGCAGTGTGTACTGCAGTGGCTATTAGACTCTGAAGCTCTATTTAATCTAGTTTTAATGCAAATAACTACATAAATTTGTGTAGATTATATGGAAGCTAACCCTTTCTGGACATAGCCTAGAAAACCCCTGGCTCCCTACATCATGCTCTAAAGCCCCATGGCCTCTTCGTTGGGAATGACCCAGGACCCCAAAGTAAAATAGATACCCTAAGCCGACCCTAGGCCAGACATACATTCTCCTCCCAAACATTCATCCCTCATTTGTTGTTCAAAAACTAGTTATTGGGCTTCCCTGGTGGCGCAGTGGTTGAGAGTCCGCCTGCTGATGCAGGGGACACGGGTTCGTGCCCCAGTCCGGGAAGATCCCGCATGCCGTGGAGCAGCTGGACCCGTGAGCCATGGCTGCTGAGCCTGCATGTCCAGAGCCTGTGCTCCGCAACGGGAGAGGCCACAGCAGTGAGAGACCCGCGTACCGCAAAAAAAAAAAAAAAAAAACAAAAAAAACAAAAAAAAAAAACTAGTTATTGAAAACTACTTTGTGCAAGGCGTTGTACTAGGAAATGGAGCAACAGAGATAATGAAGATACAGTCCCTGCCCTTAAGACTGACAAGACTTGTGCTCTGCTTGAGGAAAGCATCCTAGGAACTTGTTTGGAAAACAATGATTTTTGAGGAATGCACTAACCAGCTCTGTCTCTAGACTGAGTTTCCAGCCTGTATTTGAATCTACAGACCCCAGACTTGAGCTACAACATCCAGCTGGATTTCCAGCCTCCAGCCAGCCGTGCTCACTTTGTGGCCGGCCGCCACAATCCGAACTGGCATGAGCGAATTCCTTAATCTGTCCTGTTGCTAATGTCTCTCCTGACAAACAGGGATTTTGTACAAATCAGTGGTTTGTGTATTCTGACAAAGACTTCTTAGTTTGTCTAAAGTGTGAAGTCAAGAGGAGATTCTCTCAGCAACCAAGGACCTCTCAGTTCAGTCCTGAATGGATTTTTCCTCTAATTGCAACCCAAAGTTTTACATGTCTTCTTGTCCTGATAGTGTTTACTAGTGCCACTAAATGTGTAAATGTATATAGGCAGAAATTTACCACCCCCTGGATTCTCTAATTGTTTAATGTATTCTGCAGTGTCTAATATATTACATCCTTAAAGCCATCCATCCAATTATCTTTACATCTCAAAAATCTGGACGTAAGGCCAGCATATACTTATGCATGTATTTAATGGTGAAATTTAAATGTAAGTACAATAAAACATGAAAACTGTATACCCCCTCAAAAAAGACTTAAGAGTCTTATGGTAGAGACAAACACAAACACAGACAATTACTTTGAAATGTGGTAAATAAGGGTGGAGGAGAACTATGTGATCACAAAAGAAAATACCTTTAGTGTCAGAAAAGCTTCCCAGAAGAAGTAACGTCTAAGTGGGGATATAAAGGATCTGCAGGAATTAAGCTCACTAAATACTAGAGAACAGCTATCTCAGGTAGAGAGGGCAGTGTTTATAAAGGCACAAAACCTTGAGAAAACATGGCTTTCTGGTTGAATCATCAGTAATTCTGCATGACTACAACTTAGGATTCACAGGTAAGGTAAGGAGAATAGTGAAAGAAGCCTGAGGAGGAAAAAAGGACAAGTTAGCTAGACTCAGAATCATGGGCTCTGTCATTTAGGGCAATAAGATATGCAAAATGTTGTAAGTAGGGGCATGATATGATCAGAATATGGTCTTAGATGGGTCACCTTTGTGGCAGTATGGAAAAATAGATAGGAAGAGTCACGAGCGGATGCTGTTGCCATGATCGAGATGAGAGATGATGATAAACTGAACTAAAGCATTGGTAGAGGGAATGGAGAAGAGAGGACATATTCAAGAGATATTTAGAAAGTTGAATTGCCAGTACATGTAATAATAATAGAGTTATGGTACAGTATGGGAAGTGCTGTAAGAATAGTAAATACAAAAGACTATCTAAAAGAGAAAGAAAACATCTTTTGTCTGGAAGGGTTGGGTGAGAAGATGAGCTTTGGTTATCCCAGGCAGAAGAAATAACATGTGCTAGGACACAAATAAGGAATAAAAGTAATTGCATGTTCAGTGAATGGCTTGGTGCATGTGTGTGTGTGTGTGTGTGTGTGTGTGTGTGTGTGTGTGTTTTCAGCAACAGAACACTTTTTCCCAACGAAATCTTTCTCTAAACCTTAATGTTTAAAATAGAAGTGATGAAACAATTCCTCAGGAAGTTTAAATATTTTGGCAAAATATGCCATTGTTTGCAGAACTCTGGAGCACTCTGCCCTGAGGGTCCCTTGGAACACAGTTGAAAACATGCTGGGGTAGAACTTTATCTACTCAAGTCCAAATCACTAAGCCAGGCTAGAAGTGGATCGTTAGATCACTTAAAGAGAAATTACATGAGCTGCCTCTGATAGGTTGGTTGTTCCCTGAATCTAAGCTGTGTGCCATATACTACCTAAAGCATTTCAAAGAGATTTATTTAACCCGTGCAGTTAAGGAGAATCTGTGAAACCAGGTAAATGGGTAACTTTATTTGTGGTTCTCACCCTCCCTTTTCTATACTGAGTTCCTTGGTCCAAAGGGCCAATGGCATTTCTGCAACCATCTCCCCCTCCCACCTCTGTACCATCTTCTATACTTGAGTCTGAATATAAGTAAATGAATCCTAGTCCCAAGGACATGAGCAATACGTGCATGTTGTGTTCTAGATTGAGTATATGAGTTTTGGGGTCCCCTATCGCAATGACTCAACACTGACTCTTTAAAAAATCATATTATAGTGTCTTGATGGAGTCAGTAGGGATACTGCCTTCCTCCTTACTCTAATCCCCTGCTTTTCACATTATTCTGTTCTGTGGGTCAATGTTCCAACTGGGTACACATACTTCTAGGATACATGAAGACTTTAAAGAACTACGTAGGCAGGCTTTGTTTGTGTCTCTGTTTGTTTTTAACCAATTTCCAGATTTTCAACTTCCATGTGTACTCTTTCCTGAACTTGATCTGCATGAGAACATACCTGATGGTCCTACTTCCCCACCTTCCCTTTTCCCACTTTATAAGAGAACAGCATGTCTCTAACTCAGGTCAAGGCTTACCTTGGTGCCTGGTCCCAAGGTATAAAAACCTCCTGGACACCAAACAAAGAGACCATTGAAAATATTGGTGTTGATATTGAGAAAATATATTACTTTAAAGATGCAATAACAAATCCTTTTGTAAACCAAGTATAGCTGGCCCTCTCTAGCCACAGATGCGGAACCCGCAGGATATGGAGGGCTGACTGTAGTTTTTAATGCCTTGCTTTCAGCAAAATCAGAGGAGAGTCTAACTATGTTGTCATTTGATAGGTCATTACATATAATTTTGATGATAGATCATTATGTAATTTTTTGAGATAGTATTCAGATAGTGCTCAACTGAACGATATTATTTTTTTTATTATTATTATTTTTTACGGTACGCGGGCTTCTCACTGTTGTGGCCTCTCCTGTTGCAGATCACAGGCTCCGGACGCGCAGGCTCAGAGACCGTGGCTCACGGGCCCAGCCGCTCCGCGGCATGTGGGATCCTCCCGGACCGGGGCACGAACCCGTGTCCCCTGCATCGGCAGGCGGACTCTCAACCACTGCGCCACCAGGGAAGCCCACGATATTGTTTTAACTAAACTCTGTTCATTCCCATCCACTTACTTATGTAAACAAGATTTCTCAACACTTAAATGTATTGAAAATGCTGAGCTTGGTCTCATTCTAACAGTAAGTAACATTCATCCACAGAGAAAAGAGCTACTTTTTTAAAAAATCCCCTTCGGGGACATCCCTGGTGGTCCAGTGGTTAAGACTCCACCCTTCCACTGCAGGGGGCGTGGGTTTGATCCCTGGTCAGGAAATAAGATCCTGCATGCTGCACGGTGAGGCAATAAAATAAAATAAAAATCCCCTTCCAGCATATCGAGATATATCCCCAATAATAGTCTATTTTATGTTTATTAATTATAAAGTTTTATCATGTATTTGTGTTATTTTAATTATGTACTAATGATTATAATGAAAACAGTCCCAAAGACTCAGAGCCTTACAGTCACAGGAAATAAGTATATTTTTTACAATGTAAGTTTATGTATGTTTCTATAACAGAGATTAGGATACGATGATCAAAGACTTTCACGACTAAAAATATATTACATAAGGATACAATTCTGTGGAGTGAGTAGAATGAAAATAAGAGTTCAAGAGAAAAAGGTATACAATTTCTGACTATGCAGAAGGAGTTTGTTCATGTATCTTTTGAATGGATAATTGTGGATATTAAACTGTGATGGGATTTGGTTCCACCTAAAAGAGGGATGCAGCAGTTTCTTTTTGAATATCAATATTTGCAATATGCCAGAAATCACATCACTGGCAGTATGTAAACTTTCATAAATCCCTCCATAAAAAGTTGGTAGGCGTCAACTTTAAGATATGTTATGGGGCATATAGTTTTTCCAAAATTCTTTTAGAGGCTATGCAAGTAAGAACGTTTGAAGGTGACTGTCATAGGTGGAGAATTAGGTAGGGGCCGTTTTAATGCACCTGCAGTGTGGGGTTCTTTGGTCCCGAGAGTTGCCAAGAATGAAGCAACGTGGAGCCATTGTGTCACAGATGTATTCGCTTTGCAAGCCAGAGACAGAGAATCTTCCCAGGCCAGACACAGGACCATCTTTCCCACTTACTTTTCCAATGTCTCTACCTTGAATCCCCCTCCCTGCTGCCCTGCCAGCCCACCCCCCAACCTTGTGCCTTCACTCCCATTCAGCCCTCTCTTAGCTATCCTGGCCTCTCTCTCCCAACTCAAACTCTTCCACCAGGGCCTCTCTCCTCCCATTGCCTAAATACAAATACTCCTACAATTAAGGAGAGGATAAATTCAAAAGAGCTATATATAAGTCGATGTGTACAGAAGTCCAAAGGGAGAGTTTTAAGGTTATAGTCCCTGGAAACATTTACGAGCAGCTGCTATGAGTGTCTGTCGGCTGCTGTGGGCTCACAGTTGCCCCTCTTCTCTGGAGAACTGGCCTGGGCTGATAGGAGCTGCCCACTAAGAAGGGTACACTCCAGTCTGGAAGGGCCAAATAACCAGAGATTGAGTGATAAGAGCTTCAAAAGGCTGGTCACCAAGGAGCATCACTGCTGTGCAGTTTCTGCCATCAATCAATCAGTGTGGGGCTGTCCTTTCCAGCTCTAAAATCAAGCACACCCATCTCCTCCTTGTTGATCTGTTCTATCAAGCATCTCTTCCTCCAAACAGACCAGTTTCGAATATACTGAAAATCTGTTCAGGTAAATACCCGCTCCCAACACCAGCCCCTATCTTGCACAGTAACTGGTGTCATAGAGAATCCTGTAGCAATCATTAAACTTTCACCACCTGATCTCACTTTCCTGACTAGATTCAAATGACCCTGAACTCGGGGAACCTAGAGCATAGGGAATAAGCCATTGCTTGTGAAGCATTCATTCATCTCTTCATTCATTCAGAAATACATATTGAGTACTTAGTACGTGTCAGAGACTGTTCTAGGTTCTCAGGATAGGTGTATCAGTGAACCAAATAAAGATCCTTGCCCTCATGGAGCTTACATTTTAGCAGGGGGGAAACAGGCAATAAGCATAGTACATAGGTAAATTATATATTGGAAGGAAATAACTGCTGTAGAAAAAGAAAAGATAGAGCAGGGAGAGAGGTGAGAGAAAGAGGCTGCAGTATTAAATAAAAAGGGTCATCATATTAAATTAATGCAAAATATCTTCATTCACAGCATGTTTATCGGGCTTAGCTTTTGAGGTTTTGAACTTCTAAACTAGCCTTCTCCTAAATTAATAGTACCCTAACAGGCATAGGACACTGATGCTGGGCCCTCAGTACCACATTCAAAAGCTTTCCATTTCCTCAATAGATTTCCATGTCCTATCCCTGATTATCGTGGATTGCAAAGGCACAGAACTTTTTATATCTGTCCTTATTTGCTATTTGTCATTCACAGTTGTTTCTGTCACAGAAGGAGTTAGTCCATCAAATACTGGTCATTTCCCACCAATTTCAATTTTTTATTCTCTACTTTTATTTTCGTCATGAATACACTGATCTCGTGACACAACACTTTCTCTACATTTGTACTCAGGATGATGCAGGATTAGAGTTGCCAGCTTTAGCTAATACATTTAAATTTAAATGGGAGTTTCAGAGAAACAACAATTTTTTGTATAAGTATGCCCCATGCAATATTTGGGACATATTTAAGCTTTGCATTTATATTTATATTACATATAAACATATATTTGTATATGGAGTATATGATAGAATAGTTGTATTTATACTAAAAATGATCTGTGGCTTACATGAAATTCAAATTTAACTGGGCATCCTTTATTTTATCTGGCAGTCCTATGCAGGATTCAATTAAATTCATCAAGGTTGATTGAATATCTATGATGAGATGTTATTCTGTATAAAGCACTGGTTCTCAAAGTATGATCCTGAAACCAGCAACCTCAGCATTACCTGGGAACTTGTTATGAATGCAAATTCCTGGGTTTACCTCAGGCAAAACAAATGAATCAGAAACTCTGAGCTTGGGGCCCAGCAATCCTTTTTAACAAGCCCACCAGGTAATCCTGGTGTATACTAAAATTTGAAAACAACCGCTATACGTATGATATCGCTTATATGCGGAATCTTAAAAAATGATACAAATGAACTTCTTTACAAAAGAGAAACAGACTCACAGACTTAGAGAACAGAATTTATGGTTACCAGGGGGGAAGGGTGGGGGCGAGGGATAGTTAGGGAGTTTGGGAATTGACATGTACACACTGCTATATTTAAAATAGATAACCAACAAGGACGTACTGTATAGCACAGGGAATTCTGCTCAATATTCTGTAATAACCTAAATGGGAAAAGAATATGAAAAAGAATAGATACTTGTATACATATAACTGAATCCCTTTGCTGTACACCTGCAACTAACAACACTGTTAATCAACTATACTCCAATATAAAATAAAAAATTTTTAATTAAAAAAAGAAAACAAGTGATATAGCCAGCTCTGTTAGTGTCCTGCCCAGATCTCACCAGTGCACCCACCAAGCAGCTGCTAAAGTCTCACAGTTGTCCCCCTTTCTCGGGGGAATTGCCCTCAGCTGTCAGAGCCGCCTCTCCCGGGCAGTTGTGCCCCAGGTTGGGGGTGGCCCATAACTTCTGAACGACTGATAGAGGTGTGAAAGGCTGACTTCTTGACAAAAATGGGAACAACTCTGCAGTGTGGTTTATGCTCCAGAATCCTAATCCCATGGATCAGATCAAGGTTTGACTTTAATCTGAGACCACAGCTTTTCCTGGTTCTTTTCCCTTTTATCATGCTTCTCTCACTCACTGATAGGTGTTTCCTAAAGAGCATTCCCTCAACATATTATTTACAACCAAATCCCTGCTTCTGCAGAATCTGACACAAGACGGATGGAGCTGAGAATATTCATAAAAGACTGTAATGTTAGGCCTAAACACAGCAAATTCAGCGGGTAGACTAAATAACAAGACTAAAATGATCACATGTAACCATGAATACTCTTTGAAGACAAGGAAAAACTGCTGCAATATTTTAAGCATCAGGTTTTAAGAGTTAGGATTTAGATAGTAAGAAGGAGAGAAGAGGAGAGAACTAAAAGAATTAATGGAAAAAAATCAAAGACAAAAAGAATTGATGGGAAAAGGAGAGAAGAAGATGAATCCAACACATTAAAAAAACAACACTGGCAATATTAAAATAAGAGCAGCCAACATTCATTGTTTTCTATATGCCTTCGTGTAAATCAGGTAACAATTCAACTCAGTTACAATCTGAAAATAGAACTCCTTGAGAGCTGACACCATACCCCAGCACTTTGCATGGGACCTGGCTCACAGTAGATGCTCAATAAATGTCTGTTAATGGAGGAAAGGTGGGTATTCAAGGTGACACCAAGATTTCTAGGTTGGAAGCATAGATGAAAAATAACAAGAGAAACAGAAAGCTGGGGAAATCATGAGTTTATTTTTAAATAAAGGGTTTGAGGAGACCCAAATTTGAGAAACTCAAATGAAGATAACTATAGATAGCTGAAAACATAGGTGTGGCCAAAAAAAGGTGAAAGGTCAGGGCCAAACATGTATATTAGGGAGTAGGTTTCTATGGTTACAATGTCATTCACATAAGCTCAGTCTTCATAATTTGGCACAAAGCCTAGCCATCTGATCACGGTTTTAAAAATCTAGAAAGAAAATTGCTAAACACAAGTGTCTAGCTGCTCTTTCTTCTGCATGATCTTTTAGAAATTTTATTTAAAGAAAACTTTTTGGTCAAGGACTCACAATTTAACAAAAGATGCTTCTGTGTAACAAGTTATTGTGGAACAAAGTTATTCTCACCAGGCTGCAACTTTAAGAACGTTGGAACCATCAAGATAAGATATCATTGGTATTTAACTTTTACCTTGGGAGAACTTTGCGTTTCAATTAGCTTGTGGGTTTTCACATATTTTTTGGCAACTTAGGTTCCCCAAAAGAGATCTGAACTGATACTTTATGAACCAGCTGCTCCTGAATCTTTGCACTGAAAAATAAGATCTTCAGTTCACTGCTTGAGATTTTTTTTTTAATGCTGCTTTTAAGGCTGAGTTAAAAAACAGACATTTCCTGTGGACTTCTGTGGTGATCCAGTGGGTAAGATTCCATGCTCCCAATGCAGGGGGCCTGGGTTTGGTCCCTAGTCGGGGAACTAGGTCCCACATGCCGCAACTAAGAGTTCACATGCCGCAACTAAAGATCCCGTACGCCGCAACTAAACATGCTGCAATGAAGAGCCCACGTGCCACAACTAAGACCAGGTGCAGCCAAAATAAATAAATAAATAAAATGTGTTTTTAAAAAAAAACAGACATTTCCTGTAAGAGTCCTCCTCTCCTCTCTGGGTTTTGGTATACATATAATGGTCTGAGACCTTGGAGGCGTGTTTCTTTGATATTATGCACCAATTACATTATGTACTGAAGATATGATGACACACGCCTCCCAAGAACCATCTGTATTATCTATGTAGCTCCATTTTATTTTAAGAAAAGCAGTGTTATGTATGTTGAAGAAAATTCAGGCAGCATGGATGCTGGCTCATGAGAGAGAAAATACAAATGTGCAGACAACCGAGAATTTAAGATGACTCTGAGTCAAATATAAACCATATGATGACAAAAAGAGAAAGGACTGAAGTGACAAGAAGAGCAGACTAGAGAAAAAGTAAGATACAGAAACTGGGTGACTGATTCATGAACAGCTCGTGTAACCTGACCTAGGTCAAGTGTCCAAGCTAAGGTTTTATTCAGGGGATTTGAAGGAGAGTGGTCCATCTGGGCTGTCAGGGCAATTGCTATTTTATCATTGGTCTAGAATCTTAGGCTTATGCCTAAAGTCCAGTCACAAAGACCTATTTTTCTGTAGTTACCATGGGCTTAATAGTTGTCCTGGTTGGCGTAAAGATGAAGGAGGCTGAAACTAAGAAGACAAATGTAGTCTTGGCTCAAGCCTTATCTAGGCAATTATCATTTGTTTTCCTGGGTATGGTTTGGAACCTGAGGTTTTTCACGGTGTGGCTGTTCATGCATCCTTCATGGTGGGGCGTAAAGGTCAATTCTGAGGGGGTAGTGACATCCAAAAGGAGAATATCTTCATCCTCTGAGGAATGAGGATGGGAAGCCAATGACAATAATGGCGAATGTTCTGTTACTTGAGTAGTCCTGACATTTTTGGCCAAAGAAAGTGTGTTAAAAGAAAAGTCTCAGACACTTTTCTAGTGAACATCTCCAACACTCTGCTCTTTAAAACTGTGGAGATCTCAAGTTTTGTGAAGGAAATTGAAAACAGAATGATTAAAATGCATTTGTTTTTCAAAGAACAGTTTCTGGAAGTAATCAAAAGTACATCCTGAAGAACAGCAATTCTCTTTCCTTTCTTGTATTAGGTGCTGATAGCAAATAATGCATCATTTGGTATCAACTGATGCTTTTCCCCCCACAGTTTTAGATATATCATCTTTAATGATATATTTTTATTATTTGTGCTGCTTTTTATTTATTTATTTACTTACCATCTTTATTGGAGTATAATTGCTTTACAATGGTGTGTTAGTTTCTGCTGTATAACAAAGTGAAACAGCTATACGTATACATATATACCGATATCCCCTCCCTCTTGGGCCTCCCTCCCACCCTCCCTATCCCACCCCTCTAGGTGGTCACAAAGCATGAGGTGGTCTCCCTGTGCTATGCAGCTGCTTCCCACTAGCTATTTTACATTTGGTAGTGTATGACAATCTCAATAGATGCAGAAAAAGCTTTCAACAAAATTCAACACCCATTTATGATTAAAACTCTCTAGAAAGTTGTTCGATGGTCAACTGTATTTTGTTTTAATTGCATCTTTTTCTTTTTTTAACATCTTTATTGGAGTATAGTTGATTTACAATGTTGTATTGGTTGCTGCTGTATAACAAGGTGAATCAGCTATACATATACGTACATCCCCATATCTCCTCCCTCTTGCGTCTCCCTCCCACCCTCCCTATCCCACCCCTCTAGGTGGTCACAGAGCAACGAGCTGATCTCCCTGTGCTATGCGGCTGCTTCCCACTGGCTATTGATTTTACGTTTGGTAGTGTATATATGTCCATGCCACGCTCTCATTTGTGCTTCTTTTTAAAATGTGTCATTTTCTTTTATAGTTGGCGGGCATTGTACCAGGCATTTTATTTCACATATTAGGCTAACTTGCTATAAATAATGAAGAGACTCAGAAACAGAGTGGCTGAAACAAAATAGAAATTAGTGGCTCCCGTGTAACAGTCTGGAGGTAGATGGCTTTGCTCCACAAGGTCATCCAAGTCCTTGGCGTTCTTCTATCTTTGTTTTCCTTGCTCACATGATTGACGCTCACTCAATTCTCATGAGAAAAGGAACAAGGAAGTGAAGGGCAAGGAGTTTCCTTTCAAGTATGTGACCTGGAGGCTGCACTTGCCACTTACACGTGCCAGATGGTGGCATGGCCAAACCTAGCTGCAAAGCAGATTGGGATACGTAGTCTTTGGCTGAGTCAAACTCAGGTAGTTCTGTTACTAATAGAAAGAAGGGAAGAATGAATATTGAGGGACAAATAGAAATCACATATATCACTCATTTTATGTATCCAGAGTAAACAGATACAAACATTTTTCCAGTTTGACTTTCCCCTTTTGATTTTTTTTTATGTACCTTAAAAAATCTGAATAATCTTTGAGAACACTCCAATTGGCCATCTATCCATCATTAACATCATCCTCATCATCACAAAAGTAATAGCTACCTCTTACTCATTGCTTACAGTGGGGTGGGCAATCAGTATTAGGGTGGTGTTAAGGGCATTTAAGTATTCAGTGATTCCCCACAAAAGTATTGGGGTTTATAGTCATAGTTGACCCCAAATTTTAAAATTTTACTGCCTACTTTCTATGCAATCTCCTTTTCTGTTAAACAAACCACTTAATCCCAAAATGTGTCAGCATTCCTCCCTAGTGGATGTCTAAGATCTATACTAATTTCGAGTACTTGATCTGCTAAACCTGGAGCCGGGTGAAGGCTGAAGCTCTAAGACATCTAGTAAGGAACTAAAGCGGGAAGAAAAGTCATCCCAGAGAAACATATGTGAGGTAAACCAGAATTGACACAGTGGCAAGATGAAAGGAAAGGTTTTTAACTTTCTCGTATAAGCATTTCAGAATATCGATTTTGAAGCAAGATTAGAGACATTCATGCTCTGTTCTCCATGTGTCCTATCCATTCCAGATATCAATAAAATGGTAGTATGGATGGCAGACTGGATGGCAGACTGGCCTATCTTCACATGTCCCCAAGCCTCTGAAGTACCTTAGACAGTCTTTGCAATGTCACTGGTGATAGTGTATAAGTTCTCACAGTAGTTCTAAGATGGGAGTATCATCAACTGATGCTTTTAAATGAACCTCAGAGAGAGAAAGAAGTGCAGCTAATTACTATAAATCATCCCGAGGGACAAAAAAGACCATGTTACTATGGTGTGCAAAAGAATATTCATGGACTATTCGGGGGAATGCACGTATTCATCAGCTTATTTTCTGTGCTCAAATCCATATTCTAGAGGCTGTATTTAATATTGCCCACTTGTCACATAGGCATGTTTTCTATTAGCAAAATTGTTCATAAGGAGAGACAGTAGATGCATTAGTTACAATCACAAACTTTGAAGTCCAGAGTGCAAATCCTGGTTGTCACTTCCTGGTCGTGTGACCCGGGGCAAGTGTCTGAATATCTCTGAGCCTACATCTTCACATGGCACACAGCACACATGGTTATAGTCACAGGCAAATAAGGTCATGCACATACAGAGGTTTGCAGAGTGCTTGGTACATAGTAAGTGCTGCCAATGACAGGTGCTGTGATACAGCTATTACTTCATTCTCATGGAACCAAATGAAAAAAATATCATTTGTTAAAGAGCACATGTTAAAGCATTTGTTAAAGAGCACAAAGAGCACCATGACTTTCAAGTACTCTAACACTTGAGCAAGTTTGAGAATGACTTCCCTAGTAAAGCATAGCCTGTGCCTGAATCCACCATACTATACCTTAGAAGAAAATTGGACTAAAAGTGAACCTTGGGATGATCAAAAGACATGAAGAGGAGGCTTCAGGGAGGAAAACCACAAGAGAAGAGATAGTACTAGAGGAAAAAACCCACATGCAAAGGTCAGAGGGTTATGAATCACTTTGCTATATAGCAGAAATTAACACAACATTGTAAATCAACTGTACTTCAAGTAAAGAAAGAAAAAGGGCTTTCCTGGTGGCACAGTGGTTAAGAATCCGCCTGCCAATGCAGGAGACACGGGTTTGAGCCCTGGTCCCAGAAGATCCCACATCCCGCAGAGCAACTAAGCCCGTGCGCCACAACTACTGAGCCTGCGCTCTAGAGCCTGCGAGCCACAACTACTGAAGCCCACGTGCCTAGAGCACAAACTCTGCAACAAGAGAAGCCACCGCAATGAGAAGCCCGCGCACGGCAACGAAGAGTAGCCCCCGCTCCCCGCAACTAGAGAAAAGCCCGCGCGCAGCAACGAAGACCCAATGCAGCCAAAAATAAATAAATAAATAACCTAAAAAAAGAAAAAGAGGGTTATGAAGTACACAATCTTCAGGGAGAGTAAACATTACTACTTTGCACCTGAGTTTCCATGATCGCACTAGGTTTGCAAGAAAGGGGGAAATCACAAGTCAGTGTTTTTCTGGCTCCATTCCTATGTAATCTCTAGGAGCTTCACTCCCCATTCCGTACCCGTACATTCCCATATGTCCTCTCTCTCACCCTTCCCCACCGCCCTCCCCACCCCCTCCCCGCCAAAAAAAAGGAAAAAAAAACCCACCTCTGTCAAACCAAGACAATATCTCACAAGTTCTCTGGGAACTGGTACTCATGGCCACCATGTATCTCCCATTTCTCTTCTTTTCTTCTGGGACTTGCTCTGGGTACATATACTGTCTTGGCCAATGGCCATCAAAAGCAAGACCTCTACTGGTGCCTGCCAAGGGCAAGACTGGTGGCCAGGAGTATCCATGTCCAGGCTGTCAGTGCCCAATAAGGAAGGTGCTATCTTCCAACGCTGCAGGAGCCAGTGCTACAGTCTCCCAGGGTGCCACAAAAGCTAGCACTGAGGATGCTGACATATTACAGTAAAGCTCTTTTCCTTTACATTTGTTCTTCTATTGGAGATCCTTTGACGTTAGATTCGGGCCCGGGTTCAAGGGGGCTGGGCCAGATGGTATCTGTGACAGACACTGTGCTGGGCTCATAATCTAGCCAAGCTCCTAACATGAGCCCAACTACCCTTGAATCAAGTTATGTGTCACCCTTTAACTTTGGATGATTTATTTCCCAAGAGGTTTCTTTTTTTTTTTTCTTTTTTTGGCTGCACCGTGGGGCATATGGGATCTTAATTCCCCGAGCCAGGGATCCAACCCATGCTCCCTGCAGTGGAAGCACAGAGTCTT
This sequence comes from Leucopleurus acutus, assembly GCF_964270905.1. Classification (NCBI taxonomy): domain Eukaryota; kingdom Metazoa; phylum Chordata; class Mammalia; order Artiodactyla; family Delphinidae; genus Leucopleurus; species Leucopleurus acutus. The sequence continues at coordinate 99,970,811 of NC_139148.1, forward strand.
AACCACTGAACCTCCAGGGAAGTCCCTCCCAGAAGGTTTCTTGATGCTCATGTCTTATCAAACCTCCTGATGTGACTAACCAGTCGCACCTGACTTTTAGAGTAACCGCCACTAAAGTTGATGATGGGGTTCTTTATTATGATGGGATGGTCAGAAGAAAGGAAATAGGGACAGGGAGGTGAAATTCATTGAGCGGTTCAGTTTATCAGGCATCACCGGATACCCACTGTGTGCTTCACAACAACCGTGCAAGGCTGGCATTATTACACTCATTTTCCTGGTCTTATACTGTTTTACTGATGCTCAAAGTAACAGGATCAATGTCACACAGACAGTAAATGACAGAATTTGAAACCGGGTCTTCCTACTCCAATTGTCCCTACCTGCAGTAATATTCTGCATTTTTATCACAAGGAGTAATGTATTTTGCCCTAGGGGATTAGGGATAAGTGTATAAAGGGATACAAATGCACACATTCGACTCTATAGCATTATATCTTTACAACAGACTGTGGCCACTCTGACCTGGGGTCAGCAAATTATGACCTGAAGGCCCACAGCCTGGTTTTGTAGATGAAGTGTTATTGGAACACAGCTGTGCTCATTCATTCACTTACATATAGTCTACAACTGCAGAGATGAGTAGTTGTCACAGAGACTATATTCCTGCAAGCCTAAAATATTTATTTTCTGGCCCTTTAACAAAAAAGTTAGGGAACCCCTGCTGACCCATCAAAATGTCCTATAGGTTCAGGAGATGCCTTCATTAGTAAATGAAATTCCCTGCCACCCCACCCCCACCCCAGCCTTTAGAACCATAAGGAATCTGAAGATCTAGTCTTGTATCTGGGGAGAAATCATCAACCCAAATTACCCACAGAGCCGTAGCTCATGCTGAAGAACAGTGCCACGGCACAGCGGTTCTTAAACTGGGGCTGGTATGTATTTGCATAATTAACTTTTCTGGAGAGAAGATCCATAACTTTTATCATATCAGAGGTTAGGAATCATCAATGTAATTCTTGTCAGACAGATATAGGTTTAAGTCTTAACTCAGGCACTGACCAGCGGTGTGATTTTAGATAATTAGATAAACCCTTGGAGCTTCTCTTTTCTTATTTGAAAAAATGGCACATATAGATGGTCTCCTAGAACCAGGTCATCCCCTGAATATGTGAATCTACCTGTAACTTTAGATCACTAAGGGATTCCTAACCTTTGTCCTCTCCCTGTTCCCTTAAACTGAATGTGACCACTACTCATATTCTTAGATTACATTTGTGACTGGACCATCTCATCAGGTGAAACAAACTATGATATAACCATACAATGAAATGCTACCTACCCCACAATAGAAAGGAACTATTTATCCATGCAATGTGTGGATAGCCAGACTCAAAGACTATATACTGTATAATCCTATTTATATGACACTCTGGAAAAAACAACCTATAGGGGCAGAAATCAGATCAGAGGTTGCCAGAAGCTAGAATGGAGCAAAGGGATTGATACAAAAGGTAAGGGTAGCAGAATTTTGACCCCTGTGACCTTCAACCCTGGTTTTATGCCCATGAATATGTTATAATATGTTACGTGGCAAAAGGAACTTTGTAGCTATAATTAAGGTTATTAGTCAGTTAACCTTAAAATGACAAGATCAACCTGGATTATCTAGGTAGGCCCAATGTAATCACATGAGCTCTTGAAGCAGAAGAGGCAGGCAGAGAGGTATGAGGCCCAAGAAGGATTCAACTTGGCCGTTGCTGGCTTGAGGATGGAGGGGCCAAATGTCAAAAAAATGGGGAACCTCAGTCCTACAGCCACACAGAACTGAATTATACCAACCAAGTGAATGAGCTTGAAAGCAGATTTTCACTCAGATCTCCAAAAGGGAACTCAACCTGGGCAACACTTTGATTTCAGCCTTGTGAGACCTTGAGCAGAGAACCCAACACACTGTGCCTGGACTTCTGAGATACAGAATTGTGAGATAAGTAGGTGTTGTTTTAAACCACTAAGTTTGTCGTAATTTGTTTTGGCAGCAATAGAAAACTAATACAATAGGGCATGAAGGAAGTCTTTTAGGTAGAGGAAATACCGTATCTTTTGTTTTAGACTTTTTTTTCCAGCTTTATTGAGATATAATTGACATATAACGTTGTGTAAGTTTCAAGTGTACAACATGGAGATTTGATAATACGTATAGATTGCGAGATGATTATCACAATAAGGTTAGTTAACTTATCCATCACCTTACATAGTTACCTTTTGTTTTGTGGTGAGAACTTTTAAGATCTACTCTCTTAGCACTTTCAAATACTCTATATCTTGATTGTGGTGGTAGTTACATGACTGAGTAAGTTTGTCAAAATGCATAGAACTGTACACCTAAAAAGGTTAAAGTTTATGTAAATTTTACCTCAATAAATCTATAAAAATAAAATAAATTAAAACTCATCAAATTGATTTTAAATGGATATATGGCTAAATTTTTATCGTATGTAAACTATACCCCAATAAAATGGATTTTAAAAGTCAAATTCAAGGGTCATCTATTAGAGAGCTTTGCCCTTACTCTCATCTTCCCCCCACTAGAGATAATCAACCACTTCCTTTCTTACTACAGCTGCACTTTATTATTTATTTCTGTTTTTCTCCTAACACTATATTGTTATTTTGGACTATATCTGTATTACTAGTAGACTCTAAGTACTGGGACAGTGTCCTCAAGTCTGGATCATGAGTGCCCAAAATACAGAAGGTGTTTTATCATCTTTATTTGATTTACATTTTTATACATGAATATTTCTAGAACTTTTAAAACATTTTTTTCAAAAATGTTCTGGCTGGATCTTTTCCTGGAGGTAATAAATTCCATATGTTTATTACTGCATTAAGCATTTCAATTTTTTAAAATTCAAAATCACTTCCTTAAATTTCAAGGGAGTACTCCCTATTTCTGGTATTTTTGAATACAGTGAAATAGTCCAGGTATATCTTATTTGTAGACTCTGATAATCTATTCCTTTTACATACAGTTTTTCTAGAAAATAATCAAGTTGAAAATGCCCTTTCAACAATATCTATGTCCATCATAGGTAGGGTTGCCAGATAAAATACATAATGCCTCAGTAAATCAGAATTTCAGAAATACAACAAATAATACTTAGTATAAGTATGTTCCATGCAATATTTAACTGGGTGCTACTGGAATGGGCTGCAAGAGGTGCCCAAAAGTTGTACAGTAACAGAAGTAAGAGATTGCCACTTAGGAAAACACATTCAGGCAGATAGGTCTTTGAGAAGAAATATTTGATAAGGAGTAGCCAGAAGGATTCCACAGGAAGGTAAAAGTTTGAGAGTTAGGCAGATGGCTGCTAAGAAAGAAGTTTTCATTCCTTAATTTGAACAAAAATTATTGAGCACCTAATATGTGCCACACTCTGTTCAAGAGGCACCATTCAAGGTACAGAGAAAAGTTCCTATCCCCAAGAAATTTACATTTCAGTTGGGGAACAGGGATACACAAGGTGTACAAATCAATAAGGAAAGCATACAGTATATCACTTGATTAGTGCTATGGAGAAAAATGAAGCAAGGAAGGAAGATAGGAAACATGGATGGGAGAAACTTAGAGTACCCAGAGAAAGCCTCACTGACAGTGACATTTGAGCAGAGACCTTAAATAGGCGAGGAAAAGGGTCATGCTTCTATCTGGTGTAAAAGTATTCCAGCAAAGAGAATATCTATGTAAAAGCCCAGGTTTGTCTAGGAGAAGCAAGGAGGTCAATGTGGCTGAAGCCCAGTGGAACTAGTAGGAGAGGAATAAGGGAGGGAGATGCAGAGCCTTCCTATGGGGCCTGATTGGATAATGTAAGGACCTGGTCTTTTACTGTGAGTATTAGCTGCTGGAGATTTTTGAGCAAAAGAATAACTCATTAAAAGGGTCACTCTGGCTGCAGCGTAGAGTATAGAATGTAAAGGGACAAAGGACAGAAACAATATGACCAGTTTTAAGACCAAATGAGGTGTACGTATAACTGATTCACTTTGCTGTACACATGAAACTAACACAACATTGTAAATCAACTATACTCCAATAAAAATTTTTTAATAACAAAAAATAAAATACCCTAAATAAAAAGACCAAATGAGGAAGGGATTGAAGCTTCCTTCTTTGAATTATAGCTAAAAGTGGTGAAAATAAGTTTTGGGGTTTTTTTAGAAGATGTTGGGGGTAGGAGTTTATTAATACATTTATTTATTTTTGCTGTGTTGGGTCTTCGTTTCTGTGTGAGGGCTATCTCTAGTTGCGGCAAGCGGGGGCCACTCTTCATCGCGGTGCGCGGGCCTCTCACTATCGCGGCCTCTCTTATTGCCGAGCACAGGCTCCAGACGCGCAGGCTCAGTAGTTGTGGCTCACGGGCCTAGTTGCTCCGCGGCATGTGGGATCCTCCCAGACTAGGGCTCGAACCCGTGTCCCCTGCATTAGCAGGCAGATTCTCAACCACTGCGCCACCAGGGAAGCCCGAAAGTAAGTTTTTATTAAACAGTAAAATGACACCGAGGTGCTATTCTTTAAGTAAGAGATAGTTTTGTGTAGCAGAGTCCTCTAGCTCAGCCAGGTGCTTTGTTAGAGACCTGAAGAAGTAGGATTGATACGTTGCCTTACAAGGGTATTGCAAGCTAATAGTCTATAAATTATATAACTTGTCTGGGCCCACATTTTACTTCAACTTCTGTCTACCCCAAGCCTCCTTCAGGACAGGCTGATAAGGTTACTGTGAAAATGGTCTAACTAAGGTAGGTGTTGTAGAGGGCCATAGAAACTGAATTGTAGAGAACAGGACTTGGCCTGGCCTAATGGAGATGCTTATGTAAGTGATTATTTGCCTCTGCTCTTGGCAACTAACTAAAGCCAACCTTGGCTTCTGAGCGTGTTCAACGTTGCATGCCTTTCTATTTGAGAAACAAATACAACATAAAACTAAAAGCAGTTTTCTATTTACCAATGCGTTTTCATTGTTTAGTTATGTTCTATATTGAAGAAACACACATATGACATTACGAATTTACACAATAGGTAAATCAAGTGCTGAATGATTTATAGCACCACAGTTCCCCTAGGTGATTCCGATGTACACAATTTGGTTGAGACACATGGAACCTAAAGAGTAAGTCAGTTGGCCTGGAGGGGGATTCAAACCAGAACCTTTATGAACCGGCTTTCAAACTCATTAAATAAGACTGTTCACCTGCCCTTTGGCAGAATATAAGGACATCCTGACATTCCCCATACTGTAATGAGAAGCTCCTTCTAAGTGAGGATGTATTGGACTAAGGAAGTGTCAACTGAAAGAACATAGAGAAAAATGGAAGAGCAAAACTTCAGCCCCAAGGCCGAGGCCATTTGGAGGAGAATCTGTTTAGCTCGCATGCTCTGGCAAGACACCAGTAACAAAGACTGCCAGCCATATGGCTCTCTGATGATGCTTACCCTTACCCAGTTTCATTAAGAAGAGTTGTCATGTGCTTCCCTGGTGGCGCAGTGGTTGAGAGTCCGCCTGCTGATGTAGGGGACACGGGTTCGTGCCCCGGTCTGGGAAGATCCCACATGCTGTGGAGCGGCTGGACCCGTGAGCCATGGCCGCTAAGCCTGCGTGTCCGGAGCCTGTGCTCCGCAAAGGGAGAGGCCACAACAGTGAGAGGCCCACATACCGCAAAAAAAAAAAAAAAAAGAGTTGTCATTTTATATACAGTTTTCCCTTGGTATCCAGGGGGGATTGGTTCCACAACCCCCGCGGATACCAAAATCCATGGATGCTGAATTTCCTTATATAAAATGGCATAGTATTTGCATATAAACTAGGCACATCCTCCCGTATACTTTAAATCATCTCTAGATTATTTATAATACCTAATATAATGTCAGTGCTATGTATATAGCTGTAAATACAATGTACATTCTCTGTAAGTAGTTGCATGTGTCTGGAAAATTCAAGTTTCGCTTTTTGGAACTTGCTGGCATTTTTTTTGCATATTTTTGATCCATGGTTGGTTGAATCTGAGGATGAAGAACCCACGGATACGGAGGACCCAACTATATATGTAGCCTTATCCCTATCCCCCCACCTGCCTTGCTTTCTGTAATCCTCTTCATCATTTGAGTTGCTTTTCTCTGCATCTACTCCAACACTATTATTCCTGTCTTGTACACAAACCAGGACTACAAAAAAAAAAAAAAAAAAAAGGCCCAGGTGCAGACACCCCAAGGATTTATGAAAAAGTAGGATGACTACTTACTGGTTTTTTTTCTCCTATTTTTCTTAATGATATTCAACTTTTTTCTGATTATTTTAGCCAAAGCAACATTTGGGCAGCTGTCTTCAGGGAACAAGCTATAAAGACTTTTGGCTCCCTTTCCTAGGATGCAATAGGTCAGAACTCATCATGTTAAAACATGCTTGAAGAGATGGAGAAGTGAGGAGATTGGAAAGGTGGAAATATAGATGTAATTTGAAAAACCAATTTGAATGGAGATAAGTTGTTGGCAACGTTAATTTGGGTGGCTTTTCGGAGAAAACACTTCATATTTGTATAGTGCTTTATAGTTTAAAGGATCTTTCGCATATATTTGCCCTTAACCGTCACAATAACTCTGATGAGAAAGGTGAATGGACTTTTCCAATACTACATAGTAATTGTGCAATGAAGCTGCTATTAGAACCAAAGTCTGGCTCCTTATTTCATGCTAAAAATAGAATTACCATATGATCCAACGATCCCACAATATTGACATCACAAAACAAATGGTATATTTAGAAAATTTTTTATTTGAAAAAAATATCTAAAAGTTTATAAGGTAAATTTGTAAAGAATTTTATGAGGTTGAAGGTAATTAATCATGTTTCAGGCTCTAAAACATTAGTAGTCAAAGACAGTACAAGGGACCCAAGGAGAATTTTATCTAAGATCATCAACTGTCAAAAGCAGCTACAGCTGGAGGACTTCTAGAATTCTACTTCATTCTTGGTGAAAGATATTTTCATTTCATGCTGGAAGCTGTTCTTTCTCCATCACTCAGATTACTTTATGAGCCATTTGCTTTGCAAGTAAGTATTTTTTTTTCTCTTTTAATGGAATGAAATGATACACGGTGAAGGCTCATTATCAAATTGGAATGCAGAAACAACCTTGGCTCATAATTTAAATGTGCCACTGTAGAAACTGTAAAGAAGAAAAAATATATACTATATAAAATGAAGTTTGTTACCCATTGAAAAACTCTGCAGAGACCAAGGCTTTCAACTTTAGTGAAATATTCAAATCATGAAAAACATGCAAATGAAGCAAGACATTTCATATTTCTTGAAAGTTGAACTGTTCAAAAGGCTTTGAACCCTCAGACAATCTCCCTATCTATAGATGTCTATGAATATGAAATCACTTAGCAATCTAATAAATATAAACCAAACTTTACTACTGGATATGAGTAGATGAATGGAACAAATGAACTGGTATCAGCGAGTAGGAAAAGAGGCTGATTCTAAAGAAGGGAAAAAAAGACAATTGTGTAGCACAGCACCAACTCTAAGGTTCGTATTCTATATAGAACGATGCATACATCACTTTTAGTTCTTTTGAAAACAATATATTCAAAGAAAGTGACTATAACATCTGAATGTGTTAAAGAAAACATAGCAGGGAAATAAAAATAACATTGTTGGTGAGGCGTGTAACCTGACAACTTGGCTATCTACTTGGTTGAGTATAAAGCTTTATGTGTCCTCCAAACGGGGCCCAAATATATAGCGTAAGAACAAAACTGCTGGTACTTTTTAAAAAAATGTTACTTTAAGGCCTTTGTAATTATTTGTAGTCTGCCCTGTGAAGGCCTTGAAAGTCTAAATCATAAGACCATAAAAAAACCTTGTTGTTTGCTTGTTCCTAATCATCTGATATGGGAAAGTACAAAATTCTGGGGATTTTATTTGATTTTTTTTAATATTACTAGCACACTGTGGATGGATCTTTAATGCCAATTGATAAGTAATCAATTATCTGAAATGAGCCAGGCAAAAAGCTCGCTCTCGCCTGCATTTATAAAGCATTTTTCTCTGCTCGTCAATGCTCACGGTGCAGCAGTGAGGCGGTGTCTTAAAATTGTTGATGATAATAAATTTGATGTTAAACTCACTATGTCTTAGATAATAAGTATTAGAAGCGGGACAGGAGTAAGCATCTATTAATCACCTGATTGGAGATGTAAGTTGGTGCAGCCACTGTGGAAAACAGCATGGAGGTTCCTCAGAAAACTAAAAACAGAATTACCATATGATCCAACAATCCCACTCCTGGGCATGTATCCACACAAAACTATAATTCAAAATGATACATGCACCCCTTTGTTCATAGCAGCACTATTCACAATAGCCAAGACATGGAAACAACGTAAATGTCCATCAATAGATGAATGAAGAAGATGTATATATAATGGAATATTACTCAGCCATAAAAAATGAAATAATGCCATTTGCAGCAACATGGGTGAATCTAGAGATTATCATACTAAGTAAGCCAGACAGAGAAAGACAAATAGCATATGATATCACTTATATGTGGAACCTAAAATATGACACAAATGAACCTATCTATGAAACAGAAACAGAATCATGGACACAGAGAACAGACTGGTGGTTGCCAAGGGGAAGAGGTTTGGGGGAGAGATGGAGTGGGAGGTTGAGGTTAGCAGATATAAGCTATTATATATGGAATGGATAGACAACAAGGTCCTACTGCATAGCACAGAGAACTATATTCAATATCCTATGATAAACCATAATGGAAAAGAGTATTTTTTAAAAAGAATGTATGTGTATATATATATATATATATATATATATATATATATATATATATATTTTTTTTTTTTTTGTGGTACACAGGCCTCTCACTGTTGTGGCCTCTCCCGTTGCAGAGCACAGGCTCCAGACGCACAGGCTCAGCAGCCATGGCTCATGGGCCCAGCCTCTCCACGGCATGTGGGATCTTCCCGGTCCAGGGTACAAACCCGTGTCCCCTGCATCGGCAGGCGGACTCTCAACCACTGCACCACCAGGGAAGCCCAAGAATGTATATATATTAACCACCTGATTTCATAAGAGAGGAACTCAAGCCTAGAGAGGTGAAACGATGTGCCTGATATTACAAAAGTAAATGCTGGCACAGTGGGAATACAACTAGGTCTCCAGTTTTCCATTGTAGTGTACTTGTGACTTCAAGACACTGTCTCAAGTTTTAATTGGTTACCACCAAAAGTCTATAATGATTTCTGTTTTATAGAACTTTCTTATTTTAAAGTGATAACAAGAGTAACGATTCACTGACCACCTGGTAGATGCCCCCTCTCTGTGTTAGCCACCTTATATTATTTGGAAGAATTGACGTCATTGACAATACTATGTCTTCCGAACAATGAACACGGTATATCTCTCCATCTTTCATTTCAGACAATATTTAACTTCTTTTGCCAGCTAAGTAAAATCACTTCTATCTGATAACACTGTTTTCTTGGCCTCAATTATTCCAGTTTTTCGGAACAGTTGCTAGGCCATTCTGCTCTCATTTTTAAGATGAGATGATAATTCAGGAAAGTACAATGCGTTCATTCAGAGGAGGCCTGTCATTTGGCTCTAAGTTAACATACAAATGCCAGCAAGACGCTTATATGACATTCACTATGAAAGCTTTTCAGGAAAAAAGTATTATAAGCTAATATTTAATTTTTAACAGCTTTATTAGGATATAATTTTACATTCCATAAACTGAATATAATTAAATTGTACAATTGGTAAGTTCTGACACGTGCGTATACACATGAACTCATCACCATAATCAACATAGTGGACAAATATACCACCCCCGAAAAGTTCCCTTGGCGCCCCTTTGTAATCCTTTCTTCACACTCAATCCCTACCTTCCACGTTCCCAGGCAACCACTGATCTGCTTTTGTTCACTGCAGACTCATTTGCATGTTCTAATATTTTATATAAACATGGAATCATACAGTCTGAACTCTTTTTTTAGCTAGCTCATTTCACTCAGCATAATTATTTTGAGTTTCATTCAAGTTTTTGCATGTATCAAAAGTTAATTTCTTTTTAGTACTGAGTAGTATTCCACTGTATAGATATATCACTTTGTTTATCCCTTCACTTGTTGAAGGATATTTGGGATGTTTCCTGTTTGGGGCTGTTCTACAAATAAAAATACTATGAACATTTGTGTAAAAGAATTTGCATGGACATATGCTTTAATTTTTCTTAAATAATTGCTTAGGAGTCGAATAGGTATATCATATGTTAAGTATATGTTTAACATTTTAAGAAGCTGCCAAACTGGTTTCCAAAGTGGCTGTACATTTTACATTCCTACAAGCAGTATATGAGTGTTCTGGTTCCTCCACATCCTCGCCAACACTTAGTATGGTCAGTCATTTTCATTTTAGTCATTCTAATACAGGCATACCTCAGAGATATTGAGGGTTCAGTTCCAGACTACATCAATAAAGTGAATATCATAATAAGTCACATGAATTTTTTGGTTTCCCAGTGCATATAAAAGTTATGTTTACTCTATACTATAGTTTACTAAGTCTTTAACAGCATTATGTCTTAAAATATGTATATATACAAAACTCAAAATCCTTTATTGCAAAAAAATGCTAACCATCATCTGAGCCTTCAGTGAGTCCTAATATTTTTGCTGGGGGAGGGTCTTGCCTCACGTTGATGGCTGCCGACTGATCAGGATGGTAGCTGCTGAAGACTGGGGTGGCTGTGGAAATTTCTTTAAAAAAAAAGGATTAAATGAAGTTTGCGGAATTGACTCTTTATTGAAGTACAGTTGATTTACAATGTGTTTCTGCTGTATAGCAAAGTGATTCTGTTATACATATATATACATTCTTTTTTTTTAATATTCTTTTCCATTATGGTTTATCATAGGATACTGAATATAGTTCTCTGTGCTATACAGTAGGACCTTGTTGTTTTGATTGACTCTTTCACTTGAATGCTTAGAGGTCACTGTAGGGCTGTTCATTGGCTTAGTTTCAATACTGTTGTGTTTGAGGGAATGAGGAGGCCCAAGAAGAGGGAGAGAGATGGGGGAACATTTGGTCGGTGGAGCAGTTAGAACACACAAAACCTTTATCGATTAAGTTCACCATCTTATATGGGCACTGTTTGTGGCACCCCAAAAAAATTACAGTAATAACATCAAAGATCACTGATCACAGATCACCATAGCAAATATAATAATAATAAGCAAGTTTGAAATATTTTAAGACTTACCAAAATGAGACACAGAGACATGACGTGAGCAAATACTATTGGAAAAATGGCGTCAGTAAACTTGCTAGATGCAGGGTTACCGCAAACCTTCAATTTGTAAAAAGAGCAATATCTACAAAGTGCAATAAAATGAAGCACAATAAAGTGAGGTATGTCCATCAATGTGTGGTGGTACCTTATTTTGCTTTTAATTTTCATTTCTTCGATGACTAATGATGAGTATATTTTCATGTGTCTATTTGCCATTCACATATTTTCTTTGGTGAAGTGTCTACTCAAATCTTACCCACATTTAAATTGGGTTGTTTGTTATTCTGCATGCAAGTCTTTATCACCTACATACAAAATGTTCACCCGGTCAGTGGCTTGTCTTTACATTCTTTTAACAGTGTCTTTCAAAGAGCAGAATTTAAAAATTTTGATGAAGCCCATTTTATCAACTTTTGGCTTTTATGGATTGTACTTCTGGTGTCATATCTAAGAAATCTTTGCCTAATCCAAGGATGCAAAAATTTTCTCTTATATTTTCTTCTAGAGGTTTTATATATTGAGGTTCTACATTTAGGTCTATGACCCACTGTGGGTAAATTTTCTTTTATAACGAAGGTGTGGACCTGCATTAATGCTTTTGTGTATAGATGTTTGTTCCAGCAAAATTGGTGGAAAAGACTATTCTTTCTCCATTGAATTGCATTTGAGCCATTGTTGAAAATCAGCAGTCTATATATGTGGGGGCTTATTTCTGAACTCTATTCTATTCCACTGATCTACATGTTTATAAAGATAAACTAGTGTAAAGACACTAGTACCATAATGTTTTGATTACTGTAGATTTATAGTGAGTTTTGAAAACAGATACTCTTACTCCTCCAACTTTGTACTTTTTTTTCAAAGTTGTTTTAGCTAGTCTAGATCCTTTGTATTTCCAGATGAATTTGAGTATATATGGATCTATACAACAATTTGGAGAAAATTGACAAAATGACAAAAATGAGTCTTCTGATCAATGAACACCATATATCTCTCTATTTATAATTTTTTAAAATAAATTTATTTATTTTGGCTGCGTTGGGTCCCCGTTGCTGCACGCGGGCTTTCTTTTAGTTGCAGGGAGCGGGGCCTACTCTTCATTGCCGTGCACAGGCTTCCCATTGTGGTGGCTTCTCTTGTTGCAGAGCACGGGCTCTAGGTGCACGGGCTTCAGTAGTTGTGGCACGTGGGCTCTAGAGTGCAGGCTCAGTAGTTGTGGCGCACGGCTTAGTTGCTCCGTGGCATGCGGGATCTTCCCGGACCAGGGCTCGAACCCATGTCCCCTGCATTGGTAGGCGGATTCTTAACCACTGAGCCACCACGGAAGCCCTCTATTTATAATTTCTTTAACTTCTCTCAGTAGTGTTTTGTAGTTTTCAGTATACTAGTCTTTTACAGCTGTTTTTAGATTTACACCTATGTATTTCATGTCTTTTTATGCTCTTGTCAATGGTATTGTTTTATTTAAATACAATTTCCAATTGCCAGTTTCTAGTATATAGAAAAAACATCAATGTTTCTATTTTCATATTGTATCCTGAAACCTTGTTAACTCATTTTTTTATATCTAGTAGCTTTTTTGTAGATTTAAGATCTTCTATATAGATGATCATGTGGTGCGTGAATAAAGACAGTCTTACTTCTTTCCTCCCAATCCAAATGCCTTTTATTTCTTGCCTTATTACACTTACTAGAACATCCAGTACAATGCTGAATAGAAGTGGAAAGAGCAAACCTCCTCCTCTTGTTCCTGATCTTAAGAGTAAAGCATTCAGTTCTTTACCATTAAGTGTGATGTTATCTGCAGAGTTTTCACAGATGAGAACGTTTTCAAATTGAGAAAGGTTTCTATTTCTAGTATTTTGAGAGTTTTACAAGAAATGAACCTTTTCGTTGTTGAGTTGTAAGAGGTCTTTGAAATTTCTGAATACTGGACCCTTATCAGAAATGTGATTGCAAATATTTCCTCCCATTCTGTGGCTTGTCTTTTCACTCTCTTAATAATGCTCTTTGATGCATGAAAGATTTTAGCTTTGATGAAGTCCAATTTATATACTTTTTCTTTTGTTTCTTGTGCTTTTGGTGTCATATTTAAGAAGGCATTGCCAAATCCAAAATCATGAAGATGTGGCTTATTTGTTTTCTTCTAAAAGTCCTTAATTTTATCTTTTATGTATAGATCTTTGATCCATTTTTAGTTGATTTTTTAATATATGTGAGGTAAGTGTCCAATTTCATTCTTTTACATGTGGATATCTAGTTGCCCCAGCACCATTTGTTCAAAGGACTATTCTTTCTCCATTGAATGTTCTTGGGGAAAAATAAATTGATCATAAATGTGAGGTTTTATTTCTGGACCCTGCATTCTCTGCCATTGATCTATATGTCTACCCTTATGTCTTTTGATTAATGTAGCTTTGTAATAAGTTTTAAAATCTGGAAGTGTGAGTCCTTCAACATTGTTCTTTTTCAAGATTGTTTTGGCTATTTAGAACCTCTTGCAAATTCATATGAATTTGAAAATTGGTTTTTACATATCCGGAAAAAGGCCATTGAGATTTTGGTAGGGATTGCATGGAATCTGTAGATCATTTTGGAGAGAACTGCCATCTTAACAATATTGTGTTCCAAACTATGAACATAGGCTGTCTTTTCACTTATTTAGAGCTTCTTCAATGTCTTTCAGAAATGTTTTATAGTTTTCTATGTAGAAGTCTTTCACCTCCTTGGTTAAATTTATTCCTAAGTATTTTATTCATTTTGATGCTATTATAAATGGAATTGTTTTCTTAATTTCCTTTTTGGATTGTTTATTGCTAGTGTATAGAAATACAACTAATTTTGGCATGTTGATCTTATATCCTGTAAGTTTGCTGAATTCATTTATTAGCTGTAATTTTTTGTGGATTCTTTCAGGATTTTCTACATATATGATCACTTCATCTGCAAACAGAGATATCTTTACTCCTTTTTTTTTAACATCTTTATTGGGGTATAATTGCTTTACAATGGTGTGTTAGTTTCTGCTTTATAACAAAGTGAATCAGTTATACATAGACATATGTTCCCATATCTCTTCCCTCTTGCGTCTCCCTCCCTCCCACCCTCCCTATCCCACTCCTCCAGGCGGTCACAAAGCACCAAGCTCATCTCCCTGTGCTATGCGGCTGCTTCCCACTAGCTATCTACCTTACATTTGGTAGTGTATATATGTCCATGCCTCTCTCTCGCTTTGTCACAGCTCACCCTTCCCCCTCCCCATATCCTCAAGTCCGTTCTCTAGTAGGTCTGTGTCTTTATTCCTGTCTTACCCCTAGGTTCTTCATGACATTTTTTTCTTAAATTCCATATATATGTGTTAGCATACGGTATTTGTCTTTCTGACTTACTTCACTCTGTATGACAGACTCTAGGTCCATCCACCTCATTACAAATAGCTCAATTTCGTTTCTTTTTATGGCTGAGTAACATTCCATTGTATGTATGTGCCACATCTTCTTTATCCATTCATCTGATGATGGGCACTTAGGTTGTTTCCATCTCCGGGCTATTGTAAATAGAGCTGCAATGAACATTGTGGTCCATGACTCTTTTTGAATTATGGTTTTCTCAGGGTATATGCCCAGTAGTGGGATTGCTGAGTCATATGGTAGTTCTATTTGTAGTTTTTTAAGGAACCTCCATACTGTTCTCCACAGTGGCTGTACCAATTCCCATTCCCACCAGCAGTGCATGAGTGTTCCCTTTTCTCCACACCCTCTCCAGCATTTATTGTTTCTAGATGTTTTGATGATGGCCATTCTGACTGGTGTGAGATGATATCTCATTGTAGTTTTGATTTGCATTTCTCTAATGATTAATGATGTTGTCTTTACTTCTTTCTTTCTAACTTAGATGCCTTTTATTTCCTTTTGTTGCCCAATTGTTCTGGTTAGAACTTCCAGTATGTTAAAATATGAGGTTTTTATGTTTAAGAATGTACATTAAGTTAAACTAAGCTAATAAGCTTTTCATTGCAAGGCTCTGTCAAGACATTCTTTATTAAAAAGAATGTTTTACAATCAGCATATTAATATATAATCTATGGATATATGTGTGTGTGTGTGTACCTGCTTGAAAAGTTCTCAGAGTACCTGTGTTAAGGATTGTGGACCTGATTTAATTTGCTTGGCACATTTTTTTAAATGATAGTGGAACTATATACTTAGGGCTAGCCTATAACTAATTTATCATGTATTTTATGTTATTAGAATCTTAGTTACTATAGTTTTATAGTACATACTTATTTAAATGCCAGTATTATTGTCAAATATATATATATTTCATAGTGTGGGAAATTTTAAAATTACCCTTAAAATATCTTTTTATCTGCATGTAGGCATCTATTTAAATTTAGTTATTATAAGTGAAGCTCCCTTGGACAAAAGACATACTGTATAATGTATATGGTATAAAGTCACATACAGAAAAATATATTTTAATCAACCTTGAAGCTTGATCTGAAGTTGTGCTTTTGCATCTTGAGGACATGATAACTTTTTAAGCCTGTGGAGTGTTTTGGGGGCTGAACAAAAGATTTAATAATCATCATAAACAGAAGCACACCAACATTTTTCCATTAAAAGATTCCTGACGAGGGCAGACAGTGTATGTAAAATTGCCTAAATAGAGTTCTAACTCGTTTCTAGAGGCAGCTCAGGTACTTATCGTTGTGTGTCCTTCTGCAAAACACTTAACCTCTCTAAATCTCAAGATTTTTCATCAGTAAAATAAAGTAATATTACCTACATAACTCAATAATTCATGAGGTTTCAAGTAAGTATAGTATACATACAAACATACTGTATGTTTTAACAAAACATATAAACAAAAGACAGGAGTATGTAAATCACTTTTTTTTTTTTTTTTTTTTTTGCTGTACGCGGGCCTCTCACTGTTGTGGTCTCTCCCGTTGCGGAGCACAGGCTCCGGACGCGCAGGCCCAGCGGCCATGGCTTACGGGCCCAGCCACTCCACGGCATGTAGGATCTTCCCGGACCGGTGCACGAACCCGTGTCCCCTAGCATCGGCAGGCGGACTTTCAACCACTGCGCCACCAGGGAAGCCCTATCACATTTTAAAATTAAAAGATTAAAGATTTATAAGAAATGTTTGAAAAGCAATAATTAAAAAAATTTGAATATGATGTTTAAGGTTATTTCATCATGAAGGTTATCTGTCATAATATAGTTAAAACTTTGATAAGCTGTCTCAGGGTTTCATAAGAAGGTTTTCTTATGATACAGTAAATTAACAACTGAAAATCTGTAATATTTCTTTCTTACAAGTTTTTGTTTGCATAATTTGATGCCCCTCTCAAAATTGTTATAAACTTAGGGAACAGCCCATGTTACTAAGATTCATTTGTACTATTTGTCATACTTAGAATCTGTCTTCAGAAATAGCCTGAGGTGGAGGGAACCAATCTTTTTTTTGAGATAAGGAGTAAGTACGTAATCCTGGAAGCTGACATCAAGGTATTCAAATGTGAAGAGAGTGTATTTTTCCTTGTAATTTGTTAAGAACTAAATGCGGAACCATCAACTTTTCAGACGTTTTTTAACCTTCGATAGAAGTGTGAATTGAATGTTCATTGAAATGAGCAGAACAGGTAAACCATCTGAGTTTTAGTCGGGGAGGTGAGATGCTTTAATTAAAGAAAAATTCCAAATGAGGTCTACATTCTGGCTCACTACATATGCATTTCGGGCGCTCTCCAAATTCTCATTTAAAATATTTCTACTTTTTTGACTCGGCTCCTAGCCTCCTCCCTTCCCCGCCCCATCCCCACCTCATTCTGGTTGAGACTTCATACCAAAAAGAGTAGAGTTAAGGCACTTGAAGTTGAGACACATATCTGGATGGTTCAACCCAGATCAACCGTGAAGAGCAACTGGGACAGCACAAAAAGGGAACCAAAAGGGGGCTTTCTGTTCACTTTTTTTTGCAGAGGGATGCAGGGCTTTAAAATAATTCATTTATGAAATGAATAGTCTTCTTCACTGAAGATTTTTCCAGTCATTCATCTTGTATGCTGTGGAGACATGCAGGAATGGGGAAAGTTGAAAAGCCGGAGACTAAAAGCAAACAGGCCTCCTAAAAATTAACCAGCCCACTGGAATATTAGATAATCAAGCAACGCCTCTAAGGTTAGAGTTGCCAGGTATTGTGTGGGTCATAGTTATACTAAAGAATTATTTTGTTACCTCAGATTCAAATTTAACTGGGCACCCTATAATTTTATTTGCTAAATTTGGCAACCCTATTAAGGTGCTACTTATCACATCTGTGGCATTTAAAATTCAGTCAGGTTTTCTAATTTAGCATTCTTTAAAGAACAATCAAAATATCAAATCATTACGTTGTACACCTGAAACCAATATGATATTCTATGTCAATTCTATCTCAATAAAAATGTCGTCCAAAAAAGTTATTCCTCAGCATACTTGAGTTGATAATGACTGTACAGAATATCAACTATTTATTCAGTGCTTTTGATAATTCTCTGCATTTTCATAGGACATTGTAGTTTTGGAGAAGCTTGGTTTAATACCCCAGTCAATGGTATTCAATAAATATTTGCTAAATGACTGAAAAAAAAAAAAAGAACAGTCAAAGAGTTCTTACACTGCTATGTGGGAGAAAAAAGTGTTTTTTCCTTAACAGTAAAAAAAAAAAACTGTGAAATCTGACTGTTCCATTACTTTTCTAAAGGTTTAGGATGGTAATAATTTCATCTACAGAATTTAGACTCTAAGTTCCTACGCAGTGTCAACATCAATGTAAGAGTAAGTTTTAGGTTTATAAGTTTTCTGACCATCCATGGATCCTCTGCCTTCTCAGTCAGGACCCTATATCAATACCGCCCTTTCTGTTTCCATGAGCTGGGGGAAGGGGGAAAACCCAGGAACACCCCTTTGCTATTAGTCCTGGCTCAGTGCGTACAATGTGGCCTCTGTGTCTGCTTCATGCTTGCTGAGCAACAGAGGGTTAAAATCTTTTTCGATATCGCCACTCAAATTGCTGTTTACCATCTAAAGTACAGGGTACAGAGTGAGGAGAAAGGCCACAAGGGTCATTATGCTTTGGTGGCAAAAGACCTATCATTATTTTCATTCTATTCAGTGCCAACAAACCATTTATTAAAGGACAAAACTGGAAATTCTCCACTTTGCTCTTTTTGAAGACTGTTTTATCTTATTTCCACAACCTGAGGAAAAGAAAGACAGCTTTACAGATGGAGCACCGCAATTGTCAGGGTCTTCTGGTGCCCACAGGGTGTCCTCATCCAATGACACTATGCTCATTGAGACAATTGAATTTCATTTGTTTCCTTATATTAAGTTGAAATTTTTTTTTTTTTTTTTTTTGTGGTACGCGGGCCTCTCACAGTTGTGGCCTCTCCCGTTGCGGAGCACAGGCTCCAGACGCGCAGGCTCAGCGGCCATGGCTCACGGGCCCAGCCGCTCCGCGGCACGTGGGATCTTCCCGGACCGGGGCGCGAACCTGTGTCGCCTGCATCGGCAGGCGGACTCTCAACCACTGCGCCACCAGGGAAGCCCAAGTTGAAATATTTTAAGTCTTGCTGAATCTGGTTTCATGAGACTGTCATATCATTTGGTCAGTCACTGAGGGAAGCTAATCACATGAGGTTTTCAGCCTGGAGGAACCTCTGCCTTCTCTGAAGATACATTCTCTTTCATTTGTACAGTGTTTATCCCTTTATGCAGTGTATTGTAGTTTTTTGTGGCTTATCTCCCCTATTCAATGATAAACTGTGAGATCTCAGCAGGGCCCATGTTTACTCATCTTAATGCCCTCATCCAGAACTTTACATTGCATATTGTAAATTCTTGAAAAACATTTGTTGAATGAATGAATGTGTGGACTGTTTTTATTTTGTACTAACTACAGCTATAGAATGATCATACCCAGATGTGTGGGACTTCCAGGCAAACATCTCAGAAAGGAGTTTCTTCCCTTTTATTAACTCAAAATAAAAGACTTTGCAGTTCTGTTATCCGAAACTACTTGGATGCAGAAAGAAAGAGGAGAAAGATTTTGGCATTTTTCTCACTGACAGTCTAAAATGTAAGTAACGCTCAGCAACTAGACTCCTGGGCCCCTGTGGGTAAGTAGAGAGGTTTAGCTGAAGTTAGTATTGACTGTGAGTACAGTGTAGTCTAGAGTCTTAAAACAGGCCTCTTATCCTCTGAAAGCTAAGCGGTGAAAACTCCAGCCTGGTTGGGATCTCATCCATAATTAGTTGGGTTTTAGGTCAGCATGTTTTTGCATATCTGTAGGAAGACTTGAATGTGGCCAGAAGAGGATGAAAAACACTGAAGGGCTAGAAAAGTTATTCTGTCATAAGGGGAGGGGAGATTTTTTTTTTAAGTCTTTGATACAATAGCAGGATAAATCACGCAAAATAAGAAAGTGGCCACGAAAAAAGTGGGCGGCTAGTTTTCTCTGAGTAGAAAATCAGGGAAATATATTCAATATTCAGGAGGCTAAGGAGAGAATTTTTCATCTAGAGAGAAGTGGTCCTAGATTCCAGAACACAAGAACTTGGATTCCTTAGACATAAACGTGGGAGGGAGGGAGAAAACATAAAAGAGAAAGAGTAGAGATGGACCAAGCTAAAACTGGGGAGGAAGAATTGTGGATCCCATAGGATCAGGGCTAAAGGAATGAGTTTAGGTACTCTATTAGAAAATCAGATAAGAATTGTTGAAAGTTGATTAATCAATTAAACAAGGATACCAGGTACTTACTATGTACCAGTCATTGTACCAGTTTCTTTTGCCAGGATATCTGATTTAATCCTCAAATAACTATTCAAGTAGACATTTTAATCTCCATTTTCCAGATTTAAAAAACGGTAGCTCATATACAATCATATTCAAGATCTCAGAGATAGTAAGAAATTGAGAGGGAATTCCGGAAACCTCAGGGGTAATTCAGGTGATTCCTGAAAGGCAGAAGCCCATGCTCTTTCCACTATACTTAATGAATAGAGTTTGCATCGGGAGGGTTCAAATAACTATGTATATCTATATTGACTGCTATATAGTCTATTTGTTACCCCCTGAGATTTTAATAACACTGGAATATATTTAATTTTGCAATAAATAAAAGGAAATAAAGTCCTTCAGAGGAGAGAAGTCAAAAGGGAAATTAGATTCTTCAGAAAGCAAATGTCCCATTTCCTGAGGTTGCAACAACAGAAAAAGTTCATACTTGGGCTCCTTTCACCTCCCCTCAACCAATGTAGCTCTCAATCCTCTAATTTACGGAACAGTTTAACTTAGTCACCTCTTACAGGGGTGCCCTCACCTCATACCCTGGCCCAATCCTGATTCTAAATGGGGTTGCGGGGTGGTGTGAAGCCTGATAAAAGAACTTGGTGGCTATTATTCACATCGCTCGATGAGACTGTGACCACTGAAAGAGCCACTGAAGGCTTTGTTCCTTCTCTGATGTAGGTCTGCCAATAACTTGCACTCCTACTATAGCCCTTCAAATGTTGTCCTGCCTTCTCTCTCCCCTCACATCCCTGCCCCCAACTTCAAGTCCTTCCAGGGACTGGATTTCTTGACCTTGAACTCTAATGACTCTAATGAATCACTGGTACCCAGTGCCACATCTTCCAGATGCTGACCACCACCAGCACTTCCTTTTTGAGTCTATCATAAACAATAACCTATGAACTTTACAAAGCATTGTTACATTTGTTTATTTCACCCAGTCCTCACAATCCTGTATGCTTGGGTACGTGCATTTCTTATCTTCATTTTAAGGATAAGAAGCCTGAAGAGTTTTGACTCGCCCTGGGACACAAGGATATTAGGTAGCAGAGCTCCTTTTTCTGATTTCCTGGCCAGTGCTCTTTCATCTCTGCCCTGTTGCATTCTGACTATCCTTTCTGCCCATTGGCCGATATACTGATTTCAGATCTATTTTTGACTTCAAGTTCGCAAATGCTTGCTTTTTGTTTTTTGCCTCTGGGGGTCCACTTCTCATTTTCCTCTCTAGCCCAGAGATTCTCAAACTTTACAGTGGACCAGAATCATCCGGGATGCTTGTTAGAATGTGGCTTCTGAGGCCTCAACCCCAAGGGATGTGATTTAGTATGTTTGAAGGGAGGATGCAGGAATCTCCATTTTAACAATTACTCTAAGTGATTATGATGGAAGGGAGTCCAAAGACCACCCTTTGAGAAATGCTGTTTTAACTATTCTGAAATAAGGCTACAATCAGATAATCCTCAAAGTGAAAACTGCTGGGGGATTCTTCAGTTTGAGTGTTGTGTTGCCTTGAGTTACAGAGCTCTTACACAATGTGAAGTGAATAATGTGGAACATTCAATCAACACAGTTGTTCACTGCAGTAAAATGTCAACATTTCAAGTCTTTTCTTCAAAAGACTTCTTAAGAATCACTCTCTCTATACACGGTCCTGTTTAAAAGGAATTACAGCTGCTCCTACTTTTGTAACTAACACTTCCAAATCTGTCTATAAAATATTTAAGATGAACAAAGTGCAGCTATAGCTATATTTGCAGTCGTGTAGAACAAATCCATTGCCTTCAAAATTACAAATCTGACTAATTAAAACTAACCAAAAACTCTACTCAATAAGAATGGAATTTTTAAGCACATAAGCAATGGAAGAAACTGCAAATGGAAAAACCAATAGATTTGGACTACACAAAAATGGAAAAACTTGAAGCTCAAAAGCCATTACTAAATAAGAAAACTTAGAAGACAAGCCACAAACTGGGAAAAATATTTGCAACGAACATTAAAAAGGGATGATCGATTTAAAATACTAAAAAGCTCACAAAAATCAAAATGGAAAATGGGTAAAGCACAAGAAAAGAGATAAATACACATGAGGCAAGTTCAAGAACCTAATGGATATATTTTTTTAGATGCTCAATATTTTAAAATACCACTTTTGTCAATCAAATTAAGAACTTTTAAATGATTATTTGGGAGAGTTCAGTGAAAAGGACAGGCATGCTCAAACACTGCTGGTGGCTGGGTAAATTGGTACAAACTTTTTAAAGATACTTTTAAAATTCTTATCGTGAATGCTTTTTGAAAAAAAATCACACACTTAGACCCAGTAAGTTCCTTTGTAGGATTCCACTCTAATGAAACAATCAGAAATTCAAAGATTACAGAATTATTTTTAAGATGGAAAAATTGGACTCACACTGAATGTCCAACCATAAAAGCATGTTATTTTTAATAAACAGCCCGTGGTATATTCATATGACAAAATGTTATATAACAATTTAAACTGGTGTTTTCAAATACTTAATGGTTCTTGAAAATGTTTCAGATGTAAGGACACTTTGAAAAGCCAAGATATAGCATTGTATATATAATATGATCCCAATTTTCTTTTAAAATATTTTATATGCACATTAAAAAGCTGTAAATAACTACATCAAAATGCTAACAGCTGTTATATCTGGGTGTTGGGATTTTTATTCTCCTCTTAGTACTTTTCTGTACTATCAATTCTCTACAATGACCATACATTACTTTTATAATCAGAAAATGCAACAAATGGTATTTCAAAAGTCCCTCTGAAAGCATAACATAAAGAAGGAAAAGTTGTCAACTTAATTAATTTATAGTTTGCAAGTGACAGAGAACATTCACCACTTGTTTCTGTAGCAGGCACTGGAATCCAGTTATGGAATGCCAGTGACCTTATATTCTGAAGACAACTGCTTATCTGTCTCCTTAATTGAAAGAGGGGGATATGGACTCAAGGCAGCAGTCTCTGGGAACAGATGTCTGAAGGAAAATAAAACAATTATCAGGATAAAGCAAAAGGAAATTTTTACTAACAATCCTTGTCTAACTATATTCTAATTTAGGAGTCTTAGACCAAAACACTTCTCCTTGTACAATCCGGTACCCGAATTGACCAACGTAACACCATTAACACTTCTGAGTTTTTTGTTGTTCTTTTTTTTTTTTAACAGAAAAGACTTTCCTTCAAGATATTTAAATTGTAATCATAAGAGAAATGTCGTATTCCTTCCTTGACAGTTGAATGGTTGGACAGGGGTTAGTTTTGGTAAGAAAAAGACTGAAAAGGAAGATGACACAGGCTGGGATACTTGACCCGACCCATCAGAGACCAGCTTTGCAGGAGAAAATACCAAAGAATCTTAGGCATCCATATTAATTTTGTTTGTATCATGCTTGATAGACTGATGGGACAGAGATAATTCTGGTACACTACTTGCTAGCTGAATACCCACCCAGAGCCCAAATTTCTTCATATTAAAATCAGCATGGAAAATGGTCCCTTCTTGGTTACTGGGCAAATGAAAACTAAGTGGGGGTCACTTCAGGTAATCTGGAAGGGAGTTAGAGCCAAGATTTTTCTCCCAGCTCCACAGGAGGTCACTACTTGAGCATTCCCAAACTCAAAGTGGGGAATTAGACTTGGTGAGTTTAATTCTCCATGTTTAAAAGGGAGTTTAATTCTTCATGTTTAAAAGGATAGGTTCAGAACTGAGGGATTTCAGAGGTTGATGCACTATATGTAATTTATCGAACCTCTGTCCAGGGCTAGACATGCCAATTAACACACTGAGTAGTCACTGTATACAGTGTAATTTGAAAGATATTTTAAGGATTATGCATCCAAATCTCCCCTCCCCTAACCCCTTGAAACTGGCTGTCCTGATATACTACCATTAGCCAGGACATTTACTGATTGGGAGGGATGGCAAGGAGTTAGCTAATAACACATTAACAGTGATGAGTTTATCTAATTCAAACCTATCCATTGGTACTTAGGGAAAGAAATCAGAGACTGAGAGCACACAAGCAAAGGCAGATATTGTAGGGATCCTATGAAGTGGGGGAAGAGAGTTACTCAAATAATGGAAAAGAATGGGTGAAAGAGCTCTAAAGATGGATTTTGCCTACATTAATTCAACAGACATTTATTGAGCCAGATACTGTGTCAGCACTGCAAATACAAAGCAAGGGGCCTTCCCTTAGATTTCATGGTCTACTGGGGATGTGGGGAATATGTGAATTCAGAAGTTTAGTCCAATCTTACATTCTAGTAAAAAGCTTTGGCAGACAACTCAGCCTCTTCTTCATCTTTCATCAAACATTTATTTGCTCTATTATGTACCTGGGACTTAGAAACTAGGGACACAAAGCCCAATAAGGTGGAATCACTGCCCTCAAAGAGCTCCCTATACCTGGTCGGAGACATAGACAACAATGACAGCACCATGCTCTGGGAGCTAAGTATGAGATGTTGTGAGAGTGCAGAGATAGAACCATTAGCTCTGCCTTGGAGGGGCTGGAGAAGTCATCTCCAAAGATGTCATTTGATACAGGATTTGAAGGATGGTTAGGGACCTGCTAGGTTAAAAAGGAACATGAAAGCAGACCTCACAGAGGAACAGAGGGTAAATGATAGATGTACTATGTACCGATACTTTATTTATGTTATATTTGATCCTTCATTCAATAACAACTAATTGAGCACATGCTATATACCTGGCACTGTGCTCAAGTGTTAATCCTCTGAATTTTCTTATGAGTATACCAAGGCAGACAGAGACTAAATTTCTCAAAGCCACACAGATAGCAAGGGACAGATTCAAATCAAGTTCTGACTCTCCTTAAATACACGTTTTCTATTCCACTGTCAAAAGTGGATTATATAGGTATACAGGCATATTTGGGAAATGATGAAATAGCTGGTTTAGCTAGAATATGAGGGAATGCGTGGGTGGGGTGAGAAGTGGCAGCAGACAATCTGTGGAATGTTTCACTAATTTGCATGTTAAGGTTTATATATCTGATTATTTGCATTCAATTTTAGAAAAGGAGAAATAATTCCTTTTTGTGCCTTTTCAAGAAGATCCTGGAACAGGTATAATAATAACTTTTTAAAGTTTTTAGAAACTTATGACCCCGCAATGTTGAGAGGAAAACAAACCAAGAAAGAATTAAAATTGATTCTCAATGCAACCATTTTTTACTTACAATTATGTTAAAACACCATGAATATTTATCACCCAGCTTTCCAGACAATATGCCCGAACCCAACCGAGGAGCAGGGAACAGCTGTCTGAAGCAAATATGAGGATACCAAATAAAAACGACAACCTTCATGTTGCATCATAACTATATTGTATTTATATAATCTCATGTTTTCATTTTCCAAAAACCATTGCCAAATTGTGCATACACCTTGAAAATTCATTACTTATAAAATTAAATCTCATTAAATGATCTATAAATGTATTAAGAAGTGTTACAAAAGAAAGTGTTTTGCAATAAAGATTAAGTTGTTGTGTGGTGCAAGCCACCAGTTTCATAGGATTTCTATTAAGCCTTCAGGGCAGTAATTGAAATGACCTATCTTAGTGATCATGGGAAAGAATTGTCCCCTATACTGAGATTTAAGATGTCGGTTTTAAGATTGTAGATGTTAATGTTTAAGCAAATATTTAGCTTCCATGAAGCATCAAAGCATTATAATTAATTTAATGACTTTTAATAGGAATAACTGAAAACACAGAAATTAGCTCTGAGCATGGCACTTTCATTTTAAAATTTTAAGTAATTGAAAAAAAACCTACTAATGGTTATGCATTTTTTGGATTTCGATAATACTTTATCCTTTCATACACAGTTTTGTAATTTATATATCAATTTCCCTTTTAGAAACAATTTTTTAAACATCTTTATTGGAGTATAATTGCTTTACAATGTTATGTTAGTTTCTGCTGTATAACAAAGTGAATCAGCTATATGTATACATATATCCTCATATCCCCTCCCTCTTGAGCCTCCCTCCCACCCTCCCTATCCCA
This sequence comes from Leucopleurus acutus, assembly GCF_964270905.1. Lineage (NCBI taxonomy): Eukaryota > Metazoa > Chordata > Mammalia > Artiodactyla > Delphinidae > Leucopleurus > Leucopleurus acutus. Next base: position 99,997,110 of record NC_139148.1, read on the forward strand.
CCCCTCTAGGTGGTCACAAAGCACCGTACTTCTAATTATTTATAAAGCTCTATGAGGGACTTCCCTGGTGGCACAGTGGTTAAGAATCTGCCTGCCAATACAGGGGACACGGGTCTGATTCCTGGTCCGGAAAGTCCGGAAGATCCCACATGCCACGGAGCAACTAAGCCCGCGAGCCACAACTACTGAGCCCGCGTGCCACAACTACGGAAACCCGCACGCCTAGAGCCTGTGGTCCGCAACAAGAGAAGCCACCGCAATGAGAAGCCCACACACTGCAACAAAGAGTAGCCCCCTTCGCCACAACTAGAGGAAGCCCGCACACAGCAACAAAGACCCAATGCAGACATAAATAAATAAATAAATATATTTTAAAAAAACCCAAAACTCTATGAGACATTTGGAAAAAATTATACTACTACCGATAAGCATTCAATTAGTCCACTTTTCTGGCCTGAACTTTGGAGGCTGAGCTGTTCCAAACCTTCAGAGGATTTTCTTTCCTCCACAAAAAAAAAAAAAAAAAAAAAAAAAAAAAATTACTAAAGGAAGTATTGGTTCATTTTTGAGAAATTTATATTTACTTCAAAACGGAAAGTAAGATTGAGAAAAGACCTTAATGTTCTGAATCATTTCTGGTAAAAAGAATGATATCTATTACTATTTTAAATATTTCAAGTTAAATTTTAAAGACGAAAGACTCCCGAACGACTGCTTCTAGTTTGGCACATCCATCCGTTCTGTGCATCTGGGGAGCTCTAACGCATAATCATATGTCACTGGGAGGTAGGAGAGGCTGGTATTCATATCTGGGTTTAAAGGAAGTACTGCCAACCCTTTGCAATCTGTTAACCTATGCCTCTCTCCTTGGTGGGTTTTCTGCTCTTGAAATTTACACTGATCCAGAATGATTAAGTCATGTACTTGACTGAGAAGTACCTGCTTCAGACAAGGTAACAAAGAAACTGGAAAGGATAAATAAGCCTAGAATCTGTTTCTCAGATTTGAAGAGAAAGGGCTTGCCCTCCTTTAACAGAAGAGAAGGACTTTTGTATATTCAACAATAAGGAAAGGGAGAAATGAGAATTAAAGAGGCAAACTAGGTGAAGTCTTTCCATTGTGGCGCAGAATGACCTGTCAAGTGACCTCTTTGCAGACATTGAATTGTTCCTCCTGTTGTGAATAATTTACTCCAGCTTCCCCAGGAATAATGTACTGACTTTCATGCCTCTTAGAATCAGACTAATTAATTAGAGAGCCGACTTAAAAAAGTAGTCGGAACAAGGGATCTTTGCATCGTGTGACCTGTAGGGGGCACTGTCTCAAAACCAGCAAATCATCTCTATGCTGAGCTGCTATTCAGGTTTTCCTTGTCTTCACTTGCCTCCCCTTGCCTCCTTGTCCAGCCCTCATCTTGGACTGGGTCCTTGGATTTTGCATTTCTTTTGGTTGACAGGGTTCCTGATCTCGGTCAGTCCCGGCCCTACTTTTGCTCTGTAAGTGCAAGGTTTTGGAGACCCACTTACACCCTACCTGCTATTTGGGTACACTCAGGTAGTACCTTATTGTTGACTTCCCTTCTCCAGCAAACTGACAGCTGGAAGGGACTCTATCCTGCTACATGGCCTGAGTTAAGGCAGGGTCACTGGAATACATCATTATCTAGCATATTTGCAAATCCACTCTTAAAATTGAATTACATAGAAAGAAGATTATAATCCTGAAAATGCCATCTGGTAAGGTAACTATAAAAGGACTTTAAAAGAACCAAAAGATTACGGCAAGTCATTTTGCTCCTGTGGGCCTCTGTTTTACTAATCAGTAAAGTGAGGGAGATGGTCTATAATGTTCCTTCTAACACAAAAATTCTATGATTTTCATTCTCAAATTATTTTATTTTTTTGAATTTTATTTATTTTTTTATACAGCAAGTTCTTATTAGTTATCCATTTTATACATATTAGTGTATATATGTCAATCCCAATCTCTATTTTAGTTTTTAAATGTGATGCTTCAGGAGACCCTATATTAAACAAATTAAAGAAAATGTCGGCCATAGGCTATGGGTGTTTTGTTATCAACACATTTATGTTGAAATATATTTCATTTGTTTAAAACTACCTCCCTCCGACACACGATTTATGTGACTCGTAATTCAGAGTTCATCAGGTAGGACAAGTTGGGCTATAATAGTATATTTTCTGGAAAATTTGATAAATTAGGCCTCTGTCTATATCCTGCCTAGAGGATAAACTGAATATCTGTTGTTTTCTGTTTGTAACAAATAACTGGTTTGACTAAGCTTTTCACTGAAACTATCCTATATTTTAATATCCTGTAGAATATAGCCTGAAAATAAACTCTCTTTATTTCCAGTCTTCAGAGTCCTAAAATATCTATGTTATTAATCCTGGACATCACCTAAAATATTGCTTAAGAGGAAGACAGAATTATATTTTTCCTGCTGCCATTGGCATGAATTTCTATTTCACGGATCCACTGACTTACTCTTCAAAGGTGACAGTGTCATTTGGTGGAAAGAAAGCACGATGTGTAGAATTATAAAAATAAATACATGCTACTATACACTGTCAACATTAGATTAGGCATAAGTGTAATAAACATGCCTGCTTATCAATGAGATTTACCACTAGTGGGCTAACCAATTTTCCATGGAATTGAGAAGAAAGGTAAAATCATCAGCTGCATTCCCATGCTTTATTTATTTATTTATTTATTTGCGGTACGCGGGCCTCTCACTGTTGTGGCCTCTCCCGTTGCGGAGCACAGGCTCCGGACGCCCAGGCTCAGCGGCCATGGCTCACGGGCCTAGCCACTCCGTGGCATGTGGGATCTTCCCAGACCAGGGCAAGAACCCGCGTCCCCTGCATCGGCAGGCGGACTCTCAACCACTGCACCACCAGGGAAGCCCCCATGCTTTATTTTTTGGGACAAAGTACAGTGAACGTTTCCTGTAATATCCTATGGTTCTATTCACAGGCTGTAGAGTCAGATATGAGATGGAATATCTCCTCCCCACTCCTGTACCTTCCAGCTTCTACATTACAAGCCAAATGATCTTGGGCAAAAGTTACTAATTAATTCTATAAGCCTTATTTTCTCATTTGAATATGGGGATAATAACACTTCCATTCATGGAATAGTTATTAGCCTTAAATGAGATAATATACATAAAGTTCCTAGTACAAGTCCTGCCACATAGCAGGAGCTCAATAAGAGGTAGCTGTAGTTGTCATTCCCCCCACCCCCGTGGAATTCCGCAATTGTGATTACATTCAAATTTGAATAGTGATAAAGAAATGAGAGTAGAATACAGCTATCCATCAGTTGCTTGGTATTAAAGATTGTGAAGACCTAAGATTGTAATGTGCAAAGGAGCTAATTTCTATCTTAATCTGTTTCATATCTTCAGTCATGAACCAATTCTAATGTAAATATACCCCTTTAAGAACACAACTCCACCCAGATACCAAGACCATATTGGGGCAAGCACAGGAACCCAGATGGAGTCAGCAAACTAAGCTGCTCCAGGCCCGACCTGTTGCTGCTTGTTTTTGTAAATAAAGCTTTATTGGCACATCACCAAGGCCATTTGTTTACTTATTGTCTGTGGCTGCTTCTGTACTCTTAACAGCCAAGTTGAGTAGTTGTACCAGAGACTATATGGCCTGTGTGCCAAAAATATTTACTATCTGGCCCTTTGTAGACAATGTTTTTGACTCCTGACTTAGAATATTCCTACGAGTCTGATCTCATTTCACATGGTGTACTTTCCTGAAGACTCCCAAATATTTAAAAAAAATTTAAAGTTTACTTAAGCTTAGTTACTTCTAGGCCTACTCCATTCCATCCACTAGATGAGATGTATCTTACTATAATGGTGCCAGTGTGTGAAAGGGAATCCTCTCTGAATGGACAGGTTTACACTCTATTTACACCCTTGTTCAGGTGACCCTATGACATTGACGAAGAAACAAACCAGTGGATGCATTCTTGGTTCTGAATTATCAAAGAGATGTTTGTTGGTTCAAAATGAAACTTCTTGTCCTCAGCCCTTCTGTGATATTTTACAAGGAAACTCTTGGTTATTTAGACCAAATGTCCAATTATCTTTCTGACTGCAATTAGTTATGAAAACATTGGCATGATATAATCCCTAAACCAGTATAGTCACATGATTACTTAAACCTTTCTAAAAGTATCAGAGAAGAAATATATCTTTTTTTTTTTTTTTTTTTGCTATCCAGCTTCTGTTTCTGGCTTATTTGATTTGTTGAAATCAAATGTTTTTGCAGTGTTGAAATCTCTTTTGTGGTAAATTGAAGCACTTTGTCCTTCTTGCAGTGACAGTGGCAAACAAGGGATCATGCTGAACAAGAGGTAGATGACTTTATCTACCAAGGCCCTTTTGATTTCTGAGTTTAGTTTGTCTCTTGCAATACAGATCCTTTCTATACTTGTTTCCTGCCGTCACATGCCATATCTTCACTAGTGTGGTTTTCCTGTGCTTAAGCAGCCTAATTGTGTCAATCTCTTTTTTAATACAAGCTTTATTGAGATATAATTCACAACACCATACAATTCACCTGCTTAAATGGTACAATTCAATGGTTTTTAGTGTATTTACAGAGTTGTGCAACCATCAGTTTATTTTAGAACATTTTCATGGCCCCAAAAGGGAACCCCATCAGCAGTAACTCCCCATTTTCCTTCACATCCACCCCTCCCCACCCCAGCTCCCAGCAACAATGAATCTACTTTCTGTCTCTATGGATATTCCCTTTTTTGTACATTTCAGATAAATAGAATCATACAATATGTGGTCTTTTGTAACTGGTTCCTTTCACTTAGCATAATATTTTCAAAGTTCATCTATGTTATAACTCTGTCAATCTCTTTTTAAAGTCACATTTTGTTTGTTTAGTAGACACAGACGCAAATATTTATGGTATTTAACCAATGACCTATGTTGTGAAAGCTCCTTTTTCAGTCTCTTGATCCATCCATCTGCCTTCAAATACTAATAGCATTTAAAAATCATATTATATTCCCTCTCTCTCTCTCTCTCTCTCTCTCTCACACACACACACACACAACACACACACACACACATGCTCTTATGCACACAGACACTTTTAAATTCACTAAAATCTGGCCTAACATATTTGAGAATCAAACAATCAAGAATAATAGGCTAACTATTATTCAACATAGTTTTGGAAGTTTTAGCCACAGCAATCAGAGAAGAAAAAGAAATAAAAGGAATCCAAATCAGAAAAGAAGAAGTAAAACTGTCACCGTTTGCAGATGACATGATACTATACATAGAGAATTCTAAAGATGCTACCAGAAAACTTCTAGAGCTAATCAATGAATTTGGTAGAGTAGCAGGACACAAAATTAATGCACAGAAATCTCTTGCATTCCTATACACTAATGATGAAAAAATCTGAAAGAGAAATTAAGGAAACACTCCCATTTACCATTGCAATTAAAGAATAAAATACCTAGGAATAAACCTACCTAAGGAGACAAAAGACCTGTATGCAGAAAACTATAAGACACTGATGAAAGAAATTAAAGATGATACAAACAGATGGAGAGATATACCATGTTCTTGGATGGGAAGAATCAACATTGTGAAAATGACTAGCTATACTACCCAAAGCAATCTACAGATTCAATGCAATCCCTATCAAACTACCACTGGCATTTTTCACAGAACTAGAACAAAAAATTGCACAGTTTGTATGGAAACATAAAAGACCCCAAATAGCCAAAACAATCTTGAGAAAGAAAAACGGAGCTGGAGTAATCAGGCTCCTGGACTTCAGACTATACTACAAAGATCCAGTAATCAAAACAATATGGTACTGGCACAAAAACAGAAATATAGATCAATGGAACAGGGTAGAAAGCCCAGAGATAAACCCACACACATATGGTCACCTTATCTTTGATAAAGGAGGCAAGAATATACAAGGGAGAAAAGACAGCCTCTTCAATAAGTGGTGTTGGGAAAACTGGACAACTACATGTAAAAGTATGAGATTAGAACACTCCCTAAAACCATACACAAAAATAAACTCAAAATAGATTAAAGACCTAAATGTAAGGCCAGACACTATAAAACTCTTAGAGGAAAACCTAGGCAGAGCACTCTATGACATAAATCACAGCAAGATCCTTTTTGACCCACCTCCTAGAGAAATGGAAATAAAAATAAACAAATGGGACCTAATGAAACTTAAAAGCTTTTGCATAGCAAAGGAAACCATAAAAAAGATGAAAGGACAACCCTCAGAATGGGAGAAAATATTTGCAAATGAAGCAACTGGCAAAGGATTAATCTCCAAAATATACAAGCAGCTCATGCAGCTCAATATCAAAAAAACAAACAACCCAATCCAAAAATGAGCAGAGGACCTAAATAGACATTTCTCCAAAGACGATATACAGATTGCCAACAAACACATGAAAGAATGCTCAACATCACTAATCATTAGAGAAATGCAAATCAAAACTACAGTGAGGTATCACCTCACACCAGTCAGAATGGCCATCATCAAAAAATCTAGAAACAATAAATGCTGGAGAGGGTGTGGAGAAAAGGGAACCCTCTTGCATTGTTTGTGGGAATGTAAATTGATACAGCCACTATGGAAAACAATATGGAGGTGCCTCAAAAAGCTAAAAATAGAACTAACATACAATCCAGCAATTCCACTTCTGGGTATTTATCCAAAGAAAACAAAAACACTAATTTGAAAAGATATATGCATTCCTATGTTTACTGCAGCATTATTTACAATAGCCAAGATATGGAAGCAACCCAAGTACCCATTAATGGAGGGATGGATAAAGAAGATGTGATGTACATACATACAGTGGAATATTACTCAGCCATAAAAAAGAGTGAAATCTTGCCATCTGTGGCAACATGGATGGACCTGGAGGGTATTATGCTAAGAGAAATAAGCCAGATAGAGAAAAACAAATACCGTATGACTTCACTTATATGTGGAATCTAAAAAGCAGAACAAACGAACAAACAAAACAAAACAGAAACAGACTCAGAGATACAGAGAACAAACTGGTAGTTGCCAGAATGGAGGAGGCATGGGGGAATGAGTGAAATAGGTGAAGGGGAATAAAAGGTACAAACTTCCAGCTATAAAATAAATGTCACAGGAATGTAATGTACATGTACGGAATATAGTCAATAATATTATAACAACTTGTATAGTGATTGATGGTAAGTGGACTTATTGTGATGATCATCTCATATAAAAGTATCAAATCAACATGTACACGTGAAACTAATATAATATTGTATGTTAATTATAACTCAGTTTTTAAAAGATGAATTAGGCCCTACGATCTGCCTTTGAGCTTCTGAAAGGAACCCTGAAGACCAGATGTGCAAGCCTCTTTTTTTTTTAATATTTATTTATTTATTTTAGCTGCACCGGGTCTTAGTTGAGGCACGCGGGATCTTTTAGTTCTGGCATACAGGATCTTTTAGTTGCTGCATGCAGCCTTCTTAGTTGCGGCATGTAAACTCCTAGCTGTGGCATACATGCAGGATCCAGTTCCCCTACCAGGGATCAAACTGGGTCCCCTGCGTTGGGAGCGCAGAGTCCTACCCACTGGACCACCAGGGAAGTCCCTGCAAGCCTCTTTATATAGATAGGAAAACTACCAACTTTGGGTTACTTTGTGAATGATCGTATATGGATTAAATTGATGGTGTGATAGATCAGAAAGAAATGCAGTTTGAATAGAGCTTTGAGTCTGAGGCTCCTTTCTTAGAGCAAAATGTTAGCCTCTGAAAAGGACTTTTAGATTTTGCGTAACATGAAAGTAGCTTAGTTACATCAAGATGGCTATCATAGCAGTATTCATTAAAATGGAGTTCTACTTTGTTGAGCTTGTTAAACAGGAATCTCAACCAGCATCCAAATAGGGCAAGTTTTATCTGTTGGAAACTACCGAGGCACTGAGACACAGTGCCATTACCTGGGCACCCTGTGGCTTTGAAACTGTGACCACTGTACTTCCATTAAAGTGACATTTCTTGACCACAAACTCTTACTGAATTCTGACATCAGTGTTAGTAAATAAAGTAAAGCTTCTATGTAAGCTTTTTTGAAAAGAAAAAAACAGGAAAGTGTAAATAGCATATGCATAGGATTCTTAATATTTTGACTTATTCTAAATTCTAACACTTGAAAAATAAACTAAAATAGAATACTAAGTTAAGTAATTGAGACAAATATATCCATACTCAAAAATTTAGCTTGCACAGTCCCTTCATACAGACATTCTAAGTCTGTAAATTTAAGTTTTAAAGCAGGTGGAAGCTCTTCAGTGGTGACTTAACAGACGCCATAAAATGTAGAAAACTGAAGTACTGTATTAGTGTATCTAGAAATTTTGTGTAAAGAATTCCAGAAACCATACCAAACCTTGGGCCAATTACTGAAAGCCAGAAATCTCACTGTGGATCCTCTCGTAAATGTGTGTGGCGGTACACTTCACAGTCCACACAACACGAACATGTTGAAATCAGTATTTTTGTGCTGATCCAAACTTGACCCAATACAAAATCTCTCATACCAGAAATTTAATATTTCCGATAGCCAGATTGCTCTCTCATTTCTTTTTCACCTTTCTGTGCCTTTCATATGTTCTTCCAGTTGGTTAATCATTAATTAATATTTAATGAGCCTTTTTCCCAGTGCCAATTCCTTCTCTGCTAGTGTAGCCTTTAGGCAGTATATGAACTCCCCTCTTCTGCCCATTCAAGAAGCGCCGGCACTCACTATAGGTTAATTTCTCTAAGGAAATTCATAATAGCAGATGAAGTGAGGGTTCCTTGACAAGATCATTCGATTTTCAGACCACTCTTTTTTTTTTCGCCGCGCCCTGAGGCATGCAGGATCTTAGTTCCCTGACCAGGAATGGAACACATACCTCCTGCATTGGGAGTCTTAACCACTGGACTGCCAGGGAAGTCCCAGGCCACTCTTAATTTAGCAATTTTCATAGTGAATATAAAATGAGAAGTGAACCAATTTTTAATTCTTAAAAAACTTTCCAAGCACACATTTCCTGAACAAAATGGTTGTGACTGAAACAGGAAAGAGCTTAGCCTTTCTCTTCTACAGCTGTGCCACAAGCCAGTCTCTTGACCTGACCCTGGAGAATCCGTCACACTCTGGTCCTTGGAGCTGATTTTGGGCCTGGAGTGAGCCAAAGGATTGGAATGCACAATAAGGAGGGGAAACCTCCACGTGTATTAATGAAAGAGGTCAATTATGACACAGAGGCCAAGAAGAAGAAAGGGTCCTCTGGGAACCAGGAGCATGTCTCCAAGTTTTCTCTGGTGAAAGGAGACTGATGAAAATTGACATCCATTTCCAGTCAAACGAGTGGGAACCACGTTATTTCCACCTTCCCTTCCCACCTCCACCTCTCATTCCTTTCCGCATGGACAAACAGACCAGACAGGTGATTTGGGTCAACAATTTACTTGGGCACGAAGCCAAAAACATGAGAGCCTCGTCCTGTCCATATATCTGCTCCCTAGACCTCGTTGGAAAGGGAAGATTGCTGAGGTTTTCCCTCTGCGTTGTTCCGCACGCAGGCTGATTGGAGCAGAAGAAACTAAGTACTAGTATTACTAGTCCCTTCCCATGCCGAGATTCTCTTTACGATTCTGTGTTGAAACTGTACTCTCCAGAGACTTAAATAGGGGCTTGGTGACGTTCAAACTCTCGCTCCAACATTCTCATCTCTTCGTTTATTCCATACGATTTTTTGGAACGTGGTCCCCGAGCCAGGCTCTGAGGACTTCTAATCTCTTCATAGCCAGGGAGGGGAAGTAACAAGAGCGGAGGACCAATCTCCGCTCCCAGCCGCAGAGTTAGTCCCCATCCCTCCAGGGCGCCCATCCCGGTGCCTATTCTCCCAACTCCCCACCCAGTTGATGTGACAGGCTCGTGGCCCAATCCCCTTCCTGGTTCCCAGCTGACTGCTAGCACCACCGGAGCCAATGGCGGCGGCCGAGGGGCGGAGGGGGCTGGCAGGAGGGGAGGGAGCGCTGGCTTTAGAACCACAGCCGCAAAAATTCCGAGCGGCAGAAGTTGTCTGAGTGCGTCGGTTGGAGGCTGTCTGGCCAGATCCGGTACTCTGCGACTTTATGTAAGTGCTCTGCAGGCGCGGGAGGGCACTAGGGGAGCGGGATCCCTGGGCGTGGGCATGAGTGGGTCCAGGAGAGAGCATCTCCGGGAACCTCGGCAGGAACGTGCCTGGCACGGGAGGCGGGGGACTGAGAGGGAGGCTGCAGAAATTTCTGTCCTAGACCTTGGGCGCCAAAGCGGTCGTTCGCATCAAGAACGGGTGGGAGTGACCGAGTGTTCCCCACGACCACCGCCCGCCGCAAACACGTTTTCTGCTTTTCACTGGAGAGATGGTGCTTTCTCACTAGTTGCTCTTAACTTGTTGCCAAACTTGGGCTGGAGTCCTTGACGCCAGCCCTTGCCCTTCTCCCCTTCCGTGGCGGCGGCCCCGAAGTGGAAACCAAGCGCCTAACTTCCCTCTGTCGTCCTTCTTCAGCTACTGCCACCCTCCTCCCCCCCTCCTCCGCCGGCTCCGGACTCAGGAAATCCCGGAGCCGGTCGCCGGCGACGCCTCCAGCCCCCGCTCGCCCTCCTCGGGTGACCTCACGGGCTCACCCCGGCCCCCGGGCTCCACGGCGTGCGGTGGCCCAGGGAAGGAACGAGGCTCCGGTTGCCTGCCTGCCGCCTGCTTCCCTTACCATTAGCGAGCGAATCGCTATCGCACCGCGTCTCCCTATGAGTAAGCACTTTTTTCCTTTCTGTAGCAGGACATCTCCGGGCCATTAGGGCAGTACCTTTCCGTTCTCCTCTCCTCAGATCCCGAGCCGCCCGTCTGCTCCCTTCTCAGCTCCTTTGGCTCTGCAGCCTCGAGCGCGTGGTCGGGGCAGCGGCCGCCCGGCACCTCCCGGGGCTCCTCTGGAGGCAGAGCCGAAGGGGCGGGGGGCGAGGGCAACATCCCCTCCTCCCACAGAGCTGCACTTGCCGGTGTTTACATTTCCCGACTCGCAGTACTTAGCGGTCTAATGAGAGGCCGGGGGACGCCGACCACCCCCGCCCGGGCTTCTCGCCAGTCCCAGAGTTGCCGCCGCCGCTGCTGCTACTTGCTCTAACGTGCTGGCGGCTCCGACGGCCAGGCTCCAGGGCAGAAGATCCCAACCTGGGAGGTGGAGTGGGCTTAATGCTTTCTGACGTTTCCTGTACGCGACGCAAATTCTTGCTCCACACCCTATCTGCACAACATGCCGGGTGGTACTCAAGGTTGAGTTTAGAACTAACTGGATTGGAGAGCCTCGCCGTTTAGGATCAGATAGACGGGATGCTCGGGGTGCCCGACCTGTTACCAGGGATGGGGGGTGGGGAAGAGAGCCTGGCTGACCGCACAGTAGGTAGAAAACCTAGGTGAAATTAAAAACTACTGAGACGGAAGCGCACACTCCACTTACAGGATGTCACAGTGTATTTGGGAGCTTAAACTTGATCCTGAAGATCCAGTTTACAGTGAATTCCAACATAGTGGCCGAAGCCCCACATATGTCAATTGGCATCACGTGCCCCAAGTCTCTGATGCCCCTAGGGTAATGGTCACATGACTTCTTTTGACTTTAAAACTGGAATGTAATGGCTGAAGTTCATTTTCCCAAAACTACCGTGACAAAAAAGGGGAGGGGGCGGTGTGAACTAGCCTCTACTCAAGGGAGTTCTACTTGGATTTGGATGAGGGGAACAGAAAGGGAATTTGGTGCTCAGATTTTATCCAAAATAAAAAACGGAAGCTGTTTTTAAAATAAGTGCTTGAAATATGTTTGTGCTGGGATATATATCTCCCCTGTGGCCCTTCAATCTAGTTATGGCTTTTCTAAATTTTAAAAATATCTTACTAATTATTTTCTAGAAAAATCGTCCATTTATTCATGCCCTATTTCATTCCTAAATGATAGATTTGAAGCCATATCCCATAAGATAGTGTTTTTTAAAAAATTAGGCTTTGTCCATGTCCCTGGGTCTGGCCTATATTCCAGTTGAACTGTTCTCTATATTAGGCATCTGCTTGAAGGTGGTGGATAATCTCTTGGCTAAAATTAACCATCAGTTATTGTGGTTTGGAATTAATTGGATCAGAAATCAGGCAGGAAAACAGTGGACACTAAATTTAAGAAATCGAGCTAGTTGGGTTTTTACCTGTCAGTACTTTAGTAGAATAATGAGAGGCCACAGAAACAACTCCCATAATGACCAATACCCACCCAAGTGGCCCAAGTTAAGGTTGCTGTTGGAAAAACATGGCAGTTTTTGCTATTCAGATTATATATTGCAGATTGTAGAAATGGGCAGAGGAATCTCTGAGGTTGAGAGTTTAAAAGCTTTACTTATTTACAAAAATGGATCCAGTTGATACGTATTCAGTCTTGAAAACAACTAGGGCAGCTAAAAATGAAACTGGGAATATTTAAGAGATTTTGGCTTCGTATGCTTCAGCCAAAAATCCTTGTCTCCTTACTGCAGCAACCTCTGAATGACTTGAGCACTACATTTTCATGCTGTGCATGGGTTTCTGAGCCTAAAAACTAGAACAACTTTAAAGCACATAGTTCTGACCACAAGGCTAGCCTTGCGGCACAGATTAGCTGGAAGTGGACTCAAACTGCACCTGAGTTAATTGGAGTTAACTACACTGGGAGATAGACCCCCCTAGTGGAAGAGAGGTGATAATATAATTTTAGATGGAACTCCTAACAAATATTTAACCTTAAAAAAAGAAGAGCACAACTATCCAACTAGGTTAAAGTGGTAGGGAGATAAGTTCTTTTTAAAATAGTATTAACTCATGTCAAAACAGGATCCTCTCTAGGCTCTCCAACCAGTCTTTCATTGTCTCGGTGTGTCCACTCATTTACAACTACTGACTTCATTTTTTAGTCATATGATCTAATGAACCCAGGCTTTCATTAAAATTAGAGGATTATGAGTCTAATTCTTAATTTCTACAATTAGATCTAGAAAGTTATCAGACTCTTTACCTGGGGTGGGAGAGCCAAATAAATTATGCTCTGCCTTGATTTAACACAGACAATCAACACTGAGGTCCAAGGTCTCTAGTCTAGTCTGATGCCATCATTTAGAGTCAATTGCTAAAAATGTCTAGGCTCAATGCATTTTGGGTAGAAGGATTAATTATAACTAGTGAGTAATATTTGGGTTGAGATTAAGTCTCTTCTACCAATGGTTACAAGCACATTAGACTTGACTGTGACTGTTTATACTGGCAGAATGTCAATATCCAGGGCACTATTAGGAACCCCATGAAATTTTGCTCCTAGGCAAACAGCGTGACTGTTACAGAAAAGAAGGGGGTAGTAACTTGGCGGTGGTGCCTGAGCACTAAGGAGATTCTGTATGGTGAAACTGATGACAAAAGGAAGAAAATTCACTTGCCATTTTTCCACATTCTGTTTTAAGCATTTCTACTTGCCCTTCCAAGAAATTTACTGACATAATATTCTTAGCACATAAGATAAATTCATGAATTTGCTATTGCTATAATCTAGGTGGAATGAATATGCCAAACTGTTTGTTTTTGCTGTTTAGTACAGATTCCAAAAGTAGCTGGTATAAAATTGAAAACGAACATCTATCAATACATGAAAACTTGGGTAACTGTTTTTGGAATCATTTTGTACTTGCTCATGCTCTTTTGGTGAAAAGTAATCCAGAGGGGGAAGGTTTAATCTGTGAAAATAATAAAACTCAGTTTAGAAGAAAACAGCTAGATCATGTTTTGAGTCTGTAATTATTCTAGAGAGTGACACACCATATGATGTATGTTCATTGTGTTGGAGGTTTCAAAAGTTTTTTGGATACATTATACTGTTGGAAGGTCTTTTAGATACCAGTGGTCACGACTAGCTGTTTTTAGTGATGAGAGCTTTGATTAAAATTATGGCCTAGAAATATAAAAAACTGTCTCATCATGAAATGTCAGTCTCAGGAGAAGATCTGATAATACTTGGGCCAATGGTAGTTATGGAGGTGAGACAGTTTCCAAAAATTCAATATGCTTAATAACATTGAATTTGCTCTATTCTTAGCACTTGAAAGATAAATATTGGTGAGTATAAACTGTTTTAGGGATGAAAAAGCATTGCTGTTAAATGAAAATTACAATGCTAAGGGGGACGTATGTTGGACTTGCTTCAGAAGAACTAGATTCTAGACATGGCTCTGCCACTGACTCATAGTTTGACCTTGAGAAAGTCACTTAAGATTATTATATTGATAATTAACATTGAGTACATATGTGTGCCAGACACCACGCATTTTCTCAATTATAAAATGAGGGCATGGCTCAAGGATTTTGGTTTGCTGGGATTTTTTTTTCTTTCATAAGATATATCTTTTATATAGATATAGTCTGGCTTATTTCAGTTATATTTATCAGTTGATTTTTTTCCAATTTTAATGCAACTATATTGAACCAAGCTAAATACCTTGTAGGCAAATTGGTGACTCTCCGGTCACCAGTGGCTTATTCCGTGACTAATGTTATTTCTTTAAAATATAGAGGTACCATTTATATCATTCCTTATCAAGGATTTTTGGCACATTAAACTTACTGATTTTCTATTATGACAAAGCTTAATTTCTCTTAACGGTCTAGAAATTTGTTTGATGATAAGGAGGTAGTGTTGTTTATTGGAAAAGGCATTGAGTGTGGACTCCAGGATCTTTTAGGCTACTACAGTTTGCACAGACAGGCCATCTTCAGTAAATCATGGAAGTTCTCTGTTTTCATATCTGGATTTTACTTTATTTGTAAGCCATCTGTTTTCAATCTGTGTATTTCACAGGCATGCTGAAAGGATAAATGAGCTATGTAAGCCTTGGTTCTTCAGCAGACAGGTGCTATATAAATTCAAAGTACTGTAGTAGTATATCATAGAAACACTAAAGCTTTAATAAGAGTTTACAGAAATGGTAGAATTCTCATCACTTAAGCCTTGCCACATTTTTACTTGTCTGTAAATGTTCTCCAGCCATCCACTTTTACAAGCTAAGAAGAAATAAAGCCAGACATAATGTAATGAAAAATAAGAGAAATGGTTGATAACAAGAGAATAAAAACCTATATGTGTAATACTTTCTTATAATTTTTTTCCCTCAAATATTGTGCCAAGTAGCCTGTAAAAGCCATTAATGTGGTGGTGGTTTTTTTTTTTAACCTTTCCCAAGTAACTACTGAGCAGTATTTTGGCGTTCATTGGTAATGGTTACAAAATACTTTGGCTTATCATACTTCATTCTTAGTTTTGTGATTGCCCGTAATAGGAGGTTTTGTGTAAAATTACGCATGAAAAATCAAATGTTTCTCCTTATAATTGCACTCTAAATTGCACATGCAGGTATGGAAAAGTGCATAATGGAGGAGATAAACTTATGTTTAAGTGGTGTGCCATCATTAACACAGAAAAGGTGAGAAGTTAATGCAGGTCTTCATTTGAAAAAACAAACATGTTGGGCTAGATGGGGTCTTTGTTGCTGTGCGTGGACTTTCTCCAGTTGCGGCGAGCAGGGGTTACTCTTTGTTGCAGTGCAGGCTTCAGTAGTTGTGGCACGCAGGCTCAGTAGTGGTGGCTCACAGGCTGTAGAGTGCAGGCTCAGTAGTTGTGGCACACGGGCTCAGTTGCTCTGTGGCATGTGGGATCTTCCCGGACCAGGGCTCGAACCTGTGTCCCCTGCATTGGCAGGCGGATTCTTAACCACTGCACCACCAGGGAAGCCCCTTAGGGGTTATTTTCAACCCCCACCCTCAAAACTATTAACTTGGAATTAATTTTCACTGTGTATTGTCATCTTGCCGATTACATGATAGTTCTTTAACTCTGTCATTCTTTGTGTTATTATGCGTTTTTATTTTGTTAAAATTATGTTTGCTAACATTTGTTAAAATAGCACTTGTGAAGTGATAGCACTTCATGAAAATGGAATAAGCAGAAAGCCTTGAGTTAAAGGACTTTTGAAATAACCTGATATCCTATGACTAGTTCTGAAGAGAAGTTTCTCTTTGTTAAAAGAAATCATTTTCTTTTATAAAATCTGACCTCTTATTTCTACCATCTCTGTTTTAAAAGATTAAATAGGAAATCATTTTTTTGTAATCTTGTAACCCATGTATTGAAAATACAACTCTGATTCTCTTAAGCTGTTTTAAATTTATATGTATACATAATACTTGTTTACATAAAAAGTATATATATAGAATTTTTACTTTCTATAAAATAGAATTTGAGAGGGCAGCATAATAGCTTTGAATATTCATATTATTGCATTCTACATTATATTCTCTAATTACATAGTGTTGCTCTCAGATTGACATTCTGCTATTGACACTGAATAATACATTGTCCTTTATAGACGAATGTAATTTTTAAGCTTTTTTTCCTGTATTTCTTTACTTGCTTGCATATTCCCATTTTTGCCATTTCTTATTGTTGTTTTTGACATCTTGGTGCTTGTATATCAGGTGGGGGAGAATTACCATTTAAGATTGTTTTCTCAGAGGTGAAAATGATAAGACATGATTCCTAGGGTATATCCTATTGCTATAATAGTCAATAGGTATATTTAGTTAATCTGCTGGAAAAGTGTCTTAAGTAGTGTGTACTTAGGATATTTTTTAATCAGTTTACTTTGGATTAAAAAAATACAAGACCACTTTAAAAATATGAGAAGACTCCAGCCGTCGCCGCCGCCGCCGCCGGGGGGAGGAGAGCCACGATCCAAAGGAACCAGAACAGTTGAGAAAACTGTTTCTTGGTGGTCTGAGCTTTGAAACTACAGATGATAGCTTAAGAGAACATTTTGAGAAATGGGGCACACTTACAGTTTGTGTGGTGATGAGAGACCCCCAAATAAAACGTTCCAGGGGCTTTGGTTTTGTGACTTACTCTTGTGTTGAAGAGGTGGATGCAGCAATGTGTGCTCGACCACACAAGGTTGATGGGCGTGTAGTGGAACCAAAGAGAGCTGTTTCTAGAGAGGATTCTGTAAAGCCTGGTGCCCATCTAACAGTGAAGAAAATTTTTGTTGGTGGTATTAAAGAAGATACAGAAGAATATGAGAGACTACTTTGAAAAGTATGGCAAGATTGAAACCATAGAGGTTATGGAAGACAGGCAGAGTGGAAAAAAGAGAGGATTTGCTTTTGTAACTTTTGATGATCATGATACAGTTGATAAAATTGTTGTTCAGAAATACCACACTCTTAATGGGCATAATTGTGAAGTGAAAAAGGCCCTTTCTAAACAAGAAATGCAATCTGCTGGATCACAAAGAGGTCGTGGAGGTGTATCTGGCAACTTTATGGGTCGTGGAGGAAACTTTGGAGGTGGTGGAGGTAACTTGGGCCGTGGTGGAAACTTTGGTGGAAGAGGAGGCTATGGTGGTGGAGGTGGTGGCAGCAGAGGTAGTTATGGAGGAGGTGATGGTGGATATAATGGATTTGGAGGCAATGGTGGTAACTATGGCGGTGGTCCTGGTTACAGTAGTAGAGGAGGCTATGGTGGTGGTGGACCAGGATATGGAAACCAAGGTGGTGGATATGGTGGCGGTGGTGGAGGATATGATGGTTACAATGAAGGAGGAAATTTTGGAGGTAACTATGGTGGTGGTGGGAGCTATAATGATTTTGGAAATTATAGTGGACAACAGCAATCAAATTATGGACCCATGAAGGGGGGCAGTTTTGGTGGAAGAAGCTCAGGAAGTCCCTATGGTGGTGGTTATGGATCTGGTGGTGGAAGTGGTGGAGATGGTAGCAGAAGGTTCTAAAAACTCAGAAGAAAAGGGCTACAGTTCTTAGCAGGGGAGAGAGCGAGGAGTTGTCAGGAAAGCTGCAGGTTACTTTGAGACAGTCGTCCCAAATGCATTAGAGGAACTGTAAAAATCTGCCACAGAAGGAACGATGATCCATAGTCAGAAAAGTTACTGCAGCTTAAACAGGAAACCCTTCTTCTTCAGGACTGTCATAGCCACAGTTTGCAAAAAGTGCAGCTATTGATTAATGCAATGTAGTGTCAATTACATGTACATCCCTGAGGTCTTTTATCTGTTGTAGCTTTGTCTTTTTCTTTTTATTACATCAGGTATATTGCCCTGTAAATTGTGGTAGTGGTACCAGGAATAAAAAATTAAGGAACTTTTAACTTTTCAAAAAAAATATATGAGAAGAAAACAAGAGGGTTTATAAAGAAGAAAAATTAAAATTACTCATAATTGTACCACCTGTTCATATTTTTCATCTGTTTCCTGTGTAGAACGTTAGATATTTAAAAAATTGGGATCATACTGTATATACTGTTTGTATCCAATTCTTTTAACTTATATTATAAACATGTTTTCATGTAATCAGATATTTTTGAAAATATTTAAGATTACTGCATGATATTCTATATAATGGATATTTCATAATTTATTTCGCTAATTCCAGGTTGTTGGAAGTTTTTGTTCTTTCCATATCTTATAGATAATGCTTCAGTGAACACCCTGGGGCAAAAACCATTTCATGACTCTGATTATTTCTTTGAGATAAATATCTCTTTGAGATAAAGAGAAATTGCAAAGATTTTTGTTTTAAAGATGAATTCCTTTGCCAATCTCTGAAATTTAAACATTGGTGTAAGCAAAAAGAGCCTTGATTTCAAACAGCGGCTCTCAAAAAAAAAAAAAGCCATTCTTTATATAGTGTTTCGTATGGAGCTGGTTTAGGTAAAGTATATGTCTTGGAAATATTTTGGTTTCCTCTGATCTAGTTAGCAGGTGCAAAGGAGGATGAAGTAGAATCCTGTGGGGTGTACAATCATAGGAAGTTCTATTTTTTGAAACAGAACTGTTAATTGGGGAAGGGAGACAGGTTTGTATTTAATTAGCCTTTAGATTTCAGATTGCTGTAAAACTCAGTTCAAGTACAGAAAGCTTACTTGTGACCATAAACTTTCAGTATCATGAAGAGACTTTTAATCCTGAAGTTGGTTAAATGGCTGTATATATATAAAGATATATATTTATATATTCTTTTTCAGCTTCTTTGCCATTATAGGTTATTACAAGATGTTCCCTGTGCTATACAGTAGGTCCTTGTTGGTTATCTACTTTATATATAGAGTGTATATATGTTAATCCCAAGCTTCTAATTTAACCCCCCCTTCCCCTTTGGTAACCATAAGTTTGTTTTCTATATCTATGGAGTTACCATATTACCCAGCAATCCCACTCCTGGGCATATATCCGGAAAAGACAAAAACCCTAATTTGAAAAGATACATGCACCCCAATGTTCATAGCAGCTCTATATACAATAGCCAAGGCATGGAAGCTACCTAAATGTCCATCGACAGATGAATGGATAAAGAAGATGTGGTACATATACACAAGGGAATATTACTCAGCCATAAAAAAGAATGAAATAATGCCATTTGCAGCAATATGGATGGACCTAGAGGTTATCATACTGAGTGAAGTAAGTCAGACAAAGACAAATATCATATATCACTTATATGTGCAATCTAAAAAAATGATACGAGTGAATTTATTTACAAAACAGAAATAGACTCACAGACATAGAAATGGCTGTGTTTGTTGATAGGCTTCTTTATCTCAGGCTGTCAGCCTCTTGAAGTACAGTCACTCCTCAGAGATACTTCAGTTGGTTCCAGACTATCGCAATAGAGTCACATCAATTTTTTTGGCTTCCCAGTGCATATAAAAGTTATGTTTACACTATACTGTAGTCTATTAAGTGTGTGATAGCATTACATCTAAAAAAATGTACATAATTTAAAATACTTTATTGTTTAAAAAATGCCAATTTTCATCTGAGGCTTCAGTGTGTCCTAGTAACGTCGAAGATCACTGATCACCAATCATTATAACAAATATAATGATAATGAAAAAGTTTCAAATGTGGTGAGAATTACCAGAATGTGACACAGACACAAAGTGAGAAAATGCTATTGGAGAATGGTGCCAATAGACTCACTTGATGCAGCGTTAGCACGAACCTTCAATTTGTAGAAAGTGCAATATCTGGAAAGTGCAATAAAATGATGTGTACCTATACGTTGACAATGCTCAATAAACTCAAAGTTTTATGTTTCATTCGGGTTGCTTAAATAACTAAACGGAGATCCAATAGTGGTAAAACTGGCACCACCAGTTAATTTGTGCCTAGTTTCAGTATATGGTGAATCCCCAAATTACAACACTTGACTTAACAAATATTTTGTGTATTTAAATGGCTCATTGTACACTGCATATCTCTCCCTAAACTTATCCCATGCTGCTTCACAGACCCTTCCTGGATGTCTGTCTCCTTACCCCAGTTCACTGGTGGCACTAAGGACCATGTTGGTCCGGGCATCCCATGATGACCCGGAAGTGATGTGGAAAGTTTTGTCTGACTGGACAACTTGTTCTTACCACCTCCTTTTTTTGTTCTCAGAGGGATCATGTACATGCTATATTTCATAGTCAGAATGGATTTTAGCATAAAATATGGGTTCCCATGGTTTTGCTATTTTATATCTCTGTGACATTGGGGAAGTTCCTTAATTCCTCTAAACCTCAATTTCACTATCTATAAAATGGGGATAATATCACTTGTTTTCAGTCTTGTCTTTAAAATTAAAGGAGAACATTTATAAAGAAACTGGCGTATATTAGGTGCTCAATCAGTGTTCCCATTTACAGGTCAATTAATGTTGCCTTAGGTGATCTTTATCAGGTCTCTGTAGCTACCTCTTCATTTTCCTCTAATTTAAACGTTTTTTTCCTTAAGTATCACCATTGAAGATAAATAAGATAGTTTATTTTTTCTGTTTTATTTAATGGTATTGTGAAAATATGACTTTCCAATGCTTTTCATTACAAATGTGGAGGATTTTAACAATGTTCCAGGTTGAAGAAGCCTCTTGGCTTATCTAAGAAACCCCTTTACCATTAATTTATCCTTTTATGAGGATATGCCATCCAACAGTCTAAATTCACCCTCAAAGGAAAATTGGAAACGTGACTCTTTTAATACATTACGGACACCATTATAAAGTCACTAACAAATTTAGCTTAGAGCAGGGTGAAAGGTAATAGGTAATGTTGATGCCTGTTTTTGGGGGGAGGAAAAAAAAGCTTCAAGTTCTTCAGTGTTTCTACAATAGTAGAAATAGTATAAACATGAATGTTTAGAAGTTTACCTTTGAAAAAATAGGAGAAAAGAGAAAATAAGTTAGTGAAAACTTAAAATGCTGGGGAAGGCAGAGTTATAAATTAAATCAGTATCTTTCCAAGATGACATGTAGCCTTTAGACATGGGTGAATCCAAAACATATTAATTTTAAATTTACGATGCCCATTATTTCCTCTAGTGGAAGTTTTCAAAAGCAAAAACCAGGAAATGATGAAGGACATTGACACATTCAACAAATATTTTGAGCAGTTTGTGGGTCTCCAGTTTAAAGCTGCAGTTGAATCAGTTTTGCAAGTGGTTATGAATAATTAAAATTTTATATTTTGTCTTATGATAATTAAAAAACAAATATAGCCAAATTACCATGCAGTATAGATAACCAAAAAGTAATACTGATAGATTTACATGTTTAAAGGTATAAGCCAACCCATACATTTGGTATCTTATCCTAAATCAAAGTTTTCCAGCATTAGTTGGGCCCCCAGCCCCGCGAAAAATAAAAGCAAACTAGAATATATTTATAGGTGCAAGCAGAAGGTGGCAAACTTCCCTAACCAGAGAAGGTTTGTGTAAAGATGAAGGGAGGATTGATTGCTGTGTCAAGTACCTTGAAATGTGTAAAGATTATATAAAAGGCGGCCTATAAGGCATTTATAAAGAGATGTAACCCTCAGGAAAACTTTAAAATGTGCCCAGAGTTCTCAAGTATATATTGAGATAGTACAAACTATAGATGGAGTAATAGCCAAAGATAGTAATATGGACAATGCCTTAATTAGTCTATTTGTGGAATGGCTTCATCATTCAACTAAAATAAGTTTAGTGAAGACGGTTAGGTGCTAGGGCTACAAAGATGGTAAGATACTCCTGCAGTCTGGAAGAAAAAAACGTAATACTGGATTTCATGAAACCTAAAAATATTCTTACATGTAGAAAAGGAACTTAAATATGGCCTTTTTTCTCAACATAAAATAATTTCTAAATTTAAACCTTGTGTGAACAAAGACATTCATGTATAACCCAATATAATCAAATCTAAACTAAGAACAAATCAAATTTAAACATTGTTATTTCTTTGCAATAATTATTGCATCCTAAAAAAAGTGCCGACCATGAGTTAATTTTACTTAAATAGAACATTGCTCAGCCTATAAATGAAGGTCAGCAGACACCAGTGTCTTGGAATAAAATAGCCCTTTGGCAAGAAAATGAGCCACACCCCATTTAGTTTTTACAAAAATAAAATTCTTTCCAGCTTTACTAAATTGTAGATGTTGTGCACAGCGTGTACTTCTGCGGTAGTTGGTTCTGCAGCTGTGGAAATATCCATGCATGTAGAAGCCCTAAAAAACATTGATTCGCCATTACTTGCACATGCAGCTCTCATACTTTCTGTAGTACAGCATTCTGTTAAGTTTTATCTGACTCAAGGATAATAGCGAGTAACTACAGGTATAGCTGACACCTTAATTTTCTGCCTTGAACTTCTTGATTGTCCCAGACTTTAAAATGAGCTGGAAAACCCAGGATTCCAAATCTGGTCATCATTTCATTTGGTGGGAGGGGATCAAATGAATGCAGTATATCTGGATGTACTGTCTGCTGTACATGGTTTTCTTCAAAGACGGTACTAAATTCCTGCCATGTACCATGGAAAACACTGTTCTTCTAGGGAGAAAAGAAAATAAACCCATTCTCCTGGTTCTTTCACAGTACACCTGGCACACAGCAGGTCTCCATAAATATAATACATTTGAAAGAGGGTATAAATGGCCATGGATGGCCCTTGCTGATAAAGATTAAATTGTGAAAACCTAATCAGCAAATGGGTAACTTATGAATCATATTGAATAAAATACATATTGATGTGAACCTGTCAGAAAACTAAGCAAATGGCTTGCTTGGTTTTCTTCCTCCTTTACTTGTCTTAAGTGAATGGTCAGGAGTGAATGTTACACACGGATGGCACTTTCATTGTGAGAACTGCTTAACTTTAGAATCAACGAGGATATTGGGACATATTAACAGTTTTTCACTTTTTAAAGCAGTGTTATCGAGAGAGAATTCACATTGTGTACCAACCATGTAAATTGTACAGTTCAACGGATTTTAGTATATTCACAGATACGCACAACCATCAGCAAGTTTTGAATATTTTCATCGCCTTGGAAGGATGAAGGAGGCTTAAAACTCCAGAGTTTTAAGCTATGCCTCTCCCCAGCCCACCACCTCCCCATCCCTAAGAAATCACTAATCTACTTTCTGTCTCTATAGATTTCCCAGTTCTGGACTTTTATGTATAAATGGAACATACGGTCTTTTGTAACTGACTTCTTTCACTTAAGCATATTGTTTTCAAGGTTCATTCACATTATAGCATGTATCAGTACTTCATTCCTTTTTATGGCTGAATAATAGTCCATTGTATGGATATGCCACATTTTGTTTATCCATTCATCCATTGATAGACATTTGGGTTGTTTCCACTTTTTGGCTGTTATGAATAATGGGATATGTTAATATTAAATGTCTAACCATGGGTCAGCTAATGAGTTAGAAGTGGTACTGACAAGATAACATTTCATTTATCACAGGTCTGCTGTTAATGTAGATCCTTGCTTTGACTCTGAACAATATTGATTTCTACATCTAAGTGTAGCTAATTCTTTCCTGATTCTTTCTTTTTTAATTAATTTATTTTTTTAAATTTCACTTATTATTATTTATTTTTGGCTGTGTTGGGTCTCTGTTGCTGTGCGTGGGCTTTCTCTAGTTGCGGCGAGCAGGGGCTACTCATTGTTACGGTGCACGGGCTTCTCATTGCGGTGGCTTCTCTTGTTGTGGACCACAGGCTTTGGGCATCTGGGCTTCAGTAGTTGCAGCACGCGGACTCAGTAGTTGCGGCTTGCGGGCTCTAGAGCGCAGGCTCAGTAGTTGTGGCTCACGGGCTTAGTTGCTCCGTGGCATGTGGGATCTTCCCGGACCAGGGCTCGAACCTGTGTCCCCTGCATTGGCAGGCGGATTCTTAACAACTGCACCACCAGGGAAGCCCTGTTTCCTGTTTCTTGATGCTCAGTAGCTTATTATCATCAACTTGTTCCCAACACTACCTTATTCCTTAGTAATATTTCTGCTTGAATAATGGAAAGCCTGTAAAAGTTCTATAATCACCTTTTTAAAAACTTGTATAACAGATTTATACAAAATTCCTTGTTTATACACATTTATTGAATACCTAGTATAAGGAACAAAAGTAAGCAGTATTAAGTATTGCAGAAGTAAATGACAAATGCTTTGAAACACAATGGTTTTCAGTCAACCTAAAGCATTATTGAGCACATCTAATATTTAATTTTTAAATTTACGCTTCAAGGGCCTTCCCTGGTGGCGCAGTGGTTGAGAGTCCGCCTGCCGATGCAGGGGACGTGGGTTCGTGCCCTGGTCCGGGAAGATCCCACATGCCATGGAGCGGCTGGGCCCGTGAGCCATGGCCACTGAGCCTGCGCGTCCGGAGCCTGTGCTCCGCAACGGGAGAGGCCACAACAGTGGGAGGCCCGCGTACTGCAAAAACAAACAAACAAACAAACAAAAATTTACGCTTCAAATATGAAATACATACACAGAAAAAAATTCAAAAGCTAAAAGGGACATAAAGAAAATAAACCTCCTGCCCCTGACTCCGATCCCCCATTTCCCTTCCCAGGATGTGACCATTAGTACTAGTTTCTTGTCTATCCATCCAGAAATAATATTGAGTACATTTGACACTTGACATTTTCAGAAGAGCTTGGTGTTTTACATTTAGAAAGTTCAGCAGTAAGTTTGAGGGAGTCTTTACCTTTTGACTCTTCAGGAATGAACACGAGAAGGAGGGATTATCCAAGGATGATAACAAGAATCAGTTATAGATCAGAGTTTTTCTTTCAAGAACCCTTCAGGTCAATATAGCTAATGACACCTAGAACCGATCTCTGCCATTGTCTTCTGTATTCAACCCACAGAGAAGTTTCTGGACCTAGTTGCCTTATTCTGGGCAGGCCAACTAGGAAAGGATAGGCCTCCCTGAGAGAGGAGGGCTGCAGTTCAGTCAAGAAAAGATACAATTTCCCGGAGACCTATTTAGAACTTCCTATTTAATTACTTAATTCATTTAACAGGCCTTTATTAATCATCAACAGTGTGCTAGACACTGTTATCACTAAGATAAATAACATAATGTGCCATCGTTTGAAGAGCTCAGAGTCTAATCCAGCCACTGATTTTTGCAGATGAGGCGACAGAGGTCTAATGCAGTGTTGGACAGTGGTGGGGCATGGGGTCTCCTGATACCTAATCCATCACTATTCTTGCCATAAATTTAAATACCACATCCAGAGTCCAGCGAGGTTCACTAGGAATGCCTCTTCCACCCTGAATCAGTTTATACAATCTGGAGTTTTCTTTCAGACGTTAACAAAATGGCAAATGCCATGTCTTTAAAGTTGACATAAACTCTCTGAAACTCACTTCACCTATAACTTGAGCAACATTATTTAACTCGACCAACTCTTCCATAGCTAATGAAAATTCATTAGTAATAGCTTTGAAGTGGTAAATTATTTTCTAGGTTGTATCTTCAACCAAAGTACTCTTATGCTTACAAAGCTGCAGTCCTAATCATTGATCTTAAAGAGTTTCCTACATTGTATTGCATCCAAAGGATTTTTTTTTTTCAGTACGCGGGCCTCTCACTGTTGTGGCCTCTCCCATTGCGGAGCCCAGGCTCCGGACGCGCAGGCTCAGCGGCCATGGCTCACGGGCCCAGCCGCTCTGCGGCATGTGGGATCTTCCCGGACAAGGGCACGAACCCGCGTCCCCTGCATGGCAGGCGGACACCCAACCACTGCGCCACCAGGGAAGCCCCCATCCAAAGGATTTTGAAAACTCTAATGCCAATATATTGGATATACATTGTAGGATTTATCACTCTTTTTTTTTGGCCACACCGCGTGGCTTGCAGGATCTTAGTTCCCCGACCAGGGATTGAACCCGTGCCCCCTGCAATGGAAGTGCAGAGTCCTAACCACTGGACCTCCAGAGAATTCCTGGATTTATCACTCTTGGTTTCTTCCAAACTGGATTTTCTCTCTCAGAGAGCATTTCCCCTTTTGTACACTCCTCACCAAGAAAAAAAATTCCATTTTATTCATTGATTCATTCACTTATTCAGATATTTACTGAGTGCCTCTATAGGTCAAGTTATTTTCTAGGCACTGGGGATTATACCTGTGACTGAAACAAATGAAAATTACCATCCTTATGAAGTTTACATCCTACTAGGGGAAGATACAAAATGAACAACGATATAGTATATTCGATGGTAATGTATTATGGAGAAAATTAAAGTTGAGGGTATAGGGAGTGGGAAGAGTGCTTTGCCATTTCAAATCATGTGGTCACAGGAGGCCTCACTGAAAGGAAGATATTTGATGCAAGACATGAAGGAGATCAAGGAGTGACGATCTGGGGAGAAGTGTCACTTAAGTAAATATTTCTAATAACAGATACCAAAATTGTCATGCATTGGTGGGTTCTTGCCCTGAAATTCTCCTTTATATCAGCTTGTTATTTTGGTATTGAACAGAAAAAATATCGTTTACCCAGATCAAATACTCTAGTGGAGTCATGAATTGACCATATATGCTAAGACTATAGTGTCAGTAGTTATGTCTATAGTATTTTGGAAAAATTCGTGGCAATAATGTTTAAAATAGGATATGAAATTATTGCATATAAGTTTTCTTCCCTTTTCCTATCCACTATATACTGTGTATATAGTATATATATATATATAATATATACTATATTCTGTGTTTAATTCTGAGTTGGATTTTTTAATTGAACTTTTTACTTTGCAGAAATTGTAGACATGTACTTGTAAGAAATAACAAAGAGATCCTGTGTGCCCTTTACTCAGTTTCCCCCAGTAGTAACCTCTTCAAGACCATAGTACAATATACCCAAGCCAAGATGTTGACATTAATACAGTCAAGATGCCGAACAGTTCCGTCACCACTAGAATCCCTTTTGTTACCCTTTTGTAACAGCATGCACTTCCTTCCACCCTCCCCTGCACCTGCCCCATCTCTACCCCTGAAAACCACTAATCTGTTTCCCATTTCTATAATTTTGTCATTTCAAAAATATTATGTAAATGAAATCAGAGTATGCAATCTTTTGGCTTTTTTCATTCAGCATAATTCTCTAGAGATTCATCCAAGTTGTGTATATCAATACCTTCCTCCTTTTTGTTGCTGAGTAGTATTCCATGGTGTAAATGTACCATAGTGTTTTTAACCATTCACACATTGAAGGACATCTGGGCCATTTCTAGTATTGGCTGCTACAAATATTTGTGTACAGGCTTTTCTGTGATTGTAAATTTTCATTTCTCTGGGATTAATTCCCAAAGAATGCAATCTCTGGGTCATATGAGAGCTGCATGTTTAATTTTATAAGAAACTATCAAAACGTTTTTCTGTAGTGACTTGTACCATTTAATCTCCTACCAGCAATGTATGAGTGACCCAGTTTTTCTACATCCTTGCTAGCACTTAGTATTGTCACATTTTTATTTTAGCTATTCTGATAGGTGTGTAGTGATATCCCATTTTTGTTTCATTTTGCATTTCCCAGTGGTTAATGATGCTGAGCATCTTTTTATGTGTTTGTTTCCCATCTGTATATCCTCTTTGGTGAAATATCTGTTCGTGTCTTTTGCCTATTTTCCAATTGGATTGTTTTTTAATGTTGAGTTTTGAGAGGTCTTTATATATTCTAGATAACAATCCTTTGTCAGATCTGTGGTATACAGCTATTTTCTCCTAGTCTGTAGCTTGTCTTTCCATCCTCCAAGCAAGGTCTTTCACAGAACAAAAGTATTATTTTGACAAGGCCAAGTTGATCAATGTTTCCTTTTATGGATTGTCTTTTTGATGTTATGTCCAAGCCCTCTTCACCAAACATGGTTCCTGATGAATTTTTCAAAAAATTTTTTCTAAAGTTTTATGGTGTTATGTTTCACATTTAAGTCTGTGGCCCATTTTGAGTTAATTTTGGTGTAAATCTTTACACAATATTACACAAAATGAGGTCTAGGTCAGAGTTCTTATTTTTTTCCCCTATGGTTGTCCAGTTGCTGTAGCACCATTCCTCCACTGATGAGCTTTTGCACCCTTGTCAAAAATCAGTTGAGCTTATTCGTGTATGTCTATTTCTGAGTTCTCCGGCCTGTTCCATTGTTCTGCATGTGTTGCTCTGTAACCACACTATCTTGATTGCTGTAGCTACAAGGAATGACTTAACACCAGGCAGAGTGAGTCCACCCAGTCTATTTTTCAATAAAGTTTACCTGTTCTAAGACCTGTTTCTTTTCCACATAAATTTTTAGAATAAGCTGGTCTATGACCACAAAAAACTGTGCTGTCAATAGGAGTTACATTAATAAATTAGAATTTTGAGATTGCATATGTAATGTTAATTAAGTTAAAAATGGTAATTCCATTAAGGAAGACAATTTAATTTCTTCTATAGTCTCATGCTAGGTCTTATTTTCTAAAGTGGTGCCTACTTTTATGATTTTTAAATCACTGAACAAATATTAATTGGTCATTTCTCTTCAGATATAACTTGGATATCTTTTTTTTTAATTGCCAATATTGAAACTTTTTCAAAGGAATGACACATTCTTGATTTAGGTATATAACTTTCAAGTTCTAAATCACTGATATGTTTTTGAATTTTAAAATTATTTAAAGAGTTCTTTCCAGAATTTTTAAAGACTCCTGCCCCCACCTTAGATTTCTCTTTGCAAGACTCCTAAACCTACTGCCTTAAGTATGGTTTACCTCTTCTTTTGTTTCAAACAAATGCATTAACCACATAGCAAAACAGAATATGCCACTAAATCATTGGGATTTAGGGTATTGGAGTTTAGGATGTGTTTGTTAGTCATGAATAGTAAATCAAAACATTTTAAATGAAAACTTTTGTGCATACTCATGCTTTGATCTTTGATTCTGAAAAATAAAATCTTAAAAATTACAAAAAGAGGGCTTCCCTGGTGGCGCAGTGGTTGAGAGTCCGCCTGCAGATGCAGGGGACACGGGTTCGTGCCCCGGTCCAGGAAGATCCCACATGCCGCGGAGCGGCTGGGCCCGTGAGCCATGGTCACTGAGCCTGCGCGTCCGGAGCCTGTGCTCCACAAGGGGAGAGGCCACAACAGTGAGACGCCCGCGTACCGCAAAAAAAAAAAAAAAAAGGGCACTTGGAAACTTACTATTAGGGATTAAAAAAAGAGGACTGTTAAACTGATTAGGGCTGAAGAAGAAAGGAACAGAAAATGTCACCTTGTTTGGGTGCGGGAAAAGTGAATGAGATCATGCTTTCATTTCTGTCTTGCTTTCTCAAGATAAAGCTTTTCCACCCTTCTTTCTGCTTCATGATTCAGGGTGGAAGCACCAAAAAAACTTGGCTCTCTTTCCCATCCTGTTTTAAATTGGCTTTTATTGTTTTAATAAATATGTCACTGGCAGCCTATAACATTATGAATATGGCATTAAGTGGTTATACTCAGAAAGCAGGAATTTGAAAATCACAGTCCAGATATACTACCTTAAACACAATTAACAGAATTACTTCTCAATAAGGAAAACTTACCTAAGTTATAGCATGTGGCTCATATAGTTTTAGTATAATTATTACAGTGAAATTTACTACCACTAAGCATTGTGTACAGAGTTCTGAAAGGACAAAAATGCAATCCAAGAATAGTAAGCCAAGATGTCATTCAAAAATAAAGGTACTAGGCAGTTCCCATGAATATAAAAGAACTCGTAGAAAAGAGAAATACTCGAAAGTGAAATTCAGCCAATTAAAAAATAGGGCAAAATTAAGATTTTAAGAATAGAGGAGTCTTGGTAAAAGGATGTATGATGATCATTGAATCCATTTAAATACAAAATTAATACTGAAAAAAAATTTACTACCACTAATATCAGTGATTTGTTTCTTCCCCATCTACTCCTAACTTTGTTTAGGTTAATAGTCACAGCTACAGCAAAACCTATCCTGTGATGGAAAAAAAGTGTAATTTAAGGAAGAATGCAGTATAATGGTACTCATCAAACAGATATTCCAACTTCTTTCTTCACATATCGCTTATCTGCATTTTTGTATTTGGTCTAATGAGAGACCTTTAAAAGCTCATTCTCTAAAGCAGCGAATTCTCAGAGCCAGCGAGCCTACCATAGTCTACCCCATCAAAAGAACCCTGCTAATGGCTTAGCCAATTTCTGAGGTAAGAGTACCAGGGAGAGGGATAAACTGGGAGAAGGAAGAAGTTGCTCTTGCATGGATGACTTTTTGCTAACAATATGATTTTTAGCAAGCAAAGGCCACAAAAGTTGTTTGATTTGTGGCAGAATTAATTATGAGACTTTTTAGCTGTACCAGGTTAACAGATTGCCAAATAAAATACTGAGCAAGCAAAACTGGTCAGTTATAATTCAGTGTCTAGAAATCTGAGCCAGCATTAGTGTTATGTTTATGGATTCAACTCCATCCTCAAAGAAATGCAGTCGGGGTATCAGCAAAAATAAAATAAGAGTTATGGGGTATCTCCCAGACATTTGAATAGAAAGGGCACATAACACTGTGTGAGACCACAGTATTTTTGCAGCCAATCTTAAGGATAAATCTACATTGTATTCAGGATGCTGTGTTGGGCCAAAACTTAACAATGACCATTATGTGTAGAAAATAGCAACCATTGTTGTTGCCTTAAACTCTCTCTGGAGATTAAAAAACATTTTTAATTAACCTAATAAAACCCCAATGGCAACATAACCAAAGAAATTAACATAACCAGAGAAGAATGTGTAGAAGCAGAAAACCTAGTGCAATTGTTGAGTTATCCTGGCAAAGGAACCCTGAACTATGTGAAGCTAGTGACTGTTTACTGTTTTGTCTAAAAAAGCAACTCCAAAAGTATACACATACACACAAACACACACACATTTGGATTTTTCAGCTAGATCTTTAAGCGGGCTGTTTCATGACAAGCTCCCAAAGAAATGGAATTAATTTGTGGTGTGTTTTTGTTTTGTTTATTTATTTATTTTTGGCTGCGTTGGGTCTTCGTTGCTGCACGTGGGCTTTCTCTAGTTGCGGCGAGCGGGGGCTACTCTTTGTCGTGGTGCACAGGCTTCTCATTGTGGTGGCTTCTCTTGTTGGGGAGCATGGGCTGTAGGCGTGTGGGCTTCAGTAGTTGTGGCTGGCGGGCTCAGTAGTTGTGGCTCGCGGGCTCTAGAGCGAGGGCTCAGTAGTTGTGGCGCACGGGCTTAGTTGCTCTGTGGCAGGTGGGATCTTCCCGGACCAGGGCTCGAACCCGTGTCCCCTGCATTGGCAGGCAGATTCTTAACCACTGCGCCACCAGGGAAGTCCCTGTGGTGTGTTTTTAAAGTGTTTATATATATATGTGCTTGCAAGAATTACACGGAGGAATTAGACCGACAGAGTACTTGGTGATTCTTGATGTGAATATTGGCAACCTTAAAGATGTTTTATTAGACAACAAGGCAACAGTTTTCCTCTGTCTTCACAATAATAGCAGAAGTCAGAAAATATTCCACATGCAAATATATCTGAACCTCTTCATGAATGCATTTAACACTTTGAAGTGATGGCAACATCTGGTAACAAGTAGAAACCAGCGTCTTATAAACTGTGGTTTCATGTTACCACTTCATCTGAATTAGTCATTTAAAGGAGTTTTATAAGTCTTCCTAAAAACTGACAAGGTTAATCTTGGACTAGGGCAGACAGGCAGGAAATGCTGAAGCGGCTGTTTCTTTTGAAGGTTTTGTGATTCCTTGTGAGGTCAAAAAGTAGTCGTTTTAAAGTTAAGAAAGCTAAAGCATTGAGATCTTGACAGCTTAAGTGCGATTTTTCTTTTTTGTGTGTGTGGCAATTTTGAAGGAAAACTTGATAAAATTCAGAGTTCTTTATACCTTCCATTCCACTTTTCTCTGAAATGCCTTTATTTTCGAAAAGTTGAGAATTAGAAAATCATTCAGCTGCCAAATATGATCATGGATTCGGTGCCACTAGAAAGATGTAACCTACCGTTTCTTTGGCTGGATTACTTCTTAGGAATCACCCTGTTTTGTAGGGTTACCCAATGGGACAAGAGTAGATGTCTTTTATGTTTATTTATGTGATTTGCATTAAAAGTGCTAAAAGTTTATTATGTAATACACCACTATAGCACATGACAGTGAGTTTAATTCCTTTAGCATGCAATGTTATTATCACAAATTTATTTAACAGATACTTTTTTTCATTTGAAAGTAAATATTTGTTCCTGAATTTTTTTCTTCATTTTGTTGAGACATAATTGACGTACAGCATTAAGGTGTACAGTATAATGATTTGACTTACATACATCATGAAATGATTATCACAGTAAGTTTAGTGAATATCCATCATCTCATATAGATACAAAATAAAAGAGAAAGAAAAAATTTTTCTTCCTTGTGATGAGGACTCTTAGGATTTGCTCTCTTAACTTTCATATATAACATACAGCAGTGTTAATTTCTCATATTGTACATTACATCCCTAGTACTTATTTATCTTACAGCTGGAAGTTTGTACCTTTTGATTGCTTTCATCCAATCCCCCCACCCCCACCCTCCTTAACAGATACCTATTGCGTGCCTACTGTGTGCCAGGCACTGTTCTAGATGCTTGAGATAGATTGGTGAAAAGACAAATCACTGCCCTCATAGAGCTTAATAAATATTAAAGATGAAAACAATGGAGCAATTTTAAATCCTTTAATCTATCACTCAGCTTTTAAAGACCTACATTGAATGAGTTTTGAGAACTCTTGCACATTTTACCTGAAGTTTGAATAGGGAAAAGTTGATAATTTGTTTGGAATATATGGCAATAAGCTAGAAGATGATAGTTAAAGTAAATGTTTGATTTTTTTGATTCTCACTTTTATTTTTCATTTATCAGTGTTAAAATTAGACCCCTTGAGTAACTGAGGAATGTTATTGATTTAACTTGTGGATTTATTCTTTAGGATGGTCTTAATTTATATGGGGGGGGCGGGTGGTGTGAATGGACATAGTAGCCCTGAAAATTAAAATATGGAATCTGTAACTGCTGTCTTCTTTCATTGGAAGAATTATAGAATACTTAATGTATTTAATGTTCACCATGGGAAGTGAATGTATTGCTCAGTTATTTTTGCCTATGTGAGTAGTACAAGAGCTGACTCAAAGGAGATGACATGATGGTTCCTGTCCTGAAGTAAAATAAGATGATGGGGTTGTGGTGGAAAAATGATGTGGTCATGCCCATATTTGCTCACATCTCTTGTTGGTTTCCTTTTATAGAGGAAAACCAAAGAGAGTCTCATTTCTTATTTTTTAAGTTTCCTTTTTGTATTTTCTTTTCATGCCAGTTTCCTTTTTTTTTCCCTTAAAATTGCATTATCCTGATTTGCAGTTCAGTTGGCTCAAGCTGTGCTTTGTAATAGTATAAGTACCCCTTAGAATGGTCATAGTGGAGGCATTATACCCATTTTAGGGAATCAATTACATATATGGACACAGACACTCTGAGCTCCTTGAATGTAAAAGGCATATTTCATAAATCTTTCTATTTCCTGATGCCATCTAAGTACAGTGCCTTTTACAGAGTGGATGTTC
Source organism: Leucopleurus acutus (assembly GCF_964270905.1). Lineage (NCBI taxonomy): Eukaryota > Metazoa > Chordata > Mammalia > Artiodactyla > Delphinidae > Leucopleurus > Leucopleurus acutus. The sequence goes on from NC_139148.1 coordinate 100,031,248, forward strand.
ATTCAGTGTTCGTGGTAACGAATGAATATGAGTCAGGAATTTTATTTTTGCTTTCCAAAATACAAAATACTTTTTTATAAGCTCATGGAATTTTTAAAAGCTTACTTTTATGGAAAATTTCAAACATACAAAGTAAAATAGCATAAGGAACCCCCCCACAGTTTCAACAGTTTATCAATATTTGATGTTCTTATATTTCATCTTTTCTCTCCCCTTTTTTGTTGTTTGGGATTTGCTTTCAAATAACCTGCATATTATTTTACACATAAATACTATAGTTCACTTCATTTTTAATATTTTAAAATAGTAATAATTCTGCATTTCATACAGAGTCTAACTTTCAAAGCCTTTCTTTTCTAGTATCAGAGAAGGAAACTCTTACTGATTATCAGAAGAAAAATCTGATTTGCTACATATGAACTGGATATTTTTAAGTAGTTTTATAACATATTGTCTTTCTTAATCTTTTAAAAAATGTATTAAAAGTTTCTGAAAACTACACTATCGTGATAAATTCCCATCTCATGGAGATGAACCTGATTCTGCAAAATATTCTTTGGAGTAAATAAGCTATAGATTGGTCCTCTCAGAATTGATATTAATCAATGAATTTTTCTTTTCACAGTTCAACAGAACAGAACTCGCGTTAAAACCTATTCTGGTAATTGCATTCTCAGTTTTGAAATTTCTTGTTAAAAACCTATGGACCTTATGTTTTTTGTCTCTCTAAAATTAGATGACTCCATCATAAATATTACCAAATAAAGCACCAGTTCTCAATAGAAAAGTATGCCACATAGTCCCTTGGAGATCAAAATTACTTGTATAATAACACTAAGATGTTCTTTGCTTTTTCACTATACTGACAGAAGCAATGGTGGGTAAAACTGCTCGTGCCTTAGCCCCACACTGTATGAGTAGTCTTTGTATTCAACACCATACCCTTCCTGTTAGAAAAATACCTATAACATGCAGTTCATTAATGAATGTCCTTGATTTAGCAGGAAAAATTAATTTTATTAAATCTCAACTCTTGGATATACATCTTTTCAATATTCTGTGTGATGAAATGGGAAGTACATAAAAAACATTTCTGCTGCATATGGATTTACAGTGATTGTCTTGAGGAAAAGCACTTGTGCAGTTTTTTGATTTGCAAGCTAAACTAGCTGCACTTTTAGAAAATAGAAAACCATTTTTACTCGAAAGAGCGAATGACGCATTAACTGATAATTCAGACCTGAATATTTGGCAGATATGTTATCAAAAGTGAATCAAGTGTGCTAGTCACTGCAAGGAAAATGGCTGGGAGTATTTGTTGCCAATGATAAAGTTAGAGATTTCAAGCAAAAATTCAAATTCTTGAAAACTTGCGTCAGCCACCATACATCAATACTTAGACTTTTCTAATGAGGTTGGTGGTGTTTTTAATGGAAGTGATTTGTTAGATATTGTAAAATGAAGTGTGACAACAGATCTGTACTAGTCAAACAATATTGTTCCATATGATCAGTGCATGATGTTCTGAAATCAAGCATGGGTAAAAGGTCCATTTAAAGTGCAAGATAGGGGCTTCCCTGGTGGCGCAGTGGTGGAGAGTCCGCCTACCGATGCAGGGGACACGGGTTCGTGCCCCGTTCCAGGAAGATCCCACATGCCGCAGAGCAGCTGGGCCCATGAGCCATGGCCGCTGAGCCTGCGCGTCCGGAGCCTGTGCTCCTCAACGGGAGAGGCACAACAGTGAGAGGCTCGCGTACCGCCAAAAAAAAAAATAAAGTACAAAAAAATAAAGTGCAAGATAGACCAATGGATTTTAACGTTAACAGGGTATGAAAACGTCATTGATCTGATATCAGATTCCACACTGCAACAACTATTTAGGAAACTAGCACTTACCCAGTTTTGGCGTGGTATTATAAAGAAGAATATCCATAATTATCTGAAAAGGCTCCTAAAATACTTCCTTTTTCCAAACAACGTATCTGTGGGAGGCCCTGTTTTCTTCATATACTTGAATCAAAACAACATATTGCAACAGACAATGCAGAAGCAGATATGAAAATCCAGCTGTCACTGTATTTAGTTAAACAAAGATGTAAACAATATACTCTTCTATTTTTTTTTCCTGCAAAAACCTTTGTTTCCATTTGGCCCACGGCTTAGGTGAGGGCCCCAGGGTGGTCAAAAAGCTGCCTAGTGGCTGCAGAGAGGGGCTTAGGCAGAAGCCCTGACACCAGAGGGATGCAGAGGGGCCCCTCAAAGACCGTTGGGCTGCAGAGGCCCCTGTCGTACTTGAGGGTGAGCCTTTGGAAGGGCTACTGGCTCAGCACCCCCCCGCACTCCAACCCCGGCAGCAGCCTGCGCTAGTCGGAGGTGGGGTTAGTCAGGTGGTCGCCATCTGCTTGATGAGTTTCAGCTGCTCCTCCAGGAAGCGGCTCTCCAGGAAGTCACGGGTGCGTGTCTGCGCGGCCAGAGCCCAGGGGTGCAGGTCCACAAGGGCCTGGCTCAGGTTCTTCTCCAGGGCCGTGGCAGCTTCCTTATTGTCCAGAGTTTTACCCCATTCATCTTGGGACGGCTTCTGCGCTCCTGGAAGAGGGCACAGCCACTGTGCTGGTTTTGCATCTTCAAGAGATGCTGGGCGCCCTTGCCCTTCTCAATGGTGGACTCAGCAAAGAACTGGCCCACGTCCTCCAGAGCCACATCATCGCGGTAGAAATAGAAGCCCAGAGAGAGGTAGGTGTAGGAGGACCCAGATGCAGGTTGACCCCTGTGGTTGACGGCTGCCTCCACCTGGGTGGAATAATTCTGACAAATCTGGGAGCTCATGGTTGATCAGCAGTAAGGAGCTAAGCTCCAAAAAAAAACGGTGCTGGCTGGTTCCGGAGGCTGAGGACGGCATAGTGGTTGGTTCCTAAGGGTGTGACTGGAAAAGAGGTTCCAGGGTGATTGGAGGCTGGAAAAGGGGGCGTCCCTGGGTCTGTTCCATTCAAACAGTGTTGAAGCAAGAGACATCCGCAGGAGCGAGGCATGCCCTGCCTCTTCCCACTACATTTTTTAAAAATATAGTTTTCATTTTAAAATGTTATTTATATTAGCATGCGGTGGGGTTAATTTTTTTTAAATAAATATCTTTAAAACTTCTTAGTTGTAACTTCTAATATGATAAAGACACTGATCTAACCCACATATCAAAAAGCTCTTTGGGGTCCTCAGGTCCTGAGGCCAAAAAGTTTAGGAGCTGCTCGGTTAGTTGGGTTGTTTTGTTTCTTTTCCTTCCCTATCCTTTTTTTGAATGAGAGACTCTCAGGATAGGAAGGTGTAGAGCATATGAGTTATTTCTTTGTATGATTTTATTAGCTATGAACAGAACACAATGTCCCCCCCAGTTTCATTGAAATATAATTGACATATAACATTGTATTAGTTTAAGGTGTACAACGAGATGATTTAATATATGTATATATTGTGAAATGATTGCTACAATAAGTCTAGGTAACATCCACCACCCCACAGTTACTTTTTTATTCTTGTGATGAGAACTTTTAAGATTTACTCTCTTAGCAACTTTGAAATATGCAGTTCAGTGTTGTTAACTGTATATAGTCACCACAGATGTCTTCCAAATCACTTCCTTATCCCATGTATAGTTCAACTGATAATTTTTGGAGGACCCATGCTTTAAATCCTTCTATTTATTTCAGCCTTTTTTTTTGCGGTACGCGGGCTTCTCACTGTTGTGGCCTCTCCCGTTTCGGAGCACAGGCTCCGGACGCGCAGGCTCAGTGGCCATGGATCACGAGCCCAGCTGCTCCGCGGCATGTGGGATCTTCCTGGACCGGGGCACGAACCCGTGTCCCCTGCATCGGCAGGCGGACTCTCAACCACTGCGCCACCAGGGAAGCCCTATTTCAGCCTTTTGTTTTAGGGCATTAGGACAAGGTATATAATTTAATATATGATAAGGCATCCTGTTTTAAAAGGTTGATTACTTTGTTATGCAAAAACAGAGCTCACAAATATTTACTGTTGGGGAGACAGCCCTTGGAATATTGAAATTAAGATGTTCTTGTGGCTTATTTACCCCCCGCCCAATCATCACGTAAACCAGATCTACTTGATTGTTAAAACTGACACAGCCACGCAACAGGAAGTTTGTGTACCTAATACTGTTCCTGGCATAAATTTCCTAAACTTTCCAATATAGCCCAAAATTACAGTAGCAATATCCTCCGTGTTAATTTGGTACCTGTTTTATGTTAGATCCCTTTGCTTTGATGTTTCACTCACTGTGAGCGTTATTTGTTTGTTTACTTTATAAGTCATGAAGATGGGTAAAATCCTGTTCCATTAAAGGACGATAGATCACTGTTACTGAGGTGTGGCATTAAGCACAGTGGGAGAGGCCTCCATTGTACGTGTCACACATGGAAAGAATATAACCCGTACTGGGTGTGGTGGGGAGAGGATGATGTTTGAATGAAAGTTGGAAGAGACTTTAAAAATACTGTGTCTAGGTCTTGTGTCCTAACTGCAGATTACACCGATACGTCTATGAAATGCTCATGCAGCTTTGGGTGTGCCTCTTTCCTTCCTCTCCACCCTGAAGGGTGTATGTGTCCATAGGTGCGTGTGTGAACTTTTAACTTTATGGATTTGTTTGTAACATTTGAGAGAGAGTGAGAGCTTGTGCACTTTACATGTATAGATAAAACATAGGTTGGTTTCTGTTGACTTTCCCCAGCATTCATCATGATGAATTTGGAAATGTAAAGTTGTTTTCATTCTGTGGCCTGCTTATAAAAATGTGCAATGGATTACATAACCCTTGCCACCATCTTCTGTTCCCAAAGCAATTTTCATTACCCATAGTAAAAACAGAGATGCTGTTCACACACATACTCACACACATACACAAACGCCAATACCCCCCCTTGGCCCCGCACACCTGCACATACGTCATATGATGAGACATTTAGAAGGTTACAGCATGGGCTGCAGGCCAAAACTGGCTGAACTACTGATGTGATACAGCAGTCTTTCAGGAAATGTCCTGGTATTTACTAAGTAGAAGATGTCCATTTTTAAAGGGAGTATCCATTCCTAGAACTTTAACCACAATATTTTGCAGTTGAAGTGAATTCTATCATGTTATGGTGAATAGACTTTAAAATCAACAACTGGGTGTTGACAGATTTCACTGTGATCAAAGATTAGCCTTAGAGTTCAGAAAGCTAGAAAGCATATACATTCCAGATGACCAAGAAAGGGAAAGACAAGGAAGCTGTTTCTGGGTAGCGTGATCATTGAGGAAGTTATCTTTTTTTAATTTTTGGCTGCATTGGGTCTTCATTGCGGCGAGCGGGGGCTACCCTTTGTTGCGGTGTATGGGCTTCTCATTGCCGTGGCTTCTCTTGTTGCGGAGCACAGGCTCTAGGCACGCAGGCTTCAGTAGTTGTGGCACACGGGCTCAGTAGTTGTGGCTCGTGGGCTCTAGAGTGCAGGCTCAGTAGTTGTGGCACACGGGCTTAGTTGCTCCATGGCATGTGAGATCTTCCCGGAGCAGGGCTCAAACCCGTGTCCCCTGCATTGGCAGGCGGATTCTTAACCACTGCGCCACCAGGGAAGCCCGAGGAAGTTAATTTAATAGCACTTGGGACAGACCCATATAAGTGTTGTGAAGTGACAAGTGTGGCTAAAGAAAAGTAAGGCTGGGGAAACCCAACATGGCTGGCCTGTCACTGATACTGTCTTCTTACCGGAGGCAATTGCCTGTGCCCCAGTTTTCCCTGGAAATGCATGATAATACATACACGTATACCCTTTCTTCCAGTTAGCTCAAGGTGCTTGAGCATTCCTTACTACCCCACATATTCCCTGACTGGCTACAGGCAGCTAGTGCTATGCTTGTTTCAAAGATGGTGAAACTGAGACTCAGGAAAGTTGAAGAGACTTCATATAGTGAGTCAGCAATGAAAACAGGTGGAAAAACACGTCCTCTGACTCCTGACGCTCTATTCCTTCTGTTCAGGATTGCGTTGCCTTTTGATAGTTCATGCAGTTTTTGTGATTGATGAAATAAAGTGCTTCCATTAAGGAGACAAAATGTAATCCAGTGTCTGCTAATGGTGGTTAGTGATGAGGACAGGAGAACACTCTGCCTCCTGATGTGGGCTGTCCTGATGCTTTTTACAAGTGACTGCAATGTGAGTCGCCTCCTTATTCTGAGATTTCAATGTTAGCATAAAACGCTTCACTTTGTTTTATATTATTTATAAAGGACTGAAGGATCTATTATCTCACTTTCATACTTATTAGGTAGGTAGAGCAGATGGTATCATGCATATTATATCCCAGACAGATTATAACGATGGCCGCCACTTACTGAGCACCTTGCTGGAGCCAGACCCCCTTATGCATTTATCTCACTTAATCATCATCGCAACCCTCTGAAGTTCGTGGAATTAGTTCCACTTTTATAGATAGGAACCTGGGGCTCAGAGAAGCTAAGGGATGTGTTCATGGTCACACAGAGTTGAAGTCAGTCTGATTCCTAAGACCCTGATGCTCCCATTGCACTCCATTTCCTTTCAAATGATTGACTTGCCCTATGTCAGTATTAGAAATGGTCTCCTGAACCTAGCACAGTACTCCTATTGATTTATTGTTCTCTCCAATAAAGGGTGAGAACTCATAGCTAACCAGTTGCTTCATTTAACAATTAACTGATTAGAATTGCTAGACCAGTTAAAAGAACAAATTTCAATAATAAGAATATAGCAGTTATCACATACCTAGTGCTTACAATTTACCAGGCTATGATCTAAAATTTGAATGCACATTAAATCATTTAAGCATCACAACAATGTACAAAATAGTTATCATTATGTGATGTAGTTACTATTATCATCCCTGGATGAGAAAACAGGCACAAGAGCTTAAGCAGTTTGTCCAAAGACAACCTAGAAAATTGTGGAGACAGGATCTGAACCCAGTCTGGCTCCAGAACTCTAAACTACTCAGCAGTACTGCCTCTCAATAGAAAATTCAGTTCGTCAAGTATTGGTTTCGTTCCTGTATGCTAGGCTGGTAGAAAATATAGTTCCTACACTTAACAGCTTATGTATTCAACAGAAAACAAGATATAGATACTCGCAGTTAATGCTCTGACGCCTAGCATATGGAGTGTAAGTGTTGTATAAAGACGTAAGTATGGATCGAGATGAATAATAGAATGTAAGTGGTCTGGGACAGTTCATTTGCCTTTCTAAGTAATGCACTTTCCTATGGACGAGTGACTTGGCCTCTGGGGAGAAGCTGGTTCCATGTGTTCTAAAATAAGCAGGTTACTTGGCTAATGTTCAAACTTTAAATAGGTATGTGGGTTGTAGCTATTCGACCTGAACCAACTTTAAATTCCCTTGTGTTCTTGCATGATTTCAGTGGAGCTGCAATGAAAAAATTCACTTTTCTCTAAATGTTGTGAAGTTCGAATTTGTTAATACTTGGCAAAATACTGTGAGGCTGACAGGAAGGGAATTCGTAAGTATTGTATCATAGCTTTGTCAGGGTGCTCTCTCTCTCTAGCAGGAAGTGTTATGACTTGCTCTCTAAAGTTGCAATTGTGAGAAGAATGTTGGGTTTCCAGATTGGCGTTCTGGGCGTGGGAGGTTCCTTCTGTTTAGTGCTGCGAGAAAGAAACAACAGGTTTGCTCTCATCCCGGAAGGGTAACAATTTTAATATTATTTCGTTAGGCTCTAACTTTTATATTATGGAATATTTAAGCAGAAATTTACTTTAAACATCTCGAAATCCTTATTATGTGTTTGGGTAGTTACACATTTGGAGACGCTTTCTAAATCTTATGTATTCAAGTAGAAGCAAATTTGTTTTAAGAGAAAAATTTGAAGTTTAGAATCTGACTTGTTCTCTCTCTATATATTGTCTTTTCTTTATTTGGGGAATATTTTAGGGACTTTGTACTTTTTAAAAATTGGTTTTGTAATCCTAATTATATAGCTGTATCTATCAAGTCAGATGCCAAAGGTTTAAATGACAGAAACTCTTTATATCTCGGGGGTGGGGCGAAGGGGAATGGAATTTCAAATACTTTTGATCACTGTTAAATGGTTTTTCAAAATTCTGTGAAATAGAAGTTGAGGGTAGCTGTCATGACAGAATATGGCAAACAGATTGATATTCTACACTTACAAAATAACTTATGACAAACAGTTGTACCGGTGTTTATTCATACTTGCCAAAATACATGAAAATCATTGGTGATGAGATTTTGGTGGTGTTACTATAATATGGTAGTGATAGTGATTTCTGATGCTCACAAACTCACCAGAGTTTTCTGTCACAATAGTGATCATATGTTTTATTTCTCCTATTTCAATATAGCTGGTTGTATAAATCTCGACTCCGAATCAAGGGTAACCTCTCAAATTAGTTGTACTTAACTACACCCGTATGAGGTAAAAAGTGAAGTATGAAACAAAAGAGTCTAGTTTTCTCAATTAACAAGTACCATATTTGAGAACATATAAGCAGGGTATGTTACACTGCAGGAGGCCATTTTAGTGACTAATAGATAAACTTCCAGCTTAGCTCAAAGTCTAAGCTGAAATTTTATCTCTAGTGATTTCTGAGTTGTACATCATAATATTTTGTCTTGAGTTAACTGGTCTGATCTTGCCTTGTGAGAGATATATACCTGAAGGTTGCCCTTGGCTTCCATGTTATTTTTCACAGGAAAGGAGAATGGAACTACTCCTCAAGTGTGATGGTTAATTAATTTCATTAGCAGCAGATATGTTTTTTTCATAAATTATTCAGATATTTTTGGAAAATGTCAGAGTTTACTTAGGAAATAAAGGGATTGGACCTTTTAAAAGAAGAATGTGCTATTTCAATCCAAGGAGTTAATACTTCTTAGCTTTGTAAAGATGGGGAAGTAGAGGTATAACTTTGTTGTGTCTTTGGATTTGATATAGTATTCTTCATAATAGGAAAGGGGGCTTTTAGAATACGGTTAAGATGTATATTAAATATCTACAAAACTCTTGTCTAGCAAGAATTTAAAGAATGTCTTCAATCTGACTTAATTGATGTGAATGTTTCTATGGGAAAAATTAACTTATTTTAAAATAGCCATTGCTTAAAGATCTTATCTTTATTAAGACAAAAAGAGGAAAGTAAACTTTTACTTAAAATGGAAGTAGTTGATATTCCTCCAGGAAATGACACAGGATTGGGCACCCTTTGGGGTTTAAGTGACTCACAGATATTGGTACTTGAAAAAAAGATCAATTAGAATCTAGCTTATGCTAGATCCTAGAACAGAATAGAGGTGTTTCCAGGAAATGAACTCATTTAATAGCTAAGTAGGGTGAAATCACTCATGGGATGTCTGGGGTTTGCTTTACAGTAATTCAGGAGGTTGGGGGGAGAGAGGGGGTGGGGGAGGGGGAGATAGGGAAAGGGGGTCGAGAAGGGAGGGAGGGAGGAAGCAGGGGAAAAGAAGAGGACAGGAAGAGAGAATCAGTGTGGAAATCCTGATAAATCTGATAAATGTAGAATCTGGATGATGGGATTATGGGTGTTTGCTGTACATTTTCTCTTTTGTATCCATTGAAAATTTTCATAATAAAATTTTTAAGTACAGCTTTAGTTTGCAGCAATTTACATTTATTTCTAAATGATACATTTATCTATAAATTGCAGGTTTGTCAAAACATGATGTGTGCGTGATGTATATTATTGTAAAGGTGAAATGTGCTACTTGATTGCCAAAATTGTCGCCAAGTAAAAACTTTCTGAAAGAAAAAAAAAACCTTTGTTTGACTTTCAGCTAAATTCAAAGAACAGGTTGCAAATATCTTGAAGAGTTTTGTAGTATCTTGAAGTATTAAAGACCAGTAGATAGTTAAAGCATGCTAACAGGCCAAGTGCCTGTGAAGAATGTGGGAACATTATTATGTCTTGACTATTTTGTTCCCAGCTTTCTCTATAGAGTATGCATGTTGAAAACCACGCGTGACAACTACTTAGCCTGCAGTATGTTTAAGTCTGTTCACTTTCCCTACTTTCGAACATCAGTTCATTCAACAAACATTTAGTAGGGGCTTATTGTGAGCCAAGATACAAAGTCAAATGAGGTACCAGCCCTGCTTTCAGGGAGCTCACAGCCTAGCGGAGGAGATAGAGAAGTAGATGGTGGGACACGCTGGGGGGTGGGGAGCTCCCGGAATTGGGGAAGGGGTGTCACTGGTTAGCAACCAGAACCCTATGCTGCATCTCCTTTAAAACAACACAGACAGAACATTTGAGGTGGCTTAATTGGTTGTAGGTATTAGGGAAGTAGGAAGAGGGCTAGTTTAACTCTGTGCGCATTACTTGGCAAATAACAGCCGCCTCTGCTCCCTTGCCCTTCTTAATAAACCTTCACCCTCTCTCATGCATCCATGGGCATTGTTGGAGCAGCATACACGCAGGAGATAGCAATCCCTTCTTCACATTAAATATAGTGAGCTAATGTTTCAGTCTCCTTAATGTTTTTGGGTACATCCAAAGCAAAATTGCACTTATAGGCAGGCAGCTACTTGAGGTTGGATAAAAGGGAGAGTTAGCCTTCAGTCCCTGATAGAACCTTCCAGAGTTCATTGCTCAATTGATTTGGAATTTGAAACGTATTTTGTCATGTAAATAGTAAGTAAGGTTTTTTAGGTCATTTCACAAATGTCCCTGAAATGGTGTGCTATGTTACCAAAATGATATGTTTTTGTGTTCCTATTATTTTAATCTAAATGAATTGTAGAAGCATAGTTGCTAAATGTATCCAGATGTGTGTTCCATCAGCCAGCAGCTTTATTCTCTAGTCCCGAATCCTGTACAGCCTAACAGCATAGATAACAGTGCCTCATGGGAAAATACTGTCTGTTCTATTGGGGGTTATCTATCAATGTCCTCTGTGTAGTTTTACCAATTTGCGGCTGAAATGTCAAGTAGAATTAGCAGAGGGTCTAGGCCTGAAAAACAACCTCGTTAAGTAAAGTATGTTCTACATGTTGAATGTTGCTTTCATCACAGAAGTCTGCTCTCCACGTTGACTATAACGAACAATTTTTAATAATGCTGAGGTGCTGGAATAATAAACAGTAAAATCCTTCACCACTTCTTCTGTCTGCTTTTACCTTTCCTAAAGTTTCAGGACTAGAAACCTGTGACACAGGTGAGACCAGTTAGAGTTTGACTCACTTGTGACTTTCAGAGCAACAGATCATTAAATTGAGAAAGAGGCATATAACCTCTTAAATTATTACAGTTGCTCCTTTACCAAGATTCCATTAAAGTTTTCTAAAAGTAAGCAAACAAAACTCCAAGCCGCTTGCCCCTGGAGAAAAATCAGCTGTAAGGTAAAAAACTAATCACTAAAAAAACTAGGAGTACCACAGTGATGGCTTATGTATGAAAAAAGAAATCCTAAACTCAAAATCAAATCGTCACATTGATACTTGAGTGTTTGCTTACATTTGTACTAAGTTATTAGCACTGATACAATGGGAATGGTTGTTTACAGTAGTTAGCATGTAAGTGGCTGAAATTAAGGGATATTAAATACAGGGAAGCAGAAACATGTCATATATAGGAATGAATGTGCCACAAGAGAAGGTCAGCATTCATGTCCTTCTTTTTAAAAAGTATGGCCTGTTTTATTGTCAGTACTCACTTAACACCAGTATTTTGAAGAAAGAAATTTTAGAACTCTATAATATATAGTATCTACTGAACCCGTTGCCAATATTCTATATATTTTACACAGTTACAGTTTTGGTGATTTCAGTTCAAGGATTAAGTGAATCCCTCCTTCAAGTAATAAAAACGAATTAGCTGAAAGGAACTGCATTTTCTGGCAACCGTTCATATTTCTCAATATGATGGTCACATTTGTTAGGAGGTTTTTTTTGTTTTTGTTTTGTTTTTTGGCCGTGCCATGCAGCATGCGGGATCTTAGTTCCCTGATTAGGGATCCAACTGGTGCCCCCTGCAGTGGAAGCAAAGAGTCCTAACCACTGGACTGCCAGGGAATTCCTGGTTAGGAGTTTTTAAATTATCTTCCATAGGGTATAATAGGCATGAGCCTTCTTTCCACAAAGCAGTGTGTAGCCTCTTTGTTTTTATTTTTACGGTACGAGTAGTTAATTACCTTCTCTCTCACATACTCTTTTTTTTTTAAAATTTTACATTTGCTGCACAGCTCTGTGTCTTGGGCAAAGTCACTCAACTACCCTAGGCTCTTGTTTCTTCCCTAATATAATTTCAGTAATCATTGAATATTGGGCATGTTGCAGATTATCACCACCCTCAAAACATTGCAGTCAACTGGAATCGTTTTTGAGCCGTACCTCTGTACCCAGCATCCAGCAGTGGATTATCATTGTGGGAGTATCCGAGAGGAAGATGAAGTTTAGACTCTGTTCTTGAGAAACAAACAATCTTGAAATAAGACTTGCAGAGCAAGTAATTCGACAAGTATTTGTGTGCTCTTGGTGAAAGAATGGTTGTCTTTGATTGGGGAAGATTATTGTCTTGGACCAAGTTTGAGGATCAGTGTGGAGGAGGCAGATGAACTGAATCTAGTAGGATGATGGATGTCCCAGCCAGACTGTACTCACATCCACTTATATAACTATAGGAGGAAGTCTATAATTAAACTGCTAAATTTTGTGGCAAGATTCTAGATCCTGTGGGAGTTGAAGAGAAAGGTCAGCAGGGGTGTGGAGTCACTGGGAAATGTGGTTTGGGAGCGGATGAGGCTTCTGCTGAGACTTGAAGGATGAGTAGGATTTGGATAAGAAGATAAGAGGAATAAAGAGGAGGGCATTATAAGTGTGAAAGGTAGATACAGAGAGAGGGAGTTCTTACTAGCAGGGAGGGCAGGAGGTAGTGGTGGCAGGATAAAAGATGCTGATGTAAGAGTTAATAGGACGGGTATCGTTCAGGAGGATGGTTGTGATCAAAAAGCTAATTTTGAGTGTTGTTGTAAGGTTAAACTGGTTAGATGTGACTCATAGGAACACTAGAGGACCAGGAATACCAGGCAAAGTTTAGACCAGCTGTTTAGGCATAAGAAATTATAGCTTCCTGAAATGGGAGTGACATGATCAAAATGGTTGTGGGTACTAGATGTGGACCTTTTTTGATTCAAGATATTTACTGATAATGCATTGTGTCTCTGCATAGAATGCTGTGGTGAATACAGAGATGAGTAAGCTGTGTTTCTACTTTAATAAGTTTATAGTCTGTGGGGAGATAAATTCATTCACTAAGCCGTGGTTGAGGAAGCTATGCAGTACAGCATAATGATTGAGAATACTGACTTTGGTGTCGGGTGGAGTTGGGTTTGAGACCTGGCTCTGCCTCTCTCTAGCCATGTGACTTTGGACAAGTTACTCAACTTCTCTAATCCTGTTTGCTTTTCCGTAAAATGGAAATAACAATATTACGTGGTTCATAGAGTTTTGCTGAGAAATAACTTACATAATATATATAAAGCATTTAACACAGTCCATATAAACAATTAGTCCTCCAAGAATGTTAGCTGCTATAGTATAAACTTACAATGATATGTTATTATATTAATTATTTATATTACCTACTCTGTAGGCACAGTGAGAGGGGCTGGGAATATGAAGATGAATGGGAAACGGTCCCTTCCATCCCATCAGAGAGCTTATGTATAGTAGTATTAAATGCTATCCTTGTGGTGACTATATTTTCCCATTCAAAAATTAGTACATATGGTCTGACAGTAAGATATTTAAAATTGGAGCAGTCTGGAAGGATCCAGCACTGGCTGTAACAGAAGAAAGCATGCAGTTCTGTGAGAGTCCTGGGAACAGAGAATTTTTCTCTCAGGTGGGGACACTGCAAAGAGACTTTCTCAAAGATGCTTTTGAAAAGTACATAGGAGACGGGTGAACAGCATTCCACTAGAGAGAAGCACAGAGGAGAAAGAACAGAGGTGGGAAAATACATGGCCTGTTTGGGGAATAGGGTGTGAAGAGAGTGTGATTCCAGGATGTGCAGTATGTGTAATCGGAAGAAACATTGGAAAGATAGACAGGTATCAATACAGAAGAGTGTAGGGCTTAGGATGTTGTGCTTAAAAGTTGGGACTTGGGCTTCCCTGGTGGCGCAGTGGTTGAGAGTCCGCCTGCCGATGCAGGGGACACGGGTTCGTGCCCTGGTCCGGGAAGATCCCACATGCCACGGAGCGGCTGGGCCCATGAGCCATGGCCGCTGAGCCTGCGCGTCCAGAGCCTGTGCTCTGCAACGGGAGAGGCCACAACAGTGAGAGGCCCACATACCACAAAAAGAAAAAAAAAAGTTAGGACTTGCTTTTGTAGGAAACATACCTTAGATCTGCTCTTCAGGAAGTTAGCAGCGTAGAGATTACATTGGAGGGAGACAGGACCATAGATAGATCAGCTAAAAGGCCTTTGGAAAAGGCCAGACATGAGGTGATAAAGGGGTATGATGGAAGAATCCAGAGAGCTTAGTGATTTACTTCAATCTCCAGTGGTTTCTTGTGGCCAAACTTCTCAAATTTGTAAACCTGGAGACTGAGGAAAGTAGGGAAGTTGAAAAGGAGACCTGATTTGACAGGAGAGATATTTGAAAAGGGGAGAAATAATGTGGCAGTAAGTTCAAATGTAGACACTTAGACTCTCCTGACTGGAATTTTCCTCACTGACCTTGCTTCTCCCTTGACCAGAGGGTCAAGTCCAGATTTTAAGTGTGGCCTTTCTAAATTAGACCCTGACCTTCTGCTCCAATTGTGTCTCTCTCAAACCCTAGGCACAGTGCTCCAACCACACTATCTTTCTACAGCTCTAGAATATCATCTTCTCTCTGCCTGGAATGCCTTTACCAGTGATATCTGTCTGAGGAAGCCCTACTTATGTTTTAAGATAAAGTTCAAAAGTCACCTTCTCTGGAAAACTTTTCCTGAAGCCCACCACTGTCACCCCACCACTCAGTGAATAGGATGATGGCATTAATATTATGTCTTTGTTTTTCCATCTTTCTCCCCGCTGGACAGTAAGGTCTTTGAGAGGAGACTTTGGGTCCTAAATCTCTATATCTGCAGCACCCAACACAGTGCCTGGTACATATTAAGCCTTCAATTAAGGCTTGAATATAAATGAATAAGTGGGTGAATATGATAGACATTCAAGCTGAAATCTTCTCAAGTCATTTGGAAACGTGGCACTAGAGCTTGAGTAATCATAGTGAGAGTGGGTGAGCTTTAGCTGAGAGTGTTGCACGCCCATCTGACCTGGAGACTAGTGCTGTTGACTTACCTACTAGTGAGGAGGCAGGGTGGCGGTTTCTGTTGGTACAGGTAGGTATGTGAAGTGTGGCTGCTCCAAAGTGCTGCCTGTTTTGGACAGAGGAAGGTGACAAATACACAACTACAAATAATGTATTCTTCCATGTTTTGTCCACCCTCTCTTCTTCATGATTCGAGCTTACCAGCTTAAGTGTGTGTGGCCAAATCTCTGATTTTAAGTCATCAGCCTCACTTTACCAATTCTGTTTACCTGGCATACAAGTGGCTGGATAATGTCTATGGTGAATATGCCCTGCTTTTATCTTTTAGTTCCTCTCAACTTCAAGAAAAAAATATAAAATTCGTAATCAACTCTTGATTATCTATGGTTAAGTTTCCCATTGTGTGCCCTGCTTCCTGACCCGAGTGGTTCTGAATGACACAGATTAGTAAGTAGATTATTTAGTCAGCAGCATTCCTAACGTGAATCACCTTAGGGGATGAAAACAGGCACCACCACCCCTTTCCTCATCTCCATCAAATACCTTTTAGAATTTGAGTAATAGTTTCAGGTAGGTAGTTGTAGGTACACCTTTCTCAGCAAAGATTTGTGTTGAGGGTTTAAGTATAGTTAAAGGAGCCAGTGGAGTGGTTTCATAATTGCTGTATTGTTAGTCAAACTCTGTAATTAGGGATGACTTCATAGGCATAAGATTCCTCTATGGGTGACGCCCTGAATTCAGACCCAGTTGTACACCATATCCTTTTATGACAAAACAAACAAACAAGGTTTTGTTTGCTTTCCTTTCATTCCCTTATTTGAAAATCTGTTTTCCTGTGTCTCAGATGTTTAGGGAGAGGGTTTGCTTTTCTCCTGATGCTTTCCCTTTATAGCGAAGGCAGGCATCGGAGCTAGGGAGGAAACAGAATTGGGGACAGATCAAAGTGCTCTGCAGATGAGAGAATTCAGAAAAATGCAGAGACCCTGGAAGCTTTTACTTTTGATGGTATTTCATTTGGCTAAATTTAAATGGAGGGAAAATATATTTCTTTTCTTTCTTTCTTTCTTTCTTTCTTTCTTTCTTTCTTTCTTTCTTTCTTTCTTTCTTTCTTTCTTTAATATCGGCGCCTGCTCTCTCCATGTAAATAAAGTTCACTTTTGTGGGAAGACAGACTGGGGAAAAGGACACATTTCAACATATTTCAAAAGTCAGACTTTCTTTTTACTTACCAATCACATACTGTGAAATTGAGGTTAAACTTTTATTCAGCAATAATATTTACTTTTTACCTCTTCACCTTTTATTTTGCATTGCTTATGAAAAAAATGTGCAATGTAGGAGGAATGTGACAATATTGACAAGCTGTTAGCTATTTTTTTAAGTGGTCCTGATATAAAGTAAAAATTGTATTTAAAAAAAAAATCTCCTGGCCGTTCTTCAAGTTGTGTTTAGAAACTGGTCTTATGCAGGAGCCAAACTGAGTCATGGGTAAAAAATGGCTGACAGATTTTTGTTAGTCCCATCCTTCTTAAATTACTTCGACTTAAAGGCTTATAATTTTTATATATGAAGGAGATCTATTATACTCTGTAGTCAATAATTATAGGGCAAATGACATAACTTTTCGTACATTCCATTTAAAAGGTTCTTAGTAGAACTCATGCCTTATATTTATATAGTCTCTTACAATTACTTAGGCATTGATTTGTTCACCGTTTTCTTTCATTAAGGATTTGAAGTTGCTGTATAATACTTTATAGTTTACAGTGTGCTTTCACATGCCATCTTTAATCTTCACAAGGACCCTGGGGAAGTAGTTATTATCGCTGTTTTCAAAAGAGGAAACTGAGCCTTAGCAGGATTAAATAAACTCGCTCATAGACACACTGCTAGGAAGTAGCAGAGCCGGGGCATTAATTGATGTCTTCTGATTCCACATCTCACAATCTTCCTATCATAACATACTGCATTCTTGGGTGGGGAACAACAGTTTGCCGCAAGTGTTCAGGATTGAATCAACGTGTCTATAGGGCAATAATGATATCGTCATCTATTTTGCTTCCTAAACCCCAGTCTGGGATGTTTTACTTGCTTTGAGAGAAAAAATTCAATGAATGCCCGATGAAGAGGGATAGAGCTTTCAGTAAATTCGCAAGGTTTTCTAAAAATCTGATGTTCCTGTCTTCCCTAAATTATTTAAATGTGATATTTTCTCCCAAGATAGTATTTCATTGCTTGATTTCCTTAAAGATTCCATCAAGTACCTTTGAGTAGTCTTAAGGACAAACCTTTTTTATTCATAGTGGGAAAAAAAAGTCTGCATCAAGTAGCTAATTTAAATATTCTGATTTTTGTCAACTGAAGTGTATATTGTAAGCCTTTTAAACTTTATGTTGGATTTCTTAGTTTTAGCTCAGGTGCCTCAGGGTAGCATTTATTTATTTACTTTCAAATAATTGTAAATAAATGAAATTGAATTTATTCAAGTGAGAGACTCCTAAATTAAGCTATTTTGTTATCCTGGATCAAACAAATGTTGTTTTGGGAATATATGTGTATTGCAGTTCTTTTTACTCTTACTCAGTTGTGCCTCTTCATGTCTTCTGTAGATGAAAAATCTGAGTTATAGGTGTAAAAGGGGACACTTTAAGCTTTCATTATGATAATTAGACAGGAATAAGAAATTAGAAAACTTTAAAATATATTTTGGGGACTTCCCTAGTGGTCCAGTGGTTAAGACTCCACGCTCCCAATGCAGGGGGCCCAGGTTTGATCCCTGGTCGGGGAACTAGAGCCCGTGTGCCACAACTAAGACCCAGTGCAGCCATATAAATAAAGAAAGAAAGAACAGAAAGTATATTTTGGGTTTTTTAAATGCTGCATTGTGTTAATATTTTTTTAAGTAAACAAGTGCCTCGAAATCATTTCTATGAGATCTATGTATTTCCTAATTTTGCACGAAGAACAAAAGTACTACTTTCTTGGCCTGCCTGAGATGGAATTAATAATCCTTAAGGTCTCCAGAGTCTTTCTCCTTCTCTACCTTTTATTACAACCACTAATTCACTTTGTGTCAAATTATAATTATCTACATTTTTTTGTCTTCCCCAGATTGTAGATTCCTTGAGGGCAGGAACTAGGCATATAACAGACGCCTTGGTAAATTGTGTGAGGGTAGAGGTGTGTGTTGGGGGAGGTGTATAAAAAGAGGGAAGAGATTTCTACCCTGTTCAGACCCGCTGCTTGCAAAGGGGAGAAGTGGGAGGGAAGGATTGAGTCAGAACCCACTGTTCAGCAGGGATAAAGGGTGCGGTGGGGCGGGGGGTATGTCCAGAACCATCTTTGTCTAATTTTCTCTTTTATAGAAGTGATATAGTAGTATGAGAATAAAATCGTCTTTAAAAAAAAAAAAAGACTAACTACTTTAGATTATTATTGACTCACGAATTGCCCAAACTAGAAAGGACCTTTAGAAGTAGAGGAGAGGGGCGTCCCTGGTGGTGCAGTGGTTAAGAATCTGCCTGCTAATGCAGGAGACACGGGTTCGAGACCTGGTCTGGGAAGATCCCATATGCCGCGGAGCAACTAAAGCCGTGCGCCACAACTATTGAGCCTGCACTGTAGAGCCTTTGAGCCACAGCTACTGAAGCCCGTGAGCCTAGAGCCCGTGCTCTGCAACAAGAGAAGCCACTGCAATAAGAGAAGTTACCGCAATGAGAAGCCCGTGCACTACAACAAAGAGTGGCCCCCGATCTCCGCAATGAGAGGAGGTCCGCACACAGCAACGAAGACCCAACGCAGCCAAAAATAAATAAATAAATAAATTTATTTTTTAAAAAAAAGAAGTAAAGGAGAGGCCACATGTTTTGGATTTTCTGAGACAGTCTCACTTTCAATCGTTCTGTGCCATTGTTCTGAGATGGGCAATAATTTTATATTGAAAACATCATTACTTAAAATATACATGAAGAAAATTGGAGTAAATCCTATATAGTATTTTTGTAATGAGAGGTGTTGAACACCATGTGAATAAAATATAGAATTTTTTTTTTGGGCCACGCCACGGGGCATGTGGGATCTTAGTTCCCCAACCAGGGATCAAACCTGCAGCCCCTGCCGTGGAAGCGCAGAGTCTTAACCACTGGACCTCCAGGCAAGTCCCTACAATACTTTTTAAAAGTACTGTTATCACTTTGCAGCTTAACTTATGCAAAATCACTTTTTACTCTTAATCTTTAAAATGTCTGCCTTCGTGTCCAACTGAAGGTCTTCACCTTATAGATCCCGAGACTGCTCTGAAAGGTGTATTTACCCAACTTTCTACTGAGAAGTTGTCCCTCTTTAGTGACATTTTAACACCATAGGTAAGAAAAGTTTATGAACCGGCAAGTTCTGTTTTATGTTTTTAAAAAGTCTGTTTTTATTTAATTTTTTAAAAATATGAGTCATTATAAATGCGTTACATTATGGTGGAAACTTAGCTAAAACTTCCCAGGGATTTGAGAAACCTGAGTTTGAATTCCAGGTCCATGGTCTCTCTGAGCCTAGGTTATCTCTAATAAGAAAAAAGGGAGTAGGAATATTTACCTCAAAAGGCTGTTACGAGCATTCAGGGAATTAGTAGGAATATGAATTTGTCTAATGTAGGCCTTGACGCAAGTTGTTGAATGGATGAATTTATGAAAATACGATTTTATTGAGTGCCTTACTACCTGCCTGGGACTGTGATAAGTTCTAGAAGTGACAGCTATGGGTGTGCAAAAGACAGATGTGGCCCAGCTCTCTCTTGAGCGTCTCTGTACTAAGTATTAGTCATCATGGCAAAAAAGATGAGTTGGCGAGTAATTTTTTAACTCTTAATAAAGATGTCTAAAAGGGGGAATTCCTTGGTGGTCCAGTGGTTAGGGCTCCATGCTTCCACTGCAGGGGGCATGGGTTCAATTCTTGGTCTGGAAACTAAGATCCCACATGCCGCGGTGCGGCCATAAATAAATAAATAAATCCCACAAATACATATGAAAGGCTATTCAAAAATTATTTTTGAAATGTCTAAAAGGGGTAAATATAAGATCTCAAATTGGCATTTCACAGTTTGTGAAATTTTACACATAGACTACTTTTTTGAAAAGGCAACACATTTAGAACAGTGAAGCTATTCTGTATGATACTATAATGGTGTCAAAATGCGTAATATGTATTACAATGCCAAGAGTGAGCCTAATGTAAACTATGGACTTTAGGTGACAATGCTGTATCAAAGAAGGTTCATCAATTGTAACAAATGTACCCCTCTGATGGAAGATGTTCATAATGAGGGAGGTTGTGCGAGTGTGAGGGCAGAGGTATATGGGAACTGAATTCTCTGTGCTTTTTGCTCAATTTTGCCATGAACTGTTCTAAAGAGTAAAGTTCTTTAAAAAGATTAAAAAGACAGAAAACAGCAAAGCCAAAACAAAAAAGGACAACACATAATCATTTTCATTTCCTTCTGTCTAAAAATTGTTAATAGGTTGGTATGTGGGAATTTTCCATTGTGGTACAGACCTCCTTTCTCTGTTGCAGGGCTCAGTCAAGTTTTTCTGTAAAGGTCCACATCATGTATATTGTACGCCAAGAGGCAAAATAAGAATATTATATTATTAATATCAAGGGTTTAAATATTATTTCCACAGGTTTTTACTGACAAAAGTCAAAATATAATAAATATTTGAGTACCTTTTTTGGTAATACAACTCAACTGATGAGAAGAATGGAATTTTTTTCGCCCCCTGGGGTAACATTTCACTTAACTGAGGTTCAAACATTTGACAGCAAATGTTTATCTGTAAAAACCATACTTAGCTTGGGGACCATACAGAAATAAGCAGTGGGCCAGATTTGGCCCACAGGCCATAGTTTGCCAAGCCCTGACTATTGGTTAAATAGGTAAAATAGGGCCAAATCAGAAAGAGTATAAACAAATAATATTAATAAGTTGTGTACACAAAGATGTGTTAATTAGCCTGCTCTTGTGTGTGTTTCTGTATCAAAGCCAAAAATAATTTGTTTTAGTTGACTTCTCCTTTTTTTTTTTTGCGGTACGCAGTCCTCTCACTGTTGTGGCCTCTCCCGTTGCGGAGCACAGGCTCCGGACACGCAGGTTCAGCGGCCATAGCCCACGGGCCCAGCCGCTCTGCGGCATGCGGGATCCTCCCAGACCGGGGCACGAACACGTGTCCCCTGCATCGGCAGGCGGACTCTCAAACACTGCGCCACCAGGGAAGCCCAGTTGACTCCTCCTTTAATGGGAATGATTGATAGCTGTTTTTATACTACCTGAAAATCAGTTTTTTCACAGTGAAAGATTTTTAACTGGCTTAATGGAAAAAAAATGGTGATATATGGAAATGGTGATATATAAATGGAAAAAAAGGTGATAACTATGTGAGGTGATAGATGTGTTAACTTTTATTGTGGTAATCATTTTGCAATATATATGTATATCAAATCATTATGATATACACCTTAAACTCACACAGTATCATATGTCACATATCTCAATAAAGATGGGAAAAATGGAAATAGCCAGTAAGATAGATAGATACGTAAATGCTGAATGAAAACGTTATTTTTTTTAACACTTATTCATTAATTTATTTATTTATTGGCCACGCCACATGGCATTCGGGATATTAGTTCCCCAGTCAGGGATCGAACCCGTGCCCCCTGAAGTGGAAGCTTGGAGTCCTAACTACTGGACCGCCAGGGAAGGCCCCAAAAAGTTATATTTTACACGAATCTTTGGTCACATAATTTTGACTTAGTTTTGGCACATGTAACCAAGAATTTCTGTCATTACTTGGTACCTTCCCCTTCCTTACATTCTTTGAACGTAATGTAAGATTTTGTCCTTGAAAGGAAGATTCGCAAGTATTTTTTTCTGAATAACTTTTGGTAAATGATAACTTCTCATTTGTTTGTTTTCTTTATTATGGCTGTAGCTAGAAATATGAGGACCTATTCAGACGGTTTTAGTAGTTTTCATTTCTAGAAAGTCTAAATTATCCCTAAAATGAGAGTTTGCAGGAGCGCTTATAATCATCACAAAATTTTTTTAAGTCTTAAAAAAAATTTTTCTTCCAGTTTCATTGAGATATAATTGACATACAGCACTGTATAAGTTTAAGGTGAACAGCAAAATGATTTGATTTCTATACATCATGAAATAATTATCATAATAAATTTAGTAAGCATGCATTATCTCATATAGATACAAAATAAAAGAAATAGAAAAAAATTGTTTTCCTTGTGATGAGAACTCAGGATTTCCTCTCTTAACAACTTTCATATATAACACACAGCAGTTTTAATTATATTTATCGTGTTGTACATTACATCCCTAGTGCTTATTTATCTTATCGCTGGAAGTTTGTACCTTTTGATCACCTTCATCCAATTCCCCCTCCCCTTACCTCTGCCTCTGGTAACCGCAAATCTGATCTCTTTTTCTGTGAGTTTGTTTTTGAAGTATAATTGACCCACAACACTGTTAGTTCCTGTTACTCAACATAGTGATTCGATATTTCTGTACATTTCAAACTGATCACCATGATAAGTCTAGTTGTCATGTGTCACCACACAAAGATATTACATAGTTATTAACTATGTTCCCCACACTGTACATTTCATACCTGTGACTTATTTATTTTCCAATTTATAATTGGAAGTTTGTACCTCTTAAGCTCCCTCACATTTCTTTCCTCCCCCTCCACCCTCCCCTCTGGCAACTACCTGTTTGTTCTCTGTATCTATGACTCTGTTTCTGTTTAAAGTCTTAAACCCTTCTGGTTTCTCTTTAGATCTTTAAATGGATGAGATGGCTACCACTCAGATTTCCAAAGATGAGCTTGATGAACTCAAAGAGGCCTTTGCAAAAGTCGGTAAGTGTTTTTTGTAGAGTAACTATAGTAAAGCAAACTTTATTTGGTACTAATCAAAGTTATTTCTCTGAAAAATTATATGAATGGTTAATCATGAAACTTAGGGCAAGATGGTTAGAACCAATGGAATAAAGTTTTAGAAGCTACACTTTAAACTGTGTTATTGCTAATTATATCTAGTGTCTAATATGGTCAAAGGTTTTTAGTCCAGGATCCCAGTCTTTAACTGGGGGCTGCTGTGGCTCCTGAAATTTTTAGACAAATTTTGTGTTGTTATCGTATTTTGTTTATCATATTTTTCTGAGGAGAGGATTTGGAACTTTCACCATATTCTTAAAGGGCCAGGTGACCCCTGAAGATGTTAAGAACCATTAGATGATGTTTTACCTTTCCCTAATCAGCGTGGCTTTCCTGCCTTTTTCATGGATCTTATGTGCCTTTGGAGAATGCACACTGTTCGACCTTCTTAAATTGAATTAGCATCAGTATAAGATGGGAAGGATTAGCCTGCCACTTGGTTTATCCTTAAACATCATATAACATGTCTTCGAATTCAGCAGCTGAATTGGAAGCAATTTATAGTATTTACATTCCAAATTTCAGTGCTCAGGTCAAGTCAGTGAAGATAATGAGAAAACAGGGTAAGACCTGATTATTGATGTGTGTGCTCACATGAGTCAACATGTGCTTTGCGAGGAAGACTAATACTATTTGGTATCTCCTTGATTAAAGGGTATGAAGTTAAATCAAAATGATTTGTTATTTAAATCAGAATCTACTCTTTGACCTGTGTTGGGAACCCCATCAGTGAAAAGTGAGGAAATACACATCCTTATTCCCATATATTTATGAGCAACATTTTCTATGAAGTCATTTAGTAATAACAACATGCCTTGGGAAAAATAATGACTCCCCCAGCCAGCGTGACTATTCATAATCCCATCAGAATTCTAACTAGGAAAAAATAAGTCCTGGATCTAACACTTTTGTGTGTGTGTGTGTCTGTGTGTGTGTGTACGAAAAAAAGGCAGTCAATTAACTTGCCATAGATACCACTTACTGGAAGAAGTGTACTACTCAGTTTAATATAGATTGATTATGAAAAACAGCAGGTGAATTCTTGGCTGCAAGACTTTTTAAATCACATTATTCTGTAGAAATTGTTCTTATCATAATTGTTTCCTTCAAACCTTCTGTTTTATTTATATTCATCTTTCAGTGTTTGGGACAACCTGATTTGTTTTTTTTACGAATAGGATTTGGGGGTGGGGACCTTATTGCTATTGCTTAATCTTCAAGGCCTCACCTCCTCAAATCACTGTTTATTGTTGAATACAAGCCTTGTTCTCATGTGCAGCATCTTGGAAATATTTGTGTGCAATATTTTTTAAAAATTAAAGCTAATTTGAATATGGTTTACCTGATGGCACTGGGATACTTTTATCAGTAAAAGAGCTTAATTGCTCTTTTAAAGCTTAATGATATAAAGAGGGTTGACCAGTTATCTCCAAGGAGGAAACAGGGCTAAATTGGTCTGAGAGATCAATTAGAGCTTGGACTGCAAGAAAGGGTCATTGTGGAACTACTGTCTTACTTTAAATCATACATCTTGGAGGATTTAGGGTAGGCAAACACCTTCCCAAAGGCGGGAGATTGAGCCGTGTGTCTTATTGAAGCCCTACCAGGCATGTATTTCTATGATATGTAGACCCATATTACTCTATATGCTGTAAATAGGAATTCTGGAGTCCAAAATTTCTGCCTGTTCCACATATTATTATTTTCTATTCCCCCTCAGTATCTGGCTCACTGTTGCACATGCTAGGTTTTCAATACATAAATAGTTAATTGATTGAATTCCAAGGAATTATAGGTAGTCTTTTCATGTACTGGGACTTTGTCATTATCACAAGCGGTCTTTGTTATGAAGATTTTCATCATGGCGGAATTTATTCTGAAGGCTTTGGCCATTACAATGTAACACATAAAATTTATATTTTTCAGCATATTTTTTAATATGCTTGTGTATAGTCTGTCTTTTAGAAAAGTGTTTAAAGACCCAGCTGAATCTTTTGATTTTCCCTTAAAATATTTGTAGTTTTTAGTTATTCTTATTTGCAGAGCCCTTAGGCAACTGTCAAAGGTGTTATGGAAATCCTTTTTTTTTTTCATTCAGGGAAACTTGATTTTAAAAACAAGCTCTATAACCTATTTTCCTGACAATTCTTTCTTATGGGGAGGGGAGGGGAGGGAAGACTACTTTGTCTCAGTTCAATTGTGACACAATATGGAAATCATTATATGATTTTTCCCGTCTATTAAAAATAATAGCCTTGATTATCTCTTTAGAAATTCAGCAAAATAATAGTGTGTGGAGAAAATCTCTGTAATTACCACTAATCATGGGTTTTGTTCAATCAATTAATAGTGCTTTGAAACTCTCTTTACTAGCAATAAAAATCGAGTATTAAGATTTACATTCTCCTTTCACTCACTTTCTGCACCTGCTTAGTGTTAAGTTCCAAGCAGTATATTTTCATTTAATTATTTTCGTTTTCTCAACATTTGTTTCTAGTATTTTCCACTGGGATAGCAGAATCCTTGGCTCTCATTTTTTCCTACTTCATAATGTTTCTGTTTTAATTTAAAATGCTGCAATGCTGTATAAGTTCATTCTAAAGAGGAATAAATAAAACTTTTCAGAACACATAGGAAGTAAATATTTTACCAAGGAGAAAATGTCTTTTACACTCTGGGACTTTAATCTTGTTATAGAAGCTAAAGGTCATTTGAATGATGCCTTGTCATAAAGATAAATTCATGTATTGTAGATCTTCTCAGATTGGCTTTAATCCTGCAAACACTTTTTTCTCTCCTAAGCAATAGCCGCTCAGGTTTTTTTTCCAAACAGGAATTCAACACTTCTGAAATAAAATAATGGGGTTTCATAAATGACTAGGAAGAATGTGGGTTTATTCCTTTGAGGCTGCCCACCAAACTAAGACAACAATTTTTGGTTATGGTGATTGTAGCTGTACCAGATTTTCTCATCTCAGGAAGTTGAGTTATTTCAAATTACTTGATATTCTCTAGTATATAAAAACCACATCAGGATGATGCCGCAAAAAGCATGGTGGTTTCTTTTAATTTACTTTTAGTATTCAATAAGATGACACCAGTGCATATTTGTTTAATTATGGCTTAAAAAATTAAAACTACAGCCCAACCAAAATAAATAAATAAACCAGTGCTCTTTCACTGTGCCATCTGGTTAATTATCGATGGAATATTAGAAATGAAGGTCTCAGGATAGTCTGAAAACCATGTTTTGACTGTGTGGAAGATAGGAACACAGATTGGGGGTGTGCGAGAATGCGCTCGTGTGTGTGTGTATTTTTTAAGTGGGAAAGTGGCAGCAGGTGGAAAATGATAGCCAAACTGCTGGAAATTTTGAGTTGGAAAACAGTTGATAGACAGCATTTTTGATTGCCTGGTCTCAGCCCTCTAACCTTGTCCAGCCTTCAGCTGTAATTGACCTCCACCTTTGGGGATCCACTATTAGGATGAACTCTTGGTAGCGACCTCTATTCTATCCTTAGCTGGGACTCATTAAACTGCCTCTTATATGTATTCGCTGGAATGAGCTACCTCAAAAGGTATAAGCTGTGAAAGGCAAAACCCGTGTTTAAGCATCTGGAGATGTTTAGCAGCTGCCTTTTCTAAAGTTTTAATGCCTAATGAAAGCTCGACTTTATTGCTTAGATCTGAGGGTGGAATATAATCTAAATTCTTCTGCACAAGTCTTTTGGCTGAGTCTTTTAAATTAATATTTTGTGTGCTTTCATAGGCAATCAGGATCGTGTGTGTGTGTGTTTAAATCCATTATTGTTAGATATATAGATTCCTTTTGTCATTTTTTTAGTGCAAAAAATTTGTGGAATATATTGGTTAAACTAAATGGAACTTTTAAACACAGCTTTTCTGAAAGGATGTGCATCTGCACTTGATTGGTTTTCTTCTTTAAGTCCTAATGAGTACTGTCCATAGTGGGTTTGTAAAGAGGTTGCATATGTATTGCAGATGAGGACACACATACGTGACCTGTTTATAAAGAAAGACACTAGATTTAACAGATTCAAGGATGAATAAAGCAACACACAGATACACACAAAACCCAGGGGTCAAGGGAAATCCCGTTCTCTCACTGTCAGATTTATAAGACAAAGTAGCACCCCAAAAGATGCATTTGAAGTGATAGATTGTACCACATACCACCTGGACATGGGCAGTGTAAAACAGAGGTAAAATCAAAACTACTTGAATTCTGGCTCAGCTTTCGCCAGACAAGTACTTAAAATAGCTTAAATAACAGGATGCAAGGGGAGGGAAAACATTTCCTTTTAAGGATATGCATTCTTGGTGTGATTCAAACTTCTGCAGGAACATGGCTGTATAATAAGTTTATTTACTTTAAGGTTACTTGGGGGGAGGGTTTTGGGAGAGTTAACTGGCATCTAAAATAATACTTGGTAAGAGAGCATAATGAGGTTTCTTTCAAAACAATGCAGATGTGAATCTACACGTGTCATCATAGAGACAGACAGACAGACAGAGAGGATCTATTGTTAAAAACATTTGGTTCCTCTCTGATGAATTCAGCAGCCAGTTTGAAAGATACTGAGACACTGGCCTCTCTGGTACAGCACTGGGAGTGTCTTAGTGATTTTTTTTTTCAAGTCTAGCGATCTTTCTTTAAAAATAGAACACTTGATCCATTTCTTGAAGTTCAGCTCTGGACTCCATGCGGGAACTTTGTTCATTGAGTAGGTGGAGTTTCTTCTTTTTCCCTGCAGCCCGTCAGTGTCTGCCCACACTGGCCATATTTTCTGAACCGAATAGTTGAGACCTGTGTTTGCAGAAACATTGAGAACACTGTAGATAATACAGGCTGTATGATAATATCTGCTTTATCGGGTGGTCGAAAATATGATGCTGGAACAGAAGAGTCTTCGAAATGCAGAACCTGTTCCACCCCACACCAATCTGTAGTTAATGAGGAAGGGGCAAATGAGCCAGAAAGGGCCTTCAGAATATTGGCAGCTTTAATGAGTAAATAAAGGACTGCCATCATGACAGGAGGTTGTGATTTCCAGTTGTTAAAACTGCTTTCAGTCTAGAGCTGTGTTTTGGGGTCCATTTGTTATTAAATTCTCATGTTTATGTCAAAACTCAGAATACGAAAAGTTCACCATCAAACATAGTCTCGAGCTCCTGGTTAATAACGTCACTGAAGAGGGAGAAGCTCTCTAAAATGCCTTTGTGCTGTCCCATATTCTAGCCTTCCAGAGCGCAGCACATTAGATCTCTGATATTGTTTAAGGGTGTGTGTGTGTGTGTGTGTGTGTGTGTGTGTGTGTTTTGGCTGGGGATTGGAAATAAAATTAGCATAAAACTCTTTTAAAATAATTGCACCCTGTTTTGTCTTTCAAGTACTTTAGCAGCTGGGAGATTTTCCAAAATTAATTGCAAGCTGCCTTTTTAGGCTCCCTCTGCCTTATTGAAATTAAAATTGTTTTCTTCAAAAGGTATGATTTGGGGACTCTAAGAAAACCTTGCAGTAATTTACTAGTACTAACACTAAAATGCCTTTGATCTCGGGAGGTAGTACAAGCCAGATCTGCTGTTAAAATATGGAGAAACAGAGTAGATAAAACTTTACAAATATGTAAAAGTAGATGACACATGGTCAGTGATTCTTTTCCCATATCAGGAAGGATACAGGAAAGAGATTCAAAGTGACTCCAAATTTTTATAAGTATTTTGAAGCCACAGTTTCAAGAAAGAGCCACAGATTCTGTCTGATTAATTCTGTATCTTTGGTGTCTAGCGCTGTGCCTGCCACAGAGTAGGTACTCAGTTTGCTCTGGAGGTTGACTCCTGCTATACAAATGCACAGGTATTTCTTAATAAAGTCAAAGCAGGTTTCTACATTTAGAATGAGAGAGAGGTCCTGACCTGACAGCCATCACTGGTAGTCTACTTGGAGACTCCTTGGTGGGTGTGTTCAGTTAGAAAACCAAATTACAGATCTGAAGGCTGCTGGGTGGGGACAGAATTAGAACAAAGGGAATGAGATTGAATGTTATTTAAGGGATATTTCTGTCCTCAGGGTTTCCTGATGAATTGCCATTCAGTTTTTCAGTGCTATTTCTGCATTTTTTGGTCATTGTTGTTTGCTTAGTTCTGTTTTTTAAATGCTCATTAGATTAGAGTATTCTTTTCCTGGTTTAATACTTGAGGATCCTAATAAGAACCTACTGTATGGCACAGGGAACTCTTCTCAATACTCTGTAATGAGTACTGGGACCTACATGGGAACAGAATCTATAAAAGGGTGGATATATGTATATGTATAACTGATTCACTTTGCTGTACAGCAGAAACTAACAACATTGTAAAGCAACTGTACTCCAATAAAAATTAACTAAAAAATACTTGAGGATCAATGATTCTACAAAAATTACTTTTCCCTCTGCTTATTCTATGCAAGGTACTGTGCTACATATTGGGGTGGGAGATAAAAAGGTTTAGAAGAATCTTCATCAAGAGATTTACAGTCTCATAAGATTGTCAGGTAATGACAAATTCTTATTCCTCCAACCGCCCTTTAAAACGTTCCTGTCCATTACTAAAAGCATCTGTTATTACTACACTTACTTCAAAATGGTATTTCCACATGTGGCTATTTTATGTTAGTTATATTTTAGGGTGGCTACTTCCTGGCATCTTTTAATCACATCAGTGAGCTTCTAATTAATGCTCAAGAGAGGTTATTTCAGAGAGGGTGCACACAAGTGGTAGTTCCCCCATTGCCTGCACCTCTCTTCTACCTAAAGCGAAGAAACTGCCAGATAGACTAGACTCTCAGGGCCTTTGTCAGTTTCATGTAGCCCTGAATTCATTATAGTTCTCCAGTATTTATTTTTAAACATCTCTACCTTCCACTTCTGTTGTATCCCTAAGAACACAAAAAGAACAACACTCTAGCTCTAAACTGGATTAAATAACATGCTTAAATTTTGCTCAGATATGTCATTTCAGAAGTCAGAGAAAAGTAGAATACATTTAAAAATATCGTTCTATCAGAAATTGCTAGCGGGGAAACAGTTTTTTTTATATTTAATTTTCTTCTTGGTAACTCATTTTTTTTAACATCTTTATTGGAGTATATAATTGCTTTACAAATGGTGCGTTGTTTCTGCTTTATAACAAAGTGAATCAGCTATACATATACATATATCCCCATATCTCCTACTTCTTGCATTTCCCTTCCCCCTCCCGATGCCACCCCTCTAGATGGTCGCAAAGCACTGAGCTGATCTCCCTGTGCTACGCGGCTGCTTCTCGCTAGCTATCTGTTTTACATTTGGTACTATATATAAGTCCGTGCCACTCTCTAACTTCATCCCGGATTACCATTCGCCCTCCCCGTGTCCTCAAGTCCATTCTCTATGTCTGTGTCTTTATTCCTGTCCTGCCCCTAGGTTCTTCAGAACCTTTTTTTTTTTTTTAGATTCCATATATATGTGTTAGCATATAGTACTTGTTTTTCTCTTTCTGACGTACTTCACTCAGTATGACAGTCTCTACGTCCATCCACCTCACTGCAAATAACTCAATTTCGTTTCTTTTTATGGCTGAGTAATATTCCATTGTATATATATGCCACATCTTCTTTATCCATTCACCTGTCGATGGACACTTAGGTTGTTTCCATCTCCTGGCTATTGTAAATAGAGCTGCAATGAACATTTTGGTACATGACTCTTTTTGAATTATGGTTTTCTCAGGGTATATGCCCAGTAGTGGGATTGCTGGGTCATATGGTAGTTCTATTTGTAGTTTTTTAAGGAACCTCCATACTGTTCTCCATAGTGGTTGTACCAATTCACATTCCCACCAGCAGTGCAAGAGTGTTCCCTTTTCTCCACACCCTCTCCAGCATTTATTGTTTCTAGATTTTTTGATGATGGCCATTCTGACTGGTGTGAGATGATATCTCATTGTAGTTTTGATTTGCATTTCTCTAATGATTAATGATGTTGAGCATTCTTTCATGTGTTTGTTGGCAGTCTGTATATCTTCTTTGGAGAAATGTCTATTTAGGTCTTCTGCCCATTTTTGGATTGGGTTGTTTGTTTTTTTGTTACTGAGCTGCATGAGCTGCTTGTAAATTTTGGAGATTAATCCTTTGTCAGTTGCTTCATTTGCAAATATTTTCTCCCATTCTGAGGGTTGTCTTTTGGTCTTGTTTATGGTTTCCTTTGCTGTGCAAAAGCTTAGAAGTTTCATTAGGTCCCGTTGGTTTATTTTTGTTTTTATTTCCATTTCTCTAGGAGGTGGGTCAAAAAGGATCTTGCTGTGATTTACGTCATAGAGTGTTCTGCCTATATTTTCCTCTAAGAGTTTGATAGTGTCTGGCCTTACATTTAGGTCTTTAATCCATTTTGAGTTTATTTTTGTGTGTGGTGTTAGGGAGTGTTCTAATTTCATTCTTTTACAAGTAGCTGTCCAGTTTTCCCAGCACCACTTATTGAAGAGGCTGTCTTTTCTCCATTGTATATTCTTGCCTCCTTTATCAAAGATAAGATGACCATCTGTGCATGGGTTTATCTCTGGGCTTTCTACCCTGTTCCATTGATCTACATTTCTGTTTTTGTGCCAGTACCATACTGTCTTGATTACTGTAGCTTTGTAGTATAGTCTGAAGTCCAGAAGCCTGATTCCTCCAGCTCCGTTTTTCTTTCTCAAGATTGCTTTGTCTATTTGGGCTCTTTTGTGTTTCCATACAAATTGTGTGATTTTTTTCTTCTAGTTCTGTGAAAAATGCCATTGGTAGTTTGATAGGGATTGCATACAATCTGTAGATTGCTTTGGGTAGTATAGTCATTTTCACAATGTTGATTCTTCCAATCCAAGAACATGGTGTATCTCTCCATCTGTTTGTATCATCTTTAATTTCTTTCATCAGTGTCTTATAGTTTTCTGCATACAGGTCTTTTGTCTCCTTAGGTAGGTTTATTCCTAGGTATTTTATTCTTTTTGTTGCAGTGGTAAATGGCAGTGTTTCCTTAATTTCTCTTTCAGATTTTTCATCATTAGGGTATAGGAATGCAAGAGATTTCTCTGCCTTAATTTTGTATCCTGCTACTTTACCAAATTCATTGATTTGCTCTAGTAGTTTTCTGGTAGCATCTTTAGGATTCTCTATGTATACTATCATGTCATCTGCAAACAGTGACAGCTTTACTTCTTCTTTTCTGATTTGGATTCCCTTTATTTCTTATTCTTCTCTGATTGCTGTGGCTAAAACTTCCAAAACTATGTTGAATAATAGTGGTAAGAGTGGGCAACCTTGTCTTGTTCCTGATCTTAGTGGAAATGGTTTCAGTTTTTCACCATTGAGGGTGATGTTGGCTGTGGGTTTGTCATATATGGCCTTTATTATGTTGAGGAAAGTTCCTCTATGCCTACTTTCTGGAGGGTTTTTATCATAAATGGGTGTTGAATTTTGTCAAAAGCTTTTTCTGCATCTATTGAGATGATCATAGCTTTTTATCCTTCAATTTATTAATATGGTGTATCACATTGATCGATTTGTGTATGTTGAAGAATCCTTGCATTCCTGGGATAAACCCCACTTGATCATGGTGTATGATCCTTTTAATGTGCTGCTGGATTCTGTTTGCTAGTATTTTGTTGAGGATTTTTGCATCTGTGTTCAACAGTGATATTGGCCTGTAGTTTTCTTTCTTTGTGACATCTTTGTCTGGTTTTGATATCAGACTGATGGTGGCCTCGTAGAATGAGTTTGGGAGTGTTCCTCCCTCTGCTATATTTTGGGCGAGTTTGAGAAGGATAGGTGTTAGCTCTTCTCTAAATTTTTGATAGAATTCACCTGTGAAGCCGTCTGGTCCTGGGCTTTTGTTTGGAAGATTTTTTTTTTTTTTTTTTTTTTTGCGGTACGCAGGCCTCTCACTGTTGTGGCCTCTCCCGCTGCTGAGCACAGGCTCCGGACGTGCAGACTCAGCGGCCATTGCTCACGGGCCCAGCCGCTCCGCGGCATGTGGGATCCTCCCGGACCGGGGCATGAACCCGTGTCCCCTGCATCTGCAGGCGTACTCTCAATCACTGCACCACCAGGGAAGCCCTTTTGGAAGATTTTTAATCACAGTCTCAATTTCAGTTCTTGTGATTGGTCTGTTCATATTTTCTATTTCTTTCTGATTCAGTCTCAGAAGGTTGTGCTTTTCTAAGAATTTGTCCATTTCTTCCAGGTTGTCCATATTGTTGGCATAGAGTTGCTTTTAGTAATCTCTCATGATCCTTTGTATTTCTGCAGTGTCAGTTGTTACTTCTTTTTCATTTCTAATTCTGTTGATTTGAGTCTTCTCCCTTTTTTTCTTGATGAGTCTGGCTAATGGTTTATCAGTTTTGTTTATCTTCTCAAAGAACTGGCTTTTAGTTTTATTGATCTTTGCTATTGTTTCCTTCATTTCTTTTTCATTTATCTGATCTGATCTTTATGATTTCGTTCCTTCTGCTAAGTTTCGTATTTTTTTGTTCTTCTTTCTCTAATTGCTTTAGTTATAAGGTTAGGTTGTTTATTTGAGATGTTTCTTGTTTCGTAGTAGGATTGTATTGCTATAACCTTCCCTCTTAGAATTGCTTTTGCTGCATCCCATAGGTTTTGGGCCATCGTGTTTTCATTGTCATTTGTTTCTAGGTATTTCTTGATTTCCTCCTTGATTTCTTCAGTGATCTCTTGGTTATTAAGAGGTGTATTGTTTAGCTTCCATGTGTTTGTATTTTTTACAGATTTTTTCCTGCAATTGATATCTAGTCTCATAGCATTGTGGTTGGAAATGATGCTTGATATGATTTCAGTTTTCTTAAATTTACCAAGACTTGATTTGTGACCCAAGGTATGATCTATCCTGGCGAATGTTTCCTGAGCACTTGAGAAGAAAGTGTATTCTGTTGTTTTTGGATGGAATGTCCTATAAATATCAGTTAAGTCCATCTTGTTTAATGTACCATTTAAAGCTTGTGTTTCCTTATTTATTTTCATTTTGGATGATCTGTCCATGGGTGAAAGTGGGGTGTTAAAAGTCCCCCACTATGATTGTGTTACTGTCGATTTCCCCTTTTATGGCTGTTAGTATTTACCTTATGTATTGAGATGCTCCTATGTTGGGTGCATAAATATTTACAATTGTTATATCTTCTTTTTGGATCAATCCCTTGATCATTATGTAGTGTCCTTCTTTGTCTCTTGTAATAGTCTTTATTTTAAAGTCTATTTTGTCTGATATGAAAATTGCTACTCCAGCTTCCTTTTGATTTCCATTTGCATGGAATATCTTTTTCCATCCCCTCACTTTCAGTCTGTATGTGTCCCTAGGTTTGAAGTGGGTCTCTTGTAGACAGCATATATATGGGTCTTGTTTTTGTATCCATTCAGCCAGTCTATGTCTTTTGGTTGGAGCATTTAATCCATTTACATTTAAGGTAATTATCAATACATATGTTCCTATTTACCAGTTTCTTAATTGTTTTGGGTTTGTTACTGTAGGTCTTTTCCTTCTCTTGTATTTCCTGCCTAGAGAAATTCCTTTAGCATTTGTTGTAAAGCTGGTTTGGTGGTGCTGAATTCTCTTAGTTTTTGCTTGTCTGTAAAGGTTTTAATTTCTCCATCAAATCTGAATGAGATCCTTTCTGGGTAGAGTAATCTTGGTTGTAGGTTTTTCCCTTTCATCACTTTAAATATGTCCTGCCACTCCTTTCTGGCTTGCAGAGTTTCTGCTGAAAGATCAGCTGTTAACCTTATGGGGATCCCCTTGTATGTTATTTGTTGTTTTTCCCTTGCTACTTTGAATATTTTTTCTTTGTATTGAATGTTTTGTAGTTTAATTAATATGTGTCTTGGCGTGTTTTTCCTTGGATTTATCCTGTATGGGACTCTCTGCTCTTCCTGGACTTGATTAACTATTTCCTTTCCCATATTAGAGAAGTTTTCAATATAATCTCTTCAAATATTTTCTCAGTCCCTTTCTTTTTCTCTTCTTCTTCTGGGACCCCTATAATTCGAATGTTGGTGCGTTTAATGTCCCAGAGGTCTCTGAGACTGTCCTCAGTTCTTTTCATTTTTTTTTGCTTTATTCTTCTCTGCAGTAGTTATTTCCACTATTTTATCTTCCAGGTCACTTACCCATTCTTCTGCCTCAGTTATTCTGCCATTGATCCCTTCTAGAGTATTTTTAATTTCATTTATTGTGTTGTTCATCATTGCTTGTTTCCTCTTTAGTTCTTCTAGATCCTTGTTAAATGTTTCTTATATTTTGTCTATTCTATTTCCAGGATTTTGGATCATCTTTACTATCATTACTCTGAATTCTTTTTCAGGTAGACTGCCTATTTCCTCTTCATTAGTTTGGTCTGGTGGGTTTTTACCTTGCTCCTTGCTTCTTCATCTGCTGTGTGTTTCTCTGTCTTCTCATTTTGCTTAACTTACTGTTTGGGGTCTCCTTTTCGCAGACTGCAGGTTTGTAGTTCCCATTGTTTTTGGTGTCTGTCCCCAGTGGCTAAGGTTGGTTCAGTGGGTTGTGGTGTAGGCTTCCTTGTGGAGGGGACTAGTGCCTGTGTTTGGTGGATGAGGCTGGATCTTGTGTTTCTGGTGGGCAGGACCGCGTTTGCTGGTGTGTTTTGGGGTGTCTGTGACCTTATTATGATTTTAGGCAGCCTCTCTGCTAATGGGTGAGGTTGTGTTCCTGTCTTGTTAGTTGTTTGGCATAGGGTGTCCAGCACTGTAGCTTACTGGTTGTCGAGTGGAGCTGGGTCTTAGCATTGAGATGGAGATCCCTGGGAGAAGTTTTGCTGATTCGTATTATGTGGAGCCAGGAGGTCTCTGGTGGACCCATGGCCTGAACTTGGCTCTCCCACCTCAGAGGCACAGGCCTGACACCTGGTTGGAGCACCAAGACCCTGTCAGCCACACGGCTCAGAAAAAAAGAAAGAAAGAGAAAAATAAAGTTATTAAAATAAAAAAAATAATTATTAAGAAATTTAAAAGGAATAAAACGAAAGAAAGAAGAGAGCAACCAAACCAAAAAACAAATCCACCAATGATAACAAGTGCTAAAAACTATACTTAAATAAAAAGCAAAACGGACATACAGAACCCTAGGACAAATGGTAAAAGCGAAGCTATACAGACAAAGTCACACAAAGAAGCATACACATACACACTCACAAAAAGAGAAAATATAAATATACACATATATATATATGTAAAGGAAGAGAGCAACCAAATCAATAAAGAAATATATATATTTCATTGTTCCCAAAGTCCACCGCCTCAATTTTGGGATGATTCGTTGTCTATTCAGGTATTCCACAGATGCAGGTACATCAGGTTGATTGTGGAGATTTAATCCACTGCTCCTGAGGCTGCTGGGAGAGATCTCCCTTTTTCTTCTTTGTTCGCTCCTGAGATTCAGCTTTGGATTTGGCCCCGCCTCTGTGTGTAGGTCGCCTGAGGGCATCCGTTCTTCACTCAGACAGGACGGGGTTAAAGGAGCAGCTGATTAGGGGGCTCTGACTCACTCAGGCCTAGGGAAGGGAGGTGTACGGAATGCGGGGAGAGCCTGCGGGGGCAGAGGCCAGCGTGACATTGCAACAGCCTGAAGCATGCGGTTTGTTCTCCCGGGGAAGTTGTCCCTGGATCCCGGGACCCTGGCAGTGGCGGGCTGCACAGGCTCCCCGGAGTGGATGTTGGGACAGTGACCTGTGCTCGCACTCAGGCTTCTTGGTGGCGGCAGCAGCAGCCTTAGCGTCTCATGCCTGCCTCTGGGGTCCAAGCTGATAGCCGTGGCTCGCACCCATCTCTGCAGCTCATTTTGGTGGCGCTATGAATCCCCTCTCCTCGCGCACCCCAACACAGTGGTCTCTTGCCTCTTAGGCAGGTCCAGACTTTTTCCCGGACTCCCTCCCGGCTAGCTATGGCGCACTAGCACCCTTCAGGCTGTGTTCACGCAGCCAACCCCAGTCTGCTCCCTGGGATCTGATCTCCAAAACCCGAACCTCAGCTCCCAGCCCTGCCCACCCCGGCAGGTGAGCAGACAAGCCTCTCGGGCTGGTGAGTGCTGGTGGGCACCAATCTTCTGTGCGGGAATCTCTCCGCTTTGCCCTCCGCCCCCCTGTTGCTGTGCTCTCCTCCGTGGCTCCGAAGCTTCCCCCCTCCGCCACCCGCAGTCTCCGCCCGCGAAGGGCCTTCCTAGTGTGTGGAAACCTTTCCTCCTTCACAGCTCCCTCCCACTGGTACAGGTCCCATCCCTATTCTTTTGTCTCTGTTTTTTCTTTTTTCTTTTTCCCTACCCAGGTACGTGGGGAGTTTCTTGCTTTTGGGAGGTCTGAGGGCTTCTTCCAGCGTTCAGTAGGTGTTCTGTAGGTGTTGTTCCACATGTAGGTGTATTTCTGATGTATTTGTGGGGAGGAAGGTGATCTCCATGGCTTACTCTTCTGCCACCTTGATCTCTTGGAAAGAGTTTTGATAGTTGCAAGGAATAAGCTATCTCCTTCTCTAAACATATCATAAAATGAAGGAATATAGTATTTAGATACTGAGGTATAGTAGTGATCAGAATGTTATTACTCTATATTTGTTTTTCCTGTGTATGATGGTTTTTATCTCCAGTTGGTTTTTTTTTTTTTTTTTTTTTTTTTGGCCATACGCGGGCCTCTCACTGTTGTGGCCTCTCCCATTGCGGAGCACAGGCTCCGGACGCGCAGGCTCAGCGGCCATGGCTCACGGGCCCAGCCGCTCTGCGGCATGTGAAATCTTCCCGGACCAGGGCACGAACCCGTGTCCCCTGCATCGGCAGGCGGACTCTCAACCACTGTGCCACCAGGGAAGCCCTATCTCCAGTTTTTTGAGCTAAAAGGGGACGTTAGAGATCATTTGATCTAAAGTCCTCCTTTTACAGATGAGAAAACTAAGATCTGGAGAGATGACTTGGGCAAATTAGTAGCCAAGATGAAATTAGATCTGGTGTCCTATTACTCTCTCTTGTTGTGTCCCTTCATCTATGCTGTGTTTCTTTCACTTTGTCACACTTAACTCTCTAGTACTGAGCTCTCTTTTAACTTTTTAAAGAAAATGGGAGAAATAGACTGGTACATGCATAGGAGAAGGTGTATTGAAACCCACGAATTTCACTCATCAAAAATTGCTAAAATCCTGCCACAGTGCCACGTGAATTACTTTGTTCTTCTTAGCAGCTGCAGATGTTGTTGCTGGATTGATTTCTGCATATAAACACTTTACTAATCAAGTGTTTGATGTATGGCCTTTTATAAGTTCAAAGCAAAACAACTTGAAGATGTGCCCTAGGGGAATCAAGTGCTTTACCTCAAAGGAAATATTAGTGGTTTTCAGAAGTGTTGGGTAGTTTGGTGATGATGCTTTAAAAGTATAGATATTTTAATTGATAGATTAAAAATATGGTAATCTATGTTTAAGAATATTTGACTCTAAAATCATATACTTCATTAAAAGTAAACATAACAATATCATCAGCTTTCAATGTATTGGTTTCATACAGGGGATTTAATATTTTAATAAGAGCTTTTATGATCAGTTCCCTGACCTCATCTCTCATTTTCTCCTTTGCTCACTCTGCTGAAGTCATACTGGATCTTTGCTGTCCCCAAAACACACCAGACACTCTTCCACATCAGAGACTTGGCATTTGCTATTTCCTCTATCTAAAATTCCCCCCCCCGATAGCCATATGATGTGCTTTCTTTTCTCACATAAGTCTTCGTTCAAATATAACCTCATCAAAGTGGCTGTCCTTGAACCTTCTATCTAAATAGCACCCCCACCACCACCCACATCCCCACCTGTCACTATAACGCAGGGTTCCTCAACTTCAACGTTGACATATTGGGCCACACAGTTCTGTGGAAGGAGGGTCATATGCATTGTGGGATATTTAGCAGCATCCCTGGCATCTATGTACTGGATGCGGGGAGTGTCTTCCCCACCCCCAGCTGTGTGTGCTAATCAAAAATGTCTCCAGACATTTCTGAATATTCCCTGGGGGGCAAAATAGCCTCTAGTCTAACCCCTAACCCCTCTTTATTTTTCTTCATAGCACTTATGTCATATTACATTATGTTTATAATCATACCTTATGTTATATGTTATTTGCTTATTAGTTGTCATTAGAATGTGAACTTTTGTACAGCAAGACTTTCTTTCATTGATTGCAGTATCCCCGATCCCAGGAACAGTATCTGGTACAGTTTTTAAGCAGTAATATATCAAATAGATTAACTTCATAGTACATTTTCTTGAATGGTGTTGTGTTCATCTTGAGTCATTTCTCTATTCAGATTGCTTCCCTTTATTATAATTAAATTTATATATGAAAATCAGTGGAGGACCTAAGGAATAAAAAACATTTTTGAACAATAAGTATTTGAAATTGCTGTTGAAAGTCCAACTGTCTTTACTAAAAAAATATACCCAAGTGATTATAACCCTCAGGACATTAGCCCTCTTTTCCGATAAATTAACTTTTTGTCATTGATCAGTTTTTTTCCCCCATTTTTAACAGTTTCAGAATAAAGCTCATTAGCACTTAGATACAGTGTTAAGTTATGAAAGCACAAAAATTTAAAAGTTATTTATACATTTGTATTACTCATGACTGCATTTATTTTTATGAACTCTATATTTGTTTTGGCTAAACGTTTATTTACATTAACTCTTGAAAAAATTGGCACTGAAGATGGTATTGTAATTTCAGACGTACTATGTAATATAATCAGCATTAATTCATAAACTGTTCTATTAGACTAAGGGGAGAATAAGGGGCATAAAGCTTCTAAATAGCTACAGTAGAAAATGTTTTATACCATGGCAGTGTTTTATTGGTGTATAATATATTAATTGTTTAATTTTTAAAGTCCTGTCAGCTTTATGATTTAATAATAATTTTATTCAGCAGCCATGCTTTCTTAAAATTAGGGATGCTATTTTTAAGTAAAGCTACTTATACACTGTTTAAAACATTAAAAACATGATGTAAACCATGCCCTTTCAGTTAAAATTTGCATTTCCCTTTCAAACAGCCTTAGGTACCAAACAATAAGAAAGAAAAACATTGTATTTAGGCGAGCTTATGAACTGAGCCTAAAATGAAGAAAAATACTCTAATAGGTTAATTTGTTTCCGTTTTTGCTTGGTCTCCCTTTTTACAAAGATCTCAACAGCAATGGATTCATCTGTGACTATGAACTTCATGAGCTTTTCAAGGAAGCTAATATGCCATTACCGGGATATAAAGTGAGAGAAATTATTCAAAAACTCATGCTGGATGGTGACAGGAATAAAGATGGGAAGATAAGTTTTGACGAATTTGTTTATGTAAGTATGTGAAGACCTACCATTATTAGAAGTGATGATTGCTCCTTTGTCTTGTGGGGTCTTTTAGTAGTTAAGTCCTATTAAGTTCCTAAATATATCATAGTAGTACTGTTATAACTAATAAAATTTCTCTCATCCCACCCACTACATTTAGTTCATTCTTTTAGCCATTAGAATATCTTAACAAAAGAATCAAGAAAAGAACACTTACAGAATCAAAGATATAACGCTCTGCTCACTGTGTAAGGTGAACAGTTTCCTTTGGGGGCATCATTAAAGGGCATTTTTCAAGGTGTGAAATGACATCCTCCAAGTGCTTTTTCTATCGGGAACAGTGTACTCCCAAATTTTAACGATACACCCTGACTCACAGTCTTGGATGCTTCCTGAGTTGAACTTTCTGATTAAAAAGATGTTTGCTACTCTTGTGGTAGTAGTAGTTAACTGTACCGTTTTCCCTAGGATGATGATTTTGATAATTAAAAGTTAGAAGCACATCTTTTTGGTCCATTGGAAGAGGCACTTAAAATTCTTGTTTTCTTCTCTAGTATCATCAAATACTCTTCAAGGTTAGGGGCTGATTTCTTAATTCCTCTACCCCCAAGCACCTAGTGTTCCATACTCAGTGCGTAGAGAGTGTATGTGTGGTACTCACTATTGAAGCCTAATGCTTTTAGCTGCTAACTAGCAGGGTCAAGGTTTTTCTAGACGTACGGCATTTTCCATCCATATTCATTAACAAGGTATTTGAGATATACATTAAAGAATAGCTGTTGCCTCTCCCCTCAGTTAAGGACACTTAAGATTTTATTGTTTTTATTTATTATTCATTTAAGGCTGAGTTTGACTAGATCGAATTTGGCATTCCTTATATATATTGCAGATAGGTAATTAGTGCCTAATACTTATTACAAACTTTCTAGCACTCCTATCCTTTTCCACGTTTGTTTTTGCCCCAAGACACCTGAAATGATAGCGTATACTCCCATCAGTAACCATAGCTCAGTAAAGGAGGTGAAATTCTGATGTTTTTTCCAACTAGAATTAACCCTTTTAGAACACCTTGAGAGTTCCAGAAGCAAATTGACTAAGTAGTGGTGTCTACTCAACTGATAGCATTTGCCTGGGGGTGGGGCAGGGCAGGGCGTGGCTGGGAGGAGGGGAGTGTTACTTTTTTTAAAAATGCAGACATATTTCATAACTATAATGCTA
This sequence comes from Leucopleurus acutus, assembly GCF_964270905.1. Lineage (NCBI taxonomy): Eukaryota > Metazoa > Chordata > Mammalia > Artiodactyla > Delphinidae > Leucopleurus > Leucopleurus acutus. The sequence continues at coordinate 100,073,210 of NC_139148.1, forward strand.
TAGTTCTTGCCATCTCCTTTTGAAATACTGATCTCCTCCCCACCATTTTTTGTCTCCAGTTATTGCCAAAGCCTTTTGTTTCGAATCCTATGTTCAATAGTAAGTTGCAATTGACTTGCAATATGAGCGCTTGCATGTCCTCTGATGTATAACTTGCCTCCCTTGTAACTGCATGTTTAATTGTGAGTTTAAAACAGCTTAGAGCAGTAGATAACTATGATCACTTATTTTTGATATAATTTTCTGCTCAGAATTTTTTAATCTACTAAAAAGAACAGACTTAAATAATCAAGATTTGCAGTGTGCCAGTATTATGAAGGACACAGTTATGAAATTGTCTTTGAGAAAAATCATCTTAGGGAAATATTTAATTTTGTATATTTTGAAACGTTGCTGATTCCACACAGCTGTTTGTGGCTCTTAAGTGAAGGCTGTGATTACCCTAGTATTTTCTTAAAAAGTGAATAACAGGCATAATAATTTTGGCATCACCAGGGATTTTTTTAAAAAATAAAATACTAATGAGGACCTTGTTGGTTAAAATGTATATTTTAGAATTGGAAGAAATCAATATGTTTATACTCCTTCATTTTTCAAATTAAAAAAACCTGGGTTCCTGAAAAAGGAAGTGACTTGCCCAACATTACACAGGGGACTAGTGGCTTTTTCCGGTTACCTCCCTTCTATTCAAGAAATTTGAAATCTGAAGGACAGTAAAATAACCCACATGAAGTTTCAGAATGATACCACCGTGACTGTACTGAAAGAAAGATGGGTATGTAACCAACCAAATGTCTGTCCACTCCCATCTGCCTTGTCATCAATGAAACATCTTACAAATTGTCAGACAAAGTATGGGTAGATCCTAGTTACCTGAGCAAGAGGAAGCACATTATTCCTGTCAGGGATTAACATAAGGAAATAGAAGTAAACATGTTCTTGCATGTTAGATTTTTGGGTTTTATTTTAAATTGCTACCTAAGAGGTGTTAATTGCAAACCAGGCTACAAACAACATGTTTATATTAATTTTGGAGAAGAATATATATATATGGCAGAAAAGAGCCCCCAAATCATATGTAAACTTCACGTGTTAAAATTAAATATATTAACTGATCTTATTTCTTCTAAGTATTTCAAAACTAAATTACTGGATTTTTATACTTCCGAGGTAATAGTGGGGTTTTTGTTTGTTTGTTTGTTTTGTTTTGTTTTTTGCGGTACGCCGGCCTCTCACTGTTGGCGGCCTCTCCCCTTGCGGAGCACAGGCTCCGGACGCGCAGGCTCAGCGGCCATGGCTCATGGACCCAGCCGCTCCGCGGCACGTGGGATCCTCCCGGACCGGGGCACGAACCCACGTCCCCCACATCGGTAGGCAGACTCCCAACCACTGCGCCACCAGGGAAGCCCAATAGTGGGGTTTTTTACTTCATCTGTAAAAAGATTGGTATGGCGATAAGTTCTTTCAGCAGAGAAATCTGCATTAAACTCTTATTTTCACAGTGAGAACCTTGCTCTTACATAATGGTAATAAGTTATTGACCTGTTTTAGAACTTTTACTAATATTACCGACCTCATAGGATTAAGTAGCTTAGAACCATACCCGGTATATAGCAAATGCTATACAGGTGTTAGTTGTTGGTAGTTATTTCTATTTATTAAAAAGGCAGTGTTCTTTTCCTATTATTACTAAGTTTAGGCCTACAACAGATTCCCCGAAAAGTAAAAATTCAAACCTGCTGCGTTGGAAACAAGCCTCAAACACTGGAAGCCAGTCCGTATTTTTTTGCAATTCATTCTAAAATCTTTCCTTCTTAAGTCCTGTGCCTCTGCATTGCTTTGGTTTGGCCACTAGTGCTGATCTAGGAAGATGATGACACTTTTGAAAGGAATAAGAAACATATACGTTTCATAAAAGAGACTGGAAAAGATATATAGAACCAGAGTGAGCAGTGTACACCAGGAGTTTGTTCACACATGATAAAGCAAGTCCCTCCTCATGGAGGGAAAACAGCATGAAACAGTGAGCTCATTAGTATCACCACGGGCAGCTTTGAAAAGATTCATTGACAACTCTCCAGCACAGTAGTTGGCCTGGTGCTGTCTCTGATTTCAGAGATTCTTGTAAAGCCAAGGCTTATACTCAAATTGCTTTATCATCCACTCGACTGATTCCTTTACTAAAGTAGAAAATAAAATGCAAATTCTCACGTAGTGAATCAATTTAACAGATACATAAATCTTCAACTATCACTTATCTTTTAACATTTTTTTAAACCTAAAGAACAGAGGAAAATACTATGAAACTGAAAATTTGAGCCCGGCTAGAAGAATTTATTTTAAAATATTTAGAGAAGGAAGGTCATGTAACTTTTGTAAGACAATTGAAAATTAACTCATTTAATTGCAACTTTGTATTCAACATGTTGTTCCCAAGCATCAAGAGTTTAAGTAGAGCTATGTAAGTAATTGCATTAGAATATTGTACAGTAGACATTCTTCTTTAAAAGTTATTATTATTTGTATTGTTCCTCTTTTCCATGATGTTTACAAAGTTTTTCAGCTGAAATAGTGATCATGGAAACAACCTAATTTTTAGAAGCTAATGATCCTTAAGGCAAAAATAGTCGTGATAAGAAAAATAACTTTTCATATGTCATTCTGAGGGTAGTAGCTTCGAGGCAATCACATTTTGGAGATTTTTGTCATTCCAGTGATTTATGGTATCTCAGTCAGGAGAAGCACACATTTTATATTTTAATTTACTACACAGTGTTATACTAAATGAAGTAAAGTTCAGAATGAGGTAGAATAGTAAATATTGTTTTTCCACTGAGCAGATACGTATAGTTATCAAAGAGGGAGCTGTGGGAACAAAATGCATCACAGTTAAGATTGCTATATTCCCAAGTAACCATTTTGTTGTCTAATCTTGGCTTGGAAGGTAAGGTAAATTAAATGAAATTACAGGTGGAATCAGTGTGAGTAAAAATAATTTTAATAATTTGAAATTACCCAGAGTACATGAGTCAGTTCCACATTATGGATACTTAACAGGAGTCAGTATAATGGCCAGAGAGGAGGAAGAGTGATTTCATTGGCTGTGTGTAATATTTAGAGTAGTCAGTGTGTGTGTGTCTATATACATATACAGACATAGACGCGCGCGCACACATTCTGAGTCTACCTCTGAAATTACAGGTATAGCACAAAATCACAGCTATGGAAATTGAGTAAGCTTGATTTTGTAAAACTTACTGCTTACTAACTATTTTCCTAAATAAAATTGGGTTTATAAGTCCAAGGAAGGCCAGGATTTCAGGACGGTAACAGGAAAAGATGACTTTGTGATGGGGCTACAGCAACTTTCCTACCAGTTAGAAAGAGTCTGTCTCAGTTGATTAATTACAAAAAGATGCTCTCCTGGAGAGACTAAATGTAAAAAGTCACTCCTCTTTCTGCCTGCCACAGTCTTGCACTAGACACCAGGCCTGCTTAGGGGAGCATGGGCTGGATTTCAGCTTCTACTCATGCCTGCTCTCGTAGACACAGCCTGAACTGCTAAATACGGTGACCCTGTTCTATGGCCTTCAAACATAGGCTACCCCTCCTGAGGTGTGTTTGTGAGTATGTACTTGTCAGTAATGTTAAAGGCCTTTGGGTTATCTTCTGTTTGCTCAGCAACTTTTCCATTAGGGCCGTAAGTTTCTTTCGATAAGTCTATTGTGTTCTAAACATGTTTTAAAGAAGTTTTTATGAAAATGCTACATCTTGCTCTTGTTTTTCTGGCAGTGGCTAATTTAGCCATGCACATTGGTAGCTCAGGAACAAATTGGAGATTAGGTAAGTTCCAGTATTTCAGACATGTATAGGCAGACCTTTGGAATGTCCGGTCATTCAGTCAAGCAGTTAGAGTAGGGTATGAAATTTGCTTCGTTACAGCCTGCTTTTGTACAATTAGAATGTGCAGGTTAATTTCATTAGCCATGTGCCTTATTGTGAAGAGAAGCTCAATCACTGAAAAGCCTCTTTTCTGGGTTTATTCTTTTTTTTTTTTTTTTTTTTTTTTTTGGTCTGCGTTGGGTCTTAGTTGCTGCGCACAGGCTTTCTCTAGATGCAGCGAGCAGGGGCTACTCTTCGTTGCAGTGCGCGGGCTTCTCATTGCAGTGGCTTCTCTCATTGCGGAGCACGGGCTCTGGGCACACAGGCTTCAGTAGTTGTGGCTCTTGGGCTCAGTAGTTGTGGCTTGTGGGCTCTAGGGCACAGGCTCAGTAGTTGTGGCGCACGGGCTTAGTTGCTCTGCGGCACGTGGGATCTTCCCAGAGCAGGGCTCAAGCCCGTGTCCCCTGCACTGGCAGACGGATTCTTAACCACTGCGCCACCAGGGAAGTCCCAAAATTTTCATCTTTCTTTGCACTATGAATCGTGCTTAAAGAAGGGGGAATCCTTCAGTCTTTTCTCTCCAGGAAAGGAACAAAGCCTTCCTTGTTCTAGAAAATTAACAGATTTACCTGTGCCTTTGAACAACACTAGTCTTTGGCTTAAAACGGATTCAGCGCATGTGGCACTTGATGTTTTTGACAAGTGTGAGCAGTTGACCTCTGGCACTTCATTTTTGGTAGCGGTATTGAAGTACTTGTTTAGCATCTTAAAACTCAAGCCTAGTTTGCCTTATCTTTTAACACTCATCACCTATGGGGGAAAATGTAGGTTACCACAGTATAAAAGAAGATAAATATGCTTATGGTTGTACCTGATTGAAAATTGTGAATCAACAACATATTTCCGTTACTAGATTTTCCAAGAGGTAAAAAGCAGCGATATTGCCAAAACCTTCCGCAAAGCAATCAATAGGAAAGAAGGGATCTGTGCTCTGGGAGGAACTTCAGAGCTGTCCAGTGAAGGAACGCAGCATTCTTACTCAGGTAAATAGTTTCACATGTGTTAGGTGAACACAGTGAACTGAGTAGGTTGCCTGCTATAATGTCAAGGAGGGGCTCTAGAAATACATTGCCTCCTAATTAATAATACAGTCGAAGTCGTTGTGACCTATATTTGGACTTGGGACTAATACTTCCCATAAAGGCATTACAGGTATTTATTGTACGGCTTTGTTAGCTTGTAAGAGCCATGATACAATACATGCACAGATAGGCTTTATTACAGCAGAGCCCTACAGTAATATAAATAGAATTTTTAAAGAATTTTGTAACTAACTTCTAAGGATCAGTTAACCCTGCTCTATTCTTTTTGTTTATTTTATAGCTCCTAATAGCCACTGTGTTGCATTCACTTGTCTGGGTTTCCAAAGAGGATAACAACAGGCTTGTGATACATTAACGTACAGCTCTCCTGAACAACTATTTCTGGCTTTAGAGTCAAATATTTAACCTAGAGTATGAACTAATGTCTTCTTATTCCACATAATTTTAGAGGAAGAAAAATATGCTTTCGTTAACTGGATAAACAAAGCTTTGGAAAATGATCCAGATTGCCGACATGTCATACCAATGAACCCAAATACCGATGACCTGTTCAAAGCTGTTGGTGATGGAATTGTGCTTTGGTAAGATTTCCAAAAATAGTCTTCCATGTAATTGACATAGTTGTTTTTGGATGCTTGATGGATTCATCTCGGGGAATAGCCAGAATTGAAATTTGTCTAGGTTCTGCCCATTTCATCTCTAGGCCTGTCCGTGAAAGTACCACCAAAGGTGAATCTAAAACTCAGTCATTTAGACCAGAGACCTCTTCCTAGAGAAGCTCTCAGCTTCCAGTTTCTTCTCTCCACTGAGTAAGCTAAACAATACATCTTAGTTGAACTTTTTATGTCAGCATCTCTTTATTCTCAAGTACCATAGGTTCCAAAAGAGAAAAACAGGCCACTCGTCACTTTTCACCCTCCAATTACTTATTTCTGGAAAATGCATTTGTCACTCCTGCTGCCCCAGACCCAACAGTGTCTTGGCAGAAATGATATAAGATTATCAACAGTTTGTCAGTGAACACAACTCTTTTTTGAGGCAGTGACGTACAGTGGTTAAGAGCATGCTCCATAATCAGTCTGCCCGGTTCCTATTCAGGCTCTGCCACTCAGTAGCTATGTATCAATAGCTGCAATCAAGATACTGACCCCTTTGAACCTTCCTACACTGTTGGTGGGAATGTAAATTGGTGCAGCCACTATGGAAAATACTGTGGAGGTTCCTTAAAAAACTAAAAATAGAGTTGCCATATGATCCAGCAATCCCACTCCTGGGCATATGTCTGGAGAAAACAGTAAGTCAAAAAGATACATGCACCCCAATGTTCACAGCAGCACTATTTACAATAGCCAAGACATGGAAGCAACCTAAATGTCCATCAGCGGAGGAATGGATACAGAAGATGTGGCACATATACACAATGGAGTACTACTCAGCCATAAAAAAGAATGAAATTATGCCATTTGCAGCAACATGGATGGACCTAGAGATTGTCATACTGAGTGAAGTAAGTCAGACAGAGAAAGTAAAATACCACATGATATCACTTATATGTGGAATCTTAAAAAAAATGATACAAATGAACTTATGTACAAAATAGAAACAGACTCACAGACATAGAAAATAAACTTATGGTTACCAAAGGGGAAAGGGGGAGAAAGAGAGAAATTAGGAGTTTTGCATTAGCAGATACACACTATATATAAAATATACTATATATAAAATAGATAAACAATAAGGTCCTACCATATAGCACAGGGAACTATATTTAATATCCTGTAATAAACCATAATAGGGAAGAATTTTTTTAATAAATAAAAGGTACTTGATCACTTTGCATTTCAGGATCCATCCATTATGATCCCCATATTATTGTACTTGCCTCACAGGGCTGTTGTGAGCTTTAAGTGACTATATAGAGAGCACTTAGAACAGTGCAATGGGTATATTTCTGATGACAGTGTACAATATATAAAATTCTTTTTTCTTTCAGTAAGATCATTTTGGTTGTTTGAAAAGCTGATTTTAAAAATGTGAAATATCCCCTTACTTGCCACTTATCGGCTGTAAAGAGATATTCCCAATATGTTTTAATATAGAGACTCATATGGTACTATTTATTTAATATTTAAATTTTGCATGGAAAGAAGCATGGTTTTCCCTATGCAGAATAACTTGTTTTAGGGCAGTATTATAAACATCTAAGATGTTAGACTCTAACTCCAAATTTTACCAAATGAGATTCTTCCTAAGTCAGATTCTAACCTAATTAAGATAACTTTTCTTTCTCTCTGTATTATCACTGTATTTCCAGCACCAAATATAGTACCTGGTACATCATCTAGGCACTCAATAAGTATTTGGTGAATGAAAGAAACTCATGCTCAACTAATTTTACCTCTTTGTAGATAAATGGTCGTTTTAATTGTGCATTGTGTAATCTAGAAGAGAGATTCAGTTTCAATGTGCGATATTATCTGTTTTTAATATTTATTCAATAAAGTTTTTTTTAATATCCGAGTAATTCATTTTTCTAAAAGAATGTGGAAGTTACAAAAAATTAAATAAGACAGTATACCCTAATGCCCAACTCAGAAATACTCAACTACTGTAAATACTTTGGTCTTTTTTATGAGCATTTTTATATGTATAGTTTTTTTGAGATCAACATGTTAAAAGTCATATGTTGCATTTTTTTTCAGATTATATGAGAGACATGTTATAATAAGCCTTACAGTATTTGTGTATATTAAAGATTATTTTAAAATAAGTCAACTCATTTCAAAATTTGTTTCAGTAAAATGATCAACCTTTCAGTTCCTGATACAATTGATGAGAGAGCAATCAACAAGAAGAAACTTACACCCTTCATCATTCAGGTATGCACCATTCTCCCCTCCTTCCATGAAACTACTGTTTGAGGACCTGTTCTACAGACCATAGGCTCTGCACCTATCATCTTCTCATTTAATTCTTATAACAAGTCTGAGTTGAGGATTGTTCCAGATTTCATAGAAAAGAGAAACTGAGACTCAGAAAGGCTTCTGAGCTGTACTGACGTTGCTGCTGGAAGTAAAGTTCAAATCCAGGTCTAACTGCGAAGCAGTTCTGTGTTCTTTTCATTGCATTTTGTGTTCAAACATACAGAAATAAGCTCTTAATTAATTAGCATGCTTAAAGAACAAAGGGCTTTTATTTTCCATTTAGTGAGTATTAGACTGTTAGATAGCAAAATTCCCTCAGGCAAGAGCATCTCGGGATGTGGAGATGGAGAACTTCTAGAACTCTCAGGTGTTTTCAATAGACCTCTCATTTAGGCATTTTTAGAAATACGACACTTAACCCATATGGATATCCTTACTCTAGTAACTCAGCCTTTCCCTTTAGTGTCAGTGTCCTTAAGAAGGGACCAAATAAAAATACCAAGTTAACTTCCCCTGTAAATCTGAAAAAGACAATAACAATGAGGCTAGATTTGTTTTAGCTATGCTTTTTTTTTTAATATTTATTTATTTAGGCAGCACCAGGTCTTAGTTGCGGCACGTAGGAACTTCATTGAGGCATGTTTAGTTGTGGCACGTGGGTTTCTTAGTTGTGGCATGCAGACTCGTAGTTGTGGCATGCATGTGGGATCTAGTTCCCCAACCAGGGATCAAACCCGGGCCCCCTACATTGGGAGCGCAGAGTCTTACCCACTGGACCACCAGGGAAGACCCTAGCTATGCTTTTAATACCAAAGCCTGGATATTGCTTTCTGTGGATCACGTATGGGTAAAATTAAGATATAATTTCCTTGCTGAGTGTTATTTTCAGTGAAGGGAGAAATAGACTGCAAAAACGCAGAAAGGTTAAGAAGTAAGTGTTGTAAATTGGCTGTCTTGCAGGAAAACTTGAACTTGGCACTGAACTCTGCTTCTGCCATTGGGTGTCACGTTGTGAATATTGGTGCAGAAGATTTGCGGGCTGGGAAACCTCATCTGGTTTTGGGACTGCTTTGGCAGATCATTAAGATCGGTTTGTTTGCTGACATTGAATTAAGCAGGAATGAAGGTAATGGAACACAGTCATAATTTTGAAAGTTGTTTATTGGTTATTTTTTTCTAGTCATGCAGACTGTCATGCTTTCACTTAATTGAGGTGATTAGATGATAACTAGAATTAAACATAAGGTAATGTTATAGTGTTATTCAGGAAAATAGCCTAATTATAACTTTCTTCTTTAGTAGTAATTAACATTTGTCTGGCACTTTAGAATTCATTGTACAATAAAGGCACGAAAGCACAGAGAGTTTAAGGAACTTGCCCAAAGTCCCCAAACTTAATATGTATTCTTTTCTGCTCTGACCACACAGTCCCCACCCCATCACCACCCTCAGCTCCACTGCTGCACACCATCTCCTATTATTTTCCATACCTTTTCTATTCTATCATAGATTTAGGCCTCTTCAAAACTATTCTAAATTGCCCCTGGTGGTCTCATGTTTCCTGAATTAGCAGAAGCATCATTCTTATAGGATAGGTTTTGATATCACATCATAGACTTCTAGGATATATAAGCATATGCAATACAATGGTTCTGGGGTGCTCGGAAGTACTACATTATCCTCTCCTTTTGAAGTTTAAAATATTAAGCATCACTCCAAATATTCACATTTTCTTCTGGAAATCACCATATCAATCCTCAGTTACTTTGGGGGAAGAATATATACTGGGGGTTCTCAGTATTTCAGGGTCTCACAATGCCTGTCAACAGTCTTATTTTGCACATTTATCCAAAACTTTATTACACTTACACTTTCAATCCACTCAAAGGGGCCTATATTTAAACAAATAAAATTTTTCTAATTGCTGGCCTCTTCTGAGCAGAGGCTTCTGCACAAGTAAGAATGTTACCTCTGCCCTTGCTTAAATCCCTCAGTGCCAGAGTGACATGGCATGAAGCAGAGTCCATGAAAGATGAAATTTCCCTGTTAGAGGTATCGCTTAGACCTCTTTGGAAGTCAGGCAGTTTCAGTCTTGTTCAATGTAAATCTCCTTTTATCTTATGGGAGGTAGTTATTGCATAAGGACTACACAACTTCTTCATAAAACAGTGCTTGAATTTAGACAGTGCTCTGTACAGACACCCAAGCTTCTACCTCTTACCTCTGGGAATATTTATCAAAAAACCCTTGGCTTCTTCTAGGCATTCAATTCAACAACAAAAAATTATTGAGCAGCCTTTACATGTTAGATGCTATAGAAAATGTAAAGTTGAATTCTATTCCTTTAAAAGTAGGGTTAACACTTCAAGAGTTAATTAGTTATACTTAAATATAAATACCTTAGGGTTTGTATACTCGTTTAATCAAAAGGTTAAGTAAAGGGCTCCAAAATTTTAAACATACTCCCCCAAGTCTCTGATTTTAATATTATTTAAGAACAATTTATGTAAATATATGACATAATGTGAAAATGTTCAACTTAAAAGCTAGAACATTTGGTATTTGGAATGTGAAGAATAATAAAGAATATGTTATAATATATATTTGCCTTGTATTCTCATAATACAGTGTTTCTATCTGTATCATAATTATCTACTTTTATTTATCTTTGTTATTAGACTGTGAGTACCTGAAAACCAGGCACTAGGTCACAGTACTTTTAGTACCTCTCTTACTTACTTACTAAAGTGTCAAAAGACTCAATAAACTTGTAATAACTGTTACATGGAATATATTGGTTGTGGGTTTTTTCCTTATAGCCTTGGCTGCTTTACTTCGAGACGGTGAGACCTTGGAGGAGCTTATGAAATTATCTCCAGAAGAGCTTCTGCTTAGATGGGCAAACTTTCATTTGGAAAACTCAGGCTGGCAGAAAATCAACAATTTTAGTGCTGACATCAAGGTAACTGTGCAGTTATCGACACTTTGGGGGAATATAACGACTCGGGAGATTTCATGCCAGCTTAAAGGAGGGGGTCATTCCTATGAGTTTATCACCCAGCCTTGTTGCCTCTTGGCCCTGACGGTAGATTTCAGTAGAGAGATGGAGCCAAGTAAGGAGCACTAGCGCCAAGTCTAGCTTTCATTTTGCGGAAAGGGGTAAAAAGTATTATATTATAGTCCTAACATTTTCTATTCTACCTACTGTTCAACATGGAGTACGAAAGGACAGGCAGTCATGACTCTTCTGTTGCTAACTGCCTTTCCCAGGCCTCAGTGTACCTTTTAGTAAAGACCTGGAAGAGAAAGGGCCTCAGGATTCCCTGTCTCCTTCTGTCATGTGCTCCCTCCTTCAGGCACTGAGTTCTTGAGGGTAGTTACATACTTTTATTTATGTCTGTGTCTCCTACCTCAGCCCCCGCCCTTGCATTACCGCCCTCCTACTAAAGCCCACCTCTAACACAACACCTGGCACATAAAAGACCCACAAAGATTTCTTGCGTTGAGTTGAATTTTGGCACTCACTGCTCACCACAAGCACTAGGGAAAACTCGCAAGGGCGGGAGACATCGGTAGCATTCATTTACCACACGTTGCCTCTGGCATCTCGGGGAGACAGGGCCAAAATCACCAGGGCAGATATCTTGGCATTCTCATTAACCAACTCGACTCTCCAAAATCCGGATGTTGGAACACAGGGAACAAACTCAAGGATCTTCACCAGATGTCACTGGCCAATAGGGCTGTGAAAATAGTCTGTGACCACATCAGTTTATTCAGTGGTGAGAGAAAGTAATGGGATATATTTGCATTACTGATTTCATCAGTGAAAATTAAGGATGGCCCCAAAATTATAAAACCAACTGACCCCACCTCTTCTTTTAATTTATGCAACATGCTTAGCCAGCTATATTTTGCTTTACACATTAGATATGTTCCCAAAAACCATTCATAAATGTATTTTATGTTCGGAGCACATAATTTAAATGTATAAAAGGGAATCTTATATACAAATGAACATTTTTAAAAAAAATATTCTGCTTTGAATATTTTTAAAAAGCAGAGGATTGTTAGGTAATGTATGTTCAAGTTCAGATTTTCACCTGTACAGCCCCTTTTCAGGGTAGTAAGTACAGACTCTGTGGGGTCTGCTCTTTACCTGTCTTTCTCAAGTACATAGGGTTAGATTATGAATTGTTTCTGCACCTTTAGTAGGTAATTGTAAGCGAAAGCACTTTCACAACTGTAATGCACTACTCCTTGGAAGGAGATAACCCCTATGCCCACTAATGGTATGATCTGGGTTTGCATTCCATGAATTGCTCTGAAGTGGCTTTCACTCACCTGATTCTCCCCGATCTTAGAATCGTTTCTGGCGAGTGTATCAAACTTATTGGGGTGGCTCATTTAAGATGCAGCTCTCCGGGCAGCTCCCAGAGATCTGTGCTTGGTAGGTCTGAGGTTGGATCCAGCAATCTCCATATTGAACAACTTCTCCAGGGGATTAAGATGCACATAATCCGTAGGGTTTACCACAAGAAACATTCCTTTATAATCTGTCTGGACTGTCAAGGCCTAGTAATAGAAAACTGTCATAGCTGGGAAGGTGATCTTCAAATATAACATGATTAAGGAATCTTCACTCCAGTTCCTGTCCTCTGGTACAATTTGACATGTGTGTTGAAGACCCTCATAAGTGTTTGCACTTGGTACAGTGGTTTTCACGTTTTGTTCTGTGCAGTGTCCACACAGCCTGCATTCACCCAGCGCACACCCCGTATGAGCAATGCCATTTTGTTTTAGGTATTGGGATTCCAAGTGAAAGTGTTCAAGTGATGAAAGAGTTCAGGGGCTTAAACAAAGAGAAGCTTGTTTGGTTAAATATATTCAGATAATTAAGGGTTTAATGTTATTTCACCACCTCAAGTGTTACTCGTTTTAAAATTTTTGTCATTTAAGTACATCTTTAACACAGCTAATCTCTTCTCCATACCTTATGGTATATACATATTGTGCTTTGTAATGATGTAACCTGTTTATTTTTTCTTTCCCTATGCTTCCTGGATTTCTCCTGTCCTACTTTTTTCTCTTGCTTGTTTTATCTATCAAGCTTATTGACTTCAGTAACTCAGTGAAGGTACAGAACTAGTTACGTGTTTACTAGCATTATTGTATTGATGACTTCAATAAATTGTAAAGTCATGACAAAATCCAGTTCATCCATATTCAAGGCAGACCTCAGGCCAGAAAAGTGGACTTTTCTGGGGAAAGGAGCTGTTAAATTAGAAGATAGAGATTTGTGTCGTACATTCTCACAAAATCCGATGCAAGTATCCTTCCAAACATGGGACAATAGGATACATTCATTCTTTATAAATGTGATCTCACTGACATTTTCAATTCATTTGTAGGATTCCAAAGCCTATTTTCATCTTCTCAATCAAATTGCACCAAAAGGACAAAAGGAAGGTGAACCACGGATAGATATTAACATGTCAGGTTTCAATGTAAGTATAGGTGTTCTTTTGAATTCTACAAGCTTACAAAGTTGTTGTCAATTTCTTATAAATAACAAGAATTTTTATAATTGCATGTTGTGGTGCTGACAATTTTAAGCATTATTTTAAAATTTATTACTGTAGGTGTAATTCAGACAGAAAGACGCTTTGATTTATGTTAACAGTTTATTCGTGAGTTCTGTAATTATGGTGGCATTGGTTCATATGGATGGCATAAAATATTCAAAGCAAGTGTGGGGAAATAAGCACTAGAGACTAACGTTTTCCAAGTATTTGGATTACAATCACAGTGATAGATTTAATGACTACATATTCATATATGCATCTGTAATATTCCTGTGTTGAGAGTAATGTGAATATGTTTACAAACTGCTGCTCCCTGAAATCCAGTTTGGGGAATTACTGTCACGGAACATGTTCCCTGATTGCATCACTTATTTGTTCAATGACCTTGGACAAGTTCCTTCCCGAAATTGGATTTCACTTTGTTCATACATGAAGTAAAGAGTTGGCCTAGACTATTTAGTCCCAACTTTCTAGGATCCTGTTGTTGCTAGTACTCATTAGATGTGGAATGTATTCTGCTGGTTTTTAAAAATCCACATTTCTAGCATATTTCACAGTAGGATTGAGTGGATTACACTGGCTAAACCATTTATGCTGCCCTTATCAGAACTGAATTTGTAACTGACTTTGTAGTGCTTATATTTCTGTCTGGTTTTAACTGTGAAATTCTTCAGTTCAGGTCACTCTTGGCACGAACAAGGGGCCCTCTTGTGCACTAAGGGAGCTGTCTCTATCACTCCTCCCTAGTTGATCTTAAAGCACTCCCTTCATTGTCTCTTACCTCCTCAGAATCCTTCAAGGTTTCCCCGTTGACTCTAGAGTTCAATCCGAAATGTTCTGCTGATCATGTAAGGCCCTGCTATACCAGTGCAATTTCCCACTACTCTGTACCCACCACACACACACTCATTTTACCTCTGAGCCTTTCCTCTTGCTTTTCCCCTTGTTTCTCAGTGTCCTTCACCTTTTTCAGTCATATCTTCTTTAGGGGTATATATATATATATATATATATATCCATCCATCACCACATCAAGTTTCCTCATGATCCTTTGTAATTCCTCCCTGCCCCCATACTCCTCCATCCCAGGCAACCACTGATTTACTTTCTTTCAGTTTAGTTTGAATTTTTGAGAATTTTATGGAATCATACAGTATGTATTCTTATTTTATCTAGCTTCTTTCACTCAGCATAATTATTTTGAGATTCATCCATGTTGTTGCATGTATCATAAATTCATTCCTATTTTATTGCTGAATAATAGTCCAGTGAATGGATATACTATAATTTGTTACCCATTCACCTGTTGATGAACATTTGAATTGTTTCCAGTTTGGGGCTATTACAAATACAGCTGCTCTGAACATTCATATACAAGTCTTTGTATGCATATACGCATTCATTTATCTTGGGTAAATACCTAGGAGTGGAATGGCTGGGTAGTGTGGTATGTGTGTGTTTAACTTTTTTAAGGAGCTGCCAAGTTGTTTTCCAAAGTAGTTGTACCTTTGCACATTGCCGCCAGCAGGACGTGAAAGTACCAGTACGTCCACATGCTCACTGACACCTTAGTGTGGTTAAACATGAATCATTTTAACAGGTGTAGAGGTGTCTCATTGTGATTTTAATTTGCATTTCCCTAATGACAAGTGATGCTGAACATCTTTTCACGTAGTTATTTGCCATCCATATATCTTTGTTTAAACACTTTACCCATTTTAATTGCATTGTTTGTTTTCTTCTTGTCAAGTTTTGAGTGTTTTATATATTTTGAATACAAGTCCTTTATTGGATATGTGATTTGCAAATATTTAGTCCCGGTGTTTTTCAAAGAACAGACGTTGTTAATTTGGACAAAGTCAGATTTAGTTATTTTTTTTCTCTTACGAATCATGCTTTTGGTGTTGTATCTAAAAACTTTTAGCCTAACACAAGGTCACAAGCATTTCTCCTTATGTTTTCTCCTAGAGGTTTTATAGTTTGGGGTTTTACATTTAGTTTTACATTTGGGTTTTAGATTTATAGTGTTGGGTTTATACATTTGTGTGTGTGTGTGTTTGGGGTTAATTTTGAATATGATGTGAGGTATGGGCTGAAGTTCTTTTTTGCATATGTATATTTTTTATTTGATTATTTTTTGTTTCACTATTCTACAATGTATTTAACTATTTGAATTTTTTAAATTTTGGGCTATTTTAAAGCTTCCTTCTATTCCAATATTATCAATGCTTTTTGTTTAGGAATGCCAAGATGATCAATACATAAGGGATTTTAAAATAAAGATGGTAAATAGCATAAACCAGAGGCATTAAAGTAACAACTGATAGGTTACAAGAAATAAAATAGGCTCTGTGAGAGGAAGTCACTAGGCTCACAGAGAGTCCTGAAGAAAGGCTGAATCCCACTCAATTGCCCATCTGCTCGTGGTTACTGATTGCTCTGCAGATGGTAACAGAGAAGGGTAACACAATAAATACACATTGTTCTGGAGTCCCAGACAGTCAAGGCACCTCACTGGAGATTAAAAAACTAAAGGTACCACCACCCATTAAAGACAGAGTTAAGACTCTCAAACTATACAATCTGCATGCACCGTGTTGGTTTAGAAGTAACATTCCTCAAGTTCCCTTTCTCTATTTTTTCCTCCCAGTTATAAAATCCCTTTTCTTTTCACATGACACTGTTTTCCAGAAGAGCTACTTTTGTCCTGGGGTAGACTGGGGTGGAGATGTCTGTTGTAGCTGCCAAGAACAGTCTGGAGGGCAGGTCACTAGAAAGGAATAATCCAAAAGCAACTGTTTCTCCTGCAGCTCCAGGAGGAGGAACTTTTATTGGTGGGAGGTGGGAATGGTGAGCACCTGGGAAACTATTTTTACATTGGTCTGAAATCATCAGATCTATAACTTAAAAATCTTCACCAAACCATACGTTAGTCAAGAGATCAGCATGCATCTTTCCAGAAGAAAAAAAAGGCAAAATGGAGAAGAAGAAAAGTTAGGAGTCCTAGGAATTAGTTGAAAGTAAGTATTTTTTTTTTACAGAAATGGACAACTTTGCTTCCCGGGTGGAAAAGTAAAATAAAACAAAGAAAAAATAGTTGAAGAGAAAAACAACGATTTAAAATATGCAATTTAAACTTGAAATAAAATTATCGGAACCTGGTATCCCTGATTATTATTTTTAAAATATTTTCTCATAATTCCATCATCTTTTTCAGCCTTACACCTTCTTTAGGGCTTAATTTAAAAATCTGAACAGGTTTTGCTTTTTTCTTGATGAATTTTGCCATGAGAGATGTAATCTCTATTGAGTTAAATGTATTCTGTCCTTAGATATACGATCTGGTGCCATCTAGGGTATTTTCAAGGTACTGCATATCCAGCACAGCCAACTTTTTTTTTTTTTTTTTTTTTTGCATTCAAAACAATAAGTACCATATATTGACTAAGAGAAAACAGAACTGTATACCCAGCCTACCATTGTAGGAAAACATTTCTATATTTTTAGTATGGTCTTTTAAAAAATGTCTTCTTATTTTACTTCAACAGGAAACAGATGATTTGAAGAGAGCCGAGAGCATGCTTCAACAAGCAGACAAATTAGGTTGCAGACAGTTTGTTACCCCTGCTGATGTCGTCAGTGGAAACCCCAAACTGAACTTAGCCTTTGTGGCTAACCTGTTTAATAAATACCCGGCACTAACTAAGCCAGAGAACCAGGATATTGACTGGACTCTATTAGAAGGTAACTAAAGGTTTCTTAAATTATGTTTGGGACTACAGAGTAGAAATACATAGGCCACAGTGATTTCATAATCTTGACTTTAATAAGTTTCCTTATCGCCTTTAGCAACCATCTGCTAGAAGTAGTCCCAAGGGCTGAGTAAAAAGTGGCAGCTGATAGAAAGGAATGATACAAGGGAACTTTTAAAGTAAGCTAGCCTAGGGTCACTTAGTTTAAGGCCACTTAGTAAACCAATGTTTTATTTTAATATTTTAGAATTAGGTCACTTTTTAAACCTCTCAACAGAAAAATGCCTATATGCATAAAATTTACACACATTTGCACAAAATTTATAAATTTACAATATTTATGTTTCATTCTTCCAGTCAGACTAACTGAAACTGGCCCCAGTTCCTTTCACACTTAACCTACTCAAAAAATAATAATAATGCATGGTAATTATTCGCTTAAGTTCAGGAAAGGCAGAGTTTACCTTTGCCAGATTATATATGCATGAAATATAGTACTTAAAAATTAACAAATGTAAATAGTAGTTCATTGCATGTCTACTATCATTACTATAAAATCTTTAAATTTTATGCTTCTGAAGTTTCAAATAATTTGTTGCTCTAATATAGGCATGTAAAAGGAGTACATATATGTAGTTTAGTATTTGTTAAATGGGTAGAGGGAAGATGTAGATTAATATGAGTATAGAGGTTTATATGATATGACCCTAGCAAATTTTTAAAATAAAAACTAAACTGATAACATCAGTTACTTTAGAGGTATGGGGATTTGGGGAGATACTGGAGGAGGATTAGACAGAGGAGGAGATTTTAAAAACTTCATACACCTCTAAATTGCTTAACTGGTTATTAATAAGGTTGTATTCTTTACTTTTAAAATAAATTCATCCAGTTTAAAAAAGAAGCATGTATCTAGAGAGAATGTATTTAGAGAGGCTGCTTAGAGACTCACAATGGAGAAAAAGCTCTAGATCTGTAAAGAAGAAATAAAATAATCTTATATGTGGGTTGATGTTATATGCACATATACAAGGTATTTAATGAATATATAAACATTGTGAATATTTTTAATAGGAGAAACTCGTGAAGAAAGAACCTTCCGTAACTGGATGAACTCTCTTGGTGTTAATCCCCATGTAAACCATCTCTATGCGTAAGCCTTCCTACTGCTATTGTAAACAGTTATGAACATCATGAATGGACGCTACACAAATAATTACAGCTCTAAACCTTTCCTAAATGTTAGTTTGTAGCATATTACTTATATTGGAAAATGTTGAGTGGTGACTCCCATTTTCATTTCCAAATACACAAAAGCCCAGATTATTTCTTTACATGATCATTAACATTAAGTGAAAGAATGTATAAACGTCTTTCTAACACCGTAGGGAACAGATATTTATATTTTGAAACAGAGACCAGAGGGTGCCTTAAGCAGACCATCCATGATGCCTTGAAGCCTTTGTACTCACTGTTCTCTCAGCCCGGAATGTTCTTTGCCACATCTAATGCGTTATTCCCTTGCTATATTCAAGCCACTGATTCAGATCTTGACCACCACCTACCACTACCTAACCCCTAACCTCGTTCTTTTTTTTTTTTATAGCAATTAAATACACCCCAAATCATATTATCCATATACTTGTTTCTTCCCTCTCTCTGTCCCTCCCTCCCTCCCTCTCTCTCTCTCTCTCTCTCTCTCTCTCTCTCTCTCTCTCTCATTTAAAGGCCAGGGATTTTTGTCCTATGTGCCCAGCTTCTAGAACAGTACTTTTCAAACGATAAACTCTCAATAAATATTTTTAAGAGAATTGGATGGTGTTAGCTCTACTTTCAGCACAGATTGATTAAAAAAATAGGAGTCTTGGGTATTATCTATGGTTTTATATATCTTGTTTGACAGTGTAGTGTTATTGTTTTTAAGGAAACATAGGCCCAGCTGTCTGAAAGCATTGATCAAATTCTTTTTAAATCATTAGTGACCTGCAAGATGCCCTGGTAATCTTACAGTTATACGAACGAATTAAAGTTCCTGTTGACTGGAGTAAGGTGAATAAACCTCCATACCCGAAACTTGGAGCCAACATGAAAAAGGTAGATAATTAGGTTGCTGCACGTATTTCTTACAGACTTTTGATCCACAATTTGTTTCTTTTGTTTGGGAAACTCGTTGGCTCTGAGCTTCTTAAGGAAAGGAACTGTGTCTTAGTTTTGTGCACACGTCCATATACAGATTAAACAAGTGAAAAATCTTTTAAGCATTTGCTTTTGTGTGTTTGCAGCTAGAAAACTGCAACTATGCTGTTGAATTAGGGAAGCATCCTGCCAAATTCTCCCTGGTTGGCATTGGAGGGCAAGACCTGAATGATGGGAACCAAACCCTGACTTTAGCTCTAGTCTGGCAGCTGATGAGAAGGTATGGTACACAATTTTAGCTGTTTAAGCTTCACTGTAATACAGGTCTGTGATCTAGTCCTTATTATTTTTAAGCAAATGTATCGATGACTACATCTTTGAAATTTCTGTGTTTAGACTCTGAAGTGAGCTTAAGTAATGAATATATGTTGGATGGCCAATGAGAGATGGCTTCTTGAAAGTGAGGCAGCAGAACTGTGACTATTTCCCTTTTTGCATAGGAAGCCTGACAGACAGACTTGAGCCTCATTCAGTGTCGGTGAATAAAAATAGCAAAAATTATGAATACCCCATGTATACATTTGAGAAAGATCTCTTAACTGTAATGCTGAAAAGCATTCATTATAACTGGGTACCAGCCAAAGCACAGCTTATTTTAAGTCCTTACCATGGTTGGACTAGTACAAAATGAGACTGCAGTAGACTGTTGGGCTTACTCATTAAAGCACTGAGAATCTTCCCCCCACCAGTGCAAAAGGCAGCTCAATGGCAAGCCACTACTACTTGAAATGTTGGTTGTTTTTTTTTCATACAGTGCAACTCTCTTTCCATGAAATCTAAACCTAAAGAGAAGAAATTAAAGATAAAGCATCTTTCTAATTGAATTTTTTCTCATGAAGTAGATCAGGACCTTTTCTTCTGCTTCTTTTAGATATACCCTCAATGTCCTGGAAGATCTTGGAGATGGTCAGAAAGCTAATGATGACATCATTGTAAGCTGGGTGAACAGAACATTGAGTGAAGCTGGAAAATCAACTTCCATTCAGAGTTTTAAGGTAAGAATTCCATGTTTGACTATTAAACACTGTTTGCTCTAGAAAGTATCTATAATTTGGAAGGCTAGCTTTTGGTTTCTTTGTGAGTGAGAATCATTGTTGGGCCAATGGCGTGATTCTTTTTTAATTCACTGGACTTTGTTTCTGGCAGCTTTATATAGGTAATCCACGTTAATTTGTACACATTGAAATTCTCAGATGTATTGTCCTTTTACACTAGGACAAGACGATCAGCTCCAGTTTGGCAGTTGTGGATTTAATTGATGCCATCCAGCCAGGCTGCATAAACTATGACCTTGTTAAGAGCGGCAATCTAACAGAAGATGACAAGCACAATAATGCCAAGTAAGGGATGCTGCATAATATCCTGGCAAGAGCACAGGCGTTATAGTCAGGCAGACCTGCATTCTCATTCAGGTTCTGCCACTTGAGAATGATGTCACCTGGGGGAAACCTCTTCTAGCCTCAGATTCCTCATCAGTAAAATAGGATCAATCATACTTACCTTGGAGGGCTTCCCTGGTGGCGCAGTGGTTGAGAGTCCGCCTGCCGATGCAGGGGACACGGGTTCGTGCCCTGGTCTGGGAAGATCCCACATGCCGCGGAGCGGCTGGGCCCGTGAGCCATGGATGCTGAGCCTGCGCGTCCGGAGCCTGTGCTCCGCAACGGGAGAGGCCACGACAGTGAGAGGCCCGCGTACCGCAAATAATAATAATACTTATCTTGGAGATTTTGAAATGTATAAAATCTGTAAGAGCCTAGCGTTGCACCTGACCTAGTAGGTAGGTGCTCAGTCAGTCGTTGCTTTAGTAGATTACAGAAATAATGTATGTTTTAATGCAACTTAGCTGCAAACTCACAAGTGAAAGATGAGCTAAGAATAACCATGCCTTTGATAAGAGTATTCTTCTGTCGCACTCTTTTAACACACATTATCTAGTGATGTCTCTCTTACTGTGCATAGACCAATTTACTATGTATGTTGAGTTTATTATCTTGGTCCCTTAAGTGGGTAGGATGCTAAACCCTCAGGTGGAACTGTGCCTTGAAAGTTTCCTGTGTTTCAACAGTATTGAGGTCTTTTCCACCTGTCTCTTCCCTTCTCCAAAGACCTAGACTGTGATCTGGTTTCACGGGTAACCCATGAAAACTTTCCCAGTACACACTGAAAATCAGCCCCCAGCTGGACTTCACAGGATAGCTAAGAAACATTACTGCAAAACTTCGTGGTTAAGCACGTCATTTCTGCCCTCCTTAAAAAAATATTTGTAGCGTAATATGATAAAGATTTAATATCCATAATTTATAGAGAACTCCTGAGGTGTCTTTTTCCAGATGCTTGATCATCTTTAAAGATTCCTGTTACAGAACACCTAGAAATGCCTTGTGTATTAATTGAGGGAAGCTCCTGCAGATTCCCCCAGCTGGACATGTCATGTTCTTTTCTCCCTTCCTTTCTCTACACTTTGCATTCCTTGCTTCGGCCACTCTGGCCATGTACCATGTAGGCTCTCTCCCCTCCCTTGAATATTTGGAAGTATTCACTGCATCTACCAACTTGTATTTTGCGTCTGGCATAATTTTTTCCACCCCAAATCTCTAAGATCTCATGAGAGTTACTATTATCTTATTACATGCTCAACGAGAATATCAATCTGGGTAATTATATATTCTAGAAAACTATTTTTTTCATATCAAATCAGTGCTCCAAAATTATTTCTCATTTTATATTGTAGAAAAAGAGTGAATAAATATTATCAGCCCAAAATAGTAGAGCTTAAAAATCTGGTGTCACTTATAAGTGACCTCACAAACAAAATAAAACAGAAAACAAAATAACGAAAAATGAAATCATTCTGATTTGAACTTTCACTATAGAAGTTTTGTGTCCCAGACAAATGATTATATAAGAGGAAATAGATGTCTCATGTTGTGCCCTTGACTGACCAGAATTTCACCTTAATTATTGTTTCCTCCAAAAATAGGTACGCAGTGTCAATGGCTAGAAGAATTGGAGCCAGGGTGTATGCTCTCCCGGAAGACCTTGTGGAAGTAAAGCCCAAGATGGTCATGACTGTGTTTGCATGCTTGATGGGCAGGGGAATGAAGAGAGTGTAAAATAACCAATTTGAATAAAAACAACCTTGCTCCCGAGTGCATGATTAGCAGGTCAGCAATTTCCAGGTGAAATGCTCATGGCTTAAGGAACCATTGGTTATTTAAAGGACTTTTAACAAGACTAAGCTCATCATGGGAGCCCTCAGGGGAAAGAGTTTTAATAACAACTCCTCTTTCCCGTAGTCAAGGTGGATTTGTCATGCCCACCTGAAATGTGCTCATAGCCAAATCATTTACTCGCTCCTCCTAGATCGCTGCCCTTGACGTTTCCCATTGCTGTACGTATTTCTCTCTGTTTCTGTTTCCCTCTTAGAATGTCCACCTCCTGGGACTTGCTTAGATGATTGGATATGAATATTATTAGGCAATAATTCTGCTTTTCATCCAGTATGCTAGTTCTTATTCAAGAACTGTGGTCAGAGGGTATTTGGATATGAGTATCCTTCGCTTATCTCTCTAGTACTGAAAATTTACAGAAGTAACTGGCTGTGTAGAATGTAATAGAAGCTTTTCATATTCGTTTATTCTTAAAAATCAGTATCTTTTTACAGTATTCTTTCTACATGATCCTTTTTTGTACATTTAAGAATATTTTGATTACATTAAATAAGACTGCTGATTTTGCTACTTTTTTTAAGGGGTCTTCAAGTAAGTAAAAAACATACATTATAGGTAGAAGAAAAATGTACCTTGAATTTCCATCTTCCCTCTCACACCGAAGCTGTAAACAATTGACATGTTTTGTCTTAAAACACTTGGTTCAATATATGCTTATTTGTTTTAAAACCTGTATCATCAAACTCTCTCTTTAGATTTAAAGTGCTGTTGAATATGACACTTTTGAGGAGAGAGTGGGCTCAGAATTTAGGCAGGATACGGTAGGCCAAGTATGCTAAGTGTATAATAAATTTTCTAATTTTACACCTAAGACAAGGAGATGTGGTCACTAAAAAATAAACATATATGTAGGACTTAATGTACTCTTGCTTTGTCAAGCTGTTTGCTATAGTTTTCAAGATCACAATGTTACTCTAACTCTGAAAAGTGATGTAATCTGGTAGCAATGTATTAGTTCAAATAAAGGCATTTACATAATAATTAGTCTCTTCATGCTTCTGTCCCTTAGTAGTATGCCAGTAATGTTTGCCAGGTTTTTTCCTCCAATATTCTAACTCTTTTTCTGGTGTACTTTATAAAATGATGTTTGTTAAATTTAAGCTTTTGGAGCTGAATTACAGGGGCTGACTGAGTTAAGGATACGATCAGTGGGGTAAGATGGTTTTCTCCAACTTACCAAAATTTCCTTATCCAATTTCTCCCTTTTTCTTTCTTTTCCATCTCATTCACTCTTTTCAATGTTTGATTTTATACAGAAGATCGAAACAGTGGGTATCAGAACAACCAGGGAAGAGAGATGGTTTACGTTAGGTTTTCTCAACCTCATCACCATATGGACATTTTGAGCTGGATAATTCTTTGTTGGAGGTGGGAGGGAGCTGTCCTGTGCATTGCAGGGGTTTAGCTCTATCCCTGGCCTCTACCCACAGATGTCAGTAGCACACCCCCAGTGTGTAGATAAAATATGTCTCCAGACCTGGCCAAATGTTCCATGGTGAGAGCAAAATCATCCCTAGTTGACAACCTGTTGTTCATGGTACCATTTCAAGGTTTTGTGTGAATGAGTAATATGAAATGTAGTCCTTTGAGGAAGTGCATGGTGATACTATAAAATATTTTGTATTTATAGTCTTAAGAATAAGAAAGACTTCTCTTAGTATGATACAAACCCCAGAGACATAAAATGAAAGAATGATAAATGTGACAATTCTGCTTTTGCAATAAATAAATAAATATAATAAAGTAAAATATAGATGACCAAGGAAAAAAGTTTAGTCCCATATGTTAGTCCATTCATAGACTGGGTGACATAAATAACAGAAATTTATTTCTCACAGTTAGGCAGTCTGGAAGTCCAAGATCAAGGCACTGGCAGATTCACTGTCTGCTGAAGGCCCACTTCCTAGTTCATAGATGGCTGTCTTTTAGCTGTAGCCTCACATGGTGGCAGGGGCAAGGAAGCTCTCTGGAGGCTCTTTAATAAGGGCACTAATCCCATTCATGACTCCACCCTTATAATTTAAGGCCCCACCTCCTAATACCATCACACTGGGAGATTAGGTTTCAATATATGAATTTTGGAGGAGACCCAAACATTTGGTCTATGGTGCCCATATCATGGATTTTCTTAATATAAGGACACCTTTTATGAATAAATAAAAGACAAGTCTTCTGCAAACATATGCCAGGGTAACTGATGAGATGGGATGACTGTATCTTACGACCTATCTTCTACCTTATATTTCCAATGCTTATCTACATTGTTTCCTTCCAAGTACAAAAGTTCTTCTCTGTAAGTAACTATGTCCCAAATGCCTTGAAATGCCTTTGAAGCAAGAGAAAAAGGCTTACTCCATCTTGTCCTTTATTCAAAAAAAGAGCTGGTTTCTTGGGTGGTTCACTGTACAAGGCCCACAGTCTGTAGGAATGCACCTTTGGTCTGTTAAGTGTTCACATAAAGCAATTGGCCTGAACACACCATTTCTTCTTTCCTCCAAATAAAGGGCTAAAATCACTAATGTATTCAAAGCACTAACAAATCTATGAAAGAGAAAGTTCCTTTAGAAAATTGGGCAAAGGAGGTAAATATCCAACTCAAAACCTATAATTAACCAATGAACATAAAAAGCAAATGCTGATTCTCAAAAAGTAATGAAACCAACAAAGAATTGCCTTTTTTAGTAGACTTTCTTTTTTTTTTTTTTTTTTTTTTGCCACACCAAACAGCTTGTGGGATTTTAGTTCCCTGACCAGGGATTGAACCCATGCCCTCAGCAGTGAGAGCGTGGAGTCCTAACTACTGGACAGCCAGGGAATTCCTGTAGACTTTATTTTTAGAGCAGTTTTAGGTTCATAGCGTGAGTTTATTTCTGGGCTTTCTGTCCTGTTCTGTTAATCTATATTTCTGCTTTTGTGCCAGTACCATACTGCTTTGATTACTGTAGCTTTGTAGTATAGTCTGAAGTCAGGGAGTGTGAATCCTCCAGCTCTGTTCTTCTTTCTCAAGATTGTTTTGGCTACTCAAGGTCTTTTTTGTTTCCATACAAAATTTTTTAAATTTTATGTTCCAGTTCTGTGAAAAATGCTGTTGGTAATTTCATAGGGATTGCATTGAATCTATAGACTGCCTTGGGTAGTATAGTCATTTTAACAATATTGATTCTTCCAGTCCAGGAACACAGTATATCTTTCCATCTGTTTGTGTGGTCTTCGGTTTCTTTCGTCAGCATCTTATATTGTTCAGACTACAGGTCTTTTGCCACCTTAGGTAGGTTTATTCCTAGGTATTTTATTCTTTTTGATATGATGGTAAATGGGATTGTTTCCTTAATTTCTCTTTCTGATCTTTCATTGTTAGTGTATGGGAATGCAAGAGATTTCTGTGTATTAATTTTGTATCCTGCAACTTTACCGAATTAATTGATGAGCTCTAGTAGTTTTCTGGTAGCATCTTTAGGATTTTCTTTTGTATAGTATCATGTCATCTGCAAACAGTGACAGTTTTACTTCTTCTTTTCCAATTTGGATTCCCTTTATTTCTTTTTCTTCTCTGATTGCCGTGGCTAGGACTTCCAAAGCTATGTTGAATAAAAGTGGTGACAATGGAATCCTTGCCTTGTTCCTTAGAGGGAATGCTTTCAGCTTTTGACCACTGAGAATGATGATACCTGTGGGTTTGTTATATGCAAAAGTATCTTTAAAGATGTTCTTTTTAATCCAGGATACAATAAAAATTTACACATTGCATTTGATTGTCAAGTCCCTGTTCTGCCTTTAAAATGTAAGACACAGGAACAATCTGTTGCTCTTTTCGTCTTTTGTGCCATTGACATTTGTTAAGAGTTTAGACCAGTTTTGTAGTAGGATGACCCACATCTGAATTTGATTGTGAAAAGAAGGAAAAAAAATTATTTGCCATTTAGACAAAATAATATTTACAAAACCTGGTATAAATGAGCTTATGATGAGTTTGTAGCATTTGTTTTAGGTGGGTACAGTTGAATAAGTGACATGGCTTTTTGGGGGGAGGGGTCACTTAAAATTTTTATTTTGAAATGATTATAAGTTAAGAGGAAGTGTCAAAAAGTGAACAAGTGGTCCCATGCACCCTTCATCCAGTTTCACCAGTAATAATGTCCTATATAGCAATAAAGCCATACCTTGGAGAGATTGTGGGTTCAGTTCCAGACCACCGCAATAAAGTGAACTTTTTGGTTTCCCAGTATGTATAAAAGTTATGTTTACACTATACTGTAGTCAGTTAAGTTTGCAGCAGCATTATGTCTAAAAAAAACTGTACATACCTTAATTAAAAAATACTTTATTGCCAAAAAATGCTAACCATCATCTGAGCCTTCAGCAAGTCACGGTAGTGACATCATTGATCAGATATCATAACAAATATAATAATAATGAAAAAGTTTGAAATATTATGAGAACTACCAAAATGTGACACAGAGACCTGAAGTGAGTAAATGCTATTGGACAAATGGTGCTGATAGACTTGCTTGATGCAGGGTTGCCACAAACCCTCAATTTGTAAAGAATGCACTATCTGCGAATTGCAATAAAATGAGGTGTATATGTATATAGTACAATATCAAACACCAGGTGGATGAAATGGGTAAAGGGGGTCAAAAGGTACAAACTTCCAGTTACAAAATAAACATGTCCTGGGGATGTAATGTACAGCACAGTGACTATAGTTAATAACACTGTATTGTATATTTGAAAATTGCTGAGAGAGTACATCTAAAAGTTCTCATCACAAGAAAAAGATTTGTAACTACGTGTGGTGACAAATGTTAATTAGATTTATTGTGATTATTTTGTAATATATACGAATACTGAATAATTAGGCTGTACACCTAAAACAAACACAATGTTATATGTCAGTTATTACTGCAATTTAAAGAATAAAAAACAGGAACTGGAAAAGAGTAAAAAAAAAAAACCCAGGAAATTGGCATTGATACAATCCATAGAGCTTATTCATATTTCACCAGTTTTACATGCACTCATTTGTATGTGTATGTGTATATATATATAACTCTGTGCAATTGTATCTTGTAGAGTCATGGAACAACCACCACAATCAATGCTCCTTAGTGCTACCCCTTTAATAGCCACACCCACCAGCCTTCATCCTTAACCCTGGGGTCTATCTGGGGGTTCTCTATTAATTTCCACTGATCTATGTATATAGCCCTTTGCCAATAAATACCACACCGTCTTTATGACTATAGCTGCATAATAAGCCTTAACATCAAGTCTAGTGATTTTTTATTTTTCTTTTTCAAAATTGTTTTAGCCATCCTAGGTCCTTTGCTTTTCCACACACATTTTATTTTATTTTTTTAATCTCTATTTATTTGGCTATGCTGGGTCCTAGTTGCAGCACACGGGATCTTTAGTTGCAGCATGCGAACTCTTAGTTGCAGCATGTGAGATATAGTTCCCTGACTGGAGATTGAACCCAGGCCCCCTGCATTGGGAGTGCAGGGTCTTAGCCACTGGATCGCCAAGGAAGTCCCTCCACACACATTTTAGAATAAGCTTTTCTATGTCTACCAAAAAATTTTTTGGCTGGAATTTGCTGGGAATTGTGTGAAATCTATAGATCAATTTGGGGGAGAACTGACATCTTTATTATAACTCTTCCAATCCATGAGTATAGTGTATCTCTTCATTTATTTAGGTCTTCTCTGATTTCTTTAATCAGCATTTAAAATTTCTTTGTATACAGAATCTGTACAGTTTTTGAAGTTTATATGTAAGTATTTCATTCTATTTTTTGAGTTTTTGGGTAAGTTCTTTGGGATTTTCTACATATACAATCGTGTCATCTTCAAAAATTTGTTAAGAGGGTAGATCCCCTGTTAAATGTTCTTAAAGATAAAAACAAATCATTTCGAATTTAATGGGAAGTGGTCCTCTGTCCTTCATATACCTTCCCAGAAACACTTCATGGGAAGGTGTATTTTAAGGATCAACAAGATGGGAGATGACAACGACTTACTGGGAAACAAATAGTATTGGTGAAAGGTTTTTAAACAAAACCATTGGGGCTTCCCTGCTGGCGCAGTGGCTGAGAGTCCGCCTGCCAATGCAGAGGACACAGGTTCTATCCCTGGTCCGGGAGGATCCCACATGCCATGGAGCAACTAGGCCCGTGCACCACAACTACTGAGCCTGCGCTCTAGAGCCCACGAGCCACAACTACTGAGCCCGCGAGCCACAATTACTGAAGCCTGCGCGCCTGGAGCCTGTGCTCCACAGCAAGACAAGCCACCTGCAATCAGAAGCCCATGCATGGCAACGAAGAGTAGACCCCGCTCGCCACAACTGGAGAGAGCCCGCGCGCAGCAACGAAGACCCAGTGCAGCCAAAAATAAATAAATAATTTTTTTAAAAAAATTAAAAATCAGGCAAAGGAACTTGGCAGCGACTCCTGAGGAACTGATCAGATTTTGTCCACTTTGTGAAATGTCCCCAGGGAAGAACTTCGGACTTCAGTCTTCCTCTTTTGTTGCTTTTTACTCAACATACTTCCTGTGGATAGAGAAGTTTTCAAAGTTACATTTTATGTTGAGTCTTCTGTTTAAATGTTTTTCATTAATAATTCACTAATCGATTAAACAATATTGAGCACCTGCTTAATTTCAGGCTTTTGTCCAAGGCCTGAATAAGATGAATGAGAGACGTTCTTTTGCTTGAGCTGTATAGTTGCGGATCCGGGACGTAAACACTTATCACTAAGTAAAATGTCTATGAAAGTTTGTATCAGGAGCACAGAGTCCAAAATGGTAAATTTGGATGGGAGTAAACAAAATGTGTGTGGGTTGGGGTCGTGGTGGTCAGCAAAATCCCCAATGCAAAGTGATGCTTTAGCTGCTGATTTATTTCTTACAAATTTGACTGGAGATAAAGGGGTCCAGATGAGTTTTTAAAGACCCTGCAGGCTTCTTCTTGAGGTCCAGATTTGACCCATACTTACTCCCGGGTTTCAAAATCTTATTTCAAAACTGCTACACTCAGATTTCATGGAAGGGGCTCCTTGTAAGGCTTGACAGCTGACACTTAAAATATAGATAAGACAGTCCTCTCAGAGTCTATGTCACTGATGAGAAAGAGGAAAACAGCCCCTGGCATATGGAAGCTGGCCCGGCACTCAAGGCTCAGCCTGTTCTCCTGTGAGCAGAGAGAAATTCACACACCAACGTCTGACAAGGCCCCTCTATGATGGTAACGAAGTGAGACAAAACCAAGACCACTGTGTAATCATGTCTGAACACAGACAAAATATGAATGTCATCCAAATCTCAGAAATGAACAAACATCCTCCTCGACTGGCTTATATGAGGCCCTGCTGCTGTCTTTTTTCCCCCAATACGGCTTTAGCCTTGGTATAATCTAGTGTAGTTTTACAGTGTTGATTATAAATATTTCTTGTCTTTAGATACTTATGACTTACACCTTATCTCCTCTGACAGCTAGCCTTGATTTCGCCTCTCCCAAATCTAGGCTCCAAATTCAGAATAATAAAATTATTAAAATGTCTTTTATGCCTAAACTATCTTTGGGTTTCCTGAAATGGCCACTAGGGAATATGAAGATTTGCTTCTCAATTCTATACAAGAAAGAACAATAAGAATAAATCTTTCTACCTTTTAATTAAGTTCAAACTGTAAAAATAATGGTGATAAACTTAACAAATTAAGAGTTTATCTTCCTATGTTAGTTATGCATAATTAAATATGGTAATTATATCTTTCAATGATTGAATACATTTCAAGTTAAAAGAAACATACATTTAAGCACAAAGACTGATGCAATGACTCTCTTCCAAACATTTTTCCAGGATTCTGGATTCACAAACCATTTTTCTTTTTTGTTCAAAATATTTGTGGACAGGCACTTGAGGTACTGACTCAGTTACATAGGACTCATGAAAGTTCTATTGCTTAGATCCAATAACCAAAACATACCCACTTTGCAAGCTGTAAGTCACGCTCCTTCCTTCACCTGAAACAGAAAACCCCCATGGTTGCTTATGCCTTTTAGATTATCTATGCCCTGGACAGACCTTCTAGAGACTCTTAAATAACTATGATTTAGTTGTATTTGTTAATGGTTCAAACAGGAAAAGTAAAACTAAAAAATTGCTAAATAGGGTATGATATTATGGACTTAAATGTCCCCTTGAAATATAAGCTTCTCATAGAAATTAAATCAGTTCTGATAGCTAACTTAATTGCCCTTGCTCAGACTAACTGACAAAATATAAAGGAGGATATTTCATACTGATAGTAAATATGTGATTTTAGGTTAATTCCATGATGTCCTCATGGTTTAGAAGAAGATTTCCTGACCTCTCTAGGAACCTCTATAAAATAAATGGTGACTTAAAAGACCTTGAGATGCTTTGCCATTATCTAAGATAACCACGATAAAAACAGATTTTAGCAAAAACACTTCATGGTATCACCCTTAATAGCAGAGATGGTTTGGCCACAGCACTGAACCAACAGTAGTGGGGAAATGGTAAGAGGTACTGCTGAGGCATGTCCTACCTGTAATCTCACAAATCCTGAAAGTCTGTAAAGGTAGGAAATAGGAACCAGAGCCTCGAGGTCCCCTTAAACATCTCCAAATGGGCAATGAGTGTGTTCTGGTTATTGTTGTGTATTCTTAGGGTGGGTTGAGGCCTCTGCTTGCTGGAGAGCTGAGTGAAATGGTTTCCCACTCCTGATACGGGAAATCCCAAGGTATCTCTCCAGTAACAGGGACACACATTTTGCTGGTATTGCCATTTTAAAATCCTTTAAAATATTACATTTTACTCAGAAATTCCTCTGTACATACCATATTCAAACTCAGAAAAAAATAAAGAAAATTAACAGAATTCTAAAATTTTAATTATTAAAGCTCTCAAAAACCCTCAGACTTCCTAGGCCCAAAGTACTGCCATTAGCCCGATGATGATAAACCACTCAAGGATCCACAAGTTTCCTCCTTATATGTTAATAAACTGCCTCATGCATTTGGGAATTTCACTTCCAATCCCAGGTTCTACTCTATTACAAGCTAATGTGACTGAATATTCCAGGAGATTCATAAAATATCTCCAACTTTATGACCACATCCTCCGTGTGATCTGCCACCTGGAGGTTTGGTCTTCTGAAATAGGCAACAGAAATAAAACTTCCATTGACCCCTAGTGAAAACTTTCTTGTTGGTACTATTAACAACTGATATATCAGTAAAACTCCAAGGTATTGATACTTAGATTTTTTTTCAGTATATAAAATGTTTAACTTAAAAGATATACATCACTTCCTCCCACACTACTGGACATCTATTTCATCAGAAGACCTTAGACTAAGGATTGTTAGGAATCTTCCAGAAGCCGCTAACAGCGGAAGTGGGCAACTTCTCCCTGAGACAACAAAAGCTGCTGTCTTCGGAAGGGGATAGGTTCCACCCAAGATGACAGAGTGAGATTAATTTTCTCATTTTTCAACATTTTTTTTCTGTCCCTTTGCCCTTCTACTAATATTACCTATTAAGACACTTTCACACCCTCCAGAACGCTATGTGATCTCCCTTATCTTCATCCTATTATTTTTGAACCCCTATTGCCCTCTTCTGCCACTTCAGGGAAAAGAAAACTCTCCTATATGTTTTTCCCAGTCATAGATGCTGCTCTGAATTTAACTGATTGCTGGATCTAGTATCCTCCACCAGACCCTGCTGACACTAATATAATATCACTTCCTTTAAACATCTCGGAAGACAGATTCCCTTTTATAGGCCCCTTCTGGCACTTAAGCTTCCCTCATGTCATTAATCCCAACCTTCAGCCTTATAAAAATGGACCTTGACCTCACATTATCAGAACGCTTTTGCTAAGGTTATTATAATACCATCAGCGAGACCTGCCAATCAGGAGTAGGCAACATTATTGAGGCTTTCTTGACCACGACAGTCAGTTCGTCCTCTTCAGAAAACACCCTGCTTTGCTGAACTATGTAGTTCCACTCAAAAATTTGTCTGCCTCAAAGGACACCAAACTGGCTTACCCCTGTTGTGATAAATGATACTTATACGTCCAGTACAGTTTACTTCCAACTAGAGTACTCCATTTTATGTGGATAGGCTTACACCGATCTGCCACACACTGATTTATCCTGTGTATTCAGGATAATTGTGAGACACTTTTACATATTTAGAGGTACCATCCCTCCTGTGGATCCTGTTTCTCTGGAAAAAATACCACCCAGAAACCTTCAAAATGCAGTGCACCCAAGCTTATTAAAAAACAAAACAGGGGGCTTCCCTGGTGGCGCAGTGGTTGAGAGTCCGCCTGCCGATGCAGGGGACACAGGTTCGCGCCCAGATCCGGGAAGATCCCACATGCCGCGGAGCGGCTGGGCCCATGAGCCATGGCCACTGAGCCTGTGCGTCCAGAGCCTGTGCTCCGCAACGGGAGAGGCCACAACAGTGAGAGGCTCGAGTACGGCAAAAAAACCAAACAAAATACAAAACAAAACAAAACTCCCAGAAGGTATAAGTAACTCTGTTTTCATGCATACTATGTAACTGGCAATTCCCCCATTAGGGATAATATCACTGACAAACACGGCTCAAAACTTGCCTTAGACCCTAACAAAAATCATAAGTAACACAAATTCAGCTTCGAAAGACAAACTAGTCTAAACCCATTAGTTAGGATTGTTATGGACAATCATGCAATCCTTGATTCCCTCTTAACCAGCCAAAGGGGAAGTTATGCTACAGCAAACACTATTGCTGTACCTATTGATAAAGGTGATTCAGATATCAGGACCCATATAGTGAAGCCCACCCGGGTGGCCAGGCCCACATCACAAACCTAAACCTAAATCAGCCAGCACTTATAGGAAACACCTGTCAAGGGATTTTATCATACACCAATCACTATCCTCCCGCTCAGCTTTAGCAATTTACCTTAGAAAACAGGACTTGTTAGCCTTATAAGGAAATCCCCGACCTCGTAGCCAATCATGCCCTGTTTTGGCACTGCCTCTTTCAACTCTATAAAACTCGCTCTTGCCAAAATCCCTCAGGAAGAGCGCTTCACTACTTGTGAGGCGTTGTACTCCACCAATCCGTGGACTGTTTTCCCGGAAATAAAGGACATCAAGCTCATTACTAAGTTGTTTTGTTTTGTCAACTGACGGTTTTGGCAATGAGTTGGGACCTGAAGACAGCTACTGAAGATCCCATGAACCGCTTCAAAACACAGGTGAAGTTACCCACAGAGCCCTTTTAGTTTGCGGCCTCTTCAGCCACTCTCCGGGATCTCTGGTAAGCTTCTCTTGGGTTTATCCCTGCTTATTTTGTGTTCTGAGCTCTTTAAGTTTGTTTGTCCTCATCCTTCTGAGTGGAAAATTAGAATGTGAAAGACTCCAGATTGTTCTGGGTGAGACTTACTGCACCACAACATTTGAGTTTGTTGCCAGCTTCATCTACAAGGTAAGCTGCCTTCAGGAAGTCCTCATAGGTCTCAAGAACTGGGCACAGGCAGCCAGAAACAGTAAGTCTCATTGAATTAGGGAGGATTATTTCGACAGGGGAAAATAATGGGTACTCTTCAATCTAAGAAAGCAAGATGGCAGCTGTTAGGGGAGTCACAAAGCCTCAAGGTAAGTCCACAGCATAAGCCAGAGTGGGACTTGGGGGAACAAATTAAGACAAGAAATTCGACTGTTTTGACCAATGGCACATCAAAATCTAAGTAGGTACAAGTCAGACTATTAAAAACCATTAGGATGTCTGCCACTGTAAAGAAATCTTCTCATGAAAGGAATAATAGATCTATTGCTAACAGGAATCTCAGAAGCCATAGCCACAAAATTGGTGGGTACAGGTCAAGCACTTAAAAGCCGTTAGAGTGCTTGCCACCTAACTCTAACCTTACCCGCCAACCTCAAGAAGAGTTCTAGGGCTTCCCTGGTGGTGCAGTGGTTGAGAGTCCGCCTGCCGATGCAGGGGACACGGGTTCGTGCCCCGGTCTGGGAAGACCCCACATGCCGCGGAGCGGCTGGGCCCGTGAGCCATGGCCGCTGAGCCTGCGCGTCCGGAGCCTGTGCTCCGCAACGGGCGAGGCCACAACAGTGAGAGGCCCACGTACCGCAAAAAAACAAAAAAAAAAAAAACAAAGAAGAGTTCTATGCAAACAGGCATGCTGTAAAACACCACAAAATCCCCAACCCACTGGCACATTCCCCTTAGGTATTAATTTCGCTCTGAGATACCCAAGACTTAGCTAAAGAAATGGGATCCTCAAGTTTCAAAGAATTAAGCACACCACCTTGTGGCACACCTGCTAATTCTGTGTCTAAGAACTGTGGTCCCAGAAGCTGTCAATATCTACAAAAATGGCAAAATCTTACTAAGACCATCTAGAATCACAGTGGTCACTATGTGGTACATTCCAATTAGACAAGATCATTCATTTAAGAAGTGTACTTGAGGGATTTCCCCGGTGGTACAATGGTTAAGAATCCACCTCCTAATGCAGGGGACACGGGTTCGAGCCCTGGTCCGAGAAGGTCCCTCATGCCATGGAGCAACGAAGCCCGTGTGCCACAGCTACTGAGCCTGCGCTCTGGAGCCTGCGAGCCACGACTACTGAGCCCACGTGCTATAACTACTAGAGCCCGTGCTCCGCAACAAGAGAAGCCCCCACAACGAGAAGCCCGAGCACCGCAACGAAGACCCGATGCAGCCAATAAATAAATAAATAAAATTTATTTTTTAAAAAAGTCTTCTTCACAAATATTGAGTACTAGTAAAAAGCTTTAGCCATCTGAGCAGGTAAACTTAACTTATTCCATCTGCCGGAAACACAATTTCAATCCAACTGTTCTTTCATGAACTAGTGAATTTTACATGATCATACATTTCTCATGGCTAAACATTTTTAAACAAAAGCTCTAAGATCTCTGCTTGCATCTGTCTGTATGTGTATGTATGTCTATGTATTGTGTATGTATGTGTATGTATTGTAAAACAAAGAATGTTTCCCCACATCCAATTCTACAAGGATCAAGTCATTAGCTGCTGCAGACCCTGACATTCAGCATACCCTGAAAGGAATTCAGGATGAAAAACAGGATGAAGTATCTGTGTTTTGGATATATGGGCCCCTAGATAGTTAAGATGCATATCTCAGGAAGAATTTTAATGACCCCAGATTGTTGCATCTTCCCATACGTAGATTAGCACCAAAATCATTAACTTGAGAGATCTGTTTTTGTGATTAGTGGTAATCTTTTACCAAGATATATACTTGACTACATGTATTCCCCAGCACCCAAAATTCATATATATCCTGGTGGCCCCCCTACCGCTTCACAGCAGTTCCTAAGAGCTATCTGAAAGGCTGTCTCCTGGGCTCTAGTCCTCAGTAAATCCCTGAATAAAATTGAAACTCACAGCTTTCATGTTCTGCATTTTTTATTTCAGTTGACAGTTTTGGTGACCACGAGAGAACCCAGAGCAGACATCTCTCCTTTGCCTGAATTCTAGGAGGATCTGGAGCCTTGGTACCAGCAAGGGCACCTTGTGCCCGTCCTCCTCCCCAGCAAGTCCACACAAATTTGGGTGACTCTCTCTTGGTCTTGGATCACCCATCTTGGTTGATGATCCTGAGTTTTATTTGGTGGTGCATTAAAAAGGAACCAGATTTATCAGTTGAAAGATACTAAAATTTTGCTCAGTTGAAAGATACTTAGGGATTCTCCAGTTGAAAGACACTGGGAAGATTTTGCTCAATTGGAAGACACTGAGTGCCCATGGTGGTTTTAGGCTGCTGGGGAGAGAAACTGAGACATGTGAAAGAGCTGAAACGACTCCGGGGTGACACCTAGAAGAGTTAATCTTACCAACAGCCCATCTACCCATCACACAGTTTTCAACAGTGATTTTATCCCAGCAAAAGAACAACTTTAAATTGAGTACTATACTAGAGTCTCCCAAACAGAAGTAAAAGGAGCACCAGATAACCTCTGACTAATACCCCAGCCGGGTTTAGGTACACACAAAATGTATACTTGCAAGTACTTACTTAATTGGTTTCCATTTGCGTGGAATAACTTTTTCTATCCCCTCATTTTCAGAATGTATGTGTCTCTAGATCTGAAGTGAGTCTCTTATAGGCAGCATATATACGGGTCTTGTTTTTAATATCCAGTCAGCCAGTCTTTGGTCGGCGTTTACATGTAAGGTA
Organism: Leucopleurus acutus; assembly: GCF_964270905.1. Classification (NCBI taxonomy): domain Eukaryota; kingdom Metazoa; phylum Chordata; class Mammalia; order Artiodactyla; family Delphinidae; genus Leucopleurus; species Leucopleurus acutus. Next base: position 100,110,157 of record NC_139148.1, read on the forward strand.
ATTATCAATATGTATGTTCCTATTGCCATTTTGTTAATTATTTTGGATTTGTTTTTATAGGTCTTTTTTCCCCCTTTCTTCTTTTGTTCTCTGGTGATCTGATAACTATCTTTAGTATTACGTTTGGATTCATTTTTCTTTTTTGCGTGTACGTCTATTATAGATTTTTGGTTTACAATTACCATGAGGTTTTTCTATAGCAGTCTATAAATACATATTAATATTATTGTTTTAAGCTGCTGAGCTCTTGATTTCAGATGCATTTTAGATACCCTGCATTTGTACTCTCCTCCTCTCATGATGACTGTTTTTGACATCATATTTTACAGACACCTAATTGTATGTAAAATAAAATACAATCATACATCTAATTGTTTTGTGTATCCCTTAACTGCTTATTGTGGATACAGATGATTTTACTACTTTTGTCTTTTATCCTCCATACTAGGTTTTTGTGTGCATGATTTCCTGCCTTTACTGTATGTTTGCCTTTACCAGTGAACTTTTCCATTTTGTAATTTTCTTGTTCCTAGTTATGGCCTTTTCTTTTTCACCTAGACAATTCCTTTAACACTTACTGTAAAGCTGGTTTGGTGGTGCTGAATTCTTTTAGCTTTTGCTTATCTGTAAATCTTTTGATTTCTTCATCAAATCTGAATGAGAGCCTTGCTGGATGAGTATTCTTGGTCGTAGGTTTTTCCCTTTCATCACTTTAAATATATCATGATACTCCCTTCTGGCCTGCTGAGTTCCTGCTGAAAAATCAGCTGACAGCCTTATGGGAGTTCCCTTTTATGTTATTTGTTGCTTTTCCATTGCTGCTTTTAATATTCTCACTTTTTTTAATCCTTATATCTGGCATAAATTTTTAATAATTTAGTATTTAAAAATTGAAGTATAGTTGATTTACAATGATTCAGGTATACAGCAAGTGATTCAGTAATACACACACACACACACATATATTCTTTTTCAGATAATTTTCCAATATAGGTTGTTACAAGATATTGGCTATAGTTCCATGTGCTATACAGTAGGTCCTTATTGTTTACCTATTTTATATATAATAGTGTGTATCTGTTAATCCCAAATTCCCAATTTATCTCTCTTGCCCTTTCCCCTTTGGTAACCATAAATTTGTTGTCTTTGTCTGTGAATCTATTTCTGTTTTGTAAATAAGTTCATTTGTATCATTCTTTTAGATTCCACATACAAGTGATATCATATAATGTTTATCTTTCTCTGACTTACTTAGTCTGATAATCTCCAGGTCCATCCATGTTGCTGCAAATGGCATTATTTCATTCTTTTTAATGGCTGAGTAATATTCCACTGTATATATGTACCACATCTTCTTTATCCATCCATCTGTCAATGGACATTTAGGTTGCTTCCATGTCTTGGCTATTGTAAATAGTGCTGCAATGAACATTGGGGTGCATGTATCTATTTGAATTATAGTTTTGTCCATATATATGCCCAGGAGTAGGATTGCTGGATCAGAAGGTAACTCTATTTTAGCTTTTTAGGAACCTCCATACTGTTCTCCACAGTGGCTGCACCAATCTACATTCCTACCAACAGTGTAGGAGGGTTCCCCTTTCTCCACACCCTCTCCAGCATTTATTATTTGTAGACCTTTTTTTTTTTTTTTTTTTTTTTTTGCGGTACACGGGCCTCTCACTGTTGTGGCCTCTCCCGTTGCGGAGCACAGGCTCCGGATGCACAGGCCCAGCAGCCATGGCTCACGGGCCCAGCCGCTCCGCGGCATGTGGTATCTTCCCAGACTGGGGCACGAACCCACGTCCCCTGCATCAGCAGAAGGACTCTCAACCACTGCGCCACCAGGGAAGCCCTATTTGTAAACTTTTTGATGATGGCCATTCTGACTATAGTGAGGTGATATCTCATTGTAGTTTTGATTTGCATTTCTCTAATAATTAGTGACGTTGAGCATCTTTTCATATGCCTGTTGACCATCTGTATGTCATCTTTGGAGAAGTGTCTACTTAGATCTTCTGCCCATTTTTTGATAGGGTTGTTTGTTTTATTGCTATTGAGCTGTATGAGTGATTTGTATATTTTGGAAATTAAGCCCTTGTCAGTTGCATTGTTTGCAAATATTTTCTCCCAGTACATAGATTTTCTTTTTGTTTTATTTATGGTTTCCTTTGCTGTACAAAAGCTTTTAAGTTTCATTAGACCCCATTTGTTCATTTTTTATTTTGTTTCCATTACTCTAGGAAATGGATCTAAAAAATATTGCTGTGATTTATGTCAAAGACTGTTCTGCCTATACTTTGCTCTAGGAATTTTATAGTATATGGTCTTACATTTAGGTCTTTAATCCATTTTGAGTTTATTTTGGTATGTGGTATTAGAGAATGTTCTAATTTCATTTTTCACATGTAGCTGTCCAGTTTTCCCAGCATGACTTATTGCAGAGATATTCTTTTCGCCATTGTATATTCCTGCCTCCTTTGCAGTAGATTAATTGACTATAAGTGCGTGAGTTTGTTTCTGGGATTTCTGCTCTGTTCCATTGATCTATAGTTCTATTTTTGTGCCAGTACCATACTGTTTTGTTTTGTTTTGTTTTTGCGGTATGCGGGCCTCTCACTGTTGTGGCCTCTCCTGTTGCGGAGCACAGGCTCCCAACGTGCAGGCTCAGCAGCCATGGCTCATGGGCCCAGCCGCTCCGTGGCATGTGGGATCTTCCCGGACCGGGGCACAAACCCATGTCCCCTGCCTCAGCAGGCGGACTCTCAACCACTGCACCACCAGGGAAGCCCCAGTACCACCAGGGAAGCCCCAGTACCATACTGTTTTGATTACTGTAGCTTTGTAGTATAGTCTGAAGTCAGGGAGCGTGATTTCTCCAGCTCTGTTCTTTCTCAAGATTGTTTTGGCTATTTGTGGTCTTTTGTGGTTCCATAAAAAATTTTAAAAATTCTTTTGTTCCAGTTCTGTGAAAAATGTTGTCATTGGTAACTTGATAGGGATTGCTTTGAATCTATAGATTGCCTTGGGTGGTATAGTCATTTTAACAATATTGATTCTTCCAATCCAAAAACACAGTATACCTTTCCATCTGTTTGTGTGGCCTTTTATCAGCATCTTATATTTTTCAGAGTACAGGTCTTTTGCCTCCTTAGGTAGGTTTATTCCTAGGTATTTTATTTTTTTGGATGCGATGGTAAATGCGATTGTTTCATTAGTTTCTCTTTCTGATAGTTTGTTGTTAGTGTATAGAAATGCTGCAGATTTCTGTATATTAATTTTGTATCCTGCAACTTTTCCACTTTCATTGATGAGCTCTAGTACTTGTCTGGTAGCATCTTTAGGATTTTCTATGTGTAGTATCATGTCATCTGCAAACAGTGACAGTTTTACTACTTTCTTTCCAATTTTGATTCCTTTTGTTTCTTTTTTCTTCTCTGATTGCTGTGGCTAGGACTTCCAAAACTATGTTGATTAAAAGTGGAGAGAGTGGGAATTCTTGTCTTGTTTCTGATCTTAGAAGGAATGCTTTCAGCTTTTCTCCCTTGAGTATGATATTAACTGTGGGTATGTCATATATGGCCTTTATTATGTTGAGGTATGTTCCCTCTATGCCCACTTTCTGGAGAGTTTTATTTGTTTTGTTTTTTACCATAAATGGATGTTGAATTTTATCAAAAGATTTTACTGCATCTATTGAGATGATCATGTTTTTTATTCTTCAATTTGTTAATGTGCTGTATCACATTGATTGATTTGTGATTATTAAAAAATCCTTGCATCCCTGGGAAAAATTCCACTTGATCATTGTGTGTGATCCTTTTAAGGTATTGTTGGATTCAGTTTACTAGTATTTTGTTGAGGAGTTTTGCATCTATATTCACCAGTAATATTGGCCTGTAATTTTCTTTTTTTGTGGTATCTTTGTCTGGTTTTGGTATCAGGGTGATGGTGCCCTCATAGAATGAGTTTGAAAGTGTTTCTTTCTCTGAAATTTTTTGGAATAGTTTCAGAATAGGTGTTAACCCTTCTCTAAGTGTTTGATAGAATTCACCTGTGAAGCCATCTGGTCCTAGACTTTTGTTTGTTGGGAGTTCTTAAATTATTGATTTCAGTATTGGTAATTGGTCTGTTCATATTTTCTATTTCTTCCTTGTTCAGTCTTGGGAGATTGTACCTTTATAAGAATTTGTCCATTTCTTCTAGGTTGTCCATTTTATTGGCATATAGTTGCTCATAGTAGTCTCTTATGATCCTTTGTATTTCTGTGGTGTCGGTTGTAACTCCTCCATTTTCATTTCTGATTTTGATTTGGCCCTCTCCCTTTTTTTCTTGATGAGTGTAGCTTAAGGTTTATCAATTTTGTTTATCTTTTGAAAGAACCAGGTTTTAGTTTCCTTGTTCTTTTCTGTTATTTTTTTAGTGTCTATCATTTATTTCTTCTCTGCTCTTTATGATTTCTTTCCTTCTATTAACTTTAGGTTTTGTTTGTTTTTCTTTCTCTAGCTCCTTCACATGCAAGGTTAGGTTGTTTATTTGAAATTTTTCTTGTTTCCTGAGGTAATCTTGCATAGCTATAAACTTCTCTCTTAGCACTGCTTTTGCTGCATCCTATAGGTTTTGGATTGTTGTGTTTTTGTTTTCATTTGTCTCTAGGTATTTTTTATTTCCATTTGTCCCTAGACATTTTAAAATTTCCTCTTTGATTTCTTCAGTGATCCACTGTTGTTTAGTACCATATTGTTTAGCCTCCATGTGTTTGTGTTTTTTGCAGTTTTTTTCTTGTAGTTGATTTCTAGTCTCATAGTGTTGTGGTCTGAAAAGATGCTTGATATGAATTCAATTTTCTTAAATTTACTGAGGCTTGCTTTGTGGCCCAGCATGTGATCTATCCTGGAGAATGTTCCATGTGCACTTGAGAAGAATGTGTTTTCTGCTTTCAGGTGGAATGCTCTATAAATATCAATTAAATCTATTTGTTCTAATGTGTTATTTAAGTCCTGTGTTTCCTCATTGATTTTCTGTCTGGATGATCTGTCCATTGATGTAAGTGTGGTGTTAAAGTCCCCCACTATTATTGTGTTACTGTTGATTTCTCCTTTTATGTCTGTTAATATTTGCCTTGTATGTTGTGGTGCTCCTATGTTGGGTGCATATATATTTACAGTTACTAGTTAATATTCTCTCTTTATCTTTAATTTTGTCATTTTGATTACAATGTATCTTGGTGTGTTCCTCTTTGGGTTAATCCTGTATGGGACTCTCTGTGCTTCCTGGACTTGTGGGACTGTTCTCCTTCCCAGGTTAAGGAAGTTTTCAGCTATTATCTATTCAAATATTTTCTCAGGCCCTTTCTCTCTTCTCCTTCTTGGACCTCCATAATGTGAATATTATGCTTGAGGTTGTCCCAGAGGTCTCTTAAACTATCCTCATTTCTTTTCATTCTTTTTTGTGTTCAGTGGCAGTGATTTCAACTACTGTCTTCCAGCTCACTGATCCATTCTTCTGTATCTTTTATTCCACTATTTGATTACTTGTAGTGTGTTTTTTATTTCAGTTATTGTATTCTTCATCTCTGATTGTTCTTTAACTCTTTGTTAAAAACTTCTAACTTCTCACTCTGTGTATCCATTCTCCTCCCGATTTCTTGGATCATCTTTATGAGCACTACTCTGAACTCTTTCTTGGGTAGACTGCCTATCTCCACTTCACTTAGTTGTTCTGGGGTTTTGTTCCTTCATCTGGAACATATTCCTCTGCTGCCTCATTTTTTCTAAGTTGCTATTTGTACTTTTATGTATGTGGTAGGTTAGTTACATTTCTTGACCTTGGAGAAGTGACCCTCTGTAGGAGATGTCCTGTGCATTCCAGCAGTACACTCCCTCTCGTCACCCAAGCCATATGCCCTAGGGACTCCTCCAAGAGGGCTGCGTGGGCCCTTCTCTCGTGGCTTGCTGACCATGTGGATGGTCTGGTAGGCTTGGTTGGCCCCTAGTCTGGTTGGTTGCCAGGCTCTGCCTTGTGCAGATGCTGCTGGCTGTATAGTGGGGCCTCGTCTGGAGGTGGCTGATTGCAGAACCCTAGGGGACCCCAGGGTTAGAGCTGGCTCACTGGTGGTCAGGTTCAGGGTCCTGAAGACTCTGGGGCTGTTGCCCACCCACTAGCAGGTAAAGCCAGATCCTGGGGTTAGTGCTGGATAACTGGCAGGCAGAGCTGATTCCTGGAGTCTGGCTGCAGGGCCCAGAGATCCCAGAGCTTGTTTCAGATTGTTGGGGTGGGGGCCGGTTCCTTACACAACTGATTATGGGGCATGGGGTGTCCCAAAAATTGCGTTGGCCTGCTAGTGGGCAGGACCAGGTCCCAGCTGGTCCTAGGGTAGGGTCTAACCTGCTGTTAGCAGACTCATTCCACAGTCTGTGGGGTTATAGTTTTCTTGCTTCTGGTATCTGCCCCCTGGTAGGTGAGGCTGGTTTAGAGGCTTATACAGGCTTCATGGTGGGAAAGGCCGGTGCCTGCCCACTGGTGGGTGGACCTGGGTCTTGGCCCTCTGGTGGGCAGGGCCATGTCTTGGGGCATGTCTAGAGGTGGCTGTGGGCTCAGGAAGTCTTTAGGAAGCCTGTCTGCTGATGGGTGGGGCCATGTCCTCTCGCAGTTAGTTGTTTGGCCTGAGGCGTCCCGGTACTAGAGCCTTCAGACTGTTGGGTGGGGCCACGTCTTGGTGCTAATGAGCCAAGATGGCAGCAACCAGGAGTGTTCACGCAGTTGAATGTTCCCAAATATGTCTGACACTCATGTCTATGTCCCCATTGTGAGCCACAGCCACCACCACCACCACCACCACCACCACCTCTGCCTCTCCAAGAGAGTCTCCAAGACCAGCAGAGAGGTCTGCCCCAGGCTCCTATCAAATTACTGCTTTTGCCCTGGGACCCGGTGCACATGAGATTTTATGTATGCCCTTTAGGAGTGAAGTCTCTATTTCCCCCAGTCCTGTGGGGCTCCTGCAATTAAGCCCCACTAGCCTTCAAAGCCAAATGCTCTGGGGGCTCCTCTTCCCCGTGCTGGGCCCACAGGCTGGGGAGCCTGATGTGGGGCTCAGAACTCTCACTCCTGTGGGAGAACCTCTGCAATATAATTATTCTCCAGTTTGTGGGTCCCCACACAGGCGGTATGGGATTTGATTACATCGTGAGTCCACCCCTCCTACCCATCTTACTGTGATTCCTTCTTTATGTCTTTAGTTGTAGAAGCTCTTTTCCTGTAGGGTCCAGTCTTTTTCATTGATGGTTGTTCTGCAGATAGTTGTGATTTTGGTGTGCTCGTGAGAGGAGGTGAGCGCAGGTTCTTTACTCAACAATCTTGGCCACCCTCCACAAGTATATACTTAGTTGGGAACTAAGGAAATTCTGCCCTGAAATGGCCAAGATGAGGCTCTTTTTTGACATTCCAAAACTGATTTTTGCTTATGCAATTAGAGAAAGCCAGCTTGATAAAACATCTTTTCCAAATTCTGACCCTAAAGGAACAAAACCCTTCTAGGAGGAGCTCAAATTTCTCTCCCTGTGCCTTTGAGATGTAAATGTTCTACCAAGGCTCTCAGGAACTCTTATCCTACTCTTATCTAGACCATCTCTAATTCCTGAGACTGAGGGGAAAAAAGGGAGAAACTTTAAACTCAAGCAAGTAAACTTAACTTATTTCAACTGTTATTTATAAACTAGTGAGTTTTATATTGTAATATCTGATTTATGACTAAGTTTCAAAACAAAGCTATGAGGTCTCTAGTTGTGCCTGTCTATATGTCTGTGTGTACATTATAGATATGATATGTCTCTATCCCCAAATGGTATTGACAAAATTAATTTGTAAATGAGCTCTATTTAATTGGCTTAAAGGAAATTAAGTGCTTAAGTAAGTTCTTAGAAATATAAAAGAAACTAACCCAAATGAATTTCAGGTTCACGTGATCTTGGAAATATTTAGTATTAAAGTAATATTTGGTATTAAATTTAGTTAAAGTTTGTTGGTTTAATTAATACAGACATGTCTTTTTTTTTTTTTTTTTTTTTGCGGTATGTGGGCCTCTCACCGCTGCGGCCTCTCCCAGCAGCCATGGCTCACAGGCCCAGCCGCTCCACAGCATGTGGGATCGTCGCGGACCGGGGCACGAACCCGTGTCCCCCGCATCGGCAGGCAGACTCTCAACCACTGCGCCACCAGGGAAGCCCCAGACATGTCTTTACAGTCATCAACATTAAATACAATACTTTTATTATACCTAGGTTTAATAGAAGTCAAATAAGATATTATTTCTATTATGTAATTTGTCAGCAAGAAAAATAACTTGGTATGATATTTTCATAAGTAAATTAAATGTAAATGAGATAAGAGTTTTTAGGTGAACTCTTTAAGAATAATTATGTTTTTTGGTATGTCTATTTAAAAATAGTTTCTCCAGATTTTTTAATAACTTGAAACTTTAGAGTTTTGCTAAATTAAGTTAAATGATGGAAGTTTATTGAATATCTAGATCATTCCAGAATAAAATAAGATACTGAAACATTGAATACTGAACATAGGCTTCCTTTTACAGAGAAAGTAAAGATATTTAGGACTCTTGATAAATATGTTGCATGCCACATTACATTTTTTATAAGAAAGCACACACGTTTTAGAAATTGTAAATAGTATTTATAAGTTTGTCAATCTACAGAATGCTAATGTAAAAGACTGCCCCTAATTCAGACACCAGTCACGAGTCCCAGGTTGCCACTTGTACTTTTGACCAATTGGCTATAAATCAGGGGTTCCCATGACCCCCTCCTCAGGTTTGATGATTTACTAGAACAGGTCACAGAACTCTGTGAAATGCTTATACTTACCAGTTTAGTATAAAGGATACAACTCAGGAATAGCCAAATGGAAGACATGCATTTGTGGGGAGGGAGGTGCAAATCTTCCATGACCTCTCCAGGCATGCCACCCTCCCAGCACCCTGATGTGTTCACCAACCCAGAAGCTCTCTGAATCCCATTGTTGAGGGATTTTTATGAAGATTTTATTATGTAGGCACAATTGATTAAGTCATTGGTCATTGGTGATTATATTACTCAGGGTTCTCCAGAGAAACAGAACCAATGGGAAATATATATATGTATATATATTATGATGAATTGGTCATAGCTCAGGTGATTATGGAGACCAAGAAATCTCACTAATTACCATCTGCAGGCTGGAGACCCAGGAAAGCCAGTGGTGGTACAATTCAGTCGAAGTCTGAAGGCCTGAGGACCAGGGGAGACAATAGTGTAACTCCTAGTCCAAAGGCCTAAGAAACCAGGGTGGGGGTTGATACCGAAAGTCATGCTCTGCACACCGGCACCAAACTGAATCTTGGAGACAGAGTGTGGGTGCAGTAGAAAAGAATAGCTTTATTGCTTTGCCAGGCAAAGGGGGCCACAGTGGGCTAATGCCTTCAAAACTGTGTTCCAACCTGGGGTGGGGGCTGGGGGTTCATGAGGAGTCTTATAGTCAAGGGATTGGGTTGCTGATAAGGGTCAGGGTGCATGCAGGGCCTGCATTTCTTCAATCCAGAGATCATCTGGTATCAGATGGTCTCGTGATGGGCTTCTGTGGTTATCGAGGTTATTGAACTGTGACCTTCTCTCTGGAATGAAGAATGCTCCATCAAGTAGTTAACATCTTCCATTTGGTGGGGATTTTTAGTTCTGCAGAAGAGCTCAGGGATATTGTTATGTGTATCCCTTGAGGAGGAACCAGGACCCTGCCCCAAGGCTGCACTGTTGTTTCTTGCCTGCTCCTCCCTTGTTTCTGCATCCCCCTTCCTTCCCTGATTAGCAACTCTTTGAACCTGCCCTTTGGAACTCAGGGAAGGTCATGGAGGCTGAATGAAGCCTATTTCCTACAAACAAGAAATGGAGGACACAGAAAGATTTTTGTGCCCGGGACCCCACAGGGTCCTGCTCGGTTTCAGTGTGAGAGGTGGTTTACTGAGTCCAAAGGCCCAAGAACCAGGAGCTCTGATGTCTGACGGCAGGATTAGATGGATGTCCTACCTCAAGAAGAGAGAGAATTCACCATTTCTCTTCCTTTTTTGTTCTATTTGGGCCCTCAACAGATTGGATGATGCCAGCTTACACTGGAGGATGACTGAACTCAATCTCCAGTCCCTTTCCCCTCCCTGAAGGTCAGAGGATGGGGCTGAAAGTTTAACCCTTTAATCATGCCTTGGTCCTTCTGGGAGCAGCCCTAAGGCATCAGTCATCTAATTAGCATACAAAACACACTCTTATTTTCTGGGAGATTCCAAGGGTTTTAGAATCTGTGTGCCAGCAACCAGGGACAAAGACTAAATATTTATTTCTTATTATATCACAGCATCCAATCTAGACCAAAACACTGATTCTTTAAACCCTCTCTAAAACCACCTAATACAAATTAAAACCCCAAGTTAAGTACTTTCTTCAACCTTTTATGGAGACAATCCATGGTTCATTCAATAAGGCATAAATCTCACTTGTTTCACTCCAGGGATGGATGGTCCTAGTGTTCTTTAATGCTGGAAACAACAGCCTCCATCTTCAGGTTGTTTGCAAGGAGAGTGAGAAAATATATTCAAGTTTCACCTCTACTCACATGCCCAGAACTGGTCTCCTTGCCTCCAGTTTTCCTTCAGCCCACTCTCTTGTCTCCTCTGGCTTTATTTTCTAAAAAAGAGGAAAATAATTTTGCAACACACCTACTTCACCCTTGGAAAGAGCTCAAAGTACTTAGCATGAAACTAATTTTAAAGATCTGTGAATAATTGAGTGAAATTTGGATCAGTTTTTCTGTGTTTGAAAGGATCTGTGCTCAGCAAGCTTGCTGAGGATTCCTAGGGACTTCCTCTGAAATACATTTTCAACAAAAGTGGAGCCTCTGTGTGTGCCCCGTATTTCCATAAAAAGTCTCAGATTTTCTTTCCTGATTAAAGTGGTTTTCCTTAAAAGAGTTCCTAAATGTGGAGACAGGATGTAAAGAGGAGAGATTTATCAATGTGGAAACAAAGTAGGTGATCAAAATTATACTTGCTAACATCATTATCAAGATAAAGATATGCTTGGAAAGAGCTTCTTTCCCCAAAACCTAGTAAATTCCTCTTGCTTTGTCTGGGGCTCCCCCTTGTGACCACCTGGAGATGTTCTGAGCAGTTAGTGTTATACTCAGGTTGAAGAGGTCCTGCCATCTAGTGGCTAAATTGCATAATGCAACTTGCTTACTTAAAATTGAACTGAAGGCAAGGAACGCTTTAAACTTTGGGGAAATGGTCTGCCTTTAGTAGGAAAATAAAAGTCTTCATCTGGGAAGGATTTTGACTTGTTATTGAAGCTGAGGTTCCCTTTAATCCCAACTACATATGACCATGTGTGTGGGTATTTGTCTTGAAATCGTGATGGGATACATTTCAGGCAGCAGGATTCTGAGAGCAGAATTGGTGAGCACATAGATTTCAGGAACAGTATTTGTCAGCCTAGGCCTCCCCTGCCTCCTACAAGGGTGCAGCAAAGCATGAAGGGGCCAGGATTTGTATCCCAGTGATTTCGGGGAGACAGCAATGAGCAGCAACTTGGAGTGAGACCTTAGTTCCCTGACCAGAGATAGAACTCTAGTCGTGACGGTGAGAGTGCCGAATCCTAATCACTAGACCACCAGGGCCAGGGGCTAGGGTCTGTGCCCCAGTTCTTGTCTGCCTTGAAAAAAGTTTTTACAAAGAGACAGAAGGTAGAGAGGAAAGTAAGGTATTTATTACAAAAGCAGAGTACATGCTGACAGACACACAGGTGAGCTCAGAGAAAGTCACGCCTTTGGGAAGTTTAAATCGTTTATAAGGGGGCAGTCTTCCAGGTCTTTGTTTTCCTCTGGCCATTCGTCTTGTTTTGACCCAATAGCTGATTTGTCTCAGGGCCCTCCCTTATGTGCACGTGCATCCTTTAGCCAAGGTGGATTTCAGCGCGAGGACCTTTGGGAAGTTAGCAAAACTTATTATTGATCTGGTGTCCCCTCCCCTTTTTGATCCCTGAGGAGCCTTTCTGTGCAAGTGCAGTCAAGGTCTCCCTAACCCCAAGGATGAGAAGTATGTGACCTTTTGCCCAAGCAGGGTTTAGCCCCTCTCTGCCCCTGCCATTACTGTTATCTTAAAGTGTCCACAGGAGACACAGTCTAGCTAATTTACCCTGTTCCTGTTGTTATTTCTATCTCGAAGTATAAACAGGAGGCTTATTATAAATGTCTAACCTGAAGCCCATCTCTCTCCTGCCTTACCAGAAGGCCAGAGAGAATTGTGGAGTTCCAGGAGATGTAGGGGCCAAGGGAGTGAGCTTGATGCACTCAGTATTTGATCTCGGGTGGCCTCAGCCTGCAGCGGCTTGAAGCGGGGTTTTGGTTCCCAGCCAGAGATTGAGGTTGGGCCGTGGCAGAGAGCGCTGAATCCTAGCCGCTAGACCAGTGGCCAGTGACAAGGCCCTGGCCCTTCGGCTTTGCCAAAAAGAATTCCCACAAAGATGGGAAGTAGTGAAACAAAGTGTTTAATAGGAGGAAAAAGAGTACTGTACATGTGGATAGACACACGGGTGGACTCAGAGAGAGAGAATCGTGCCCTCGTGGTAGTTTAAATCACTTATATGGGGTATTTCTTCCGGGTTTCCTTTGGCCAATCATTTTGATTTGTCTGGTTCTGAGTCCATATTTGGTATATCTCAGGATCCTCCCGTGTGTGCATGCATCTCTTAGCCAAGATGGATTCCAGCGAAGAGGCCTATGGGTAGCTTGACATCACTCCCCTTTTGACCTCCAAGGAGCTTCATAGTCAGGAAGGTCTCCTCGACTTTGAGAATGAGAAATACGTGGTCTTTTATCTTTTATCTGGGCTCAGCCTCTCCTCATCTTGGAGTATCAGTCCACAGGGAACGAATTCCAGCTGCTCACCCTGGGGCCTATCTATCTCCTGCCTCATATTGAGCTTGTAAATCAAAATCCATCCACAGGCAGGGGTGGAGACACTGAATGGAAGTAATCTTCAAGAACCTGAGCCCAACACTTTTCCTTCCTCATCAGGTACATGCAATTTGCATATCCTATTATCTGCTTATTAACCAGAGTGTCTTGTAACAATGGCAGATTGTGAAATAGGCACACACGGGCAGTTGAACACAAGCTCTGAGGGGTTCATCCTGCGATTACATCCCTGTAATGAAGAGGCAAAAGGTGAGGATGCGACAATGGGATATTCGGTAACATAATAAAATAATGAAGAGGCAAAAGGTGAGGATGCGACAGTGGGATATTCGGTAACGTAATAAAATCAGGATGTGATCTAATGCAACATGACTTGCTCACAGCACAGGTAGAATATCAAATGATCCATGTGAAATTCAATCCTTGTATAATTTTCTTATTATATCCATTGTTCTCCTATTAATCTGAATGCCATACAGAACAGTATGTAAATTAGGTTTTCATTAACTTGGTGCTTCCTTTTATCTTCAAAAAAAAGAAAAAAAAGAACCTGAACCAAGGCAAAACTGGAGAGAACAGAAGCAAGTCAGAAAGCAGGTCGTGATGGTCCTGGCCTGTGGCTGAGAAAGGAATTAGAGTATACTGAGCTCGCCTTCATTGGCATTGAAACTGGCCCAGCCCGAGAAGGGTAGTTGGAGCTGGAGCTGAGGCTGGGAGTCTAGAAGCATCAAGTGTTATGAAGGTTTGCAGGTCAAGTTGGTCTCGGCTCTGTAGGGGAACAAAATTTGTCACCCCAAAATGTCTCTTTGGCATGCAGATTATCTCGAGCTGAAAATATTCAAGACGAAAAGACTCAGGAAGAAGCTTTGACCTTCCCTAAAGAATGTGGATAGAGGACCTATTCCAGGAAGGGAGCTATCCCCATAGATAACTATAATATGAACTAGGTGTGCAGACAGGGAGGAAGCTAGCAAAGTCTGTTTGTTACAATTCCTCTCTGTCTCCCACTGTCTGTGCCTGGCCCAGCATACATTTGTTTACCAAGCATTTGCTTTTCCATCTCCATGTGAATTGCCTTCCTCCCCTTTGAAGTTCCAAACCACTACCCCTAATACCGTCTTTTGTCTTTAGCTGAAGATGGTACTAAAGGTGAGTGTTTCAGCCATTTTTGTGAATTACTCACTTTTCCTGGGTCCCTCCAATGAATACGTTATTAAACTTTGTTTGATTTTCTCCTATTAATCTGTCTCATGCCAATTTAATCCTTAGACCAGGCAGAAGAACCTAGAAGAGTAGGAGAAAATGTCTTCCTCCCCGACAACCCTAAGATGAAATCAGAAAGTCCATGTATAGCAAGGAGAGAGCAATGGATTTGTAGCATGAGAGCCCCGTGTGTGTGAATTTGTCATGTGAAACCCTGGCTCATAATGGCAAAAGCAATTAGCCTCTTTGGACCTTGGTTTCCTGGCACACTTGCTTATATCACCTTTCACACTGTCCACTGCTGTCCCTTTCATCAAGAAAGTCTTTCTTCTGATGCAGGGCAACTCCTCGTTCATTACCTTGTCTCTTGGTTTGTTTCTACTCTCAACGGGCCACATTCATTGCCCCCTTTCTGTTTCGACACGTACACTGACCAGCATGTACAGGCCAATGGCTACATGAAGTTCCAGATGAATACTTTTTGCTGTTTTGGGGTTCCTATATTTGAGCATTGCCTTATCACCAAGCCTATATCCTTTGGTAGACTCTCGAAACAAAGGCAGCTGTCTTTTGTTGGTACAACATTTGATCTTGGATATGGTCTTTCCACTGTCTATTTGGAACCTTATTGACCATAAGTGATTTCTCTATCTCTGGCTTCATATCCAAATATTACTTGTAGTCTGGTTTCATTTTATTGACTACTAGTTTAGAAGGTCCATGTGGCTGTTTGATTAATTGTATCCTCTAGAAGTTGACGCTTTTTAAAAATTATTTTATTTATTTTTGGCTGCGGTGGGTCTTCATCGCTGCGCGCAGGCTTTCTCTAGTTGCGGTGAGCAGGGGCTACTCTTCGTTGCAGTGCGCAGGTTTCTCATTGCAGTGGCTTCTCTTGTTGTGGAGCACGGGCTCTAGGTGTGTGGGTTTCAGTAGTTGCAGCACGCGGGCTCAGTAGTTGTGGCTCAGGGGCTTCTAGAGCACAGGCTCAGTAGTTGTGGCGTACGGGCTCAGTTGCTCTGCAGCATGTGGGATCTTCCAGGACCAGGGCTCGAACCTGTGTCCCCTGCATTGGCAGGTGGATTCTTAACCACTGCGCCACCAGGGAAGTCCCCTAGAAGTTGACTTTTAAGTTGGTTTGTTAGTGTTATGGCTCAGAGCCAGATGATATCCAGTCTTCATGTAGCACTTAGATCTGGGCTTGAATAAGTACTTATGCTAAGTGAAATAAGCCAGACAAAAAGGACAAACATTACTAAATATTATATGCTTCCACTTATATGAGGTACTTAGAATAGGCAAATTCATAGAGACAGAAAGTGGTTACCAGGGGCTGGAGGGGAGGAGTAAATGGGGAGTTACTGTTTAATGAGTAAAGAGTTTCTGTTCAGGATGATGAACGTGTTCAGAAAATGGATAGTGGTGATGGTTGCACAATATTGTGAAAGTATTCAATGCCACTGAATTGTACACTTAAAAACTGGTTAAAATGGTAAATTTTGTTATATTATTTGATGATGATTAAGTAAAATAATATTCAGCAGAAAGATAGTTTCAATTACCATATCTAAAAGCAATTAGGGGGCTTCCCTGGTGGCGCAGTGGTTAGGAATCCACCTGCCAATGCAGGGGACAGGGGTTCGATCCCTGGCCCGAGAAGATCCCACATGCCACGGAGCAACTAAGCCCGAGCGCCACAATTACTGAGCCTGTGCTCTACAGCCTGCAAGCCACAACTATTGAGCCCACATACCTAGACTCGCATTAGGACTCGAACTGAAACATTGGCTCTTCCTAGGTCTCAAGAGTGCTGGCCTTCCAACTATAAACCATTGGCTTTCATGGTTCTCAGGACTTTGGATTCAGACTAGAACTACACCGAAGGCTCTCCTGTGTTCCCAGCTTGCCAACTCACCCTGCAGATCTTGGGACTTGCCTGCCACCATAATCATGTGAGCCAACTCATATAAATATATACATATATATATATATATATATAATCCTATTGGTTCTTTTTCTATGGAGAGCTGAAAGTAATACAAAATGGGACGCAAGTTTTCAAATTAAAATGAAAGTTTCCTCTCAAAAACAGTTTTGCTTGTATAATACATTCTGTCACAAAATATTTAGGCAAATTAAAAAAAACTAATGCTTGAGTCTTTCCACACATGGAAATGATCTGTCTTAGGAAATCAGATTTGTAAAGTTATTTAAACTAAAATGTTGATATACAAGAAAGTCTGTTACTGGTCATGTTTTCCTTCCATTTAAAAGGTAATTTTCTATCACATCTTGACATGATAGAATATATATCTAGTTTCATTACCTGGGTTCAGCTTGCTGGAATTCCGTTCCAAGCTCTTTGATCTTTTCTTCCTTTTTTGGCATCTTATTTTGAGCTTAGGTTCAGGCTCTGAATTCTTCATTTAACTGCAACGATCATCACCATAAACACACACTTGATAACATATAATTTCCTGAAAGCATTAAACAATAGTACGTATAAAGTAAATGGAACATTCTTTGCTTCTTTAATTCCCAGCCTTTCACTCATGATTATTTTCATGAAAATTTAAAACCACTGTGTGGGGATGGGGCTAGTGCTGGTGGTGGTAGTGGTAGAAATGAAGAAATATGCCCTCAACCCAAGGCAAACAACACCATTTTCAGCGCTGGAAAAGGAAAATTATAAAACATTTTTAAATGGGTGGGCCACGTTTTTCTTCAAGTATCATGGACATTTTCATTGTTTACTGATGAAGATTAGATCTTAATAATTTATGCTGTTTTTTCATGTTATATACCATGTATTTAAGTTTAATCAATTGGAAAATGAAGGTTAAGGATAAGCTGTCAGTTCGACTTCTTAAATATATTTAACCTTGAAAAGAGATCACACTTCTAGAACATTCAAATCGATGCACTTTAACACAAATTATAATCATTCTTTTTCATTCTTAATTTTCTAGCTTCCTAAAAGATGTGCACCACGAAATCAGACAGTAGAATGATATTTGCCGTAACGGCATTCTCCTTGAGATGGCAAATCAAAACACTTGTCTAAAATGTTATGAGATGGAATGTGAGAGGTTAAAATCCAGTGTTAAGCCTGAATGGTGGACATTCTTCTGCAGTGCCCTACCAAAACTCCTATCTCATTCAAGCCTCTAAGCAAGTCCAAACAAGCCTGCATACTTAGCATGAACACTTCTTAAGTTCAGCTAAGGAAAGACATCTTATTTCACCTTTGCTGCAAGGTCACCTCAAGTCATTTTAGAAAGCTGGAGGCATATCCCAATAATGCTACTTCTATTTCTAAGAGTGATAGATCATGTGGAACAATAAAAATTACATTAACTGTTAGTAAATGTTCATTCTTAGAGTATGTTTGAACTTCAGAAATTATAAAAGGCATTCAGATCCAAGTCTGAAGAAAGAGTGGGTGAGCAGTACGGGGTCAAACCTGAAATACTCCTTAATAATTGTTTTATCCATTCATACCCGGATCCCTGGAAAATGTGCCACAAGTGGCTGATCCAAATCTTCTCTAGTTTCATTAAATGTCAAACCCTCCCCAGAGCTTTCATGATCAATCAGTGATCTGATTTCCTAGTTCACTGAGAAGTCAGCTTGTTCAGCTTCACTACTCTCCGTGTCATGATTTCTCTGAATCCACATTCCCATCTCCCCTCCTGAAATTAGCTTCTCCTCGTGGGCTTATTCAGCATAGTGCCTACACAAGCACACTGTCCACAACTTCCTAATGTAAATGTTCCATTGCTACCTTTGAAGAGAGGCACAGAATCTTTCTGCTTGTAATTTAAAATCAACCACACATAGAATCGGAATCACACAGGTCTGAAATATGTGAGTGGGAAGAGCCTTCTTAGAAGTCCACTGATCCTTATCCTCCACTTTTAACGACGAAGAAGCTAAAATGCAAGGAGTGTGACTTACTTAAAGCCACAGCCAGGTAGTAGCATTGCTGAGATAAGATCTTACTGCTTATCATTCTATAACTAACTTCTTTTCTTTTTTTTTCTGTTTAATGTTGAGCCTTCTTTTAATTTATTTATTTTTATTTTTGGCTGCGTTGGGTCTTCGTTTTTGTGCAAGGGCTTTCTCTAGTTGTGGCAAGCAGGGGCCACTCTTCATCGCGGTGCGCGGGCCTCTCACTGTCGTGGCCTCTCTTGTTGCGGAGCACAGGCTCCAGATGCGCAGGCTCAGTAGTTGTGGCTCACGGGCCTAGTTGCTCTGCGGCATGTGGGATCTTCCCAGACCAGGGCTCGAACCCGTGTCCCCTGCATTAGCAGGCAGATTCTCAACCACTGCGCCACCAGGGAAGCCCCTCTTTTTTTTTTTTTTGCTTTATATTGCTTCTTTAAATGACAGAACAAGAGAGGAATACAAATAGTCATTGGGAGAACATACATGGTTTCATTCTAAATGTTGGTGAAGAGAATAAAGCATCAAACAAACACTACAATGACTTTGTTATTATTTTTCAGTGCTCCTTTCCCCAAAATATATCCTTACAGAAAATTTTCGCAGATAGATTGTCACAATTTGCTCCAGTCCTGTGTGACTGGTCAAAGTGCCTAAAACTAAGTGGATTCTAAGATTCTCAAAGTGAGTGTTGAATGTGCTACTTAAAATAAGAACATTGGATATATAAAGGTCTATTAATCACAAAGCATGCATTTTTTTCACCAATATAAGTGAAAGCTTCATGCAAACATGTGATGCTCAAGTTGTTAGAATCTATTCTAGTGACAGAAAAAGCAAAGGCATGTCTTCAGAAACCCTTAAGTAACCTCTGTGTTGCTCTGTGATGCTGGAGTGATAGAGGAAAAGGGATAATTTAATCTCCATGAAAAACACAGTTTTGAAGAAATATGAAAGCACTTTAGTTTCTTGTCAGACAGATGAAAACTAGAGTTTTGAGCTTCTGCTTCAATCCTTCTCCCTTCTACCAACAGGAAAGAAATACATCCTATGAATCTTTAGTATAGTAAAAAGAAAAGGCATGAAACTTTGGGTAGCACCTAGTATAACTGTAGCTGTGCTTTCATGAAACAAGCAAAAGACAATCTAGGTATTTACAAAGCTGGCAATGGGGCTTCCCTGGTGGCGCAGTGGTTAGGAATCTGCCTGCCAATGCAGGGGACACGGGTTCGATCCCTGGTTCAGGAAGATCCCACATGCTGCAGAGCAGCTAGGCCCGTGTGCCACAACTACTGAGCCTGCACTCTAGAGCCGGTGCTCCGCGACGAGAGAGGCCACCGCAATGAGAGGTCCGCGCACGGCAATGAAGAGTAGCCCCCGCTCACCGCAACTAACAAAGAAACCCCTCGCGCATCCACGAAGACCCAACGCAGCCAAAAATAAATTAATAAATTACTTAATTAAAAAAAAAAGGTTGGCAATTGCTCAAAAGCATTTGTGTAAGACATTAACATTAAAAGACAACCTCAACTTTCACCAAATCTACATGAGTTAGCAATATCCTTTTTAAAATGTGAAGTAGACAATCCGAAGAAGCTGAATGAGCTCACTCTAAGCAGAGAGGGTGGGGGGACTTGGTGTTTGTTGCTATCAAGAAGGCTGACTTTAGAGACCACAGAACGTAGAACTAGATAGCCATCTCACACATCTCCAAGGAACTACTCACTGTAAGGAACTGAAAGTTGAAGGAACCCAGTGCGGATGTATTGAGGTTGATTGCTTCTAATCATATCTAATCTAACTTCATTTCATTTGTCACTTTAATATAATATGGCTAGTGTTTTTCTTCAATATGTATTAAGGCTGAAGAGGAAGGAACAGTAGATTACACAGTAAGTTTATTTTATTAGGAAAAAGAAATTTCGGAGGTTACGCTTTGGGTCCAGAAGTATAAAGTAGTTTATAATTGAAACAGTATTTAAAAGGTTTTGCAAAAGAGAAAGAAGAGGATATGAGGTTAAATTAAAACTGTTTTGGGCTTCCCTGGTGGTGTAGTGGTTGAGAGTCCACCTGCCGATGCAGGGGACACGGGCTCGTGCCCCGGTCCGGGAGGATCCCACATGCCGCGGAGCGGCTGGGCCCGTGAGCCATGGCCGCTGAGCCTGCATGTCCGGAGCCTGTGCTCCGCAACGGGAGAGGCCACAGCAGTGAGAGGCCCGCATACCACAAAAAAACCCAAAAAAACTGTTTTAATCGAACATTTAATGATCCTTATCATTTAAAAAATTCCAACTGCTGTTTTTATCTTCTTCCAATTTGACTAGTCCATACAAGAATTAGGAAAGGAGCCTCTTTATCTCCGAATTAGAAGGGACGCCAAGAAGAATCCAAACAAACAGGCCTTGCTAAATGACCCCCCATTCACTACAATTACCTTATTTTCCTTAATCTATCATATTCCTCCATGACTGTACACTCTTCATCACGCCTAGCATAAGATACACAAGTCTAACCATTTGCTCATGAAGGATCCCATGTCACATAAAACTTATAAATTTGTACACCTTTCTTCTGTTAATCTGTTTTTATCAGTTTCATTTTCAGACCTAGACAGGGACCCTAGGAAGGATGAAAAAATACGTTTTCCTTTCTTACAATACATAACATTGACCATTTTCTGGATAGAGTGGACTTGCTGATCATGTGGTCACTCTATGTTTAACTTTTGGTGGCAGTGTCGAACTGCTTTACACGGTGTCCGCACCATTTTACATTCCCACCAGCCAGTGTATGAGGGGTTCAGTTCCTGCACATCCTTATTACACTTCTTATTTTCCATTTTTAAAATTACAGCTGCCCTGGTAGACGTGAAGTGGTATCTCTTGTTATATTGATGTTGATTTCCCTAATGACTAATGACGCTGGACATCTTCTCTTGCCCTCAGTGGCCATTTGCATGGAGAGAGCAATGGATTTGCAGCATAAGACCCCCCCCCATCCCCACCCCCCATCCCTCCGCCCCTTGTGTGTGTGAACCACTCCCGGTTCACAATGGCAAAGCCACGTAGCCTCTTTGGACCTCGATTTCCTGGCACAATGAGTAGTTATTGCATCTGTGTTCATCCAGGGAATGGAGACAGAAAAAAGACTTTGACTTGCATCTCTGCATGGAGAAACAGCCACTGCTCCCCAGAGTGAAGGAGAAGAAACTGACAGAGGAATCCAGAGGGCCAGCTGAGATCCAGAGCCCAGGGACTGGTCAGGTAATTCCGCGTGGGGAGGAGGTGGAAGCTCTCTTCAGTTTCCACCCTCAAGAAGGAGGGCAAGTTGCGGCAGAGCATGAAGCCCTCCCCTCACTCCCTAGGAGTTGAAGGCAGCTGCGCTTTGTGAGATTCCCTGTGTTGACCTGAAATGCAAAAAGGCAGCTGCCTGGCCAGAACTAGGCACCTCAGGGTCCTCACTGTCCTCCTCCCTTCTGCCCCGGAAATTCCCACCAGCTCTGCCCAAACAGCAGGGAATGGGTGAGAAGAGGGGCTGTGAGTCAGAGCCTGAGCCAAGGCTGGTACTAGCCGGACAGCAGGTTGTCTTGGGGGGCCTGGGCCCGTGCAGGTCCTCGGTGGGGGAGCAGAGTGGAGGCAGGAAATCCTGAGGAGTTAGGGGCAGTCAGCAGGCCAGTTGTGCTGCCCTGGGGTCGTTGCAGAGCCCATGGATTTCTTTTAAGTGTTTCTTGGAAGGGTGGTTACACTGGGGAGTAGATCTGGGCAGGGGTGACTTCAGTTCTCCCTTGAAAAACTTCTGTATTTCTGGAGATGTTTTTTCTTAAGAAATAACCAAGCAAGAATTACATTTGTCAATGGAAATAAAGAGTTAACAAAAACATCTTCACAGCCTCGACTGTTTTAGTCACCAAAAAGCTGCCGGTTACCCACGATCCTAGAGACAATTGTTTCTAAAGATCTTTCTTTGAATCTCTCTCCCGTGCTCTCTCTCCTCCGCTGCACCCCTCTGCAGGGAACAAGGTACTGGGTGGATACAAGCCCCAATTTAACACCCCTCATCTCTGAGTGGCGGCTTCACCTGTCATCTTCCTCTTCCTCTCTATGCTACGTGTGTCTCCTTGATGTGAACGTTATTTCTCTAGAGGAGCGTGCTCCTTTTCTCAACAGGAAAAAATAAGTCAAGGCACCCGCCAGGCAGGAGAAGCCTGCGAGTCGCTGCGACTCCTTCGGACCCAGCACATCCCCACCCACCTAGGCGGTGTGGACACCACCTGCAGCAGCCCCGGAAAACCGCTTCAGAGGCGCTGGCTCCCTAGCAGGTCCTTGGCAAAGAGCGGGAGGTGACGGGGCGCAGGGCGTGCCTGCTCTTGGGACTCTGCCCCTCACCTGAGGAGGGAGCAATTCAAGTATTAATAACCTCAAGCATATGAAGGATACAAACTCGTCACGTCGTTTGCAAGTGTACTTAAACTTCTTTCCTCTAAATAGTTTTGCGACTGTTGAACGGTAAAATTTCCGTTTTACTGTTCCTTCGCATACATCGTTGGCGGCAGGGACCCTACAAGGGGGACAAGTTGGTTCTCCCGAGCAGAGAGCAAAACGCCTGAGGTTTCCTCTCAGACTTTCCCAAGCTCACCTCTCCCACCTCTCGCCACCTGGGACCAATTGAGGATGTCCCACCCCTCCCCTGGGCGGGGCCAACACCGAGGAACCCGGATTCCCACCCCTCCTCTCCCCCTCCCCTCCCGCCGCGCCCCACCACCCGGGCTTCTCCTAGGAGACGCGGACGACAGGGGGCGGGGGTCGTCTACGCGGGGCCACGCAGGCGCCGCTTTACGGCAGGGGTGGGCGTGGGGCGCAGTCGAGTCCCGCCGGCCCCCGCGCGAAGTTCAGAGCTGACCGGGTGTTTCCCGCTGGAGCGTGGCCTCAGCCAGGTGGGTCCCCTCAGCCTCCTTCGTTTCCTTTCCCTGACGCGGGGCGACGCGGGGCCGGGGGCTGGGCACCGTCCGGCAGCCTTTCTGATCCCGGGGACCCTCCCCGTCCTCTAGCGTCTGGGCAGCCTATGCCTGGCGTGCGACGTCGGCCAATGGTGGCTGCATCCTGGCCGGCTCGCGGGGAGGCGGGGACGGGCCGAGGGGGCGCCGCGTGGGCCCGGCCGGGGTCTGGAGTTTAGGCGAGGCTGGCTGAGCGTGGGCGCCGGGATTGTACCGCCGCCTGAGTTCTGTGCCCTGGCGCCAGTAGGGAGAGCGTCCAAGTAGAGCCCTTCGGGAAGCGGTTCTCTGTGGCCAGAGGGCGGGGCGGGCAGGAGGAGAGTGCGGGGCCGCCAACTCCTTCTCCCTTCCCTCCCCATTTACGCGGCCGCAGGAGGGTCGGCTTGGTTGGGTGGGATTAAGTGCGCTGCCGACAGGGACTGGGCTCCCCGGAATGTATCCCTAGAGAAGTAACATTTCCTTTCATGAATTTTTGACCTAAAAAACTTCTAGCTCCATTTTCACGTGTGCATTTAACCACGTGGAAGAGTAAACCCCCAAATTTTCAGGGTCTCTCTGCAAGTGATAGGAATACTGGTGCTTTATGTTTTTATTTATTTACAGTTCTGTGCAATAACAGGAGTCCTTTTATTAATGAAAGAAGCAATGAAGCTTTTTAAAGAAATAATTTCAGGTTATCAAAGATAAAAGTTCATGGTAATAATACAAAATATGAATAAGGTGAGCAAGCTGTATGTGGACAAAAAACTCCAAAAGGAAAAAAACCGCAGGTTTTTTTTATGACACCGTTAAGGGTGCGGGTTCGTGCAAATGCTTGTTTCTTGTTACTGATAATTGGCAGCAGGTTGGCCTTATTACCAAAATTTAAAAATTCGAAGAACTTCGTAGAGATTTGATGGCATGAGAGGGCAATCGAAATTAAAGGGTCAGGGATTTTCATATAAAGGACTGTACTTTGTTTACAGTGCGATTATAACCATTTCATGGGTAAAGGGGATTTGAGACAAGTGAGACTCGAGAGGTGAGGAAATGGCAGGTAATACAGGCCCCTCTGAAAGGGCAGGTCTTGGTTGGGAACTCATACTTTGTATGAAATTATACAGTAGTGTAGTAGTTTTTGTTTGTATTTCCATTTATATGTGCGGCTGGGGAATCTTTTTGTATATTTAAGGGCCTTTTGTGGCTCTTTTTCTGTGAACTAGTAATGTCTTTCCCTTGGTTGTTACTCTTAAACGATATCTAGAAGCTTGCTCTCTATGTTAGGAAGACTACTGATGTGAATTAAATATTTTTTCCCGTTTATCAATGCTTTTCTAACTTCGATTATGCTTTTTTCGTTAGCATGGTAAATTTTAGGTGTTCACATTTATCCTCTTTTTTTTTAATGGATTTTTGGGTCAGACGTACAAAAGGCTTTTCCTGCTCCCGAGCTATAAAGGAATCTTGCCTGTTATTTCTTCTAGTAGTTGTGTGCTTCTGTGCATTGTACCTTTAATTCTTGGATCCCTGTACAGTTCATCGTGGTTTATTGTGAGAGGTGTGGAACTATGAGCCTATTCTAGATGGGTATCACTTTGTCCCAAGGCTGTCTATACTCATTGATTTGGGAGGCTGCCTCAGTGTATACTAAATTCTTGTATGTCTTCAGGTCTATTCTTGAACTTTGTGTTCTATATATTTTCACATGTGGTATGACTAGTTCTCTCACAACATGGCTATTCATTGTCATAACGCTCTTGGATATCTCTGCCTGTTTGTTTTCCCTTATTAACAGTGGAAAATAACAAAGTGTTCAAAAGCCTTTTGGATTTTCTTTGGGATTAGAATGGATTGCTTGATTAACTGATGAAGAATTGTTATGTTCTTGAGTCTAAGTCTGTTTATCCGAGAATGTAGTACATCTTTCATCTTGTTTAAGTCTACTTGTCTGTCCTACGGGAATTTTTAACTTTTCCTCCTGTAGATTTTCATGTGTGTATTAACATTACCCTAAGCATATAATCTTTCATCATTGATAATTTAAAATTCTGTAAACTTTGTTTCTAACTGGATATTTATTTATGGAATTGGCTTATAAAAAACATTCGTAAAGCACTTGATTGTCAGGACTTTTGTTAATTTTCTCGGTTTCAGTGAATGGTATATTTTCCATATTCTAATCAGCCCTTCGAAAGGTTAGAACTTTGTGAAACGTAACCCTCCGAGTGTTGGATTTTTGAGCACTGGGTGGGTAAAGTCGGGGGAAAAGAAGTTAAAAATCAACATCTCTGAAATGTTTTCCCTCTTACGCGCACTGTTGCAGAGTCAAGTATCACTAATTTTTTAAAACACCTCGTTATAGGGATACCGAAACCCTTGATTTCCCTTTTTTTACACACTTCTAAGATTTCTAAACATTTTGCAAGTTAATGTTAAGTGGAAAGGATGCTGAGATCCTCCTGTTTATTAAGCCAGTGACTAGGCCCTGACCCACACAAACTCCCTACCCAAGGCTGTGAGCAAGGTGATATAACTGTGGCCTTTTTTTTTTTTTTTTTGCGGTACGCGGGCCTCTCACTGCTGTGGCCTCTCCCGTTGCGGAGCACAGGCTCCAGACGCGCAGGCTCAGCGGCCATGGCCCACGGGCCCAGCCGCTCCGCGGCACGTGGGATCCTCCCGGACCGGGGCACGAACCCACGTCCCCTGCATCGGCAGGCGGACTCCCAACCACTGCGCCACCAGGGAAGCCCTAACTGTGCCCTTTTCACCAAAGTTAACACCTGGACATATAAAGAGGCCTGTCTGCTTGAGGTCCCAGGTGTCTTTCCAAACAGGAGGAACTTGAAATCAATTGGAAACAAGGAATTATGGGCTCAGTTGATTATTATGGACAAGAAGTATTGAAAACAGACTTCGATCTGGTGATTCCAGAAGAGGATGAATATCTCAATAAATGTGTAATCAAAGGGTAGAGACATCCTTCCCAATACATAACAAGATGGGCTTAAGAAACTCTGGAGATTAAGACCCAGACATTATTAAAAGGGTCAAAACAAAACAACCGTAATATATTTGCATTAACCTTCCTTTGCATTGCCTAGTAAAAGGGATAAACATCTTCTCTATTGAAACAAAAGGTTACCAAATACTGATGATTTTCTTCTGGAAAGACTTCTTCCACTGATATTATTTGTTCTTTTATGACGCAGAGACCCTACATTAGTGATTGGATGGGTGGGTGGTGGAAGCCATAAAATGTTTTTAAAAAGGAAATGCTAGACTTGGCATTACCTGAAGATAGGGCTTTTTATACACTGTTCTAGAGCAGTTTATATTTAATTCCTGGCATTGTGGTAAACAGAGTGACCCTCCACCAACACTGGTTACTTTGGTGTCTCTGATATGGAATCTGCCTCCTCTAGACTGACCTGTGTGTAAAACCATCAGGCTGGCCTCTCTGTGACTCTAGACTGTACCTCAGCTAGCACTAGTAAGCAGGGGCTAGGACCACGTGTGGTGCACCTGCTGAGGTCTCTTCCCTACTCCAGTGCTAAAGACACAGGAACGGATAGGGAATAGGTTCAGATCCACTGCTAGCTACCTGCATGAGGATCATTTCCCTTTCTGGCCAGAAGGCGGGCTAAGAGGACCAAAGAGGGATGAGGCTCTGCTCATCCACATGTGGAAGTGCTACACAAATTTGGCCAAAATGGTGAGCCGCCATGTTGGAGGCAGGTTGGACAGGGGTTGGTTTATTTTCCCCCTCACAAAAGGCACAAGAACAGGTTTACGAGATGGGGGACTAGTGGTGAGGAAGGGCAGGATGGCATTTCTGGTGCAAAACTGCCATCAAGAGGAACTCATTCCCAGATGCCAAGCACACTGCGCAGAGACGCCACAGAAACGGGGCCCCGCAGGATGGAGGGCCAGACTTTGAGGCGCGCCCCTCTGAAGTGGCCGGGTTGATGAGCCATCCTGCCTTTGGCAGGTTGGGCAGAGGTTGGCATTTCGTTTTTCCCTCGGCAAAGGGCAGAGGGAGAGGGCCTGGGGGAGGGGAAGGGGCAGGGCAGGTTGGCATTCGTGGTGCGGTAGTGCCATCAAGAGGAACGGGTCCGCCGATCCCGCGAACCCTGTACCCGTCCCTTCCTGGGGAGGAGTGACGAAGGATCGAAGTCGGGAACACTGGACAGTGGCCCCGGGAAGTCAAGGGCTCCGCCTGGGAAGGGGCGGGAAGCGTGGCCCAAGGCCCGGCGGTGCCGTGGACGCTCCAGAGACGGGCAGTGGCACAAGGCGCACAGCCCGGCCGCCTGGCGTGTGGGGCTACAGGAAGTGGAGTCTCGGTGGACCCTGGTGGCCGCCACGTCTGGGCGGGACTAGAGGAAGCTGCTCCGAAGGAGCCGAAGGAGGCCGGGCCGCGGTTCTGCGGGCATTTGGCCGCGTGTCCCTTCCCCTCGGCGCCAGAGGAGGTTCGGCCTAGGCGGGCCCAGGGCCCCGGAAGCCTCTCTGGGCCGCGGTGCGGCCCAGCCAGCGACCACCGCGGGCAACGGGAGTTCCGCCGCCCTTGGCGGCAGCGGCCGAGGCGGGCCCACCGACCTTCTTCTGTCCAGCTCAGAGACGACACGTGGAGCCTGGCTACCCAGTGCCGAGGGCGCCCGAGGCCCAGCGAGAGCTGGCAGTCCGAGTCCAGAAGGGGACGGCGCTCGCGGGACGCAGGAGCCACCGCAGGAGGAGCCCTTCACCTGAGCCGAAGAGTCCAGTCAGTCGGTGGCTGCGCTGCCGTCTCGCGCGGTCTCCGGGATGGTGGCCCAGGCCTGACCTGGCCTGTCCCGAGGGCTCCCGGACGGGGCTCCCGGAGAGGAGAGGGCAGGACACGAGAGGAGAGGAGCTGAGCAGAGCCCCGCCGAGTGGACCCCCGGGCCGTGCATTTGCAGCAGGCTTCAGCTTTCTCCCCACGAGGCCCTGAGCCTCAGTTCAGCGATGAGAAGGAAAGGCCCCGGCCTGCATTCCGGCCTGGCCCTCCGGGTCTCGGCCCTGTGCTTGCACCTGCAGCCCAGCCAGGGAATCAAGGGGAAGGGGTCTGCAGAAGCTGCCTGAAGCTCACCTCTGATGGACTGAGAGGAACGCCTCCCCTCCCCGCCTTGACCACCCTCTCCCCCATGACCACCACTCGTCCAGCTTGTCTGCCAAGGCCGGGAACGAGGTGCATACTCCTGGGCACGCGGCGGTGCCTTCGAGTCCCCGGCTGACCCGATAGGCCGCTTCTGGAGCAAGCTGTGCGGTGGCCCCTTCCTGCCCTTTTGCCCAGCTCTTATCTGCCGGGGCGGGGGTGCGTGGTGGGCTGGTGTGTGTGTGGGGGTCCGGTCCCGGGGCGGGGTGCGGTGTGGGGGAGGGCTTCCGACTGGGAGCAAGTCTCCAGGCTGGACCCCTCCCTCCCTCCACACGTACCCCTCCTGGGAGGGCGCTGAAACCCTCCCCGCGCCCCTCTCCTTTCGCGCCTGTGAGTCGCCCGACACGTTGTCAGGCCATCTTACGTGGGCAGAGCCTTTCCTTGGGGCCGGGTCCTGAGGTAGCTAGGCGCTCTGACTGGTGGCCCGCCGCAGGTGCTCTCAGCGTGCCCCTCTGGCCGGGGCCAACGGCGGCACCTGCAGAACGTGGAGCCGCTTGTGAAAACTCCCAGGAGTCTTCCCCAAACGAGAGGACCCCCGGGTCGTCCACGGGGAGGGAGGCCGAGGAATAGGGCGTCCCCCGGCCGCAGAGTTCCTGTTCCCGAGGTGAGCTCGGGTGCGGAAAACGGACCTGGATCCCCTCGCTGCGGACGGTGCCGTCCCTCTCTGCGTACCGATCGATCGTGGCCCACTTGGCGTCCCATCGCCAGTGGGTCCTGGGTACCCTGTGTCCTGCGGCACAGGAAGGGCCTCACGGGATGCGGCGGGGCCTGGGATCGGGACTCTCTGTGGCGGGAACAAGAAGTAAAGAAACCGAAACCCAGATCCAACTGTGAGAGGGTGGAACGTGCACAGCGCCCCTGCATTGCTCTTCCTCGTCTGCGTCTGGGAGCAAGCACTAACGAGGACACGTTCTCCGGGCTGTCTGCAGGGTGCTGCCCCCGACAGGGGACCGGGCGGCCACCTCCTCCCCTTTCCCCGTGGTCCACGGTGGCTGGGCCCGGGGCCTCCGCCGGGGCACCGGCAGCGGGTCCTGGGTCCCCGGTGGCCCTGAGACCCCAGGGACCCCACTGGCCGGCCTCGCTCCTGCAGGGAGGGCCAGGATCCAGGGGCCAGATGCCCTGGGGTGGGAGCTTCAGCTCCCTGTTCCTGAACATGGCGGCTGCCGAGGCCACGGGCCCCGAGGGTGGGGAGCGCGGCGGGCCTGGCAGCCAGGGGCTCCTCGGTGGGCGAGCCCGGCCCCGAACCCCACCGCGTGTGGCTTCCACACCTACCGCGGAGGCGTGCCGGGCGGCCAGGTTCGGCCCGGGAATCCTCCCAGTGCTCCGAAGCCAGCCCTCCTCCCCGTCACGGGCCTTCCCCACGGTATGCACAGGCAGGGGCTGGAGGCCGTGCTGAAAAAGCTTCCGCTTGATGGCACTGTTGCTCCAGAAATGCCCAGCGCCTTCGCGAGCGTGGCCTCTCCCTCCGCCCTTTGCGGATCAAAAAAGGCCCAGGGAGAAAGGCCCAGGGAGGCCCAAGAGCCACCCAAGCCTTCCGAGTGGGCTGGGACCTACTGGGGGGTTGGGGGAGGCGGTGTCTCTTCCTTTTGGGGCTTCTCCTTGGCAGTAGGAGCGCACAGGTAAAGACCTCCCAAGGAATCCGTGCCTCGGTGGGTCCATCTCCACACCCCTCCGGGAGGGGTCTGGAGTCCACGTTGCCTGGCCCACAGGTCCTGGCGACCGGGACCCTGTCATGTCTGCACACCTGGGGACGGGCATCCACCTGGGTCGTGTCGGGCAGAACCCTGGCTCTCTCAGGACATTGATTCAGAGCCAGAGGTGGCACAGGGACCTGGGTTCCTCGTCTTCCTGCGTGGTTGCCTCTCTGCTGTTCTCATCCCGCTACGTGAACTGGCTTAAGGGCTCAGGAGCAGGCCCGAGAGGGTCTAGGCCACTGGGGCAGCGGGAGGAACTGACGGGGACCCAAGGGAGCTGGGGCACATTGCCCCTGCTCACCTCCAGGGGCGTCAGGCGGTCACTCTGCCACGGAGTGCCCGGGGTCGGGGGTGCAGGGAGGTGGTTTGGAGTTGCTGGGACAGGTGTACATCCCAGCGGCTCCCCTCCATCCGCACAGACAGATGACCCTGGGGAGGGCCATCAGTTCAGTAGACCCTTCTGGGGAGCTCTCCATGGGAGTGTGTCTGTACTCTTCGCCTCAAACCCCCCGGACTCGTTCGTCGGTTCATTCACTCGTTCCCTGCTCCACTCGTTCATTCGTAAGCACGCAGGTACACGAACGTGTGCGTGGGCGCGCGTGCGTATCACGTGTGCGTCGTGCGTAAGCTCGTGTACGTGCGCCTACAGAGCGTGTACAAAAGGTCCCTTCTCTTGTACTTTCTCCCTGTAACCGCCTCGGGGGTGCCGCTGTGGATAGAACTTTCTCCCGGTCAAAGCCAAAGCCCTCGCCGTTGCTCGGTGGCCGCTCCCAGGTTGTCCCCGTCTGCGGAGGGAAGCACGCGTCATGTCTGCGTGCGTATGTGTGCTCCCGGGGTTGAATGCAGGTGGGGGCAACGGGCCGCAGAGGGCTGTGTGCATGTCGCCTGCTCCCCGGCCCCAGCAGGCTCACGTAGCGGTAGGTAGTCTTCTGCCTTTTCGGCTGCTCTCACGGCGCTATAGGCGTGCCGTGGCGTCGGCGCGTCTGTGCGGAGTCGACGTCGTGTCCTGCTAGGTCCCCTCCGTTTCTTTTCGGACAGCTGCCCAGGGTAGGGTGCCCTTGTCTGTGCCCGGAGGCAGGAGCGTGGGGTGTCTCACGTGCCCCTCCTCTTTGGACGCTAGGCTTCCGCCTTGTTCCTTCCTCTCCTCTTCTGTCTCCCACGGAAGTGGCTCTGAGGCGCGGGCCACTGAGTCTGTCGTTACCAGGGTGTGGGTGAGCGTGACCAGGGTACGTTCTCCGGCGTCGGCGTCCACCCAGAGGAGAGGAGCAGGGTAGATCTCATGTGGGCCACGTCCCAGAAGACGTGCCCTTATGCCCGGAAAGTACGTGCGGTGGACCTTTGTGCGGCCAGAGGGGAGACGAGTGGGTGCCCCTTTTCCCACGCGTCCTAGGAACTGCTGGGAAGTTGTGGAGGACGCGCGCGGGCTTGCCAAGGTACCTCGGGGTGTCCCGCCATAGTCCCACGGGTGCAGAGCCGAGGAGACAAGCTCCGCGCCTGTCAACGCCAGGGTGTGATGGCTGTGCTTCCCGCCGGAAGGAGATTTAGGGGGATGACGGGATCAAGGTTTTCACTGGACGCGCTTCTTTGTGTACAAACTGCTTCTGTCTAACGACCCCCCTGCCCCGGCTGGCATCCGTGCCATTTCCGAAGGACGCGTGGAGTTGATTCTTCACGCTTGCGCCTCGTTCGGAAGTCTTTGGTTGGCCCGGGGGTGCCGGTACACTCGAGTAGGAACCGGAGGCACTCTCTCTCGAGGTTGCGCGGGCGGGGGTGTACGCGGACCCCCCCAGCCCCCCGTTCACCGGCACCGTGGTGGTCCCACACTGAGTGATGGGCGTTCGGTTCTCTCTCGTTGCAGAGGAGGCAGAGCGGAAGGAAAGGAGGAAGAGGGAAACCGGGGACGTCGGTCATCTCCAGGCGCTGGTGTTCTGGGTGAGTGCGTGCTCAAATTTTGTTCTCTCCCCTTCCCCCGTCCGAAGTAGTCTGTTTCATCAGAGGAAAAAGTCAGTGATTCTGCTAGTTCAGCAAGGCTCAAGGAGGAGGGACTCCCAGGTGGGATCGTGGCACGGGGACACTGGTGTACTGTGCCGGAGTTCTTGGCCACGGTAGGAAAGGCTCTCGAGTCAGATCCTGACTGGGGGGCCGGAAGAAAGAGGTGCATGGACGAGCATCTGTGTACGGTTACCCTAGGTGATGGGTACGTAGCATTTGAGGTCCGTGTCCTGCGGGGGCGGGGAGAGTGGAAAGGGATCGGGCCCGGGCCGCTTGCACCGGCACCAGGGCCCGGTCTGGGCTCCAGCCTCCGTGAAGCCAACCGCCCGTGACGTGATCACTCGGCGCCCCACCTCACCCCCGAGAAGCAGCAGGGCCAGCCCAGCCCGACGTGGGGGCCGGCGGTGGGGAGACCCTTTGAGGGGGAGCCAGGCCTCGTGGGCTTTTTGCCTCCTGTGCTCTGAGTGGAGCCCGTGATAGCCGTTCCTCCCGTCCTCTCCTGATCGCTCTTGGGCCCGGCTCTCTCCGCCGTGGCCCTCCACCAAGCCAGGAAGGACTCGGGGACGTGCCCTAGCGGGATGATGAAGAGGGGGGCGCCCGCTGGGCGGCGTGGAGGTTTGGCACGGGGCAGCCCTCTGTAGGGCTCCTTGCACTCCCCAAGTCTGCCTCTTGACAAACCAAGGAACTTGACAGTGTGGGGCCTTCCAGGAGGTGTACGTCCCCTTCTTCCGTGTGGGACATGTCGCCTGAGTGGGTGCGTGACCGGCAGCCGGAGGTGTTTTCTTTCTGTCTCTGTTTCTCCCTTCTCCTTCCTGTCTTCTGTTGAAACAGTCTTGCCGGGAGGAGGACGCCTCCTACCCTGGCTCAGACTAATTGAAGGCTTCTCCAGGCGGGCTGGTGAGCGTGTGGCGCCGTGGTTTAGCGAGGGGTCGGCGGCGCGGCTGACGTTCCGTGGTTAGCGAAGGGCGGAGGCAGGGTTCGAGCAGCAAGGGCAGCGTGGCATTTCTGGGGTGACACTGCCTTCCAGAGGACCCTGTTTGGCCACCCCAAGAGCCCTTCACGGTAATATCTGGGCGTCGAGTCAAGTCCTCCGGCGTGGGGCGTGGGTCCCGGAAGACGTGCACTCAGCACGGCGGGGCTCTTGTGGCTTTTCTTTCCTCGACGCACCTCAGTACCGCGGCTTGAAAGAATTGCCAAGGCCCGGAGGCGCAGCGGATTCGGAGTTAGAGAAAGAGAGGAAGGCGTGCTGAGACAAAAGCCAGGGAAAAGGAGAGAAGATGCGATCCGTCCCGTCCCGTCCCGTCCCGTCCCGTCCCGTCCCGTCCCTCCGGTTCTTTTCAGCACGGAGGACGCGTGGTGCTTCCCGAGGCGGCGGTGGACCAGAGCTCTCTTCTCTTTCCAAGGCCTCGTGTCCGCGGAGCACTTGGCATCCAGAGTGTGTTCCTTCAGCCAACATGGGTGGGGCCGGTGGCGGCAGTGCCCCCAGTGGCCCACCCCGCCCTCCACCCAAGTCAGTGCGACCAGGCAGGCGCTGAGAGGATGCTTAAGGGCAGGAACCTGTGTCTAAACCACATTCGCCAGTGCACCGCAAAGTAACTAAAGAGGAGTCCCCGGTGGCTCCCAGTCGCTCCGAGGCGTAAAGCACAGCGAGTTGGCGGGAGCCCACACCCACCCACACACCCACCCCGGGGGTGTCTTCCCATCCCTGGCCTTCCCCTGGGCGGTGTCAGGAGACTGACCCGCTCCGGCGTCTCTGGGGCAGCGCCCGGCGGCCCTCGCGACGGACCCGTGCGTGCCACCGTCCACGCCTGAACACCAAACCCCACTGCCACCCTCCCGCCCCCGGGCCGCCGCGGGAGAAGAGCCAGGTCCTCGGGGGAAGTCCATCGTCTTGGCATAGGTGGCCGAGCTCGTCCCGCACCGCGTCTGTGCCTGTGGGCTGCCGGCCCTTTGCTTCGGGCTGCTTGCCCCTCGGTGACTGGTGAGAAGGTGCCTCGCCGGGCACCGGCCAGACGTGACTGGATCTCTGTGCTCACACTCAGAGTGTTTCCCGAGGCGTTAGGCAAATGTGGGCTGCTAAAGACACAGCTGCCGGTCCAACGGCTGGGTGCCTGGATGGGGAGTCATAACGGCAGGCTAAGAGGACCCCACAGAGGCGAGGCCCCGCAGGATGCAGGGCCAGACTTTGAGGCGCGCCCCTCTGAAGTGGCCGGGTTGATGAGCCATCCTGCCTTTGGCAGGTTGGGCAGAGGTTGGCATTTCGTTTTTCCCTCGGCAAAGGGCAGAGGGAGAGGGCCTGGGGGAGGGGAAGGGGCAGGGCAGGTTGGCATTCGTGGTGCGGTAGTGCCATCAAGAGGAACGGGTCCGCCGATCCCGCGAACCCTGTACCCGTCCCTTCCTGGGGAGGAGTGACGAAGGATCGAAGTCGGGAACACTGGACAGTGGCCCCGGGAAGTCAAGGGCTCCGCCTGGGAAGGGGCGGGAAGCGTGGCCCAAGGCCCGGCGGTGCCGTGGACGCTCCAGAGACGGGCAGTGGCACAAGGCGCACAGCCCGGCCGCCTGGCGTGTGGGGCTACAGGAAGTGGAGTCTCGGTGGACCCTGGTGGCCGCCACGTCTGGGCGGGACTAGAGGAAGCTGCTCCGAAGGAGGCCGGGCCGCGGTTCTGCGGGCATTTGGCCGCGTGTCCCTTCCCCTCGGCGCCAGAGGAGGTTCGGCCTAGGCGGGCCCAGGGCCCCGGAAGCCTCTCTGGGCCGCGGTGCGGCCCAGCCAGCGACCACCGCGGGCAACGGGAGTTCCGCCGCCCTTGGCGGCAGCGGCCGAGGCGGGCCCACCGACCTTCTTCTGTCCAGCTCAGAGACGACACGTGGAGCCTGGCTACCCAGTGCCGAGGGCGCCCGAGGCCCAGCGAGAGCTGGCAGTCCGAGTCCAGAAGGGGACGGCGCTCGCGGGACGCAGGAGCCACCGCAGGAGGAGCCACCGCAGGAGGAGCCCTTCACCTGAGCCGAAGAGTCCAGTCAGTCGGTGGCTGCGCTGCCGTCTCGCGCGGTCTCCGGGATGGTGGCCCAGGCCTGACCTGGCCTGTCCCGAGGGCTCCCGGACGGGGCTCCCGGAGAGGAGAGGGCAGGACACGAGAGGAGAGGAGCTGAGCAGAGCCCCGCCGAGTGGACCCCCGGGCCGTGCATTTGCAGCAGGCTTCAGCTTTCTCCCCACGAGGCCCTGAGCCTCAGTTCAGCGATGAGAAGGAAAGGCCCCGGCCTGCATTCCGGCCTGGCCCTCCGGGTCTCGGCCCTGTGCTTGCACCTGCAGCCCAGCCAGGGAATCAAGGGGAAGGGGTCTGCAGAAGCTGCCTGAAGCTCACCTCTGATGGACTGAGAGGAACGCCTCCCCTCCCCGCCTTGACCACCCTCTCCCCCATGACCACCACTCGTCCAGCTTGTCTGCCAAGGCCGGGAACGAGGTGCATACTCCTGGGCACGCGGCGGTGCCTTCGAGTCCCCGGCTGACCCGATAGGCCGCTTCTGGAGCAAGCTGTGCGGTGGCCCCTTCCTGCCCTTTTGCCCAGCTCTTATCTGCCGGGGCGGGGGTGCGTGGTGGGCTGGTGTGTGTGTGGGGGTCCGGTCCCGGGGCGGGGTGCGGTGTGGGGGAGGGCTTCCGACTGGGAGCAAGTCTCCAGGCTGGACCCCTCCCTCCCTCCACACGTACCCCTCCTGGGAGGGCGCTGAAACCCTCCCCGCGCCCCTCTCCTTTCGCGCCTGTGAGTCGCCCGACACGTTGTCAGGCCATCTTACGTGGGCAGAGCCTTTCCTTGGGGCCGGGTCCTGAGGTAGCTAGGCGCTCTGACTGGTGGCCCGCCGCAGGTGCTCTCAGCGTGCCCCTCTGGCCGGGGCCAACGGCGGCACCTGCAGAACGTGGAGCCGCTTGTGAAAACTCCCAGGAGTCTTCCCCAAACGAGAGGACCCCCGGGTCGTCCACGGGGAGGGAGGCCGAGGAATAGGGCGTCCCCCGGCCGCAGAGTTCCTGTTCCCGAGGTGAGCTCGGGTGCGGAAAACGGACCTGGATCCCCTCGCTGCGGACGGTGCCGTCCCTCTCTGCGTACCGATCGATCGTGGCCCACTTGGCGTCCCATCGCCAGTGGGTCCTGGGTACCCTGTGTCCTGCGGCACAGGAAGGGCCTCACGGGATGCGGCGGGGCCTGGGATCGGGACTCTCTGTGGCGGGAACAAGAAGTAAAGAAACCGAAACCCAGATCCAACTGTGAGAGGGTGGAACGTGCACAGCGCCCCTGCATTGCTCTTCCTCGTCTGCGTCTGGGAGCAAGCACTAACGAGGACACGTTCTCCGGGCTGTCTGCAGGGTGCTGCCCCCGACAGGGGACCGGGCGGCCACCTCCTCCCCTTTCCCCGTGGTCCACGGTGGCTGGGCCCGGGGCCTCCGCCGGGGCACCGGCAGCGGGTCCTGGGTCCCCGGTGGCCCTGAGACCCCAGGGACCCCACTGGCCGGCCTCGCTCCTGCAGGGAGGGCCAGGATCCAGGGGCCAGATGCCCTGGGGTGGGAGCTTCAGCTCCCTGTTCCTGAACATGGCGGCTGCCGAGGCCACGGGCCCCGAGGGTGGGGAGCGCGGCGGGCCTGGCAGCCAGGGGCTCCTCGGTGGGCGAGCCCGGCCCCGAACCCCACCGCGTGTGGCTTCCACACCTACCGCGGAGGCGTGCCGGGCGGCCAGGTTCGGCCCGGGAATCCTCCCAGTGCTCCGAAGCCAGCCCTCCTCCCCGTCACGGGCCTTCCCCACGGTATGCACAGGCAGGGGCTGGAGGCCGTGCTGAAAAAGCTTCCGCTTGATGGCACTGTTGCTCCAGAAATGCCCAGCGCCTTCGCGAGCGTGGCCTCTCCCTCCGCCCTTTGCGGATCAAAAAAGGCCCAGGGAGAAAGGCCCAGGGAGGCCCAAGAGCCACCCAAGCCTTCCGAGTGGGCTGGGACCTACTGGGGGGTTGGGGGAGGCGGTGTCTCTTCCTTTTGGGGCTTCTCCTTGGCAGTAGGAGCGCACAGGTAAAGACCTCCCAAGGAATCCGTGCCTCGGTGGGTCCATCTCCACACCCCTCCGGGAGGGGTCTGGAGTCCACGTTGCCTGGCCCACAGGTCCTGGCGACCGGGACCCTGTCATGTCTGCACACCTGGGGACGGGCATCCACCTGGGTCGTGTCGGGCAGAACCCTGGCTCTCTCAGGACATTGATTCAGAGCCAGAGGTGGCACAGGGACCTGGGTTCCTCGTCTTCCTGCGTGGTTGCCTCTCTGCTGTTCTCATCCCGCTACGTGAACTGGCTTAAGGGCTCAGGAGCAGGCCCGAGAGGGTCTAGGCCACTGGGGCAGCGGGAGGAACTGACGGGGACCCAAGGGAGCTGGGGCACATTGCCCCTGCTCACCTCCAGGGGCGTCAGGCGGTCACTCTGCCACGGAGTGCCCGGGGTCGGGGGTGCAGGGAGGTGGTTTGGAGTTGCTGGGACAGGTGTACATCCCAGCGGCTCCCCTCCATCCGCACAGACAGATGACCCTGGGGAGGGCCATCAGTTCAGTAGACCCTTCTGGGGAGCTCTCCATGGGAGTGTGTCTGTACTCTTCGCCTCAAACCCCCCGGACTCGTTCGTCGGTTCATTCACTCGTTCCCTGCTCCACTCGTTCATTCGTAAGCACGCAGGTACACGAACGTGTGCGTGGGCGCGCGTGCGTATCACGTGTGCGTCGTGCGTAAGCTCGTGTACGTGCGCCTACAGAGCGTGTACAAAAGGTCCCTTCTCTTGTACTTTCTCCCTGTAACCGCCTCGGGGGTGCCGCTGTGGATAGAACTTTCTCCCGGTCAAAGCCAAAGCCCTCGCCGTTGCTCGGTGGCCGCTCCCAGGTTGTCCCCGTCTGCGGAGGGAAGCACGCGTCATGTCTGCGTGCGTATGTGTGCTCCCGGGGTTGAATGCAGGTGGGGGCAACGGGCCGCAGAGGGCTGTGTGCATGTCGCCTGCTCCCCGGCCCCAGCAGGCTCACGTAGCGGTAGGTAGTCTTCTGCCTTTTCGGCTGCTCTCACGGCGCTATAGGCGTGCCGTGGCGTCGGCGCGTCTGTGCGGAGTCGACGTCGTGTCCTGCTAGGTCCCCTCCGTTTCTTTTCGGACAGCTGCCCAGGGTAGGGTGCCCTTGTCTGTGCCCGGAGGCAGGAGCGTGGGGTGTCTCACGTGCCCCTCCTCTTTGGACGCTAGGCTTCCGCCTTGTTCCTTCCTCTCCTCTTCTGTCTCCCACGGAAGTGGCTCTGAGGCGCGGGCCACTGAGTCTGTCGTTACCAGGGTGTGGGTGAGCGTGACCAGGGTACGTTCTCCGGCGTCGGCGTCCACCCAGAGGAGAGGAGCAGGGTAGATCTCATGTGGGCCACGTCCCAGAAGACGTGCCCTTATGCCCGGAAAGTACGTGCGGTGGACCTTTGTGCGGCCAGAGGGGAGACGAGTGGGTGCCCCTTTTCCCACGCGTCCTAGGAACTGCTGGGAAGTTGTGGAGGACGCGCGCGGGCTTGCCAAGGTACCTCGGGGTGTCCCGCCATAGTCCCACGGGTGCAGAGCCGAGGAGACAAGCTCCGCGCCTGTCAACGCCAGGGTGTGATGGCTGTGCTTCCCGCCGGAAGGAGATTTAGGGGGATGACGGGATCAAGGTTTTCACTGGACGCGCTTCTTTGTGTACAAACTGCTTCTGTCTAACGACCCCCCTGCCCCGGCTGGCATCCGTGCCATTTCCGAAGGACGCGTGGAGTTGATTCTTCACGCTTGCGCCTCGTTCGGAAGTCTTTGGTTGGCCCGGGGGTGCCGGTACACTCGAGTAGGAACCGGAGGCACTCTCTCTCGAGGTTGCGCGGGCGGGGGTGTACGCGGACCCCCCCAGCCCCCCGTTCACCGGCACCGTGGTGGTCCCACACTGAGTGATGGGCGTTCGGTTCTCTCTCGTTGCAGAGGAGGCAGAGCGGAAGGAAAGGAGGAAGAGGGAAACCGGGGACGTCGGTCATCTCCAGGCGCTGGTGTTCTGGGTGAGTGCGTGCTCAAATTTTGTTCTCTCCCCTTCCCCCGTCCGAAGTAGTCTGTTTCATCAGAGGAAAAAGTCAGTGATTCTGCTAGTTCAGCAAGGCTCAAGGAGGAGGGACTCCCAGGTGGGATCGTGGCACGGGGACACTGGTGTACTGTGCCGGAGTTCTTGGCCACGGTAGGAAAGGCTCTCGAGTCAGATCCTGACTGGGGGGCCGGAAGAAAGAGGTGCATGGACGAGCATCTGTGTACGGTTACCCTAGGTGATGGGTACGTAGCATTTGAGGTCCGTGTCCTGCGGGGGCGGGGAGAGTGGAAAGGGATCGGGCCCGGGCCGCTTGCACCGGCACCAGGGCCCGGTCTGGGCTCCAGCCTCCGTGAAGCCAACCGCCCGTGACGTGATCACTCGGCGCCCCACCTCACCCCCGAGAAGCAGCAGGGCCAGCCCAGCCCGACGTGGGGGCCGGCGGTGGGGAGACCCTTTGAGGGGGAGCCAGGCCTCGTGGGCTTTTTGCCTCCTGTGCTCTGAGTGGAGCCCGTGATAGCCGTTCCTCCCGTCCTCTCCTGATCGCTCTTGGGCCCGGCTCTCTCCGCCGTGGCCCTCCACCAAGCCAGGAAGGACTCGGGGACGTGCCCTAGCGGGATGATGAAGAGGGGGGCGCCCGCTGGGCGGCGTGGAGGTTTGGCACGGGGCAGCCCTCTGTAGGGCTCCTTGCACTCCCCAAGTCTGCCTCTTGACAAACCAAGGAACTTGACAGTGTGGGGCCTTCCAGGAGGTGTACGTCCCCTTCTTCCGTGTGGGACATGTCGCCTGAGTGGGTGCGTGACCGGCAGCCGGAGGTGTTTTCTTTCTGTCTCTGTTTCTCCCTTCTCCTTCCTGTCTTCTGTTGAAACAGTCTTGCCGGGAGGAGGACGCCTCCTACCCTGGCTCAGAGTAATTGAAGGCTTCTCCAGGCGGGCTGGTGAGCGTGTGGCGCCGTGGTTTAGCGAGGGGTCGGCGGCGCGGCTGACGTTCCGTGGTTAGCGAAGGGCGGAGGCAGGGTTCGAGCAGCAAGGGCAGCGTGGCATTTCTGGGGTGACACTGCCTTCCAGA
Organism: Leucopleurus acutus; assembly: GCF_964270905.1. Classification (NCBI taxonomy): domain Eukaryota; kingdom Metazoa; phylum Chordata; class Mammalia; order Artiodactyla; family Delphinidae; genus Leucopleurus; species Leucopleurus acutus. The sequence continues at coordinate 100,150,277 of NC_139148.1, forward strand.
GGACCCTGTTTGGCCACCCCAAGAGCCCTTCACGGTAATATCTGGGCGTCGAGTCAAGTCCTCCGGCGTGGGGCGTGGGTCCCGGAAGACGTGCACTCAGCACGGCGGGGCTCTTGTGGCTTTTCTTTCCTCGACGCACCTCAGTACCGCGGCTTGAAAGAATTGCCAAGGCCCGGAGGCGCAGCGGATTCGGAGTTAGAGAAAGAGAGGAAGGCGTGCTGAGACAAAAGCCAGGGAAAAGGAGAGAAGATGCGATCCGTCCCGTCCCGTCCCGTCCCGTCCCGTCCCGTCCCGTCCCTCCGGTTCTTTTCAGCACGGAGGACGCGTGGTGCTTCCCGAGGCGGCGGTGGACCAGAGCTCTCTTCTCTTTCCAAGGCCTCGTGTCCGCGGAGCACTTGGCATCCAGAGTGTGTTCCTTCAGCCAACATGGGTGGGGCCGGTGGCGGCAGTGCCCCCAGTGGCCCACCCCGCCCTCCACCCAAGTCAGTGCGACCAGGCAGGCGCTGAGAGGATGCTTAAGGGCAGGAACCTGTGTCTAAACCACATTCGCCAGTGCACCGCAAAGTAACTAAAGAGGAGTCCCCGGTGGCTCCCAGTCGCTCCGAGGCGTAAAGCACAGCGAGTTGGCGGGAGCCCACACCCACCCACACACCCACCCCGGGGGTGTCTTCCCATCCCTGGCCTTCCCCTGGGCGGTGTCAGGAGACTGACCCGCTCCGGCGTCTCTGGGGCAGCGCCCGGCGGCCCTCGCGACGGACCCGTGCGTGCCACCGTCCACGCCTGAACACCAAACCCCACTGCCACCCTCCCGCCCCCGGGCCGCCGCGGGAGAAGAGCCAGGTCCTCGGGGGAAGTCCATCGTCTTGGCATAGGAGGCCGAGCTCGTCCCGCACCGCGTCTGTGCCTGTGGGCTGCCGGCCCTTTGCTTCGGGCTGCTTGCCCCTCGGTGACTGGTGAGAAGGTGCCTCGCCGGGCACCGGCCAGACGTGACTGGATCTCTGTGCTCACACTCAGAGTGTTTCCCGAGGCGTTAGGCAAATGTGGGCTGCTAAAGACACAGCTGCCGGTCCAACGGCTGGGTGCCTGGATGGGGAGTCATAACGGCAGGCTAAGAGGACCCCACAGAGGCGAGGCCCCGCAGGATGCAGGGCCAGACTTTGAGGCGCGCCCCTCTGAAGTGGCCGGGTTGATGAGCCATCCTGCCTTTGGCAGGTTGGGCAGAGGTTGGCATTTCGTTTTTCCCTCGGCAAAGGGCAGAGGGAGAGGGCCTGGGGGAGGGGAAGGGGCAGGGCAGGTTGGCATTCGTGGTGCGGTAGTGCCATCAAGAGGAACGGGTCCGCCGATCCCGCGAACCCTGTACCCGTCCCTTCCTGGGGAGGAGTGACGAAGGATCGAAGTCGGGAACACTGGACAGTGGCCCCGGGAAGTCAAGGGCTCCGCCTGGGAAGGGGCGGGAAGCGTGGCCCAAGGCCCGGCGGTGCCGTGGACGCTCCAGAGACGGGCAGTGGCACAAGGCGCACAGCCCGGCCGCCTGGCGTGTGGGGCTACAGGAAGTGGAGTCTCGGTGGACCCTGGTGGCCGCCACGTCTGGGCGGGACTAGAGGAAGCTGCTCCGAAGGAGCCGAAGGAGGCCGGGCCGCGGTTCTGCGGGCATTTGGCCGCGTGTCCCTTCCCCTCGGCGCCAGAGGAGGTTCGGCCTAGGCGGGCCCAGGGCCCCGGAAGCCTCTCTGGGCCGCGGTGCGGCCCAGCCAGCGACCACCGCGGGCAACGGGAGTTCCGCCGCCCTTGGCGGCAGCGGCCGAGGCGGGCCCACCGACCTTCTTCTGTCCAGCTCAGAGACGACACGTGGAGCCTGGCTACCCAGTGCCGAGGGCGCCCGAGGCCCAGCGAGAGCTGGCAGTCCGAGTCCAGAAGGGGACGGCGCTCGCGGGACGCAGGAGCCACCGCAGGAGGAGCCCTTCACCTGAGCCGAAGAGTCCAGTCAGTCGGTGGCTGCGCTGCCGTCTCGCGCGATCTCCGGGATGGTGGCCCAGGCCTGACCTGGCCTGTCCCGAGGGCTCCCGGACGGGGCTCCCGGAGAGGAGAGGGCAGGACACGAGAGGAGAGGAGCTGAGCAGAGCCCCGCCGAGTGGACCCCCGGGCCGTGCATTTGCAGCAGGCTTCAGCTTTCTCCCCACGAGGCCCTGAGCCTCAGTTCAGCGATGAGAAGGAAAGGCCCCGGCCTGCATTCCGGCCTGGCCCTCCGGGTCTCGGCCCTGTGCTTGCACCTGCAGCCCAGCCAGGGAATCAAGGGGAAGGGGTCTGCAGAAGCTGCCTGAAGCTCACCTCTGATGGACTGAGAGGAACGCCTCCCCTCCCCGCCTTGACCACCCTCTCCCCCATGACCACCACTCGTCCAGCTTGTCTGCCAAGGCCGGGAACGAGGTGCATACTCCTGGGCACGCGGCGGTGCCTTCGAGTCCCCGGCTGACCCGATAGGCCGCTTCTGGAGCAAGCTGTGCGGTGGCCCCTTCCTGCCCTTTTGCCCAGCTCTTATCTGCCGGGGCGGGGGTGCGTGGTGGGCTGGTGTGTGTGTGGGGGTCCGGTCCCGGGGCGGGGTGCGGTGTGGGGGAGGGCTTCCGACTGGGAGCAAGTCTCCAGGCTGGACCCCTCCCTCCCTCCACACGTACCCCTCCTGGGAGGGCGCTGAAACCCTCCCCGCGCCCCTCTCCTTTCGCGCCTGTGAGTCGCCCGACACGTTGTCAGGCCATCTTACGTGGGCAGAGCCTTTCCTTGGGGCCGGGTCCTGAGGTAGCTAGGCGCTCTGACTGGTGGCCCGCCGCAGGTGCTCTCAGCGTGCCCCTCTGGCCGGGGCCAACGGCGGCACCTGCAGAACGTGGAGCCGCTTGTGAAAACTCCCAGGAGTCTTCCCCAAACGAGAGGACCCCCGGGTCGTCCACGGGGAGGGAGGCCGAGGAATAGGGCGTCCCCCGGCCGCAGAGTTCCTGTTCCCGAGGTGAGCTCGGGTGCGGAAAACGGACCTGGATCCCCTCGCTGCGGACGGTGCCGTCCCTCTCTGCGTACCGATCGATCGTGGCCCACTTGGCGTCCCATCGCCAGTGGGTCCTGGGTACCCTGTGTCCTGCGGCACAGGAAGGGCCTCACGGGATGCGGCGGGGCCTGGGATCGGGACTCTCTGTGGCGGGAACAAGAAGTAAAGAAACCGAAACCCAGATCCAACTGTGAGAGGGTGGAACGTGCACAGCGCCCCTGCATTGCTCTTCCTCGTCTGCGTCTGGGAGCAAGCACTAACGAGGACACGTTCTCCGGGCTGTCTGCAGGGTGCTGCCCCCGACAGGGGACCGGGCGGCCACCTCCTCCCCTTTCCCCGTGGTCCACGGTGGCTGGGCCCGGGGCCTCCGCCGGGGCACCGGCAGCGGGTCCTGGGTCCCCGGTGGCCCTGAGACCCCAGGGACCCCACTGGCCGGCCTCGCTCCTGCAGGGAGGGCCAGGATCCAGGGGCCAGATGCCCTGGGGTGGGAGCTTCAGCTCCCTGTTCCTGAACATGGCGGCTGCCGAGGCCACGGGCCCCGAGGGTGGGGAGCGCGGCGGGCCTGGCAGCCAGGGGCTCCTCGGTGGGCGAGCCCGGCCCCGAACCCCACCGCGTGTGGCTTCCACACCTACCGCGGAGGCGTGCCGGGCGGCCAGGTTCGGCCCGGGAATCCTCCCAGTGCTCCGAAGCCAGCCCTCCTCCCCGTCACGGGCCTTCCCCACGGTATGCACAGGCAGGGGCTGGAGGCCGTGCTGAAAAAGCTTCCGCTTGATGGCACTGTTGCTCCAGAAATGCCCAGCGCCTTCGCGAGCGTGGCCTCTCCCTCCGCCCTTTGCGGATCAAAAAAGGCCCAGGGAGAAAGGCCCAGGGAGGCCCAAGAGCCACCCAAGCCTTCCGAGTGGGCTGGGACCTACTGGGGGGTTGGGGGAGGCGGTGTCTCTTCCTTTTGGGGCTTCTCCTTGGCAGTAGGAGCGCACAGGTAAAGACCTCCCAAGGAATCCGTGCCTCGGTGGGTCCATCTCCACACCCCTCCGGGAGGGGTCTGGAGTCCACGTTGCCTGGCCCACAGGTCCTGGCGACCGGGACCCTGTCATGTCTGCACACCTGGGGACGGGCATCCACCTGGGTCGTGTCGGGCAGAACCCTGGCTCTCTCAGGACATTGATTCAGAGCCAGAGGTGGCACAGGGACCTGGGTTCCTCGTCTTCCTGCGTGGTTGCCTCTCTGCTGTTCTCATCCCGCTACGTGAACTGGCTTAAGGGCTCAGGAGCAGGCCCGAGAGGGTCTAGGCCACTGGGGCAGCGGGAGGAACTGACGGGGACCCAAGGGAGCTGGGGCACATTGCCCCTGCTCACCTCCAGGGGCGTCAGGCGGTCACTCTGCCACGGAGTGCCCGGGGTCGGGGGTGCAGGGAGGTGGTTTGGAGTTGCTGGGACAGGTGTACATCCCAGCGGCTCCCCTCCATCCGCACAGACAGATGACCCTGGGGAGGGCCATCAGTTCAGTAGACCCTTCTGGGGAGCTCTCCATGGGAGTGTGTCTGTACTCTTCGCCTCAAACCCCCCGGACTCGTTCGTCGGTTCATTCACTCGTTCCCTGCTCCACTCGTTCATTCGTAAGCACGCAGGTACACGAACGTGTGCGTGGGCGCGCGTGCGTATCACGTGTGCGTCGTGCGTAAGCTCGTGTACGTGCGCCTACAGAGCGTGTACAAAAGGTCCCTTCTCTTGTACTTTCTCCCTGTAACCGCCTCGGGGGTGCCGCTGTGGATAGAACTTTCTCCCGGTCAAAGCCAAAGCCCTCGCCGTTGCTCGGTGGCCGCTCCCAGGTTGTCCCCGTCTGCGGAGGGAAGCACGCGTCATGTCTGCGTGCGTATGTGTGCTCCCGGGGTTGAATGCAGGTGGGGGCAACGGGCCGCAGAGGGCTGTGTGCATGTCGCCTGCTCCCCGGCCCCAGCAGGCTCACGTAGCGGTAGGTAGTCTTCTGCCTTTTCGGCTGCTCTCACGGCGCTATAGGCGTGCCGTGGCGTCGGCGCGTCTGTGCGGAGTCGACGTCGTGTCCTGCTAGGTCCCCTCCGTTTCTTTTCGGACAGCTGCCCAGGGTAGGGTGCCCTTGTCTGTGCCCGGAGGCAGGAGCGTGGGGTGTCTCACGTGCCCCTCCTCTTTGGACGCTAGGCTTCCGCCTTGTTCCTTCCTCTCCTCTTCTGTCTCCCACGGAAGTGGCTCTGAGGCGCGGGCCACTGAGTCTGTCGTTACCAGGGTGTGGGTGAGCGTGACCAGGGTACGTTCTCCGGCGTCGGCGTCCACCCAGAGGAGAGGAGCAGGGTAGATCTCATGTGGGCCACGTCCCAGAAGACGTGCCCTTATGCCCGGAAAGTACGTGCGGTGGACCTTTGTGCGGCCAGAGGGGAGACGAGTGGGTGCCCCTTTTCCCACGCGTCCTAGGAACTGCTGGGAAGTTGTGGAGGACGCGCGCGGGCTTGCCAAGGTACCTCGGGGTGTCCCGCCATAGTCCCACGGGTGCAGAGCCGAGGAGACAAGCTCCGCGCCTGTCAACGCCAGGGTGTGATGGCTGTGCTTCCCGCCGGAAGGAGATTTAGGGGGATGACGGGATCAAGGTTTTCACTGGACGCGCTTCTTTGTGTACAAACTGCTTCTGTCTAACGACCCCCCTGCCCCGGCTGGCATCCGTGCCATTTCCGAAGGACGCGTGGAGTTGATTCTTCACGCTTGCGCCTCGTTCGGAAGTCTTTGGTTGGCCCGGGGGTGCCGGTACACTCGAGTAGGAACCGGAGGCACTCTCTCTCGAGGTTGCGCGGGCGGGGGTGTACGCGGACCCCCCCAGCCCCCCGTTCACCGGCACCGTGGTGGTCCCACACTGAGTGATGGGCGTTCGGTTCTCTCTCGTTGCAGAGGAGGCAGAGCGGAAGGAAAGGAGGAAGAGGGAAACCGGGGACGTCGGTCATCTCCAGGCGCTGGTGTTCTGGGTGAGTGCGTGCTCAAATTTTGTTCTCTCCCCTTCCCCCGTCCGAAGTAGTCTGTTTCATCAGAGGAAAAAGTCAGTGATTCTGCTAGTTCAGCAAGGCTCAAGGAGGAGGGACTCCCAGGTGGGATCGTGGCACGGGGACACTGGTGTACTGTGCCGGAGTTCTTGGCCACGGTAGGAAAGGCTCTCGAGTCAGATCCTGACTGGGGGGCCGGAAGAAAGAGGTGCATGGACGAGCATCTGTGTACGGTTACCCTAGGTGATGGGTACGTAGCATTTGAGGTCCGTGTCCTGCGGGGGCGGGGAGAGTGGAAAGGGATCGGGCCCGGGCCGCTTGCACCGGCACCAGGGCCCGGTCTGGGCTCCAGCCTCCGTGAAGCCAACCGCCCGTGACGTGATCACTCGGCGCCCCACCTCACCCCCGAGAAGCAGCAGGGCCAGCCCAGCCCGACGTGGGGGCCGGCGGTGGGGAGACCCTTTGAGGGGGAGCCAGGCCTCGTGGGCTTTTTGCCTCCTGTGCTCTGAGTGGAGCCCGTGATAGCCGTTCCTCCCGTCCTCTCCTGATCGCTCTTGGGCCCGGCTCTCTCCGCCGTGGCCCTCCACCAAGCCAGGAAGGACTCGGGGACGTGCCCTAGCGGGATGATGAAGAGGGGGGCGCCCGCTGGGCGGCGTGGAGGTTTGGCACGGGGCAGCCCTCTGTAGGGCTCCTTGCACTCCCCAAGTCTGCCTCTTGACAAACCAAGGAACTTGACAGTGTGGGGCCTTCCAGGAGGTGTACGTCCCCTTCTTCCGTGTGGGACATGTCGCCTGAGTGGGTGCGTGACCGGCAGCCGGAGGTGTTTTCTTTCTGTCTCTGTTTCTCCCTTCTCCTTCCTGTCTTCTGTTGAAACAGTCTTGCCGGGAGGAGGACGCCTCCTACCCTGGCTCAGACTAATTGAAGGCTTCTCCAGGCGGGCTGGTGAGCGTGTGGCGCCGTGGTTTAGCGAGGGGTCGGCGGCGCGGCTGACGTTCCGTGGTTAGCGAAGGGCGGAGGCAGGGTTCGAGCAGCAAGGGCAGCGTGGCATTTCTGGGGTGACACTGCCTTCCAGAGGACCCTGTTTGGCCACCCCAAGAGCCCTTCACGGTAATATCTGGGCGTCGAGTCAAGTCCTCCGGCGTGGGGCGTGGGTCCCGGAAGACGTGCACTCAGCACGGCGGGGCTCTTGTGGCTTTTCTTTCCTCGACGCACCTCAGTACCGCGGCTTGAAAGAATTGCCAAGGCCCGGAGGCGCAGCGGATTCGGAGTTAGAGAAAGAGAGGAAGGCGTGCTGAGACAAAAGCCAGGGAAAAGGAGAGAAGATGCGATCCGTCCCGTCCCGTCCCGTCCCGTCCCGTCCCGTCCCGTCCCTCCGGTTCTTTTCAGCACGGAGGACGCGTGGTGCTTCCCGAGGCGGCGGTGGACCAGAGCTCTCTTCTCTTTCCAAGGCCTCGTGTCCGCGGAGCACTTGGCATCCAGAGTGTGTTCCTTCAGCCAACATGGGTGGGGCCGGTGGCGGCAGTGCCCCCAGTGGCCCACCCCGCCCTCCACCCAAGTCAGTGCGACCAGGCAGGCGCTGAGAGGATGCTTAAGGGCAGGAACCTGTGTCTAAACCACATTCGCCAGTGCACCGCAAAGTAACTAAAGAGGAGTCCCCGGTGGCTCCCAGTCGCTCCGAGGCGTAAAGCACAGCGAGTTGGCGGGAGCCCACACCCACCCACACACCCACCCCGGGGGTGTCTTCCCATCCCTGGCCTTCCCCTGGGCGGTGTCAGGAGACTGACCCGCTCCGGCGTCTCTGGGGCAGCGCCCGGCGGCCCTCGCGACGGACCCGTGCGTGCCACCGTCCACGCCTGAACACCAAACCCCACTGCCACCCTCCCGCCCCCGGGCCGCCGCGGGAGAAGAGCCAGGTCCTCGGGGGAAGTCCATCGTCTTGGCATAGGTGGCCGAGCTCGTCCCGCACCGCGTCTGTGCCTGTGGGCTGCCGGCCCTTTGCTTCGGGCTGCTTGCCCCTCGGTGACTGGTGAGAAGGTGCCTCGCCGGGCACCGGCCAGACGTGACTGGATCTCTGTGCTCACACTCAGAGTGTTTCCCGAGGCGTTAGGCAAATGTGGGCTGCTAAAGACACAGCTGCCGGTCCAACGGCTGGGTGCCTGGATGGGGAGTCATAACGGCAGGCTAAGAGGACCCCACAGAGGCGAGGCCCCGCAGGATGCAGGGCCAGACTTTGAGGCGCGCCCCTCTGAAGTGGCCGGGTTGATGAGCCATCCTGCCTTTGGCAGGTTGGGCAGAGGTTGGCATTTCGTTTTTCCCTCGGCAAAGGGCAGAGGGAGAGGGCCTGGGGGAGGGGAAGGGGCAGGGCAGGTTGGCATTCGTGGTGCGGTAGTGCCATCAAGAGGAACGGGTCCGCCGATCCCGCGAACCCTGTACCCGTCCCTTCCTGGGGAGGAGTGACGAAGGATCGAAGTCGGGAACACTGGACAGTGGCCCCGGGAAGTCAAGGGCTCCGCCTGGGAAGGGGCGGGAAGCGTGGCCCAAGGCCCGGCGGTGCCGTGGACGCTCCAGAGACGGGCAGTGGCACAAGGCGCACAGCCCGGCCGCCTGGCGTGTGGGGCTACAGGAAGTGGAGTCTCGGTGGACCCTGGTGGCCGCCACGTCTGGGCGGGACTAGAGGAAGCTGCTCCGAAGGAGGCCGGGCCGCGGTTCTGCGGGCATTTGGCCGCGTGTCCCTTCCCCTCGGCGCCAGAGGAGGTTCGGCCTAGGCGGGCCCAGGGCCCCGGAAGCCTCTCTGGGCCGCGGTGCGGCCCAGCCAGCGACCACCGCGGGCAACGGGAGTTCCGCCGCCCTTGGCGGCAGCGGCCGAGGCGGGCCCACCGACCTTCTTCTGTCCAGCTCAGAGACGACACGTGGAGCCTGGCTACCCAGTGCCGAGGGCGCCCGAGGCCCAGCGAGAGCTGGCAGTCCGAGTCCAGAAGGGGACGGCGCTCGCGGGACGCAGGAGCCACCGCAGGAGGAGCCACCGCAGGAGGAGCCCTTCACCTGAGCCGAAGAGTCCAGTCAGTCGGTGGCTGCGCTGCCGTCTCGCGCGGTCTCCGGGATGGTGGCCCAGGCCTGACCTGGCCTGTCCCGAGGGCTCCCGGACGGGGCTCCCGGAGAGGAGAGGGCAGGACACGAGAGGAGAGGAGCTGAGCAGAGCCCCGCCGAGTGGACCCCCGGGCCGTGCATTTGCAGCAGGCTTCAGCTTTCTCCCCACGAGGCCCTGAGCCTCAGTTCAGCGATGAGAAGGAAAGGCCCCGGCCTGCATTCCGGCCTGGCCCTCCGGGTCTCGGCCCTGTGCTTGCACCTGCAGCCCAGCCAGGGAATCAAGGGGAAGGGGTCTGCAGAAGCTGCCTGAAGCTCACCTCTGATGGACTGAGAGGAACGCCTCCCCTCCCCGCCTTGACCACCCTCTCCCCCATGACCACCACTCGTCCAGCTTGTCTGCCAAGGCCGGGAACGAGGTGCATACTCCTGGGCACGCGGCGGTGCCTTCGAGTCCCCGGCTGACCCGATAGGCCGCTTCTGGAGCAAGCTGTGCGGTGGCCCCTTCCTGCCCTTTTGCCCAGCTCTTATCTGCCGGGGCGGGGGTGCGTGGTGGGCTGGTGTGTGTGTGGGGGTCCGGTCCCGGGGCGGGGTGCGGTGTGGGGGAGGGCTTCCGACTGGGAGCAAGTCTCCAGGCTGGACCCCTCCCTCCCTCCACACGTACCCCTCCTGGGAGGGCGCTGAAACCCTCCCCGCGCCCCTCTCCTTTCGCGCCTGTGAGTCGCCCGACACGTTGTCAGGCCATCTTACGTGGGCAGAGCCTTTCCTTGGGGCCGGGTCCTGAGGTAGCTAGGCGCTCTGACTGGTGGCCCGCCGCAGGTGCTCTCAGCGTGCCCCTCTGGCCGGGGCCAACGGCGGCACCTGCAGAACGTGGAGCCGCTTGTGAAAACTCCCAGGAGTCTTCCCCAAACGAGAGGACCCCCGGGTCGTCCACGGGGAGGGAGGCCGAGGAATAGGGCGTCCCCCGGCCGCAGAGTTCCTGTTCCCGAGGTGAGCTCGGGTGCGGAAAACGGACCTGGATCCCCTCGCTGCGGACGGTGCCGTCCCTCTCTGCGTACCGATCGATCGTGGCCCACTTGGCGTCCCATCGCCAGTGGGTCCTGGGTACCCTGTGTCCTGCGGCACAGGAAGGGCCTCACGGGATGCGGCGGGGCCTGGGATCGGGACTCTCTGTGGCGGGAACAAGAAGTAAAGAAACCGAAACCCAGATCCAACTGTGAGAGGGTGGAACGTGCACAGCGCCCCTGCATTGCTCTTCCTCGTCTGCGTCTGGGAGCAAGCACTAACGAGGACACGTTCTCCGGGCTGTCTGCAGGGTGCTGCCCCCGACAGGGGACCGGGCGGCCACCTCCTCCCCTTTCCCCGTGGTCCACGGTGGCTGGGCCCGGGGCCTCCGCCGGGGCACCGGCAGCGGGTCCTGGGTCCCCGGTGGCCCTGAGACCCCAGGGACCCCACTGGCCGGCCTCGCTCCTGCAGGGAGGGCCAGGATCCAGGGGCCAGATGCCCTGGGGTGGGAGCTTCAGCTCCCTGTTCCTGAACATGGCGGCTGCCGAGGCCACGGGCCCCGAGGGTGGGGAGCGCGGCGGGCCTGGCAGCCAGGGGCTCCTCGGTGGGCGAGCCCGGCCCCGAACCCCACCGCGTGTGGCTTCCACACCTACCGCGGAGGCGTGCCGGGCGGCCAGGTTCGGCCCGGGAATCCTCCCAGTGCTCCGAAGCCAGCCCTCCTCCCCGTCACGGGCCTTCCCCACGGTATGCACAGGCAGGGGCTGGAGGCCGTGCTGAAAAAGCTTCCGCTTGATGGCACTGTTGCTCCAGAAATGCCCAGCGCCTTCGCGAGCGTGGCCTCTCCCTCCGCCCTTTGCGGATCAAAAAAGGCCCAGGGAGAAAGGCCCAGGGAGGCCCAAGAGCCACCCAAGCCTTCCGAGTGGGCTGGGACCTACTGGGGGGTTGGGGGAGGCGGTGTCTCTTCCTTTTGGGGCTTCTCCTTGGCAGTAGGAGCGCACAGGTAAAGACCTCCCAAGGAATCCGTGCCTCGGTGGGTCCATCTCCACACCCCTCCGGGAGGGGTCTGGAGTCCACGTTGCCTGGCCCACAGGTCCTGGCGACCGGGACCCTGTCATGTCTGCACACCTGGGGACGGGCATCCACCTGGGTCGTGTCGGGCAGAACCCTGGCTCTCTCAGGACATTGATTCAGAGCCAGAGGTGGCACAGGGACCTGGGTTCCTCGTCTTCCTGCGTGGTTGCCTCTCTGCTGTTCTCATCCCGCTACGTGAACTGGCTTAAGGGCTCAGGAGCAGGCCCGAGAGGGTCTAGGCCACTGGGGCAGCGGGAGGAACTGACGGGGACCCAAGGGAGCTGGGGCACATTGCCCCTGCTCACCTCCAGGGGCGTCAGGCGGTCACTCTGCCACGGAGTGCCCGGGGTCGGGGGTGCAGGGAGGTGGTTTGGAGTTGCTGGGACAGGTGTACATCCCAGCGGCTCCCCTCCATCCGCACAGACAGATGACCCTGGGGAGGGCCATCAGTTCAGTAGACCCTTCTGGGGAGCTCTCCATGGGAGTGTGTCTGTACTCTTCGCCTCAAACCCCCCGGACTCGTTCGTCGGTTCATTCACTCGTTCCCTGCTCCACTCGTTCATTCGTAAGCACGCAGGTACACGAACGTGTGCGTGGGCGCGCGTGCGTATCACGTGTGCGTCGTGCGTAAGCTCGTGTACGTGCGCCTACAGAGCGTGTACAAAAGGTCCCTTCTCTTGTACTTTCTCCCTGTAACCGCCTCGGGGGTGCCGCTGTGGATAGAACTTTCTCCCGGTCAAAGCCAAAGCCCTCGCCGTTGCTCGGTGGCCGCTCCCAGGTTGTCCCCGTCTGCGGAGGGAAGCACGCGTCATGTCTGCGTGCGTATGTGTGCTCCCGGGGTTGAATGCAGGTGGGGGCAACGGGCCGCAGAGGGCTGTGTGCATGTCGCCTGCTCCCCGGCCCCAGCAGGCTCACGTAGCGGTAGGTAGTCTTCTGCCTTTTCGGCTGCTCTCACGGCGCTATAGGCGTGCCGTGGCGTCGGCGCGTCTGTGCGGAGTCGACGTCGTGTCCTGCTAGGTCCCCTCCGTTTCTTTTCGGACAGCTGCCCAGGGTAGGGTGCCCTTGTCTGTGCCCGGAGGCAGGAGCGTGGGGTGTCTCACGTGCCCCTCCTCTTTGGACGCTAGGCTTCCGCCTTGTTCCTTCCTCTCCTCTTCTGTCTCCCACGGAAGTGGCTCTGAGGCGCGGGCCACTGAGTCTGTCGTTACCAGGGTGTGGGTGAGCGTGACCAGGGTACGTTCTCCGGCGTCGGCGTCCACCCAGAGGAGAGGAGCAGGGTAGATCTCATGTGGGCCACGTCCCAGAAGACGTGCCCTTATGCCCGGAAAGTACGTGCGGTGGACCTTTGTGCGGCCAGAGGGGAGACGAGTGGGTGCCCCTTTTCCCACGCGTCCTAGGAACTGCTGGGAAGTTGTGGAGGACGCGCGCGGGCTTGCCAAGGTACCTCGGGGTGTCCCGCCATAGTCCCACGGGTGCAGAGCCGAGGAGACAAGCTCCGCGCCTGTCAACGCCAGGGTGTGATGGCTGTGCTTCCCGCCGGAAGGAGATTTAGGGGGATGACGGGATCAAGGTTTTCACTGGACGCGCTTCTTTGTGTACAAACTGCTTCTGTCTAACGACCCCCCTGCCCCGGCTGGCATCCGTGCCATTTCCGAAGGACGCGTGGAGTTGATTCTTCACGCTTGCGCCTCGTTCGGAAGTCTTTGGTTGGCCCGGGGGTGCCGGTACACTCGAGTAGGAACCGGAGGCACTCTCTCTCGAGGTTGCGCGGGCGGGGGTGTACGCGGACCCCCCCAGCCCCCCGTTCACCGGCACCGTGGTGGTCCCACACTGAGTGATGGGCGTTCGGTTCTCTCTCGTTGCAGAGGAGGCAGAGCGGAAGGAAAGGAGGAAGAGGGAAACCGGGGACGTCGGTCATCTCCAGGCGCTGGTGTTCTGGGTGAGTGCGTGCTCAAATTTTGTTCTCTCCCCTTCCCCCGTCCGAAGTAGTCTGTTTCATCAGAGGAAAAAGTCAGTGATTCTGCTAGTTCAGCAAGGCTCAAGGAGGAGGGACTCCCAGGTGGGATCGTGGCACGGGGACACTGGTGTACTGTGCCGGAGTTCTTGGCCACGGTAGGAAAGGCTCTCGAGTCAGATCCTGACTGGGGGGCCGGAAGAAAGAGGTGCATGGACGAGCATCTGTGTACGGTTACCCTAGGTGATGGGTACGTAGCATTTGAGGTCCGTGTCCTGCGGGGGCGGGGAGAGTGGAAAGGGATCGGGCCCGGGCCGCTTGCACCGGCACCAGGGCCCGGTCTGGGCTCCAGCCTCCGTGAAGCCAACCGCCCGTGACGTGATCACTCGGCGCCCCACCTCACCCCCGAGAAGCAGCAGGGCCAGCCCAGCCCGACGTGGGGGCCGGCGGTGGGGAGACCCTTTGAGGGGGAGCCAGGCCTCGTGGGCTTTTTGCCTCCTGTGCTCTGAGTGGAGCCCGTGATAGCCGTTCCTCCCGTCCTCTCCTGATCGCTCTTGGGCCCGGCTCTCTCCGCCGTGGCCCTCCACCAAGCCAGGAAGGACTCGGGGACGTGCCCTAGCGGGATGATGAAGAGGGGGGCGCCCGCTGGGCGGCGTGGAGGTTTGGCACGGGGCAGCCCTCTGTAGGGCTCCTTGCACTCCCCAAGTCTGCCTCTTGACAAACCAAGGAACTTGACAGTGTGGGGCCTTCCAGGAGGTGTACGTCCCCTTCTTCCGTGTGGGACATGTCGCCTGAGTGGGTGCGTGACCGGCAGCCGGAGGTGTTTTCTTTCTGTCTCTGTTTCTCCCTTCTCCTTCCTGTCTTCTGTTGAAACAGTCTTGCCGGGAGGAGGACGCCTCCTACCCTGGCTCAGAGTAATTGAAGGCTTCTCCAGGCGGGCTGGTGAGCGTGTGGCGCCGTGGTTTAGCGAGGGGTCGGCGGCGCGGCTGACGTTCCGTGGTTAGCGAAGGGCGGAGGCAGGGTTCGAGCAGCAAGGGCAGCGTGGCATTTCTGGGGTGACACTGCCTTCCAGAGGACCCTGTTTGGCCACCCCAAGAGCCCTTCACGGTAATATCTGGGCGTCGAGTCAAGTCCTCCGGCGTGGGGCGTGGGTCCCGGAAGACGTGCACTCAGCACGGCGGGGCTCTTGTGGCTTTTCTTTCCTCGACGCACCTCAGTACCGCGGCTTGAAAGAATTGCCAAGGCCCGGAGGCGCAGCGGATTCGGAGTTAGAGAAAGAGAGGAAGGCGTGCTGAGACAAAAGCCAGGGAAAAGGAGAGAAGATGCGATCCGTCCCGTCCCGTCCCGTCCCGTCCCGTCCCGTCCCGTCCCTCCGGTTCTTTTCAGCACGGAGGACGCGTGGTGCTTCCCGAGGCGGCGGTGGACCAGAGCTCTCTTCTCTTTCCAAGGCCTCGTGTCCGCGGAGCACTTGGCATCCAGAGTGTGTTCCTTCAGCCAACATGGGTGGGGCCGGTGGCGGCAGTGCCCCCAGTGGCCCACCCCGCCCTCCACCCAAGTCAGTGCGACCAGGCAGGCGCTGAGAGGATGCTTAAGGGCAGGAACCTGTGTCTAAACCACATTCGCCAGTGCACCGCAAAGTAACTAAAGAGGAGTCCCCGGTGGCTCCCAGTCGCTCCGAGGCGTAAAGCACAGCGAGTTGGCGGGAGCCCACACCCACCCACACACCCACCCCGGGGGTGTCTTCCCATCCCTGGCCTTCCCCTGGGCGGTGTCAGGAGACTGACCCGCTCCGGCGTCTCTGGGGCAGCGCCCGGCGGCCCTCGCGACGGACCCGTGCGTGCCACCGTCCACGCCTGAACACCAAACCCCACTGCCACCCTCCCGCCCCCGGGCCGCCGCGGGAGAAGAGCCAGGTCCTCGGGGGAAGTCCATCGTCTTGGCATAGGAGGCCGAGCTCGTCCCGCACCGCGTCTGTGCCTGTGGGCTGCCGGCCCTTTGCTTCGGGCTGCTTGCCCCTCGGTGACTGGTGAGAAGGTGCCTCGCCGGGCACCGGCCAGACGTGACTGGATCTCTGTGCTCACACTCAGAGTGTTTCCCGAGGCGTTAGGCAAATGTGGGCTGCTAAAGACACAGCTGCCGGTCCAACGGCTGGGTGCCTGGATGGGGAGTCATAACGGCAGGCTAAGAGGACCCCACAGAGGCGAGGCCCCGCAGGATGCAGGGCCAGACTTTGAGGCGCGCCCCTCTGAAGTGGCCGGGTTGATGAGCCATCCTGCCTTTGGCAGGTTGGGCAGAGGTTGGCATTTCGTTTTTCCCTCGGCAAAGGGCAGAGGGAGAGGGCCTGGGGGAGGGGAAGGGGCAGGGCAGGTTGGCATTCGTGGTGCGGTAGTGCCATCAAGAGGAACGGGTCCGCCGATCCCGCGAACCCTGTACCCGTCCCTTCCTGGGGAGGAGTGACGAAGGATCGAAGTCGGGAACACTGGACAGTGGCCCCGGGAAGTCAAGGGCTCCGCCTGGGAAGGGGCGGGAAGCGTGGCCCAAGGCCCGGCGGTGCCGTGGACGCTCCAGAGACGGGCAGTGGCACAAGGCGCACAGCCCGGCCGCCTGGCGTGTGGGGCTACAGGAAGTGGAGTCTCGGTGGACCCTGGTGGCCGCCACGTCTGGGCGGGACTAGAGGAAGCTGCTCCGAAGGAGCCGAAGGAGGCCGGGCCGCGGTTCTGCGGGCATTTGGCCGCGTGTCCCTTCCCCTCGGCGCCAGAGGAGGTTCGGCCTAGGCGGGCCCAGGGCCCCGGAAGCCTCTCTGGGCCGCGGTGCGGCCCAGCCAGCGACCACCGCGGGCAACGGGAGTTCCGCCGCCCTTGGCGGCAGCGGCCGAGGCGGGCCCACCGACCTTCTTCTGTCCAGCTCAGAGACGACACGTGGAGCCTGGCTACCCAGTGCCGAGGGCGCCCGAGGCCCAGCGAGAGCTGGCAGTCCGAGTCCAGAAGGGGACGGCGCTCGCGGGACGCAGGAGCCACCGCAGGAGGAGCCCTTCACCTGAGCCGAAGAGTCCAGTCAGTCGGTGGCTGCGCTGCCGTCTCGCGCGATCTCCGGGATGGTGGCCCAGGCCTGACCTGGCCTGTCCCGAGGGCTCCCGGACGGGGCTCCCGGAGAGGAGAGGGCAGGACACGAGAGGAGAGGAGCTGAGCAGAGCCCCGCCGAGTGGACCCCCGGGCCGTGCATTTGCAGCAGGCTTCAGCTTTCTCCCCACGAGGCCCTGAGCCTCAGTTCAGCGATGAGAAGGAAAGGCCCCGGCCTGCATTCCGGCCTGGCCCTCCGGGTCTCGGCCCTGTGCTTGCACCTGCAGCCCAGCCAGGGAATCAAGGGGAAGGGGTCTGCAGAAGCTGCCTGAAGCTCACCTCTGATGGACTGAGAGGAACGCCTCCCCTCCCCGCCTTGACCACCCTCTCCCCCATGACCACCACTCGTCCAGCTTGTCTGCCAAGGCCGGGAACGAGGTGCATACTCCTGGGCACGCGGCGGTGCCTTCGAGTCCCCGGCTGACCCGATAGGCCGCTTCTGGAGCAAGCTGTGCGGTGGCCCCTTCCTGCCCTTTTGCCCAGCTCTTATCTGCCGGGGCGGGGGTGCGTGGTGGGCTGGTGTGTGTGTGGGGGTCCGGTCCCGGGGCGGGGTGCGGTGTGGGGGAGGGCTTCCGACTGGGAGCAAGTCTCCAGGCTGGACCCCTCCCTCCCTCCACACGTACCCCTCCTGGGAGGGCGCTGAAACCCTCCCCGCGCCCCTCTCCTTTCGCGCCTGTGAGTCGCCCGACACGTTGTCAGGCCATCTTACGTGGGCAGAGCCTTTCCTTGGGGCCGGGTCCTGAGGTAGCTAGGCGCTCTGACTGGTGGCCCGCCGCAGGTGCTCTCAGCGTGCCCCTCTGGCCGGGGCCAACGGCGGCACCTGCAGAACGTGGAGCCGCTTGTGAAAACTCCCAGGAGTCTTCCCCAAACGAGAGGACCCCCGGGTCGTCCACGGGGAGGGAGGCCGAGGAATAGGGCGTCCCCCGGCCGCAGAGTTCCTGTTCCCGAGGTGAGCTCGGGTGCGGAAAACGGACCTGGATCCCCTCGCTGCGGACGGTGCCGTCCCTCTCTGCGTACCGATCGATCGTGGCCCACTTGGCGTCCCATCGCCAGTGGGTCCTGGGTACCCTGTGTCCTGCGGCACAGGAAGGGCCTCACGGGATGCGGCGGGGCCTGGGATCGGGACTCTCTGTGGCGGGAACAAGAAGTAAAGAAACCGAAACCCAGATCCAACTGTGAGAGGGTGGAACGTGCACAGCGCCCCTGCATTGCTCTTCCTCGTCTGCGTCTGGGAGCAAGCACTAACGAGGACACGTTCTCCGGGCTGTCTGCAGGGTGCTGCCCCCGACAGGGGACCGGGCGGCCACCTCCTCCCCTTTCCCCGTGGTCCACGGTGGCTGGGCCCGGGGCCTCCGCCGGGGCACCGGCAGCGGGTCCTGGGTCCCCGGTGGCCCTGAGACCCCAGGGACCCCACTGGCCGGCCTCGCTCCTGCAGGGAGGGCCAGGATCCAGGGGCCAGATGCCCTGGGGTGGGAGCTTCAGCTCCCTGTTCCTGAACATGGCGGCTGCCGAGGCCACGGGCCCCGAGGGTGGGGAGCGCGGCGGGCCTGGCAGCCAGGGGCTCCTCGGTGGGCGAGCCCGGCCCCGAACCCCACCGCGTGTGGCTTCCACACCTACCGCGGAGGCGTGCCGGGCGGCCAGGTTCGGCCCGGGAATCCTCCCAGTGCTCCGAAGCCAGCCCTCCTCCCCGTCACGGGCCTTCCCCACGGTATGCACAGGCAGGGGCTGGAGGCCGTGCTGAAAAAGCTTCCGCTTGATGGCACTGTTGCTCCAGAAATGCCCAGCGCCTTCGCGAGCGTGGCCTCTCCCTCCGCCCTTTGCGGATCAAAAAAGGCCCAGGGAGAAAGGCCCAGGGAGGCCCAAGAGCCACCCAAGCCTTCCGAGTGGGCTGGGACCTACTGGGGGGTTGGGGGAGGCGGTGTCTCTTCCTTTTGGGGCTTCTCCTTGGCAGTAGGAGCGCACAGGTAAAGACCTCCCAAGGAATCCGTGCCTCGGTGGGTCCATCTCCACACCCCTCCGGGAGGGGTCTGGAGTCCACGTTGCCTGGCCCACAGGTCCTGGCGACCGGGACCCTGTCATGTCTGCACACCTGGGGACGGGCATCCACCTGGGTCGTGTCGGGCAGAACCCTGGCTCTCTCAGGACATTGATTCAGAGCCAGAGGTGGCACAGGGACCTGGGTTCCTCGTCTTCCTGCGTGGTTGCCTCTCTGCTGTTCTCATCCCGCTACGTGAACTGGCTTAAGGGCTCAGGAGCAGGCCCGAGAGGGTCTAGGCCACTGGGGCAGCGGGAGGAACTGACGGGGACCCAAGGGAGCTGGGGCACATTGCCCCTGCTCACCTCCAGGGGCGTCAGGCGGTCACTCTGCCACGGAGTGCCCGGGGTCGGGGGTGCAGGGAGGTGGTTTGGAGTTGCTGGGACAGGTGTACATCCCAGCGGCTCCCCTCCATCCGCACAGACAGATGACCCTGGGGAGGGCCATCAGTTCAGTAGACCCTTCTGGGGAGCTCTCCATGGGAGTGTGTCTGTACTCTTCGCCTCAAACCCCCCGGACTCGTTCGTCGGTTCATTCACTCGTTCCCTGCTCCACTCGTTCATTCGTAAGCACGCAGGTACACGAACGTGTGCGTGGGCGCGCGTGCGTATCACGTGTGCGTCGTGCGTAAGCTCGTGTACGTGCGCCTACAGAGCGTGTACAAAAGGTCCCTTCTCTTGTACTTTCTCCCTGTAACCGCCTCGGGGGTGCCGCTGTGGATAGAACTTTCTCCCGGTCAAAGCCAAAGCCCTCGCCGTTGCTCGGTGGCCGCTCCCAGGTTGTCCCCGTCTGCGGAGGGAAGCACGCGTCATGTCTGCGTGCGTATGTGTGCTCCCGGGGTTGAATGCAGGTGGGGGCAACGGGCCGCAGAGGGCTGTGTGCATGTCGCCTGCTCCCCGGCCCCAGCAGGCTCACGTAGCGGTAGGTAGTCTTCTGCCTTTTCGGCTGCTCTCACGGCGCTATAGGCGTGCCGTGGCGTCGGCGCGTCTGTGCGGAGTCGACGTCGTGTCCTGCTAGGTCCCCTCCGTTTCTTTTCGGACAGCTGCCCAGGGTAGGGTGCCCTTGTCTGTGCCCGGAGGCAGGAGCGTGGGGTGTCTCACGTGCCCCTCCTCTTTGGACGCTAGGCTTCCGCCTTGTTCCTTCCTCTCCTCTTCTGTCTCCCACGGAAGTGGCTCTGAGGCGCGGGCCACTGAGTCTGTCGTTACCAGGGTGTGGGTGAGCGTGACCAGGGTACGTTCTCCGGCGTCGGCGTCCACCCAGAGGAGAGGAGCAGGGTAGATCTCATGTGGGCCACGTCCCAGAAGACGTGCCCTTATGCCCGGAAAGTACGTGCGGTGGACCTTTGTGCGGCCAGAGGGGAGACGAGTGGGTGCCCCTTTTCCCACGCGTCCTAGGAACTGCTGGGAAGTTGTGGAGGACGCGCGCGGGCTTGCCAAGGTACCTCGGGGTGTCCCGCCATAGTCCCACGGGTGCAGAGCCGAGGAGACAAGCTCCGCGCCTGTCAACGCCAGGGTGTGATGGCTGTGCTTCCCGCCGGAAGGAGATTTAGGGGGATGACGGGATCAAGGTTTTCACTGGACGCGCTTCTTTGTGTACAAACTGCTTCTGTCTAACGACCCCCCTGCCCCGGCTGGCATCCGTGCCATTTCCGAAGGACGCGTGGAGTTGATTCTTCACGCTTGCGCCTCGTTCGGAAGTCTTTGGTTGGCCCGGGGGTGCCGGTACACTCGAGTAGGAACCGGAGGCACTCTCTCTCGAGGTTGCGCGGGCGGGGGTGTACGCGGACCCCCCCAGCCCCCCGTTCACCGGCACCGTGGTGGTCCCACACTGAGTGATGGGCGTTCGGTTCTCTCTCGTTGCAGAGGAGGCAGAGCGGAAGGAAAGGAGGAAGAGGGAAACCGGGGACGTCGGTCATCTCCAGGCGCTGGTGTTCTGGGTGAGTGCGTGCTCAAATTTTGTTCTCTCCCCTTCCCCCGTCCGAAGTAGTCTGTTTCATCAGAGGAAAAAGTCAGTGATTCTGCTAGTTCAGCAAGGCTCAAGGAGGAGGGACTCCCAGGTGGGATCGTGGCACGGGGACACTGGTGTACTGTGCCGGAGTTCTTGGCCACGGTAGGAAAGGCTCTCGAGTCAGATCCTGACTGGGGGGCCGGAAGAAAGAGGTGCATGGACGAGCATCTGTGTACGGTTACCCTAGGTGATGGGTACGTAGCATTTGAGGTCCGTGTCCTGCGGGGGCGGGGAGAGTGGAAAGGGATCGGGCCCGGGCCGCTTGCACCGGCACCAGGGCCCGGTCTGGGCTCCAGCCTCCGTGAAGCCAACCGCCCGTGACGTGATCACTCGGCGCCCCACCTCACCCCCGAGAAGCAGCAGGGCCAGCCCAGCCCGACGTGGGGGCCGGCGGTGGGGAGACCCTTTGAGGGGGAGCCAGGCCTCGTGGGCTTTTTGCCTCCTGTGCTCTGAGTGGAGCCCGTGATAGCCGTTCCTCCCGTCCTCTCCTGATCGCTCTTGGGCCCGGCTCTCTCCGCCGTGGCCCTCCACCAAGCCAGGAAGGACTCGGGGACGTGCCCTAGCGGGATGATGAAGAGGGGGGCGCCCGCTGGGCGGCGTGGAGGTTTGGCACGGGGCAGCCCTCTGTAGGGCTCCTTGCACTCCCCAAGTCTGCCTCTTGACAAACCAAGGAACTTGACAGTGTGGGGCCTTCCAGGAGGTGTACGTCCCCTTCTTCCGTGTGGGACATGTCGCCTGAGTGGGTGCGTGACCGGCAGCCGGAGGTGTTTTCTTTCTGTCTCTGTTTCTCCCTTCTCCTTCCTGTCTTCTGTTGAAACAGTCTTGCCGGGAGGAGGACGCCTCCTACCCTGGCTCAGAGTAATTGAAGGCTTCTCCAGGCGGGCTGGTGAGCGTGTGGCGCCGTGGTTTAGCGAGGGGTCGGCGGCGCGGCTGACGTTCCGTGGTTAGCGAAGGGCGGAGGCAGGGTTCGAGCAGCAAGGGCAGCGTGGCATTTCTGGGGTGACACTGCCTTCCAGAGGACCCTGTTTGGCCACCCCAAGAGCCCTTCACGGTAATATCTGGGCGTCGAGTCAAGTCCTCCGGCGTGGGGCGTGGGTCCCGGAAGACGTGCACTCAGCACGGCGGGGCTCTTGTGGCTTTTCTTTCCTCGACGCACCTCAGTACCGCGGCTTGAAAGAATTGCCAAGGCCCGGAGGCGCAGCGGATTCGGAGTTAGAGAAAGAGAGGAAGGCGTGCTGAGACAAAAGCCAGGGAAAAGGAGAGAAGATGCGATCCGTCCCGTCCCGTCCCGTCCCGTCCCTCCGGTTCTTTTCAGCACGGAGGACGCGTGGTGCTTCCCGAGGCGGCGGTGGACCAGAGCTCTCTTCTCTTTCCAAGGCCTCGTGTCCGCGGAGCACTTGGCATCCAGAGTGTGTTCCTTCAGCCAACATGGGTGGGGCCGGTGGCGGCAGTGCCCCCAGTGGCCCACCCCGCCCTCCACCCAAGTCAGTGCGACCAGGCAGGCGCTGAGAGGATGCTTAAGGGCAGGAACCTGTGTCTAAACCACATTCGCCAGTGCACCGCAAAGTAACTAAAGAGGAGTCCCCGGTGGCTCCCAGTCGCTCCGAGGCGTAAAGCACAGCGAGTTGGCGGGAGCCCACACCCACCCACACACCCACCCCGGGGGTGTCTTCCCATCCCTGGCCTTCCCCTGGGCGGTGTCAGGAGACTGACCCGCTCCGGCGTCTCTGGGGCAGCGCCCGGCGGCCCTCGCGACGGACCCGTGCGTGCCACCGTCCACGCCTGAACACCAAACCCCACTGCCACCCTCCCGCCCCCGGGCCGCCGCGGGAGAAGAGCCAGGTCCTCGGGGGAAGTCCATCGTCTTGGCATAGGAGGCCGAGCTCGTCCCGCACCGCGTCTGTGCCTGTGGGCTGCCGGCCCTTTGCTTCGGGCTGCTTGCCCCTCGGTGACTGGTGAGAAGGTGCCTCGCCGGGCACCGGCCAGACGTGACTGGATCTCTGTGCTCACACTCAGAGTGTTTCCCGAGGCGTTAGGCAAATGTGGGCTGCTAAAGACACAGCTGCCGGTCCAACGGCTGGGTGCCTGGATGGGGAGTCATAACGGCAGGCTAAGAGGACCCCACAGAGGCGAGGCCCCGCAGGATGCAGGGCCAGACTTTGAGGCGCGCCCCTCTGAAGTGGCCGGGTTGATGAGCCATCCTGCCTTTGGCAGGTTGGGCAGAGGTTGGCATTTCGTTTTTCCCTCGGCAAAGGGCAGAGGGAGAGGGCCTGGGGGAGGGGAAGGGGCAGGGCAGGTTGGCATTCGTGGTGCGGTAGTGCCATCAAGAGGAACGGGTCCGCCGATCCCGCGAACCCTGTACCCGTCCCTTCCTGGGGAGGAGTGACGAAGGATCGAAGTCGGGAACACTGGACAGTGGCCCCGGGAAGTCAAGGGCTCCGCCTGGGAAGGGGCGGGAAGCGTGGCCCAAGGCCCGGCGGTGCCGTGGACGCTCCAGAGACGGGCAGTGGCACAAGGCGCACAGCCCGGCCGCCTGGCGTGTGGGGCTACAGGAAGTGGAGTCTCGGTGGACCCTGGTGGCCGCCACGTCTGGGCGGGACTAGAGGAAGCTGCTCCGAAGGAGCCGAAGGAGGCCGGGCCGCGGTTCTGCGGGCATTTGGCCGCGTGTCCCTTCCCCTCGGCGCCAGAGGAGGTTCGGCCTAGGCGGGCCCAGGGCCCCGGAAGCCTCTCTGGGCCGCGGTGCGGCCCAGCCAGCGACCACCGCGGGCAACGGGAGTTCCGCCGCCCTTGGCGGCAGCGGCCGAGGCGGGCCCACCGACCTTCTTCTGTCCAGCTCAGAGACGACACGTGGAGCCTGGCTACCCAGTGCCGAGGGCGCCCGAGGCCCAGCGAGAGCTGGCAGTCCGAGTCCAGAAGGGGACGGCGCTCGCGGGACGCAGGAGCCACCGCAGGAGGAGCCCTTCACCTGAGCCGAAGAGTCCAGTCAGTCGGTGGCTGCGCTGCCGTCTCGCGCGGTCTCCGGGATGGTGGCCCAGGCCTGACCTGGCCTGTCCCGAGGGCTCCCGGACGGGGCTCCCGGAGAGGAGAGGGCAGGACACGAGAGGAGAGGAGCTGAGCAGAGCCCCGCCGAGTGGACCCCCGGGCCGTGCATTTGCAGCAGGCTTCAGCTTTCTCCCCACGAGGCCCTGAGCCTCAGTTCAGCGATGAGAAGGAAAGGCCCCGGCCTGCATTCCGGCCTGGCCCTCCGGGTCTCGGCCCTGTGCTTGCACCTGCAGCCCAGCCAGGGAATCAAGGGGAAGGGGTCTGCAGAAGCTGCCTGAAGCTCACCTCTGATGGACTGAGAGGAACGCCTCCCCTCCCCGCCTTGACCACCCTCTCCCCCATGACCACCACTCGTCCAGCTTGTCTGCCAAGGCCGGGAACGAGGTGCATACTCCTGGGCACGCGGCGGTGCCTTCGAGTCCCCGGCTGACCCGATAGGCCGCTTCTGGAGCAAGCTGTGCGGTGGCCCCTTCCTGCCCTTTTGCCCAGCTCTTATCTGCCGGGGCGGGGGTGCGTGGTGGGCTGGTGTGTGTGTGGGGGTCCGGTCCCGGGGCGGGGTGCGGTGTGGGGGAGGGCTTCCGACTGGGAGCAAGTCTCCAGGCTGGACCCCTCCCTCCCTCCACACGTACCCCTCCTGGGAGGGCGCTGAAACCCTCCCCGCGCCCCTCTCCTTTCGCGCCTGTGAGTCGCCCGACACGTTGTCAGGCCATCTTACGTGGGCAGAGCCTTTCCTTGGGGCCGGGTCCTGAGGTAGCTAGGCGCTCTGACTGGTGGCCCGCCGCAGGTGCTCTCAGCGTGCCCCTCTGGCCGGGGCCAACGGCGGCACCTGCAGAACGTGGAGCCGCTTGTGAAAACTCCCAGGAGTCTTCCCCAAACGAGAGGACCCCCGGGTCGTCCACGGGGAGGGAGGCCGAGGAATAGGGCGTCCCCCGGCCGCAGAGTTCCTGTTCCCGAGGTGAGCTCGGGTGCGGAAAACGGACCTGGATCCCCTCGCTGCGGACGGTGCCGTCCCTCTCTGCGTACCGATCGATCGTGGCCCACTTGGCGTCCCATCGCCAGTGGGTCCTGGGTACCCTGTGTCCTGCGGCACAGGAAGGGCCTCACGGGATGCGGCGGGGCCTGGGATCGGGACTCTCTGTGGCGGGAACAAGAAGTAAAGAAACCGAAACCCAGATCCAACTGTGAGAGGGTGGAACGTGCACAGCGCCCCTGCATTGCTCTTCCTCGTCTGCGTCTGGGAGCAAGCACTAACGAGGACACGTTCTCCGGGCTGTCTGCAGGGTGCTGCCCCCGACAGGGGACCGGGCGGCCACCTCCTCCCCTTTCCCCGTGGTCCACGGTGGCTGGGCCCGGGGCCTCCGCCGGGGCACCGGCAGCGGGTCCTGGGTCCCCGGTGGCCCTGAGACCCCAGGGACCCCACTGGCCGGCCTCGCTCCTGCAGGGAGGGCCAGGATCCAGGGGCCAGATGCCCTGGGGTGGGAGCTTCAGCTCCCTGTTCCTGAACATGGCGGCTGCCGAGGCCACGGGCCCCGAGGGTGGGGAGCGCGGCGGGCCTGGCAGCCAGGGGCTCCTCGGTGGGCGAGCCCGGCCCCGAACCCCACCGCGTGTGGCTTCCACACCTACCGCGGAGGCGTGCCGGGCGGCCAGGTTCGGCCCGGGAATCCTCCCAGTGCTCCGAAGCCAGCCCTCCTCCCCGTCACGGGCCTTCCCCACGGTATGCACAGGCAGGGGCTGGAGGCCGTGCTGAAAAAGCTTCCGCTTGATGGCACTGTTGCTCCAGAAATGCCCAGCGCCTTCGCGAGCGTGGCCTCTCCCTCCGCCCTTTGCGGATCAAAAAAGGCCCAGGGAGAAAGGCCCAGGGAGGCCCAAGAGCCACCCAAGCCTTCCGAGTGGGCTGGGACCTACTGGGGGGTTGGGGGAGGCGGTGTCTCTTCCTTTTGGGGCTTCTCCTTGGCAGTAGGAGCGCACAGGTAAAGACCTCCCAAGGAATCCGTGCCTCGGTGGGTCCATCTCCACACCCCTCCGGGAGGGGTCTGGAGTCCACGTTGCCTGGCCCACAGGTCCTGGCGACCGGGACCCTGTCATGTCTGCACACCTGGGGACGGGCATCCACCTGGGTCGTGTCGGGCAGAACCCTGGCTCTCTCAGGACATTGATTCAGAGCCAGAGGTGGCACAGGGACCTGGGTTCCTCGTCTTCCTGCGTGGTTGCCTCTCTGCTGTTCTCATCCCGCTACGTGAACTGGCTTAAGGGCTCAGGAGCAGGCCCGAGAGGGTCTAGGCCACTGGGGCAGCGGGAGGAACTGACGGGGACCCAAGGGAGCTGGGGCACATTGCCCCTGCTCACCTCCAGGGGCGTCAGGCGGTCACTCTGCCACGGAGTGCCCGGGGTCGGGGGTGCAGGGAGGTGGTTTGGAGTTGCTGGGACAGGTGTACATCCCAGCGGCTCCCCTCCATCCGCACAGACAGATGACCCTGGGGAGGGCCATCAGTTCAGTAGACCCTTCTGGGGAGCTCTCCATGGGAGTGTGTCTGTACTCTTCGCCTCAAACCCCCCGGACTCGTTCGTCGGTTCATTCACTCGTTCCCTGCTCCACTCGTTCATTCGTAAGCACGCAGGTACACGAACGTGTGCGTGGGCGCGCGTGCGTATCACGTGTGCGTCGTGCGTAAGCTCGTGTACGTGCGCCTACAGAGCGTGTACAAAAGGTCCCTTCTCTTGTACTTTCTCCCTGTAACCGCCTCGGGGGTGCCGCTGTGGATAGAACTTTCTCCCGGTCAAAGCCAAAGCCCTCGCCGTTGCTCGGTGGCCGCTCCCAGGTTGTCCCCGTCTGCGGAGGGAAGCACGCGTCATGTCTGCGTGCGTATGTGTGCTCCCGGGGTTGAATGCAGGTGGGGGCAACGGGCCGCAGAGGGCTGTGTGCATGTCGCCTGCTCCCCGGCCCCAGCAGGCTCACGTAGCGGTAGGTAGTCTTCTGCCTTTTCGGCTGCTCTCACGGCGCTATAGGCGTGCCGTGGCGTCGGCGCGTCTGTGCGGAGTCGACGTCGTGTCCTGCTAGGTCCCCTCCGTTTCTTTTCGGACAGCTGCCCAGGGTAGGGTGCCCTTGTCTGTGCCCGGAGGCAGGAGCGTGGGGTGTCTCACGTGCCCCTCCTCTTTGGACGCTAGGCTTCCGCCTTGTTCCTTCCTCTCCTCTTCTGTCTCCCACGGAAGTGGCTCTGAGGCGCGGGCCACTGAGTCTGTCGTTACCAGGGTGTGGGTGAGCGTGACCAGGGTACGTTCTCCGGCGTCGGCGTCCACCCAGAGGAGAGGAGCAGGGTAGATCTCATGTGGGCCACGTCCCAGAAGACGTGCCCTTATGCCCGGAAAGTACGTGCGGTGGACCTTTGTGCGGCCAGAGGGGAGACGAGTGGGTGCCCCTTTTCCCACGCGTCCTAGGAACTGCTGGGAAGTTGTGGAGGACGCGCGCGGGCTTGCCAAGGTACCTCGGGGTGTCCCGCCATAGTCCCACGGGTGCAGAGCCGAGGAGACAAGCTCCGCGCCTGTCAACGCCAGGGTGTGATGGCTGTGCTTCCCGCCGGAAGGAGATTTAGGGGGATGACGGGATCAAGGTTTTCACTGGACGCGCTTCTTTGTGTACAAACTGCTTCTGTCTAACGACCCCCCTGCCCCGGCTGGCATCCGTGCCATTTCCGAAGGACGCGTGGAGTTGATTCTTCACGCTTGCGCCTCGTTCGGAAGTCTTTGGTTGGCCCGGGGGTGCCGGTACACTCGAGTAGGAACCGGAGGCACTCTCTCTCGAGGTTGCGCGGGCGGGGGTGTACGCGGACCCCCCCAGCCCCCCGTTCACCGGCACCGTGGTGGTCCCACACTGAGTGATGGGCGTTCGGTTCTCTCTCGTTGCAGAGGAGGCAGAGCGGAAGGAAAGGAGGAAGAGGGAAACCGGGGACGTCGGTCATCTCCAGGCGCTGGTGTTCTGGGTGAGTGCGTGCTCAAATTTTGTTCTCTCCCCTTCCCCCGTCCGAAGTAGTCTGTTTCATCAGAGGAAAAAGTCAGTGATTCTGCTAGTTCAGCAAGGCTCAAGGAGGAGGGACTCCCAGGTGGGATCGTGGCACGGGGACACTGGTGTACTGTGCCGGAGTTCTTGGCCACGGTAGGAAAGGCTCTCGAGTCAGATCCTGACTGGGGGGCCGGAAGAAAGAGGTGCATGGACGAGCATCTGTGTACGGTTACCCTAGGTGATGGGTACGTAGCATTTGAGGTCCGTGTCCTGCGGGGGCGGGGAGAGTGGAAAGGGATCGGGCCCGGGCCGCTTGCACCGGCACCAGGGCCCGGTCTGGGCTCCAGCCTCCGTGAAGCCAACCGCCCGTGACGTGATCACTCGGCGCCCCACCTCACCCCCGAGAAGCAGCAGGGCCAGCCCAGCCCGACGTGGGGGCCGGCGGTGGGGAGACCCTTTGAGGGGGAGCCAGGCCTCGTGGGCTTTTTGCCTCCTGTGCTCTGAGTGGAGCCCGTGATAGCCGTTCCTCCCGTCCTCTCCTGATCGCTCTTGGGCCCGGCTCTCTCCGCCGTGGCCCTCCACCAAGCCAGGAAGGACTCGGGGACGTGCCCTAGCGGGATGATGAAGAGGGGGGCGCCCGCTGGGCGGCGTGGAGGTTTGGCACGGGGCAGCCCTCTGTAGGGCTCCTTGCACTCCCCAAGTCTGCCTCTTGACAAACCAAGGAACTTGACAGTGTGGGGCCTTCCAGGAGGTGTACGTCCCCTTCTTCCGTGTGGGACATGTCGCCTGAGTGGGTGCGTGACCGGCAGCCGGAGGTGTTTTCTTTCTGTCTCTGTTTCTCCCTTCTCCTTCCTGTCTTCTGTTGAAACAGTCTTGCCGGGAGGAGGACGCCTCCTACCCTGGCTCAGAGTAATTGAAGGCTTCTCCAGGCGGGCTGGTGAGCGTGTGGCGCCGTGGTTTAGCGAGGGGTCGGCGGCGCGGCTGACGTTCCGTGGTTAGCGAAGGGCGGAGGCAGGGTTCGAGCAGCAAGGGCAGCGTGGCATTTCTGGGGTGACACTGCCTTCCAGAGGACCCTGTTTGGCCACCCCAAGAGCCCTTCACGGTAATATCTGGGCGTCGAGTCAAGTCCTCCGGCGTGGGGCGTGGGTCCCGGAAGACGTGCACTCAGCACGGCGGGGCTCTTGTGGCTTTTCTTTCCTCGACGCACCTCAGTACCGCGGCTTGAAAGAATTGCCAAGGCCCGGAGGCGCAGCGGATTCGGAGTTAGAGAAAGAGAGGAAGGCGTGCTGAGACAAAAGCCAGGGAAAAGGAGAGAAGATGCGATCCGTCCCGTCCCGTCCCGTCCCGTCCCGTCCCGTCCCGTCCCGTCCCGTCCCTCCGGTTCTTTTCAGCACGGAGGACGCGTGGTGCTTCCCGAGGCGGCGGTGGACCAGAGCTCTCTTCTCTTTCCAAGGCCTCGTGTCCGCGGAGCACTTGGCATCCAGAGTGTGTTCCTTCAGCCAACATGGGTGGGGCCGGTGGCGGCAGTGCCCCCAGTGGCCCACCCCGCCCTCCACCCAAGTCAGTGCGACCAGGCAGGCGCTGAGAGGATGCTTAAGGGCAGGAACCTGTGTCTAAACCACATTCGCCAGTGCACCGCAAAGTAACTAAAGAGGAGTCCCCGGTGGCTCCCAGTCGCTCCGAGGCATAAAGCACAGCGAGTTGGCGGGAGCCCACACCCACCCACACACCCACCCCGGGGGTGTCTTCCCATCCCTGGCCTTCCCCTGGGCGGTGTCAGGAGACTGACCCGCTCCGGCGTCTCTGGGGCAGCGCCCGGCGGCCCTCGCGACGGACCCGTGCGTGCCACCGTCCACGCCTGAACACCAAACCCCACTGCCACCCTCCCGCCCCCGGGCCGCCGCGGGAGAAGAGCCAGGTCCTCGGGGGAAGTCCATCGTCTTGGCATAGGAGGCCGAGCTCGTCCCGCACCGCGTCTGTGCCTGTGGGCTGCCGGCCCTTTGCTTCGGGCTGCTTGCCCCTCGGTGACTGGTGAGAAGGTGCCTCGCCGGGCACCGGCCAGACGTGACTGGATCTCTGTGCTCACACTCAGAGTGTTTCCCGAGGCGTTAGGCAAATGTGGGCTGCTAAAGACACAGCTGCCGGTCCAACGGCTGGGTGCCTGGATGGGGAGTCATAACGGCAGGCTAAGAGGACCCCACAGAGGCGAGGCCCCGCAGGATGCAGGGCCAGACTTTGAGGCGCGCCCCTCTGAAGTGGCCGGGTTGATGAGCCATCCTGCCTTTGGCAGGTTGGGCAGAGGTTGGCATTTCGTTTTTCCCTCGGCAAAGGGCAGAGGGAGAGGGCCTGGGGGAGGGGAAGGGGCAGGGCAGGTTGGCATTCGTGGTGCGGTAGTGCCATCAAGAGGAACGGGTCCGCCGATCCCGCGAACCCTGTACCCGTCCCTTCCTGGGGAGGAGTGACGAAGGATCGAAGTCGGGAACACTGGACAGTGGCCCCGGGAAGTCAAGGGCTCCGCCTGGGAAGGGGCGGGAAGCGTGGCCCAAGGCCCGGCGGTGCCGTGGACGCTCCAGAGACGGGCAGTGGCACAAGGCGCACAGCCCGGCCGCCTGGCGTGTGGGGCTACAGGAAGTGGAGTCTCGGTGGACCCTGGTGGCCGCCACGTCTGGGCGGGACTAGAGGAAGCTGCTCCGAAGGAGGCCGGGCCGCGGTTCTGCGGGCATTTGGCCGCGTGTCCCTTCCCCTCGGCGCCAGAGGAGGTTCGGCCTAGGCGGGCCCAGGGCCCCGGAAGCCTCTCTGGGCCGCGGTGCGGCCCAGCCAGCGACCACCGCGGGCAACGGGAGTTCCACCGCCCTTGGCGGCAGCGGCCGAGGCGGGCCCACCGACCTTCTTCTGTCCAGCTCAGAGACGACACGTGGAGCCTGGCTACCCAGTGCCGAGGGCGCCCGAGGCCCAGCGAGAGCTGGCAGTCCGAGTCCAGAAGGGGACGGCGCTCGCGGGACGCAGGAGCCACCGCAGGAGGAGCCCTTCACCTGAGCCGAAGAGTCCAGTCAGTCGGTGGCTGCGCTGCCGTCTCGCGCGGTCTCCGGGATGGTGGCCCAGGCCTGACCTGGCCTGTCCCGAGGGCTCCCGGACGGGGCTCCCGGAGAGGAGAGGGCAGGACACGAGAGGAGAGGAGCTGAGCAGAGCCCCGCCGAGTGGACCCCCGGGCCGTGCATTTGCAGCAGGCTTCAGCTTTCTCCCCACGAGGCCCTGAGCCTCAGTTCAGCGATGAGAAGGAAAGGCCCCGGCCTGCATTCCGGCCTGGCCCTCCGGGTCTCGGCCCTGTGCTTGCACCTGCAGCCCAGCCAGGGAATCAAGGGGAAGGGGTCTGCAGAAGCTGCCTGAAGCTCACCTCTGATGGACTGAGAGGAACGCCTCCCCTCCCCGCCTTGACCACCCTCTCCCCCATGACCACCACTCGTCCAGCTTGTCTGCCAAGGCCGGGAACGAGGTGCATACTCCTGGGCACGCGGCGGTGCCTTCGAGTCCCCGGCTGACCCGATAGGCCGCTTCTGGAGCAAGCTGTGCGGTGGCCCCTTCCTGCCCTTTTGCCCAGCTCTTATCTGCCGGGGCGGGGGTGCGTGGTGGGCTGGTGTGTGTGTGGGGGTCCGGTCCCGGGGCGGGGTGCGGTGTGGGGGAGGGCTTCCGACTGGGAGCAAGTCTCCAGGCTGGACCCCTCCCTCCCTCCACACGTACCCCTCCTGGGAGGGCGCTGAAACCCTCCCCGCGCCCCTCTCCTTTCGCGCCTGTGAGTCGCCCGACACGTTGTCAGGCCATCTTACGTGGGCAGAGCCTTTCCTTGGGGCCGGGTCCTGAGGTAGCTAGGCGCTCTGACTGGTGGCCCGCCGCAGGTGCTCTCAGCGTGCCCCTCTGGCCGGGGCCAACGGCGGCACCTGCAGAACGTGGAGCCGCTTGTGAAAACTCCCAGGAGTCTTCCCCAAACGAGAGGACCCCCGGGTCGTCCACGGGGAGGGAGGCCGAGGAATAGGGCGTCCCCCGGCCGCAGAGTTCCTGTTCCCGAGGTGAGCTCGGGTGCGGAAAACGGACCTGGATCCCCTCGCTGCGGACGGTGCCGTCCCTCTCTGCGTACCGATCGATCGTGGCCCACTTGGCGTCCCATCGCCAGTGGGTCCTGGGTACCCTGTGTCCTGCGGCACAGGAAGGGCCTCACGGGATGCGGCGGGGCCTGGGATCGGGACTCTCTGTGGCGGGAACAAGAAGTAAAGAAACCGAAACCCAGATCCAACTGTGAGAGGGTGGAACGTGCACAGCGCCCCTGCATTGCTCTTCCTCGTCTGCGTCTGGGAGCAAGCACTAACGAGGACACGTTCTCCGGGCTGTCTGCAGGGTGCTGCCCCCGACAGGGGACCGGGCGGCCACCTCCTCCCCTTTCCCCGTGGTCCACGGTGGCTGGGCCCGGGGCCTCCGCCGGGGCACCGGCAGCGGGTCCTGGGTCCCCGGTGGCCCTGAGACCCCAGGGACCCCACTGGCCGGCCTCGCTCCTGCAGGGAGGGCCAGGATCCAGGGGCCAGATGCCCTGGGGTGGGAGCTTCAGCTCCCTGTTCCTGAACATGGCGGCTGCCGAGGCCACGGGCCCCGAGGGTGGGGAGCGCGGCGGGCCTGGCAGCCAGGGGCTCCTCGGTGGGCGAGCCCGGCCCCGAACCCCACCGCGTGTGGCTTCCACACCTACCGCGGAGGCGTGCCGGGCGGCCAGGTTCGGCCCGGGAATCCTCCCAGTGCTCCGAAGCCAGCCCTCCTCCCCGTCACGGGCCTTCCCCACGGTATGCACAGGCAGGGGCTGGAGGCCGTGCTGAAAAAGCTTCCGCTTGATGGCACTGTTGCTCCAGAAATGCCCAGCGCCTTCGCGAGCGTGGCCTCTCCCTCCGCCCTTTGCGGATCAAAAAAGGCCCAGGGAGAAAGGCCCAGGGAGGCCCAAGAGCCACCCAAGCCTTCCGAGTGGGCTGGGACCTACTGGGGGGTTGGGGGAGGCGGTGTCTCTTCCTTTTGGGGCTTCTCCTTGGCAGTAGGAGCGCACAGGTAAAGACCTCCCAAGGAATCCGTGCCTCGGTGGGTCCATCTCCACACCCCTCCGGGAGGGGTCTGGAGTCCACGTTGCCTGGCCCACAGGTCCTGGCGACCGGGACCCTGTCATGTCTGCACACCTGGGGACGGGCATCCACCTGGGTCGTGTCGGGCAGAACCCTGGCTCTCTCAGGACATTGATTCAGAGCCAGAGGTGGCACAGGGACCTGGGTTCCTCGTCTTCCTGCGTGGTTGCCTCTCTGCTGTTCTCATCCCGCTACGTGAACTGGCTTAAGGGCTCAGGAGCAGGCCCGAGAGGGTCTAGGCCACTGGGGCAGCGGGAGGAACTGACGGGGACCCAAGGGAGCTGGGGCACATTGCCCCTGCTCACCTCCAGGGGCGTCAGGCGGTCACTCTGCCACGGAGTGCCCGGGGTCGGGGGTGCAGGGAGGTGGTTTGGAGTTGCTGGGACAGGTGTACATCCCAGCGGCTCCCCTCCATCCGCACAGACAGATGACCCTGGGGAGGGCCATCAGTTCAGTAGACCCTTCTGGGGAGCTCTCCATGGGAGTGTGTCTGTACTCTTCGCCTCAAACCCCCCGGACTCGTTCGTCGGTTCATTCACTCGTTCCCTGCTCCACTCGTTCATTCGTAAGCACGCAGGTACACGAACGTGTGCGTGGGCGCGCGTGCGTATCACGTGTGCGTCGTGCGTAAGCTCGTGTACGTGCGCCTACAGAGCGTGTACAAAAGGTCCCTTCTCTTGTACTTTCTCCCTGTAACCGCCTCGGGGGTGCCGCTGTGGATAGAACTTTCTCCCGGTCAAAGCCAAAGCCCTCGCCGTTGCTCGGTGGCCGCTCCCAGGTTGTCCCCGTCTGCGGAGGGAAGCACGCGTCATGTCTGCGTGCGTATGTGTGCTCCCGGGGTTGAATGCAGGTGGGGGCAACGGGCCGCAGAGGGCTGTGTGCATGTCGCCTGCTCCCCGGCCCCAGCAGGCTCACGTAGCGGTAGGTAGTCTTCTGCCTTTTCGGCTGCTCTCACGGCGCTATAGGCGTGCCGTGGCGTCGGCGCGTCTGTGCGGAGTCGACGTCGTGTCCTGCTAGGTCCCCTCCGTTTCTTTTCGGACAGCTGCCCAGGGTAGGGTGCCCTTGTCTGTGCCCGGAGGCAGGAGCGTGGGGTGTCTCACGTGCCCCTCCTCTTTGGACGCTAGGCTTCCGCCTTGTTCCTTCCTCTCCTCTTCTGTCTCCCACGGAAGTGGCTCTGAGGCGCGGGCCACTGAGTCTGTCGTTACCAGGGTGTGGGTGAGCGTGACCAGGGTACGTTCTCCGGCGTCGGCGTCCACCCAGAGGAGAGGAGCAGGGTAGATCTCATGTGGGCCACGTCCCAGAAGACGTGCCCTTATGCCCGGAAAGTACGTGCGGTGGACCTTTGTGCGGCCAGAGGGGAGACGAGTGGGTGCCCCTTTTCCCACGCGTCCTAGGAACTGCTGGGAAGTTGTGGAGGACGCGCGCGGGCTTGCCAAGGTACCTCGGGGTGTCCCGCCATAGTCCCACGGGTGCAGAGCCGAGGAGACAAGCTCCGCGCCTGTCAACGCCAGGGTGTGATGGCTGTGCTTCCCGCCGGAAGGAGATTTAGGGGGATGACGGGATCAAGGTTTTCACTGGACGCGCTTCTTTGTGTACAAACTGCTTCTGTCTAACGACCCCCCTGCCCCGGCTGGCATCCGTGCCATTTCCGAAGGACGCGTGGAGTTGATTCTTCACGCTTGCGCCTCGTTCGGAAGTCTTTGGTTGGCCCGGGGGTGCCGGTACACTCGAGTAGGAACCGGAGGCACTCTCTCTCGAGGTTGCGCGGGCGGGGGTGTACGCGGACCCCCCCAGCCCCCCGTTCACCGGCACCGTGGTGGTCCCACACTGAGTGATGGGCGTTCGGTTCTCTCTCGTTGCAGAGGAGGCAGAGCGGAAGGAAAGGAGGAAGAGGGAAACCGGGGACGTCGGTCATCTCCAGGCGCTGGTGTTCTGGGTGAGTGCGTGCTCAAATTTTGTTCTCTCCCCTTCCCCCGTCCGAAGTAGTCTGTTTCATCAGAGGAAAAAGTCAGTGATTCTGCTAGTTCAGCAAGGCTCAAGGAGGAGGGACTCCCAGGTGGGATCGTGGCACGGGGACACTGGTGTACTGTGCCGGAGTTCTTGGCCACGGTAGGAAAGGCTCTCGAGTCAGATCCTGACTGGGGGGCCGGAAGAAAGAGGTGCATGGACGAGCATCTGTGTACGGTTACCCTAGGTGATGGGTACGTAGCATTTGAGGTCCGTGTCCTGCGGGGGCGGGGAGAGTGGAAAGGGATCGGGCCCGGGCCGCTTGCACCGGCACCAGGGCCCGGTCTGGGCTCCAGCCTCCGTGA
Organism: Leucopleurus acutus; assembly: GCF_964270905.1. Taxonomy (NCBI): domain Eukaryota; kingdom Metazoa; phylum Chordata; class Mammalia; order Artiodactyla; family Delphinidae; genus Leucopleurus; species Leucopleurus acutus. The sequence continues at coordinate 100,185,082 of NC_139148.1, forward strand.
AGCCAACCGCCCGTGACGTGATCACTCGGCGCCCCACCTCACCCCCGAGAAGCAGCAGGGCCAGCCCAGCCCGACGTGGGGGCCGGCGGTGGGGAGACCCTTTGAGGGGGAGCCAGGCCTCGTGGGCTTTTTGCCTCCTGTGCTCTGAGTGGAGCCCGTGATAGCCGTTCCTCCCGTCCTCTCCTGATCGCTCTTGGGCCCGGCTCTCTCCGCCGTGGCCCTCCACCAAGCCAGGAAGGACTCGGGGACGTGCCCTAGCGGGATGATGAAGAGGGGGGCGCCCGCTGGGCGGCGTGGAGGTTTGGCACGGGGCAGCCCTCTGTAGGGCTCCTTGCACTCCCCAAGTCTGCCTCTTGACAAACCAAGGAACTTGACAGTGTGGGGCCTTCCAGGAGGTGTACGTCCCCTTCTTCCGTGTGGGACATGTCGCCTGAGTGGGTGCGTGACCGGCAGCCGGAGGTGTTTTCTTTCTGTCTCTGTTTCTCCCTTCTCCTTCCTGTCTTCTGTTGAAACAGTCTTGCCGGGAGGAGGACGCCTCCTACCCTGGCTCAGAGTAATTGAAGGCTTCTCCAGGCGGGCTGGTGAGCGTGTGGCGCCGTGGTTTAGCGAGGGGTCGGCGGCGCGGCTGACGTTCCGTGGTTAGCGAAGGGCGGAGGCAGGGTTCGAGCAGCAAGGGCAGCGTGGCATTTCTGGGGTGACACTGCCTTCCAGAGGACCCTGTTTGGCCACCCCAAGAGCCCTTCACGGTAATATCTGGGCGTCGAGTCAAGTCCTCCGGCGTGGGGCGTGGGTCCCGGAAGACGTGCACTCAGCACGGCGGGGCTCTTGTGGCTTTTCTTTCCTCGACGCACCTCAGTACCGCGGCTTGAAAGAATTGCCAAGGCCCGGAGGCGCAGCGGATTCGGAGTTAGAGAAAGAGAGGAAGGCGTGCTGAGACAAAAGCCAGGGAAAAGGAGAGAAGATGCGATCCGTCCCGTCCCGTCCCGTCCCGTCCCGTCCCGTCCCGTCCCGTCCCTCCGGTTCTTTTCAGCACGGAGGACGCGTGGTGCTTCCCGAGGCGGCGGTGGACCAGAGCTCTCTTCTCTTTCCAAGGCCTCGTGTCCGCGGAGCACTTGGCATCCAGAGTGTGTTCCTTCAGCCAACATGGGTGGGGCCGGTGGCGGCAGTGCCCCCAGTGGCCCACCCCGCCCTCCACCCAAGTCAGTGCGACCAGGCAGGCGCTGAGAGGATGCTTAAGGGCAGGAACCTGTGTCTAAACCACATTCGCCAGTGCACCGCAAAGTAACTAAAGAGGAGTCCCCGGTGGCTCCCAGTCGCTCCGAGGCGTAAAGCACAGCGAGTTGGCGGGAGCCCACACCCACCCACACACCCACCCCGGGGGTGTCTTCCCATCCCTGGCCTTCCCCTGGGCGGTGTCAGGAGACTGACCCGCTCCGGCGTCTCTGGGGCAGCGCCCGGCGGCCCTCGCGACGGACCCGTGCGTGCCACCGTCCACGCCTGAACACCAAACCCCACTGCCACCCTCCCGCCCCCGGGCCGCCGCGGGAGAAGAGCCAGGTCCTCGGGGGAAGTCCATCGTCTTGGCATAGGAGGCCGAGCTCGTCCCGCACCGCGTCTGTGCCTGTGGGCTGCCGGCCCTTTGCTTCGGGCTGCTTGCCCCTCGGTGACTGGTGAGAAGGTGCCTCGCCGGGCACCGGCCAGACGTGACTGGATCTCTGTGCTCACACTCAGAGTGTTTCCCGAGGCGTTAGGCAAATGTGGGCTGCTAAAGACACAGCTGCCGGTCCAACGGCTGGGTGCCTGGATGGGGAGTCATAACGGCAGGCTAAGAGGACCCCACAGAGGCGAGGCCCCGCAGGATGCAGGGCCAGACTTTGAGGCGCGCCCCTCTGAAGTGGCCGGGTTGATGAGCCATCCTGCCTTTGGCAGGTTGGGCAGAGGTTGGCATTTCGTTTTTCCCTCGGCAAAGGGCAGAGGGAGAGGGCCTGGGGGAGGGGAAGGGGCAGGGCAGGTTGGCATTCGTGGTGCGGTAGTGCCATCAAGAGGAACGGGTCCGCCGATCCCGCGAACCCTGTACCCGTCCCTTCCTGGGGAGGAGTGACGAAGGATCGAAGTCGGGAACACTGGACAGTGGCCCCGGGAAGTCAAGGGCTCCGCCTGGGAAGGGGCGGGAAGCGTGGCCCAAGGCCCGGCGGTGCCGTGGACGCTCCAGAGACGGGCAGTGGCACAAGGCGCACAGCCCGGCCGCCTGGCGTGTGGGGCTACAGGAAGTGGAGTCTCGGTGGACCCTGGTGGCCGCCACGTCTGGGCGGGACTAGAGGAAGCTGCTCCGAAGGAGGCCGGGCCGCGGTTCTGCGGGCATTTGGCCGCGTGTCCCTTCCCCTCGGCGCCAGAGGAGGTTCGGCCTAGGCGGGCCCAGGGCCCCGGAAGCCTCTCTGGGCCGCGGTGCGGCCCAGCCAGCGACCACCGCGGGCAACGGGAGTTCCACCGCCCTTGGCGGCAGCGGCCGAGGCGGGCCCACCGACCTTCTTCTGTCCAGCTCAGAGACGACACGTGGAGCCTGGCTACCCAGTGCCGAGGGCGCCCGAGGCCCAGCGAGAGCTGGCAGTCCGAGTCCAGAAGGGGACGGCGCTCGCGGGACGCAGGAGCCACCGCAGGAGGAGCCCTTCACCTGAGCCGAAGAGTCCAGTCAGTCGGTGGCTGCGCTGCCGTCTCGCGCGGTCTCCGGGATGGTGGCCCAGGCCTGACCTGGCCTGTCCCGAGGGCTCCCGGACGGGGCTCCCGGAGAGGAGAGGGCAGGACACGAGAGGAGAGGAGCTGAGCAGAGCCCCGCCGAGTGGACCCCCGGGCCGTGCATTTGCAGCAGGCTTCAGCTTTCTCCCCACGAGGCCCTGAGCCTCAGTTCAGCGATGAGAAGGAAAGGCCCCGGCCTGCATTCCGGCCTGGCCCTCCGGGTCTCGGCCCTGTGCTTGCACCTGCAGCCCAGCCAGGGAATCAAGGGGAAGGGGTCTGCAGAAGCTGCCTGAAGCTCACCTCTGATGGACTGAGAGGAACGCCTCCCCTCCCCGCCTTGACCACCCTCTCCCCCATGACCACCACTCGTCCAGCTTGTCTGCCAAGGCCGGGAACGAGGTGCATACTCCTGGGCACGCGGCGGTGCCTTCGAGTCCCCGGCTGACCCGATAGGCCGCTTCTGGAGCAAGCTGTGCGGTGGCCCCTTCCTGCCCTTTTGCCCAGCTCTTATCTGCCGGGGCGGGGGTGCGTGGTGGGCTGGTGTGTGTGTGGGGGTCCGGTCCCGGGGCGGGGTGCGGTGTGGGGGAGGGCTTCCGACTGGGAGCAAGTCTCCAGGCTGGACCCCTCCCTCCCTCCACACGTACCCCTCCTGGGAGGGCGCTGAAACCCTCCCCGCGCCCCTCTCCTTTCGCGCCTGTGAGTCGCCCGACACGTTGTCAGGCCATCTTACGTGGGCAGAGCCTTTCCTTGGGGCCGGGTCCTGAGGTAGCTAGGCGCTCTGACTGGTGGCCCGCCGCAGGTGCTCTCAGCGTGCCCCTCTGGCCGGGGCCAACGGCGGCACCTGCAGAACGTGGAGCCGCTTGTGAAAACTCCCAGGAGTCTTCCCCAAACGAGAGGACCCCCGGGTCGTCCACGGGGAGGGAGGCCGAGGAATAGGGCGTCCCCCGGCCGCAGAGTTCCTGTTCCCGAGGTGAGCTCGGGTGCGGAAAACGGACCTGGATCCCCTCGCTGCGGACGGTGCCGTCCCTCTCTGCGTACCGATCGATCGTGGCCCACTTGGCGTCCCATCGCCAGTGGGTCCTGGGTACCCTGTGTCCTGCGGCACAGGAAGGGCCTCACGGGATGCGGCGGGGCCTGGGATCGGGACTCTCTGTGGCGGGAACAAGAAGTAAAGAAACCGAAACCCAGATCCAACTGTGAGAGGGTGGAACGTGCACAGCGCCCCTGCATTGCTCTTCCTCGTCTGCGTCTGGGAGCAAGCACTAACGAGGACACGTTCTCCGGGCTGTCTGCAGGGTGCTGCCCCCGACAGGGGACCGGGCGGCCACCTCCTCCCCTTTCCCCGTGGTCCACGGTGGCTGGGCCCGGGGCCTCCGCCGGGGCACCGGCAGCGGGTCCTGGGTCCCCGGTGGCCCTGAGACCCCAGGGACCCCACTGGCCGGCCTCGCTCCTGCAGGGAGGGCCAGGATCCAGGGGCCAGATGCCCTGGGGTGGGAGCTTCAGCTCCCTGTTCCTGAACATGGCGGCTGCCGAGGCCACGGGCCCCGAGGGTGGGGAGCGCGGCGGGCCTGGCAGCCAGGGGCTCCTCGGTGGGCGAGCCCGGCCCCGAACCCCACCGCGTGTGGCTTCCACACCTACCGCGGAGGCGTGCCGGGCGGCCAGGTTCGGCCCGGGAATCCTCCCAGTGCTCCGAAGCCAGCCCTCCTCCCCGTCACGGGCCTTCCCCACGGTATGCACAGGCAGGGGCTGGAGGCCGTGCTGAAAAAGCTTCCGCTTGATGGCACTGTTGCTCCAGAAATGCCCAGCGCCTTCGCGAGCGTGGCCTCTCCCTCCGCCCTTTGCGGATCAAAAAAGGCCCAGGGAGAAAGGCCCAGGGAGGCCCAAGAGCCACCCAAGCCTTCCGAGTGGGCTGGGACCTACTGGGGGGTTGGGGGAGGCGGTGTCTCTTCCTTTTGGGGCTTCTCCTTGGCAGTAGGAGCGCACAGGTAAAGACCTCCCAAGGAATCCGTGCCTCGGTGGGTCCATCTCCACACCCCTCCGGGAGGGGTCTGGAGTCCACGTTGCCTGGCCCACAGGTCCTGGCGACCGGGACCCTGTCATGTCTGCACACCTGGGGACGGGCATCCACCTGGGTCGTGTCGGGCAGAACCCTGGCTCTCTCAGGACATTGATTCAGAGCCAGAGGTGGCACAGGGACCTGGGTTCCTCGTCTTCCTGCGTGGTTGCCTCTCTGCTGTTCTCATCCCGCTACGTGAACTGGCTTAAGGGCTCAGGAGCAGGCCCGAGAGGGTCTAGGCCACTGGGGCAGCGGGAGGAACTGACGGGGACCCAAGGGAGCTGGGGCACATTGCCCCTGCTCACCTCCAGGGGCGTCAGGCGGTCACTCTGCCACGGAGTGCCCGGGGTCGGGGGTGCAGGGAGGTGGTTTGGAGTTGCTGGGACAGGTGTACATCCCAGCGGCTCCCCTCCATCCGCACAGACAGATGACCCTGGGGAGGGCCATCAGTTCAGTAGACCCTTCTGGGGAGCTCTCCATGGGAGTGTGTCTGTACTCTTCGCCTCAAACCCCCCGGACTCGTTCGTCGGTTCATTCACTCGTTCCCTGCTCCACTCGTTCATTCGTAAGCACGCAGGTACACGAACGTGTGCGTGGGCGCGCGTGCGTATCACGTGTGCGTCGTGCGTAAGCTCGTGTACGTGCGCCTACAGAGCGTGTACAAAAGGTCCCTTCTCTTGTACTTTCTCCCTGTAACCGCCTCGGGGGTGCCGCTGTGGATAGAACTTTCTCCCGGTCAAAGCCAAAGCCCTCGCCGTTGCTCGGTGGCCGCTCCCAGGTTGTCCCCGTCTGCGGAGGGAAGCACGCGTCATGTCTGCGTGCGTATGTGTGCTCCCGGGGTTGAATGCAGGTGGGGGCAACGGGCCGCAGAGGGCTGTGTGCATGTCGCCTGCTCCCCGGCCCCAGCAGGCTCACGTAGCGGTAGGTAGTCTTCTGCCTTTTCGGCTGCTCTCACGGCGCTATAGGCGTGCCGTGGCGTCGGCGCGTCTGTGCGGAGTCGACGTCGTGTCCTGCTAGGTCCCCTCCGTTTCTTTTCGGACAGCTGCCCAGGGTAGGGTGCCCTTGTCTGTGCCCGGAGGCAGGAGCGTGGGGTGTCTCACGTGCCCCTCCTCTTTGGACGCTAGGCTTCCGCCTTGTTCCTTCCTCTCCTCTTCTGTCTCCCACGGAAGTGGCTCTGAGGCGCGGGCCACTGAGTCTGTCGTTACCAGGGTGTGGGTGAGCGTGACCAGGGTGCGTTCTCCGGCGTCGGCGTCCACCCAGAGGAGAGGAGCAGGGTAGATCTCATGTGGGCCACGTCCCAGAAGACGTGCCCTTATGCCCGGAAAGTCTGTGAGGTCGGCCTTTCTCTGGATAATGACAGTACTGCTGGTGCCCTTTTATCTGAGTGAAATAGATGTTCTATGTTTTTATTTGTGGTTGTTTATGTCTGCTTGTTAGATATTCATGTATATTGCACCAATGTCTCACTGGTTAAAGTTGGAACTTATTGAGTACAGCGCCTTTTGTTCTGTTGGAGTTTACCGCTTACTTTGCCAAGAAAACTGTGTTTTATCCTTATGAGCCTATGTTCGGGCCTGCTGCCTTCTTATCTGTTGGTGGGATATAGGAATGACTGATAATCATAGGGGGCTTTTTTGTTCGGTGTGATTAAAATGTTCTATAATTGACTTAGAAGAGGAGCGTTTAAGTTTGTGATTCTAGTAAAAAGTATGTAATCTCTCACTTTAAACAAGTGAATCGTAGGGTATATTTTGCTGTATTTTTACAGAATTCCAAATGTGTAAACATGTTTATTGAAAAAGAAGAAACTTAAATCAAGTAGTTAACCCTTTACTAAAGAACAGGAAGAGATCCACAAAGTAAACCGCAAGCTAGCAGAAGGAAGACAGTTATTAAGATTAACGCAGCTTAAACCTGAGTGTCCACCAACAGATGAATGGATCAAGGAAATGTGTATATATTTACAGTGGAACATTATTCAGCCATAAGAAAGAATGAACTCTTGCATTTGTGGTAACATGGATGGGACCTCAAGGGCATTATGCTGAGTGGAATAAGACAGAGAAAGATAAATAGTGTACGATCTCACTTACATGTGGAATCTTACAAAGAAAAAAATGATAAGAAAAAGCAAGGCCACAGATGCAGAGAACGGATTGGTGGTTGTCAAAGACATGGAGTGGGCGATGGGCAAAATGCGCAAAGGGGGTCCAAAGGCACAGACTCCCAGTTATAAGGTATATAAGTCATGGAGATGTAAGGTATAGCATGGTGACTATAGCTACCAATACTGCGTTGCATATTTAACAGTTGAGAGAGTAGATCTTAAAGAGAGTAGATCTTAAGAGAGTAGATCTTAAAAATTCTCATCACACACAAAAATTTGTAACTCCGTGGTGATTGGTCTTAACTAGAGCTATCATCATTTTCAGAAAGTATAGAAATGTCAAATTATTATGTTTTACACCTGAAAATAATGTAATGTTGTTTGTCAGTTATACCTAAAAAAAATGTCCTGTGCAGTAAAAAAAAAAAAAAAAAAAACTAAAAAAACAAAAATTAATGTAGCTTACACGAAGTATAGAATAGAGGAAAAATGAATGAGAAAATTGACAGCTGAAAAGATAAGTGCATTTTATTATTTACTTATTTTGGCTGCGTTGGGGCACTGGCTTTCTGTAGCCGTGGCAAGCGGGGGCTGCTCTTCGTTGCGGTGCGTAGGCTTCTCATCGTGGTGGTTTCTGTTATTGCGGAGCACGGGCTCCAGGCATGCGGCCTCAAGTAGTTGCAGCACACAGGCTCAGTAGTTGTGGTTCGCGGGCTCTAGAGCCCAGCCTCAGTAGTTGTGGCACACGGGCTTAGGTGCTCCGCGGCATGTGGGATCTTCCCGGACCAGGGATTGAACCCGTGTCCTCTGCACTGGCAGTCGGATTCTTAACCACTGCGTATTTTTACTTGCGTTAAGTACTTAACCCAAGTGTTTTTGTGTTTGTGAGTGGCTTATTTCACTTGCATTTTGTCCTCAAGTTTTATCCATAGTTTTCCATGTCACAGGACTTACTTCCTTTTAAGGGGTGAATAATATTCAGTTTTCTGTACATGTCATATTTTCTTTATCCATCCACCTGAAGACCAACTTGGAGTCTTAAGAGGATACTGGTACATTTCCTAAGTGAAAGGGAACTTGTAGGAATTTCCTAGATAGGGAAAGCTTAAGGGGAACTTCGGCGTGACTGGATTGGGTGACATTTTAAGTTTTGCTTAAAGTTAAAGTTCTTTTCATATAATAAAGTCTAAACAAACTGTTTGAGAGACTGAAATCGCTTTAGCTCTGAAGAGAAGGGACACCAGCTCCTTCCAGCTGTAAGGCATTCTTTGGTGGACTGAAAATATAGCAGAAGTGTTTGAGGATTCATCCTCATGACAGGTAGCTGTCCCATAGGGAACCTCATCATGACACTTTAAGTAATTGACAAGAATTGCAGTCAGCTGTCCATATCCGTGGGTTCCACATCCACAGATGTGGAACTCGCGGATACAGAGGGCTAATTGTAAAGGATATGAGTATCTGCCGATTTGGGTATCCACAGGCTTCCTGGAACCAATCCCCCATGGATACTGAGGGCTAACTGCATTGAGACACTGTACTGAAAGAGCAACGTAAGATGGTGAGCTCACAGTGGAAAGCTAAAGAGTCCAGAGTCATATTCTCTACAATTATACCATACTTGTACACAGCTATGCAGTTATTTGCATGTTAATGACAACCTGTGACTAGATGTCAAAAACCTTTAGTTAGAATTTTGCCTTTGACCATTTGATTCTTTTTCCTTGGAGAATCAAAGTCATGCAGTTCAAGAATCATTTCATAGAGGACAGTATTTTTGTGTTTGTGAGTGGCTTATTTCACTTGTATTTTGTTCTCAATTTTTATCCATATTTTTCCATGTCTCAGGACTTTCTTCCTTTGAAGGGATGAATCATATTGCATTTTCTGTATATCTCATATTCCATCCATCCCCCTGAAGACCAACATTTGGGTTGTTTCCCCCTCTTCACTATTGTGAATAGTGCTGCTAGAAACATGAGTTTGCAGATATCTCCTGAAGACACTGCCTTCAAGTATTTTGGATATGTATTTAGAATCTGGATTACTTGGTCATATGGATCTGATATACTGGTTTCCATAGTGGTTATTCCGTTTTTTAATCCTAGAAGCAGTGCACAAGGGTTTGAATTTCTGTACATTCTCATCTATATCCGTATTTTGTTTTATTTTGATAGTAGCTATGTTAATGTGTTGGAGGTGACATCTCATTTTGCTTTCGATTTGCATTTCTCTAGAGATCATTGATGTTAAGCACCTTTGCATTTTCTGGTTGGCCATCTGTATTTATCTTTACAGAAATGTCTATTTAAAGTCCTGCTCATTCGTTAATCAGGTTTTTGTTTTCAAGTTTTTAAGTTTGTAGGAGTTTTTTGTATATTTTAGATAATAACACCTTATCAGATATGTGATTTCCATGTAGTTTCTTCTATTCTGTAGATAATCTCTTCACTCTGTTGATTGTGTCCTATGATTCGTTTTAGTGTGATGTTGTCTCATTTGTCTATTTTTGCTCTTGTTGTGTTGACAAAACTCCCAACTTTTAGGTTGTGCCTAAGTTTTATTGTGGGATCTTAGTGAGGACTATAGCCTGGGAGAGAGACTCTCAGAGAGCTTTAAGGAACTGCTAAAGAAGTAAGGGAGGAGCCAGGACATAAAGGACTTTTTTTTTTTGCTGGAAAAAACATTTAAACGATTACTGTTAATCACAGAAAACAGACATCTGAAGTTAATGATTTTAGTACTTTTCTATGTATGGGAAGATGCAAGAATCTTGGCTCACTGAAATTATTCCTTATCTTCATTATCTAGGGCCAGTTTCCAAAGTGCAGAATGCTTCCTGTTTTTCTCCATCCTGAATTTCCCTCAGGGTGCACCTTCAAGGGGTGGTTGCAGTGGCTGATGGCTTGATCCCTGTAGAACTGGAATGGTGGGCAACATTCTTTGTTTAGTGGAATGGCAGGCAACATTCCCTGTCCACAGCTGCCTGTGCTTCTCATGTCATATCCAAGAAATTCCAAAACTACTGTCAAGAAAGTTTCACCTGTTTTCTTCTATGAGTTTTATAGTTTTTCTTATATTTAGTTCTTTTATATATTTTCAGTTAATTTTAGTATATGATATCTTTCTTTTGTATGTGGTTATACAATTGGCCCAGTAGTATTTGTTGAAGGGACTGTTTTGCCATTGAGACGTATCGGCACCCTTTCGAAAATCATTTGGTCATATACAAGATGGTGTTTTCCGGGCCCATTGGTCTACATGTCTGTCTCATGCCAGAACTACACTGCTTTGATTAGTGTAACGCCTTTTTGTTTTAAGTTTTGAAGTCAGGAAGTGTGAGACCTCCAACTTTGTTCATTTTCAAGACTGTATATTTGGAGGTCCCTTGAAATTACTTATGAATTTTAGAATTTTTCTATTTCTGTAAAAAATGCTGTTGGGATTTTGATAGGGATTGCATTAAATGTGTAGATAGCTTTGGGTACTATTGACATCTTAACAATATTAAGTCCTCCAATCCATGAATAGAGGATATGTTTCCATACATTTGTGTATTCTTTGAAGTCCTGTCATCAGTGTTTTCTTGTTTTCATGTATGTCTTTCACTTCTTTGGTTGTATTTATTCCTCAGTAGTTTATTCCTTTTGTTCTTAAATTTTTATTTCTTTAAAAAACTTAATTGTTTCATTATCCTCTTATTTCATAGATCTATAAACAGATAAAAACACTGTCAGTATTTTTCCCATCACTTGCAGAAAGACCCTAAAAGTTTGGGGTTTGCTTTTTCATACTATTCACACACATGGAAATGGAGCTATAACTTTAGGTTAAAAATTCATCCCTATGCCCTATACTGTTAGAAGTTTTTAGAACTGATGGTTGCCTAAGTTTAAAATCATAATTGAAATTCCTAGTTTGTCTTAAAAAAGATCCCAGCACAGGGACTGATTGAAATGATTGAAAGAGCCTCCTCCAAATTCCAGTGCCCAGTAGTAAACAGAGCCTGGTTATTTAACCTGTTTTTTTTTAAAACCGTGTATAAATGACCAACAGGACATGGGTATCTGAATATACACAGCAAACAATGTATATGCATATAGCAGATTTTACACTTATTTAATTTGTATAAATGTGCCACTTTGGCATAAGGATTATTTTAAGGTGAAGCGCAAATACAAAGAAGTAGATACAAGAAAAACTTCCTGCCCTCCCCTTATTTGCCTAAAAGCAGGACATAAATTTTCAAAGGTGTCCCTCCTCCCTTTTCAACCAGGAAGGAGAAAAGTTAATCCCTGGAAAAAACATTAGACCTTCTCAATTTGGAAACAGCACCAGAGGAATCTACATAAAAAACTTTACCAACTAGCCCTTATCTACATTAGTTTCCCATATATTTCCCTTGTTACAATTGGCGCTCTAGAAATTTCAAGGTTCTTTTTCATTATCACTTCTCTAAACATGTATTGTTCTTTTGCTAAAATACTATGTAAACTCAAGTTCTAACCAAACCTTTTATTCAACTCTGGGGACTTCCATGTGTCACAAGTGATACACATGTTAGTAAACTTGTTTTTCTCTTGTTAATCTCTCTTTTGTTATAGTGGCCCCAGATAAGAACTTGGGAAGGGTAGAAAGGTAATTATTTTTCCTTCCTTGCATTGGGCAAATGATATCTGCAATGTCTGTCATGGAACAATAAGTGGAAAACTTTACTATTCACCATTCACAGAACTATTTAGAGCTAAAAGAAGTTTAAACAAGTACACTTTCAAAAGATGTTGTTAGGGGCTTCCCTGGTGGCGCAGTGGTTCGGGGTCTGCCTGCCGATGCAGGGGACATGGGTTCGTGCCCCAGTCTGGGAGGATCCCACATGCTACGGAGTGGCTAGGCCCGTGAGCCATGGCCGCTGAGCCTGCGCGTCCGGAGCCTGTGCTCCGCAACGGGAGAGGCCACAACAGTAAGAGGTCCACGTACTGGGGAAAAAAAAAAAAAGATGTTGTTAAGTTGGTATCACTCATAAGCCTGAGGTTATGCTAGCCTTAGTTGCTCCCATCCCAGGTGAGAAGGTCCCAAGAACAGGCACTGCCTGTGCTTTATCACCTCCCGCTCTTTGCCAGGGACCCAGCGCCCCTTCCACAGCCTTCCCAGGGCTGGTGTAGGTGGTGTCCACACCACCTAGGTGGGTATGGGTCACAGTGACTTGCAGGTTTTTTTCTGCCTGACTGGTACCTTTATTTATATTTTCCTTCGTTTTGGTGAAAAGAAAATGCTCTTCATGAAAAGTAAGGTTTGCATAATGGAGATAGTGTAGTATAGAGGGGAAAAGGAAGTTAATCACTGAAGCCACCACACAGAGATAAGAAGTGTTAATTTGGGGCATGTATCATCGCAGCAGGTTGTTCCCTGAGGACACAGAGAGAGAGATGTAAATAAAGATCACTTAAAAACAACAGTCTAAGGAGCTGCCTAGACCGTTGAACAATGTGGGGGTTAAGGCTGCCGACCCTCCCTGCAGTTGAAAATCCGTCTATTACTTACAGTCAGCCTCTGTGTATGTGGTTCCTCTGTATCTATGGTTTTGTATCCATGGATTCAACCAACTTTGCATCCTGTAGATTGTAGTATTTACTACTGTGAAAAATATCCATGTATAAGTGGACCCACACAGTTCAAACCCGTGTTGTTCAAGGGTCAACTGTATTGGGTTACTCAACAACTGACTGTAAGGATATTTTTGACTCTATTTCCATTGACAAATATAATCCTTACTTCATTATTTTTTAAGGAAAAAAACCCCCATCTTCACTATTACAGAAGACTGAAATCACCCCTGTCCAGATCCACTCCCCAGTGTAACCACCCTTAAAAGAAACACTTCTTGGGGCTTCCCTGGTGGCGCAGTGGTTGAGAATCTGCCTGCCAATGCAGGGGACATGGGTTCGAGCCCTGGTCTGGGAAGATCCCACATGCCGCGGAGCAACTAGGCCCATGAGCCACAACTACTGAGCCTGTGCGTCTGGAGCCTGTGCTCGGCAACTAGAGAGGCCGCGATAGTGAGAGGCCCGCGCACCGCGATGAAGAGTGGCCCCCGCTCGCCGCAACTAGAGAAAGCCCTCGCACAGAAACAAAGACTCAACACAGCCATAAAATAAATAAATTAATTAAATTTAAAAAAAAAAAAAAGAAACGCTGCTTTTAAAAATCCATGGGCTCTGCATCAACCACACAGCAGCACAACTGGCCTGCTGACTGCCCCTAACGCCGCAGAATTTTCTGCCTCCATTCTGCTCCCCCACTGAGGACCTGCACAGGCTGTCCAGCTACTTCCATCCTTGTCTCAGGCTCTGAATCACAGCCCCTTTTCTCACATATTCTCTACTTTTTGGGCAGAGGTGGTAGAAATTTCCAGGGCAATGTTACCGAATCAGGTTTCTTTGCCCAACGTGAAGCAAATCAAACACTAAGATGCCAAGGTTTGCAGCAGAGAAAGAGCTTATTCGTGAAGCAGCCAAGTGCGGGGACTGGAGAACAAATTTCAAAACTGCCTCCCTGAAGGCCAGGGACTCAGGATAGAGGATAAAGAAGCAGGGTGGTCTGAAGAGTGGGGAAAGCTGATTGGAGGTAAGAAGAAGGTGAAGTAATCATTCTGCACAGGCACAAGTGAACTACATGCTGCTTTGTGGGACGCATGTTCAGAAAATGGTCGTGTCAGCATGATCTGAGGGTGGAGTTTTTGGCCCTCTGACACCAAAAAGTCATCCATCAGACACTCGCGCAGGCCCGGTGGTCTTGACCCATTTGAACTGCTTAAGACTCGCTCCAAGTTCCTGAAAATCTAAGCAACCCATAGTCAGAGGTGTTGTCTATAGGGGGTAGTTAAAGGAGTCTTGTGATATACTGTCTAAGCTGCGTGAAGCTTGCAGGGTATGCAATTTGCAAGAACAATTAAGATGAGCTTGATTGGTGAAGGCAGGTTACACAGTATTATTTATTAAGCAAGTTATAGTTTAAGGGTCTAAATGATGACTGCCCTCGATTTCAATAGGAGGAAGGAGGACAACAAGGGCCCTGAGGTGCTCAGTTCTGGCCAGGCAGCTGCCTTTCTGCATTTCAGGTCAACACAGGAAATCTCACAAAGCCCAGCTGCCTTCACCTGGTGGGGAACGTGTTGGGTGAAAGTGTTCATGCTCTGCCGCAACTTGCCCACCTTGTTGAGGGTGGACAGTAAAGAGAGGTTCCACCTCCTCCACAGATGGAATTACCTAACAAAGCCTTCACCTGTGAGTCTCACTATGGATTGAGTCCTCATTATTTTTCCAGGTTCTTCACCTTGGGGAATAACGGCAATTCCCCCATGAAAAGAAGCAACTCAAAGCCTTTTTTCTGTCCCTGTTCCCTTGACAGACACAAATTCAGTAAGTACTCATTGTGCCAGAAAACCAAGGTCCACAGAAACTAGTGGTTTTGCCAGGGTGAACCAGGGTGCCACAGGATGGATTCACACACACGTGGCTCTCAGGCTGCCAATCCCTTACTCTTGTAGGAAATGAAAAAAACATTTTTCCCTACCCTTCTAACTTCTCTACTGGGATTCCAGTAACAAGAAACAGATTAACAAGACAAAAAGCATACAAATGTGTTTAATGTAAATGTATGTGACTCAGGAGCCTGCATAAGAAAATGAAGACCTGAAGAAATGGATAAACCTGAGTGTTTTTATGCTTAGGTTTGATAAGAGTGAAAAATCATGGAAGGTCTGATAGGGACAGAGTATGAGTTAAGTGGAGTAAAATGGGGGAAATTTAGCAAGTCCTGTTCATTCACATTCCTCTGTGTCCCTTCTAATTCAGAGATAAGAATGCTCCTTTCTGCCAGGTAAAGGGAGGGCACTGCTCACATGAGGGTTTATGACCGGCTTCAGAGGAAGATCAAAAAGTCCTTGCAAATGCCATTTCTCAAATTCCTCCAGCTTAAAATATTCAATATGCCAATATGCCTGACCTCATCACTCTATGAAAATGACCAGTAAGTACAAGAAAAGATGCTCAACATCATTAATCATTATGGAAATAGAAATTAAAATCACAAGGAGATAGCATTTCATACCTACGAAGGTAGCTATAATACAGTTAAATGGGACATGAATGTTTTCATGGGGCATTAGGGAATAACTGTAACCTTTGTTCAATGCAGTGATGGTGTATTTTGGGCATTTTTAAGACCTTATCTGTTACAGGGTATGATACATTAGATCATATGGAGTGTATAACTTAGGATTTATGGGTGAAGTCAATATGTTTGAAATACTGTAGCAAAACAAAAACAATTAGAAAGTGGTTATTTTTGAAGCTGGTGGGTGGTGAAGGGGTTCAGAATATGTCACCCCAAAATATGCCACTTTGGCATGTGGATTCTTTTGAGCTAAGCAACCAAATCCCAACAGAGGCAGGAGAAACTCTTTACCTCTTCTAAAGGACATTTACATTTATAAAGAAAATTTCCATTTAGAGCCACACTTCCGGAGATAACTTTTGTGAAATTCCCATTTCTATGTAAGTAATTAAAATTGGTTTTTTTCCTCCTCTTAATCTAATTTAAATTTCTGAAGGCCAAGTGTAGAACTTAGAAGTGTAGAAGTTTTCTCCTCCCCTATAGTGGGTAAGTGGAGTTATGTTCCATCTAATTTGCTTAAAATTATCTATGAAAAGCGTATACGAGAATGACAAGAAAAACTATGCCAACCGAAACTGATAATCATATTTTGAGTATGTTATTGAATCATATGGGTGAAAACACCAACCTAAAGGAGTTGATTCTGGTTTCATTTACAGAGCTGTAATTGGTTGTGTCTCCATTTAGGGCTGGAAACAGGTGGGTTTTGTTTTAAGTATTGTAGAATTATTCAACCACTTCATTAAAGCGTAGGGTATCTATTTTTAATGATCTCTTGTGTGAGAATGTAAATACGGGGAGGAGATTCTGAAAGATGCACACTGTACATGTAACAGGGTCAGCTCTGGGAATGGCATGAACATTAGGGCTGGTGGCCAAAGGTGACTTTCATCATTTGCTGAGCACCTACTATGTGCCAGATACTAGTGTTCTTCATGCTGGAAATATAGACACGAAAGAGACCTAAAGTCCTTGCTTACATGGGGCTCACATCTAGTGGGGGAGACTGAAAGGTAAGCTCAATGAGACCCACGTGTATTATAATGATGCGTGCTGTGCAGCACATGAAGGCAGGGAAGGGGAATAGGTCGGGGGAGGGATCTTCACCTGCAGGTAGGTTGTATGGAGAAGGCCTCACTGAAAGGGAACATAAAGACCTGAAGGAAGAGACGGGGTGGGGGTGGGGGACCCTGTGGAGATCTGGGGGATGATCCTCTGAGGATCATATCCTGTGTGCCTCTTACTAATGTTATGCTGTTAAATCATTTAGACACTTACAAATAGTCATTGACCCTCCAGTTTTAAAGCAGGAGGCGCTGTGGTGTATTCTGTTTGGAATTGGTCAGGGTTAGGGCCACAATTACCTTGATGAGGATATGATTGAAGACCTTAGCCACTTTGAATAAATTGAGGTTCTAGCCATGCACACTAGTGTGTGCTCCTATAAAATGGATCTTTTTGGAATATGTGTAGAGATTGGTCCCTACAGAGCATCTTACTGAAGTGGCTTGGTCCACTTCTGTAAGTTGTTTAGCTATGTGACTGACAGTGCTGAACAAAACCCAAACTGTCATTTTGCCCCTTGGGCCAGGACGCTCATCCCTCGTGGAAATCAATCAATTATAAGTGGGAGAACATTTCTGTATCTGTGGATCTGTAGGTCTGACTGTTTATTTATTTCACTAACCTCAGGGACAGTATGTTAGGGAAGCAGAAAGACTGAACAGTATCTCTGACCATGAGCCTCAATGCCAGCAAATTACCATATGAAGTGACCAAATGGTCACAGTGGATTACATCACAGTGGGTTTGCAGTATAAAGTCCAGACCATCTGTAGCTGTAGGCTTATTTCTCCTAAGGGTAGGCAGTGGCTGGATGGGTTTCTTTTGCAGAACTAGGAAAAGGCTGCTGTGTTTTTGTTTTGTTTTGTTCTTTTGTTTTTTACTTTTTTCATGCTGAATTCTTACTTAGGGAAATTAATCTGTATCTGTGGCCAAGGTATTCAACAATACTTTCTTTCTGTTTCAGGTCACAGTTTGGTAAGAAGATCAAAGGGCACGATCACCAGCTCGTGCACTGCCTTGGTGTGGACCCAGAGTTCAAGCACAGACGAAGATCAGACACTGACTTCACACTTCTGATAGGTACGCAGTACAGCCCTCAGTTGTGCTTTGATTCTGTTTCCCCCTCTGTACAATAGGCTCCCCTCTCAAGGCAGGTCTCTCACCGAATTTCCTCTTGTTAGTGTCTGGCTAGCACCGCGTCCAGGTATACTCAGTCGCTGTAATTGTTCATCGTGATGATCAGGAGAGCTCTGCCGGTGCGATTCAAATATCAACCTATTTGGTAAGTTCCAACACCCCCAAACTCAGTTTAAACTCGAAGCCCAGAAAAGGCCATTATTACTAGAGCCGATTTCACACATCTGATAGGTATGGAACATAACTCCCAGGTGTACTCTGTGTCTTACCCCCTTGCTTTTTACAAAGGTGACTTTGAGCAAAGGCAGGGTTATTTCAGTACCTTTTAAAGCTATAAAAAATAGCCCGACACTTTCATAAACCCTAGAGCTAGGAGAGAATTTGAGGGGATCCTGTTTGGCCCCTGGATTGCTGAGAAAAGGAACTTCTGTCATCCTACACTGGAATCTCTGAGAAGGATGATGTGAAACTTCTCATGTGAAATGTACCTTGCTATATAGCGCCTCCTAGTTTAAGAAGTTTTTTTTATACCTTATTGAAATCTCTACTGGGAAGGATCCAGCATACACCCATTTGTTGTACAGGAGGAAAACTAGAGCTGTCAAATGCCAATTCTGTAGTACTCTTGTGGTCTACAGCACAGGGCAGGCTCAGTAATATTGAAAGAGGAATAGCTTATTATTGTTTATGATGTATTGTTCTTCTGTGATTTTAACAGTAATGCACCCATAGGTGATTTAGAAAGTTATACAGGTTTCATGGGGGAGTCATAAGGGACTGTTTCCAGTAGTTGTGCTGGCTGATCTCCTCTTATGGACCATACCATTGGCATGCTCTCCTGTTGGTGTGGGTGAGTGGGTCAGGGTTCAGCAGACATTGGCTTCATGTGCTGTATGCCAACTTTTTATAACGACTATGTTCTGTGAATCAGCAGTTGGGGCAGGGAGAGATGAGGGGCCCAGAGAAGGGTGGTCAGCATCATAATCCCCTTATGACCTCATCAACCTGCCACCTCTGATTTTGAACACATCCTTGTACTTCTCCAGGTTTTGATATCTCTAACTAATTTCCCGGTAAATCAATGAAAAGTTCCTACATCTTTATGATCAAGGACCTTTTCGAGAGGCTGATGAATACTGTGGAAATTAATTTTTTTTAAATGCATATCTGTACATACATACACAAATTAGCAGGTACTTCAGGAAGTTTAAGGAAACCTATGGACCTCTCTTAAGAGCACCTAGACTTAGGGAGTTCACTGTTTCTTCCAATTTCACACATCTGTGATTTTAGTGCCTTCCACCATTCAAATCGTATCAGGCCCCTGCCTGACGTTCTCCAATAATTTCCCATTGAAATTAGAATGAAACTATTTACCAAGCATGGCCAGCAATGAACAAGATCAGGCTACTCTTTGCCCTGATCACTCAACCTCTTTCCTCCTTGATTACTTTGCCCTAGACACACAGGTATGTTCCTTTGGAGCTTTATTAATAGGAGTATAATAGGCAGAAGATTTGGAGCTTTATTAATAGGAGTATAATAGGCAGAAGATAAACGTCCCTGTTTACAGTGTACACCTTGATAACTATTGACATATGTTCTACCTGAGAGATGATCAGCACACTCAGAATAATGAACACATCCATCACACCCAAAAAAAGGTTTTGCTTCCTTGGTATGTATAGTAATGAGAACTACATTTTGCTCCAAAGAGGTTCTCTAGTTATTTATCTCATGCTTAACTAGGGATAATTTATTATTAAGCAAATTATGTATGTCGGAAAACAACTTGCTCCTGGTATACTTGAATGTACCTGAGAAACTTCTTTCCTTATGTTTTTGATACTTTATGCCCCAGGTCGAATGTTACCGAAGTACAGTCTTTCACAGGAATCTCATATTGATGAGTGTTATTATATATTCTCCTATTAATGCTTTTGTCTAAGGTATTTTGAATGTTAATCACTGGCACATTTCCACCCATAACAAATCATGAAAGAAATTTTATAGAATCCTGTACTCATAAAAGTTGAAAAATAATGGAATCATTTTTAAATCGTAAGAGTGTGCTTAAAATGTATTCCTGGATGCTTGGTTATGGTCCTCAACAAACCTAATGTTGAATTCAGTAAGTTAGCTAAGGAAAGAGTATGTGGTAGCTTATGATTTATGTGTGGGATAGGCCAGTTTCTCTTTAATGGCAATAGACATAAAATAATGGTCAATGTTATGTATTGTAAGAAAGGAAAAAGTATTTTTTCAACCTTCTTAGTGTCCCCGGCAAGGTCTGAAAATGAAACTGATAAAAACAGATTAACAGAAGAAAGGCGTACAAATTTATAAGTTTTATGTGTCATGGGATCCTTCATGAGCAAATGGTTAGACTTGTGTATCTTATGCTAGGTGTGATGAAGAGTGTACAGTCATGGAGGAATATGATAGATTAAGGAAAATAAGGTAATTGTAGTGAATGGGGGGTCATTTAGCAAGGCCTGTTTGTTTGGATTCTTCTTGGCGTCCCTCCTAATTCGGAGATAAAGAGGCTCCTTTCCTAATTCTTGTATGGACTAGTCAAATTGGAAGAAGATAAAAACAGCAGTTTAAGAGAGTCCACCTGCCGATGCAGGGGACACGGGATCATGCCCCGGTCCGGGAAGATCCCACATGCCGCGGAGCGGCTAGGCCCGTGAGCCATGGCCGCTGAGCCTGCACGTCCGGAGCCTGTGCCCCGCAACGGGAGAGGCCACAACAGTGAGAGGCCCGCGTACCGCAAAATTAATTTAATCACATATCCTCTCCTTTCTCTTTTGCAAAACCTTTTAAATACTGTTTCAATTATACACTACTTTATACTTCTGGACCCAAAGCATAACCTCCGAAATTTCTTTTTCCTAATAAACTCACTGTGTAATCTACTGTTCCTTCCTCTTCAGCCTTAATACATATTGAAGAAAAACACTAGCCATATTATATTAAAGTGACAAATGAAATGAAGTTAGATTAAATATGATTAGAAGCAATCAACCTCAATACATCCGCACTGGGTTCCTTCAACTTCCACTTCCTTACAGTGAGTAGTTCCTTGGAGATGTGTGAGATGGCTATCTAGTTCTATGTTCTGTGGTCTCTAAAGTCAGCCTTCTTGATAGCAACAAACACCAAGTCCCCCCACCCTCTCTGCTTAGAGTGAGCTCATTCAGCTTCTTCGGATTGTCTACTACACATTTTAAAAAGGATATTGCTAACTCATGTAGATTTGGTGAAAGTTGAGGTTGTCTTTTAATGTTAATTAATGTTAATGTCTTACACAAATGCTTTTGAGCAATTGCCAGCCTTTTTTTTTTTAATTAAGTAATTAATTTTTGGCTGCGTTGGGTCTTCGTGGCTGTGCGAGGGCTTTCTTTTTTAGTTGGGGTGAGCGGGGGCTACTCTTCATTGCCGTGCGCGGACCTCTCATTGCGGTGGCCTCTCTCGTCGCGGAGCACCGGCTCTAGAGTGCAGGCTCAGTAGTTGTGGCGCACGGGCCTAGCTGCTCTGCAGCATGTGGGATCTTCCTGAACCAGGGCTCGAACCCGTGTCCCCTGCATTGGCAGGCAGATTCCTAACCACTGCACCACCAGGAAAGCCCCATTGCCAGCTTTGTAAATACCTAGATTGTCTTTTGCTTGTTTCATGAAAGCACAGCTACAGTTATACTAGGTGCTACCCAAAGTTTCATGCCTTTTCTTTTTACTATACTAAAGATTCATAGGATGTATTTCTTTCCTATCCTATTGGTAGAAGGGAGAAGGATTGAAGCAGAAGCTCAAAACTCTAGTTTTCATCTGTCTGACAAGAAACTAAAGTGCTTTCATATTTCTTCAAAACTGTGTTTTTCATGGAGATTAAATTATCACTTTTCCTCTATCACTCCAGCATCACAGACAGAGCAACACAGAGGCTATTTAAGGGTTTCTGAAGACATGCCTTTGCTTTTTCTGTCACTAGAATAGATTCTAACAACTTGAGCATCACATTTGCATGAAGCTTTCATTTATATTGGTGAAAAAAATGCATGCTTTGTGATTAAATAGACCTTTATATATCCAATGCTCTTATTTTAAGTAGCACATTCAACACCCTAATAGCTGCTATATCAGAAAAGGAACAGAAATAGGTCTGAGAAGAACTACATTCAAATCCTAATTATGTGTCAAATCACGATCAGTCACATAAACATTTATAGCGTGTCTTGTCTTTCCTCTTCTATAAGCAGTGAGGTGAAACTACTTACCCTATCTACATTACAGGGTTATAATGAGGACCAAAACTGAAGAAAAAATTTGGATAAGCATTATTCCTATGAAAATGGATATTACTTATTAATTACTAGTATTAGAAAGCAGTTTTGGTCAGTGCTGCTGTAAGACACTCTTTGTACCCCCTTAGGGACCAGAGGAGAATGCTAACTGTTCTAGCGGTAGTCATTGTGTAGTGTGTAAAATGCTCATCAAATATCTATATAAGTCCTTTGCATACACTGTTAAGTTCTTGAATGCTGAATAGTAATAAATAAGAAGTGTATACTCTATTTAAAAAAACTGCAAACGTCTATTGCTGTGTATTCTGGACTGCATATTCTGTTGCAAGCATGGACTCACAGGTTGCTCATCAATTCCAGGACCACCTCCACTGCGTCCACAGGCAGGTGGAGGGCCATCCCCACCACCAGCTCTACCAGTGCAACCTCGACCCACAGGAGTTGCCCTCCTCCTCCAACTCCATTACCTCTACTAAGTGGTATACCATATTCACCACCATTACCTTTGTTTGGGGATCTCCTGGTTTAACTTATGAAGCAGAAATATAAACCTGACCTCCATGAAATAATTCTTGAACTGCATGACTTTGATTCTCCAAGGAAAAAGAATCAAATGGTCAAAGGCAAAATTCTAACTAAAGGTTTTTGACATCTAGTCACAGGTTGTCATTAACATGCAAATAACTGCATAGCTGTGTACAAGTATGGTATAATTGTAGAGAATATGACTCTGGACTCTTTAGCTTTCCACTGTGAGCTCACCATCTTACGTTGCTCTTTCAGTACAGTGTCTCAATGCAGTTAGCCCTCAGTATCCATGGGGGATTGGTTCCAGGAAGCCTGTGGATACCCAAATCGGCAGATACTCATATCCTTTACAATTAGCCCTCTGTATCCGCGAGTTCCACATCTGTGGATGTGGAACCCACGGATATGGACAGCTGACTGCAATTCTTGTCAATTACTTAAAGTGTCATGATGAGGTTCCCTATGGGACAGCTACCTGTCATGAGGATGAATCCTCAAACACTTCTGCTATATTTTCAGTCCACCAAAGAATGCCTTACAGCTGGAAGGAGCTGGTGTCCCTTCTCTTCAGAGCTAAAGCGATTTCAGTCTCTCAAACAGTTTGTTTAGACTTTATTATATGAAAAGAACTTTAACTTTAAGCAAAACTTAAAATGTCACCCAATCCAGTCACGCCGAAGTTCCCCTTAAGCTTTCCCTATCTAGGAAATTCCTACAAGTTCCCTTTCACTTAGGAAATGTACCAGTATCCTCTTAAGACTCCAAGTTGGTCTTCAGGTGGATGGATAAAGAAAATATGACATGTACAGAAAACTGAATATTATTCACCCCTTAAAAGGAAGTAAGTCCTGTGACATGGAAAACTATGGATAAAACTTGAGGACAAAATGCAAGTGAAATAAGCCACTCACAAACACAAAAACACTTGGGTTAAGTACTTAACGCAAGTAAAAATACGCAGTGGTTAAGAATCCGACTGCCAGTGCAGAGGACACGGGTTCAATCCCTGGTCCGGGAAGATCCCACATGCCGCGGAGCACCTAAGCCCGTGTGCCACAACTACTGAGGCTGGGCTCTAGAGCCCGCGAACCACAACTACTGAGCCTGTGTGCTGCAACTACTTGAGGCCGCATGCCTGGAGCCCGTGCTCCGCAATAACAGAAACCACCACGATGAGAAGCCTACGCACCGCAACGAAGAGCAGCCCCCGCTTGCCACGGCTACAGAAAGCCAGTGCCCCAACGCAGCCAAAATAAGTAAATAATAAAATGCACTTATCTTTTCAGCTGTCAATTTTCTCATTCATTTTTCCTCTATTCTATACTTCGTGTAAGCTACATTAATTTTTGTTTTTTTAGTTTTTTTTTTTTTTTTTTTTACTGCACAGGACATTTTTTTTAGGTATAACTGACAAACAACATTACATTATTTTCAGGTGTAAAACATAATAATTTGACATTTCTATACTTTCTGAAAATGATGATAGCTCTAGTTAAGACCAATCACCACGGAGTTACAAATTTTTGTGTGTGATGAGAATTTTTAAGATCTACTCTCTTAAGATCTACTCTCTTTAAGATCTACTCTCTCAACTGTTAAATATGCAACGCAGTATTGGTAGCTATAGTCACCATGCTATACCTTACATCTCCATGACTTATATACCTTATAACTGGGAGTCTGTGCCTTTGGACCCCCTTTGCGCATTTTGCCCATCGCCCACTCCATGTCTTTGACAACCACCAATCCGTTCTCTGCATCTGTGGCCTTGCTTTTTCTTATCATTTTTTTCTTTGTAAGATTCCACATGTAAGTGAGATCGTACACTATTTATCTTTCTCTGTCTTATTCCACTCAGCATAATGCCCTTGAGGTCCCATCCATGTTACCACAAATGCAAGAGTTCATTCTTTCTTATGGCTGAATAATGTTCCACTGTAAATATATACACATTTCCTTGATCCATTCATCTGTTGGTGGACACTCAGGTTTAAGCTGCGTTAATCTTAATAACTGTCTTCCTTCTGCTAGCTTGCGGTTTACTTTGTGGATCTCTTCCTGTTCTTTAGTAAAGGGTTAACTACTTGATTTAAGTTTCTTCTTTTTCAATAAACATGTTTACACATTTGGAATTCTGTAAAAATACAGCAAAATATACCCTACGATTCACTTGTTTAAAGTGAGAGATTACATACTTTTTACTAGAATCACAAACTTAAACGCTCCTCTTCTAAGTCAATTATAGAACATTTTAATCACACCGAACAAAAAAGCCCCCTATGATTATCAGTCATTCCTATATCCCACCAACAGATAAGAAGGCAGCAGGCCCGAACATAGGCTCATAAGGATAAAACACAGTTTTCTTGGCAAAGTAAGCGGTAAACTCCAACAGAACAAAAGGCGCTGTACTCAATAAGTTCCAACTTTAACCAGTGAGACATTGGTGCAATATACATGAATATCTAACAAGCAGACATAAACAACCACAAATAAAAACATAGAACATCTATTTCACTCAGATAAAAGGGCACCAGCAGTACTGTCATTATCCAGAGAAAGGCCGACCTCACAGACTTTCCGGGCATAAGGGCACGTCTTCTGGGACGTGGCCCACATGAGATCTACCCTGCTCCTCTCCTCTGGGTGGACGCCGACGCCGGAGAACGCACCCTGGTCACGCTCACCCACACCCTGGTAACGACAGACTCAGTGGCCCGCGCCTCAGAGCCACTTCCGTGGGAGACAGAAGAGGAGAGGAAGGAACAAGGCGGAAGCCTAGCGTCCAAAGAGGAGGGGCACGTGAGACACCCCACGCTCCTGCCTCCGGGCACAGACAAGGGCACCCTACCCTGGGCAGCTGTCCGAAAAGAAACGGAGGGGACCTAGCAGGACACGACGTCGACTCCGCACAGACGCGCCGACGCCACGGCACGCCTATAGCGCCGTGAGAGCAGCCGAAAAGGCAGAAGACTACCTACCGCTACGTGAGCCTGCTGGGGCCGGGGAGCAGGCGACATGCACACAGCCCTCTGCGGCCCGTTGCCCCCACCTGCATTCAACCCCGGGAGCACACATACGCACGCAGACATGACGCGTGCTTCCCTCCGCAGACGGGGACAACCTGGGAGCGGCCACCGAGCAACGGCGAGGGCTTTGGCTTTGACCGGGAGAAAGTTCTATCCACAGCGGCACCCCCGAGGCGGTTACAGGGAGAAAGTACAAGAGAAGGGACCTTTTGTACACGCTCTGTAGGCGCACGTACACGAGCTTACGCACGACGCACACGTGATACGCACGCGCGCCCACGCACACGTTCGTGTACCTGCGTGCTTACGAATGAACGAGTGGAGCAGGGAACGAGTGAATGAACCGACGAACGAGTCCGGGGGGTTTGAGGCGAAGAGTACAGACACACTCCCATGGAGAGCTCCCCAGAAGGGTCTACTGAACTGATGGCCCTCCCCAGGGTCATCTGTCTGTGCGGATGGAGGGGAGCCGCTGGGATGTACACCTGTCCCAGCAACTCCAAACCACCTCCCTGCACCCCCGACCCCGGGCACTCCGTGGCAGAGTGACCGCCTGACGCCCCTGGAGGTGAGCAGGGGCAATGTGCCCCAGCTCCCTTGGGTCCCCGTCAGTTCCTCCCGCTGCCCCAGTGGCCTAGACCCTCTCGGGCCTGCTCCTGAGCCCTTAAGCCAGTTCACGTAGCGGGATGAGAACAGCAGAGAGGCAACCACGCAGGAAGACGAGGAACCCAGGTCCCTGTGCCACCTCTGGCTCTGAATCAATGTCCTGAGAGAGCCAGGGTTCTGCCCGACACGACCCAGGTGGATGCCCGTCCCCAGGTGTGCAGACATGACAGGGTCCCGGTCGCCAGGACCTGTGGGCCAGGCAACGTGGACTCCAGACCCCTCCCGGAGGGGTGTGGAGATGGACCCACCGAGGCACGGATTCCTTGGGAGGTCTTTACCTGTGCGCTCCTACTGCCAAGGAGAAGCCCCAAAAGGAAGAGACACCGCCTCCCCCAACCCCCCAGTAGGTCCCAGCCCACTCGGAAGGCTTGGGTGGCTCTTGGGCCTCCCTGGGCCTTTCTCCCTGGGCCTTTTTTGATCCGCAAAGGGCGGAGGGAGAGGCCACGCTCGCGAAGGCGCTGGGCATTTCTGGAGCAACAGTGCCATCAAGCGGAAGCTTTTTCAGCACGGCCTCCAGCCCCTGCCTGTGCATACCGTGGGGAAGGCCCGTGACGGGGAGGAGGGCTGGCTTCGGAGCACTGGGAGGATTCCCGGGCCGAACCTGGCCGCCCGGCACGCCTCCGCGGTAGGTGTGGAAGCCACACGCGGTGGGGTTCGGGGCCGGGCTCGCCCACCGAGGAGCCCCTGGCTGCCAGGCCCGCCGCGCTCCCCACCCTCGGGGCCCGTGGCCTCGGCAGCCGCCATGTTCAGGAACAGGGAGCTGAAGCTCCCACCCCAGGGCATCTGGCCCCTGGATCCTGGCCCTCCCTGCAGGAGCGAGGCCGGCCAGTGGGGTCCCTGGGGTCTCAGGGCCACCGGGGACCCAGGACCCGCTGCCGGTGCCCCGGCGGAGGCCCCGGGCCCAGCCACCGTGGACCACGGGGAAAGGGGAGGAGGTGGCCGCCCGGTCCCCTGTCGGGGGCAGCACCCTGCAGACAGCCCGGAGAACGTGTCCTCGTTAGTGCTTGCTCCCAGACGCAGACGAGGAAGAGCAATGCAGGGGCGCTGTGCACGTTCCACCCTCTCACAGTTGGATCTGGGTTTCGGTTTCTTTACTTCTTGTTCCCGCCACAGAGAGTCCCGATCCCAGGCCCCGCCGCATCCCGTGAGGCCCTTCCTGTGCCGCAGGACACAGGGTACCCAGGACCCACTGGCGATGGGACGCCAAGTGGGCCACGATCGATCGGTACGCAGAGAGGGACGGCACCGTCCGCAGCGAGGGGATCCAGGTCCGTTTTCCGCACCCGAGCTCACCTCGGGAACAGGAACTCTGCGGCCGGGGGACGCCCTATTCCTCGGCCTCCCTCCCCGTGGACGACCCGGGGGTCCTCTCGTTTGGGGAAGACTCCTGGGAGTTTTCACAAGCGGCTCCACGTTCTGCAGGTGCCGCCGTTGGCCCCGGCCAGAGGGGCACGCTGAGAGCACCTGCGGCGGGCCACCAGTCAGAGCGCCTAGCTACCTCAGGACCCGGCCCCAAGGAAAGGCTCTGCCCACGTAAGATGGCCTGACAACGTGTCGGGCGACTCACAGGCGCGAAAGGAGAGGGGCGCGGGGAGGGTTTCAGCGCCCTCCCAGGAGGGGTACGTGTGGAGGGAGGGAGGGGTCCAGCCTGGAGACTTGCTCCCAGTCGGAAGCCCTCCCCCACACCGCACCCCGCCCCGGGACCGGACCCCCACACACACACCAGCCCACCACGCACCCCCGCCCCGGCAGATAAGAGCTGGGCAAAAGGGCAGGAAGGGGCCACCGCACAGCTTGCTCCAGAAGCGGCCTATCGGGTCAGCCGGGGACTCGAAGGCACCGCCGCGTGCCCAGGAGTATGCACCTCGTTCCCGGCCTTGGCAGACAAGCTGGACGAGTGGTGGTCATGGGGGAGAGGGTGGTCAAGGCGGGGAGGGGAGGCGTTCCTCTCAGTCCATCAGAGGTGAGCTTCAGGCAGCTTCTGCAGACCCCTTCCCCTTGATTCCCTGGCTGGGCTGCAGGTGCAAGCACAGGGCCGAGACCCGGAGGGCCAGGCCGGAATGCAGGCCGGGGCCTTTCCTTCTCATCGCTGAACTGAGGCTCAGGGCCTCGTGGGGAGAAAGCTGAAGCCTGCTGCAAATGCACGGCCCGGGGGTCCACTCGGCGGGGCTCTGCTCAGCTCCTCTCCTCTCGTGTCCTGCCCTCTCCTCTCCGGGAGCCCCGTCCGGGAGCCCTCGGGACAGGCCAGGTCAGGCCTGGGCCACCATCCCGGAGACCGCGCGAGACGGCAGCGCAGCCACCGACTGACTGGACTCTTCGGCTCAGGTGAAGGGCTCCTCCTGCGGTGGCTCCTGCGTCCCGCGAGCGCCGTCCCCTTCTGGACTCGGACTGCCAGCTCTCGCTGGGCCTCGGGCGCCCTCGGCACTGGGTAGCCAGGCTCCACGTGTCGTCTCTGAGCTGGACAGAAGAAGGTCGGTGGGCCCGCCTCGGCCGCTGCCGCCAAGGGCGGCGGAACTCCCGTTGCCCGCGGTGGTCGCTGGCTGGGCCGCACCGCGGCCCAGAGAGGCTTCCGGGGCCCTGGGCCCGCCTAGGCCGAACCTCCTCTGGCGCCGAGGGGAAGGGACACGCGGCCAAATGCCCGCAGAACCGCGGCCCGGCCTCCTTCGGCTCCTTCGGAGCAGCTTCCTCTAGTCCCGCCCAGACGTGGCGGCCACCAGGGTCCACCGAGACTCCACTTCCTGTAGCCCCACACGCCAGGCGGCCGGGCTGTGCGCCTTGTGCCACTGCCCGTCTCTGGAGCGTCCACGGCACCGCCGGGCCTTGGGCCACGCTTCCCGCCCCTTCCCAGGCGGAGCCCTTGACTTCCCGGGGCCACTGTCCAGTGTTCCCGACTTCGATCCTTCGTCACTCCTCCCCAGGAAGGGACGGGTACAGGGTTCGCGGGATCGGCGGACCCGTTCCTCTTGATGGCACTACCGCACCACGAATGCCAACCTGCCCTGCCCCTTCCCCTCCCCCAGGCCCTCTCCCTCTGCCCTTTGCCGAGGGAAAAACGAAATGCCAACCTCTGCCCAACCTGCCAAAGGCAGGATGGCTCATCAACCCGGCCACTTCAGAGGGGCGCGCCTCAAAGTCTGGCCCTGCATCCTGCGGGGCCTCGCCTCTGTGGGGTCCTCTTAGCCTGCCGTTATGACTCCCCATCCAGGCACCCAGCCGTTGGACCGGCAGCTGTGTCTTTAGCAGCCCACATTTGCCTAACGCCTCGGGAAACACTCTGAGTGTGAGCACAGAGATCCAGTCACGTCTGGCCGGTGCCCGGCGAGGCACCTTCTCACCAGTCACCGAGGGGCAAGCAGCCCGAAGCAAAGGGCCGGCAGCCCACAGGCACAGACGCGGTGCGGGACGAGCTCGGCCTCCTATGCCAAGACGATGGACTTCCCCCGAGGACCTGGCTCTTCTCCCGCGGCGGCCCGGGGGCGGGAGGGTGGCAGTGGGGTTTGGTGTTCAGGCGTGGACGGTGGCACGCACGGGTCCGTCGCGAGGGCCGCCGGGCGCTGCCCCAGAGACGCCGGAGCGGGTCAGTCTCCTGACACCGCCCAGGGGAAGGCCAGGGATGGGAAGACACCCCCGGGGTGGGTGTGTGGGTGGGTGTGGGCTCCCGCCAACTCGCTGTGCTTTACGCCTCGGAGCGACTGGGAGCCACCGGGGACTCCTCTTTAGTTACTTTGCGGTGCACTGGCGAATGTGGTTTAGACACAGGTTCCTGCCCTTAAGCATCCTCTCAGCGCCTGCCTGGTCGCACTGACTTGGGTGGAGGGCGGGGTGGGCCACTGGGGGCACTGCCGCCACCGGCCCCACCCATGTTGGCTGAAGGAACACACTCTGGATGCCAAGTGCTCCGCGGACACGAGGCCTTGGAAAGAGAAGAGAGCTCTGGTCCACCGCCGCCTCGGGAAGCACCACGCGTCCTCCGTGCTGAAAAGAACCGGAGGGACGGGACGGGACGGGACGGGACGGGACGGGACGGGACGGGACGGGACGGATCGCATCTTCTCTCCTTTTCCCTGGCTTTTGTCTCAGCACGCCTTCCTCTCTTTCTCTAACTCCGAATCCGCTGCGCCTCCGGGCCTTGGCAATTCTTTCAAGCCGCGGTACTGAGGTGCGTCGAGGAAAGAAAAGCCACAAGAGCCCCGCCGTGCTGAGTGCACGTCTTCCGGGACCCACGCCCCACGCCGGAGGACTTGACTCGACGCCCAGATATTACCGTGAAGGGCTCTTGGGGTGGCCAAACAGGGTCCTCTGGAAGGCAGTGTCACCCCAGAAATGCCACGCTGCCCTTGCTGCTCGAACCCTGCCTCCGCCCTTCGCTAACCACGGAACGTCAGCCGCGCCGCCGACCCCTCGCTAAACCACGGCGCCACACGCTCACCAGCCCGCCTGGAGAAGCCTTCAATTACTCTGAGCCAGGGTAGGAGGCGTCCTCCTCCCGGCAAGACTGTTTCAACAGAAGACAGGAAGGAGAAGGGAGAAACAGAGACAGAAAGAAAACACCTCCGGCTGCCGGTCACGCACCCACTCAGGCGACATGTCCCACACGGAAGAAGGGGACGTACACCTCCTGGAAGGCCCCACACTGTCAAGTTCCTTGGTTTGTCAAGAGGCAGACTTGGGGAGTGCAAGGAGCCCTACAGAGGGCTGCCCCGTGCCAAACCTCCACGCCGCCCAGCGGGCGCCCCCCTCTTCATCATCCCGCTAGGGCACGTCCCCGAGTCCTTCCTGGCTTGGTGGAGGGCCACGGCGGAGAGAGCCGGGCCCAAGAGCGATCAGGAGAGGACGGGAGGAACGGCTATCACGGGCTCCACTCAGAGCACAGGAGGCAAAAAGCCCACGAGGCCTGGCTCCCCCTCAAAGGGTCTCCCCACCGCCGGCCCCCACGTCGGGCTGGGCTGGCCCTGCTGCTTCTCGGGGGTGAGGTGGGGCGCCGAGTGATCACGTCACGGGCGGTTGGCTTCACGGAGGCTGGAGCCCAGACCGGGCCCTGGTGCCGGTGCAAGCGGCCCGGGCCCGATCCCTTTCCACTCTCCCCGCCCCCGCAGGACACGGACCTCAAATGCTACGTACCCATCACCTAGGGTAACCGTACACAGATGCTCGTCCATGCACCTCTTTCTTCCGGCCCCCCAGTCAGGATCTGACTCGAGAGCCTTTCCTACCGTGGCCAAGAACTCCGGCACAGTACACCAGTGTCCCCGTGCCACGATCCCACCTGGGAGTCCCTCCTCCTTGAGCCTTGCTGAACTAGCAGAATCACTGACTTTTTCCTCTGATGAAACAGACTACTTCGGACGGGGGAAGGGGAGAGAACAAAATTTGAGCACGCACTCACCCAGAACACCAGCGCCTGGAGATGACCGACGTCCCCGGTTTCCCTCTTCCTCCTTTCCTTCCGCTCTGCCTCCTCTGCAACGAGAGAGAACCGAACGCCCATCACTCAGTGTGGGACCACCACGGTGCCGGTGAACGGGGGGCTGGGGGGGTCCGCGTACACCCCCGCCCGCGCAACCTCGAGAGAGAGTGCCTCCGGTTCCTACTCGAGTGTACCGGCACCCCCGGGCCAACCAAAGACTTCCAAACGAGGCGCAAGCGTGAAGAATCAACTCCACGCGTCCTTCGGAAATGGCACGGATGCCAGCCGGGGCAGGGGGGTCGTTAGACAGAAGCAGTTTGTACACAAAGAAGCGCGTCCAGTGAAAACCTTGATCCCGTCATCCCCCTAAATCTCCTTCCGGCGGGAAGCACAGCCATCACACCCTGGCGTTGACAGGCGCGGAGCTTGTCTCCTCGGCTCTGCACCCGTGGGACTATGGCGGGACACCCCGAGGTACCTTGGCAAGCCCGCGCGCGTCCTCCACAACTTCCCAGCAGTTCCTAGGACGCGTGGGAAAAGGGGCACCCACTCGTCTCCCCTCTGGCCGCACAAAGGTCCACCGCACGTACTTTCCGGGCATAAGGGCACGTCTTCTGGGACGTGGCCCACATGAGATCTACCCTGCTCCTCTCCTCTGGGTGGACGCCGACGCCGGAGAACGTACCCTGGTCACGCTCACCCACACCCTGGTAACGACAGACTCAGTGGCCCGCGCCTCAGAGCCACTTCCGTGGGAGACAGAAGAGGAGAGGAAGGAACAAGGCGGAAGCCTAGCGTCCAAAGAGGAGGGGCACGTGAGACACCCCACGCTCCTGCCTCCGGGCACAGACAAGGGCACCCTACCCTGGGCAGCTGTCCGAAAAGAAACGGAGGGGACCTAGCAGGACACGACGTCGACTCCGCACAGACGCGCCGACGCCACGGCACGCCTATAGCGCCGTGAGAGCAGCCGAAAAGGCAGAAGACTACCTACCGCTACGTGAGCCTGCTGGGGCCGGGGAGCAGGCGACATGCACACAGCCCTCTGCGGCCCGTTGCCCCCACCTGCATTCAACCCCGGGAGCACACATACGCACGCAGACATGACGCGTGCTTCCCTCCGCAGACGGGGACAACCTGGGAGCGGCCACCGAGCAACGGCGAGGGCTTTGGCTTTGACCGGGAGAAAGTTCTATCCACAGCGGCACCCCCGAGGCGGTTACAGGGAGAAAGTACAAGAGAAGGGACCTTTTGTACACGCTCTGTAGGCGCACGTACACGAGCTTACGCACGACGCACACGTGATACGCACGCGCGCCCACGCACACGTTCGTGTACCTGCGTGCTTACGAATGAACGAGTGGAGCAGGGAACGAGTGAATGAACCGACGAACGAGTCCGGGGGGTTTGAGGCGAAGAGTACAGACACACTCCCATGGAGAGCTCCCCAGAAGGGTCTACTGAACTGATGGCCCTCCCCAGGGTCATCTGTCTGTGCGGATGGAGGGGAGCCGCTGGGATGTACACCTGTCCCAGCAACTCCAAACCACCTCCCTGCACCCCCGACCCCGGGCACTCCGTGGCAGAGTGACCGCCTGACGCCCCTGGAGGTGAGCAGGGGCAATGTGCCCCAGCTCCCTTGGGTCCCCGTCAGTTCCTCCCGCTGCCCCAGTGGCCTAGACCCTCTCGGGCCTGCTCCTGAGCCCTTAAGCCAGTTCACGTAGCGGGATGAGAACAGCAGAGAGGCAACCACGCAGGAAGACGAGGAACCCAGGTCCCTGTGCCACCTCTGGCTCTGAATCAATGTCCTGAGAGAGCCAGGGTTCTGCCCGACACGACCCAGGTGGATGCCCGTCCCCAGGTGTGCAGACATGACAGGGTCCCGGTCGCCAGGACCTGTGGGCCAGGCAACGTGGACTCCAGACCCCTCCCGGAGGGGTGTGGAGATGGACCCACCGAGGCACGGATTCCTTGGGAGGTCTTTACCTGTGCGCTCCTACTGCCAAGGAGAAGCCCCAAAAGGAAGAGACACCGCCTCCCCCAACCCCCCAGTAGGTCCCAGCCCACTCGGAAGGCTTGGGTGGCTCTTGGGCCTCCCTGGGCCTTTCTCCCTGGGCCTTTTTTGATCCGCAAAGGGCGGAGGGAGAGGCCACGCTCGCGAAGGCGCTGGGCATTTCTGGAGCAACAGTGCCATCAAGCGGAAGCTTTTTCAGCACGGCCTCCAGCCCCTGCCTGTGCATACCGTGGGGAAGGCCCGTGACGGGGAGGAGGGCTGGCTTCGGAGCACTGGGAGGATTCCCGGGCCGAACCTGGCCGCCCGGCACGCCTCCGCGGTAGGTGTGGAAGCCACACGCGGTGGGGTTCGGGGCCGGGCTCGCCCACCGAGGAGCCCCTGGCTGCCAGGCCCGCCGCGCTCCCCACCCTCGGGGCCCGTGGCCTCGGCAGCCGCCATGTTCAGGAACAGGGAGCTGAAGCTCCCACCCCAGGGCATCTGGCCCCTGGATCCTGGCCCTCCCTGCAGGAGCGAGGCCGGCCAGTGGGGTCCCTGGGGTCTCAGGGCCACCGGGGACCCAGGACCCGCTGCCGGTGCCCCGGCGGAGGCCCCGGGCCCAGCCACCGTGGACCACGGGGAAAGGGGAGGAGGTGGCCGCCCGGTCCCCTGTCGGGGGCAGCACCCTGCAGACAGCCCGGAGAACGTGTCCTCGTTAGTGCTTGCTCCCAGACGCAGACGAGGAAGAGCAATGCAGGGGCGCTGTGCACGTTCCACCCTCTCACAGTTGGATCTGGGTTTCGGTTTCTTTACTTCTTGTTCCCGCCACAGAGAGTCCCGATCCCAGGCCCCGCCGCATCCCGTGAGGCCCTTCCTGTGCCGCAGGACACAGGGTACCCAGGACCCACTGGCGATGGGACGCCAAGTGGGCCACGATCGATCGGTACGCAGAGAGGGACGGCACCGTCCGCAGCGAGGGGATCCAGGTCCGTTTTCCGCACCCGAGCTCACCTCGGGAACAGGAACTCTGCGGCCGGGGGACGCCCTATTCCTCGGCCTCCCTCCCCGTGGACGACCCGGGGGTCCTCTCGTTTGGGGAAGACTCCTGGGAGTTTTCACAAGCGGCTCCACGTTCTGCAGGTGCCGCCGTTGGCCCCGGCCAGAGGGGCACGCTGAGAGCACCTGCGGCGGGCCACCAGTCAGAGCGCCTAGCTACCTCAGGACCCGGCCCCAAGGAAAGGCTCTGCCCACGTAAGATGGCCTGACAACGTGTCGGGCGACTCACAGGCGCGAAAGGAGAGGGGCGCGGGGAGGGTTTCAGCGCCCTCCCAGGAGGGGTACGTGTGGAGGGAGGGAGGGGTCCAGCCTGGAGACTTGCTCCCAGTCGGAAGCCCTCCCCCACACCGCACCCCGCCCCGGGACCGGACCCCCACACACACACCAGCCCACCACGCACCCCCGCCCCGGCAGATAAGAGCTGGGCAAAAGGGCAGGAAGGGGCCACCGCACAGCTTGCTCCAGAAGCGGCCTATCGGGTCAGCCGGGGACTCGAAGGCACCGCCGCGTGCCCAGGAGTATGCACCTCGTTCCCGGCCTTGGCAGACAAGCTGGACGAGTGGTGGTCATGGGGGAGAGGGTGGTCAAGGCGGGGAGGGGAGGCGTTCCTCTCAGTCCATCAGAGGTGAGCTTCAGGCAGCTTCTGCAGACCCCTTCCCCTTGATTCCCTGGCTGGGCTGCAGGTGCAAGCACAGGGCCGAGACCCGGAGGGCCAGGCCGGAATGCAGGCCGGGGCCTTTCCTTCTCATCGCTGAACTGAGGCTCAGGGCCTCGTGGGGAGAAAGCTGAAGCCTGCTGCAAATGCACGGCCCGGGGGTCCACTCGGCGGGGCTCTGCTCAGCTCCTCTCCTCTCGTGTCCTGCCCTCTCCTCTCCGGGAGCCCCGTCCGGGAGCCCTCGGGACAGGCCAGGTCAGGCCTGGGCCACCATCCCGGAGACCGCGCGAGACGGCAGCGCAGCCACCGACTGACTGGACTCTTCGGCTCAGGTGAAGGGCTCCTCCTGCGGTGGCTCCTCCTGCGGTGGCTCCTGCGTCCCGCGAGCGCCGTCCCCTTCTGGACTCGGACTGCCAGCTCTCGCTGGGCCTCGGGCGCCCTCGGCACTGGGTAGCCAGGCTCCACGTGTCGTCTCTGAGCTGGACAGAAGAAGGTCGGTGGGCCCGCCTCGGCCGCTGCCGCCAAGGGCGGCGGAACTCCCGTTGCCCGCGGTGGTCGCTGGCTGGGCCGCACCGCGGCCCAGAGAGGCTTCCGGGGCCCTGGGCCCGCCTAGGCCGAACCTCCTCTGGCGCCGAGGGGAAGGGACACGCGGCCAAATGCCCGCAGAACCGCGGCCCGGCCTCCTTCGGAGCAGCTTCCTCTAGTCCCGCCCAGACGTGGCGGCCACCAGGGTCCACCGAGACTCCACTTCCTGTAGCCCCACACGCCAGGCGGCCGGGCTGTGCGCCTTGTGCCACTGCCCGTCTCTGGAGCGTCCACGGCACCGCCGGGCCTTGGGCCACGCTTCCCGCCCCTTCCCAGGCGGAGCCCTTGACTTCCCGGGGCCACTGTCCAGTGTTCCCGACTTCGATCCTTCGTCACTCCTCCCCAGGAAGGGACGGGTACAGGGTTCGCGGGATCGGCGGACCCGTTCCTCTTGATGGCACTACCGCACCACGAATGCCAACCTGCCCTGCCCCTTCCCCTCCCCCAGGCCCTCTCCCTCTGCCCTTTGCCGAGGGAAAAACGAAATGCCAACCTCTGCCCAACCTGCCAAAGGCAGGATGGCTCATCAACCCGGCCACTTCAGAGGGGCGCGCCTCAAAGTCTGGCCCTGCATCCTGCGGGGCCTCGCCTCTGTGGGGTCCTCTTAGCCTGCCGTTATGACTCCCCATCCAGGCACCCAGCCGTTGGACCGGCAGCTGTGTCTTTAGCAGCCCACATTTGCCTAACGCCTCGGGAAACACTCTGAGTGTGAGCACAGAGATCCAGTCACGTCTGGCCGGTGCCCGGCGAGGCACCTTCTCACCAGTCACCGAGGGGCAAGCAGCCCGAAGCAAAGGGCCGGCAGCCCACAGGCACAGACGCGGTGCGGGACGAGCTCGGCCTCCTATGCCAAGACGATGGACTTCCCCCGAGGACCTGGCTCTTCTCCCGCGGCGGCCCGGGGGCGGGAGGGTGGCAGTGGGGTTTGGTGTTCAGGCGTGGACGGTGGCACGCACGGGTCCGTCGCGAGGGCCGCCGGGCGCTGCCCCAGAGACGCCGGAGCGGGTCAGTCTCCTGACACCGCCCAGGGGAAGGCCAGGGATGGGAAGACACCCCCGGGGTGGGTGTGTGGGTGGGTGTGGGCTCCCGCCAACTCGCTGTGCTTTACGCCTCGGAGCGACTGGGAGCCACCGGGGACTCCTCTTTAGTTACTTTGCGGTGCACTGGCGAATGTGGTTTAGACACAGGTTCCTGCCCTTAAGCATCCTCTCAGCGCCTGCCTGGTCGCACTGACTTGGGTGGAGGGCGGGGTGGGCCACTGGGGGCACTGCCGCCACCGGCCCCACCCATGTTGGCTGAAGGAACACACTCTGGATGCCAAGTGCTCCGCGGACACGAGGCCTTGGAAAGAGAAGAGAGCTCTGGTCCACCGCCGCCTCGGGAAGCACCACGCGTCCTCCGTGCTGAAAAGAACCGGAGGGACGGGACGGGACGGGACGGGACGGGACGGGACGGGACGGATCGCATCTTCTCTCCTTTTCCCTGGCTTTTGTCTCAGCACGCCTTCCTCTCTTTCTCTAACTCCGAATCCGCTGCGCCTCCGGGCCTTGGCAATTCTTTCAAGCCGCGGTACTGAGGTGCGTCGAGGAAAGAAAAGCCACAAGAGCCCCGCCGTGCTGAGTGCACGTCTTCCGGGACCCACGCCCCACGCCGGAGGACTTGACTCGACGCCCAGATATTACCGTGAAGGGCTCTTGGGGTGGCCAAACAGGGTCCTCTGGAAGGCAGTGTCACCCCAGAAATGCCACGCTGCCCTTGCTGCTCGAACCCTGCCTCCGCCCTTCGCTAACCACGGAACGTCAGCCGCGCCGCCGACCCCTCGCTAAACCACGGCGCCACACGCTCACCAGCCCGC
Source organism: Leucopleurus acutus (assembly GCF_964270905.1). Taxonomy (NCBI): domain Eukaryota; kingdom Metazoa; phylum Chordata; class Mammalia; order Artiodactyla; family Delphinidae; genus Leucopleurus; species Leucopleurus acutus. The sequence continues at coordinate 100,222,429 of NC_139148.1, forward strand.
CTGGAGAAGCCTTCAATTAGTCTGAGCCAGGGTAGGAGGCGTCCTCCTCCCGGCAAGACTGTTTCAACAGAAGACAGGAAGGAGAAGGGAGAAACAGAGACAGAAAGAAAACACCTCCGGCTGCCGGTCACGCACCCACTCAGGCGACATGTCCCACACGGAAGAAGGGGACGTACACCTCCTGGAAGGCCCCACACTGTCAAGTTCCTTGGTTTGTCAAGAGGCAGACTTGGGGAGTGCAAGGAGCCCTACAGAGGGCTGCCCCGTGCCAAACCTCCACGCCGCCCAGCGGGCGCCCCCCTCTTCATCATCCCGCTAGGGCACGTCCCCGAGTCCTTCCTGGCTTGGTGGAGGGCCACGGCGGAGAGAGCCGGGCCCAAGAGCGATCAGGAGAGGACGGGAGGAACGGCTATCACGGGCTCCACTCAGAGCACAGGAGGCAAAAAGCCCACGAGGCCTGGCTCCCCCTCAAAGGGTCTCCCCACCGCCGGCCCCCACGTCGGGCTGGGCTGGCCCTGCTGCTTCTCGGGGGTGAGGTGGGGCGCCGAGTGATCACGTCACGGGCGGTTGGCTTCACGGAGGCTGGAGCCCAGACCGGGCCCTGGTGCCGGTGCAAGCGGCCCGGGCCCGATCCCTTTCCACTCTCCCCGCCCCCGCAGGACACGGACCTCAAATGCTACGTACCCATCACCTAGGGTAACCGTACACAGATGCTCGTCCATGCACCTCTTTCTTCCGGCCCCCCAGTCAGGATCTGACTCGAGAGCCTTTCCTACCGTGGCCAAGAACTCCGGCACAGTACACCAGTGTCCCCGTGCCACGATCCCACCTGGGAGTCCCTCCTCCTTGAGCCTTGCTGAACTAGCAGAATCACTGACTTTTTCCTCTGATGAAACAGACTACTTCGGACGGGGGAAGGGGAGAGAACAAAATTTGAGCACGCACTCACCCAGAACACCAGCGCCTGGAGATGACCGACGTCCCCGGTTTCCCTCTTCCTCCTTTCCTTCCGCTCTGCCTCCTCTGCAACGAGAGAGAACCGAACGCCCATCACTCAGTGTGGGACCACCACGGTGCCGGTGAACGGGGGGCTGGGGGGGTCCGCGTACACCCCCGCCCGCGCAACCTCGAGAGAGAGTGCCTCCGGTTCCTACTCGAGTGTACCGGCACCCCCGGGCCAACCAAAGACTTCCGAACGAGGCGCAAGCGTGAAGAATCAACTCCACGCGTCCTTCGGAAATGGCACGGATGCCAGCCGGGGCAGGGGGGTCGTTAGACAGAAGCAGTTTGTACACAAAGAAGCGCGTCCAGTGAAAACCTTGATCCCGTCATCCCCCTAAATCTCCTTCCGGCGGGAAGCACAGCCATCACACCCTGGCGTTGACAGGCGCGGAGCTTGTCTCCTCGGCTCTGCACCCGTGGGACTATGGCGGGACACCCCGAGGTACCTTGGCAAGCCCGCGCGCGTCCTCCACAACTTCCCAGCAGTTCCTAGGACGCGTGGGAAAAGGGGCACCCACTCGTCTCCCCTCTGGCCGCACAAAGGTCCACCGCACGTACTTTCCGGGCATAAGGGCACGTCTTCTGGGACGTGGCCCACATGAGATCTACCCTGCTCCTCTCCTCTGGGTGGACGCCGACGCCGGAGAACGTACCCTGGTCACGCTCACCCACACCCTGGTAACGACAGACTCAGTGGCCCGCGCCTCAGAGCCACTTCCGTGGGAGACAGAAGAGGAGAGGAAGGAACAAGGCGGAAGCCTAGCGTCCAAAGAGGAGGGGCACGTGAGACACCCCACGCTCCTGCCTCCGGGCACAGACAAGGGCACCCTACCCTGGGCAGCTGTCCGAAAAGAAACGGAGGGGACCTAGCAGGACACGACGTCGACTCCGCACAGACGCGCCGACGCCACGGCACGCCTATAGCGCCGTGAGAGCAGCCGAAAAGGCAGAAGACTACCTACCGCTACGTGAGCCTGCTGGGGCCGGGGAGCAGGCGACATGCACACAGCCCTCTGCGGCCCGTTGCCCCCACCTGCATTCAACCCCGGGAGCACACATACGCACGCAGACATGACGCGTGCTTCCCTCCGCAGACGGGGACAACCTGGGAGCGGCCACCGAGCAACGGCGAGGGCTTTGGCTTTGACCGGGAGAAAGTTCTATCCACAGCGGCACCCCCGAGGCGGTTACAGGGAGAAAGTACAAGAGAAGGGACCTTTTGTACACGCTCTGTAGGCGCACGTACACGAGCTTACGCACGACGCACACGTGATACGCACGCGCGCCCACGCACACGTTCGTGTACCTGCGTGCTTACGAATGAACGAGTGGAGCAGGGAACGAGTGAATGAACCGACGAACGAGTCCGGGGGGTTTGAGGCGAAGAGTACAGACACACTCCCATGGAGAGCTCCCCAGAAGGGTCTACTGAACTGATGGCCCTCCCCAGGGTCATCTGTCTGTGCGGATGGAGGGGAGCCGCTGGGATGTACACCTGTCCCAGCAACTCCAAACCACCTCCCTGCACCCCCGACCCCGGGCACTCCGTGGCAGAGTGACCGCCTGACGCCCCTGGAGGTGAGCAGGGGCAATGTGCCCCAGCTCCCTTGGGTCCCCGTCAGTTCCTCCCGCTGCCCCAGTGGCCTAGACCCTCTCGGGCCTGCTCCTGAGCCCTTAAGCCAGTTCACGTAGCGGGATGAGAACAGCAGAGAGGCAACCACGCAGGAAGACGAGGAACCCAGGTCCCTGTGCCACCTCTGGCTCTGAATCAATGTCCTGAGAGAGCCAGGGTTCTGCCCGACACGACCCAGGTGGATGCCCGTCCCCAGGTGTGCAGACATGACAGGGTCCCGGTCGCCAGGACCTGTGGGCCAGGCAACGTGGACTCCAGACCCCTCCCGGAGGGGTGTGGAGATGGACCCACCGAGGCACGGATTCCTTGGGAGGTCTTTACCTGTGCGCTCCTACTGCCAAGGAGAAGCCCCAAAAGGAAGAGACACCGCCTCCCCCAACCCCCCAGTAGGTCCCAGCCCACTCGGAAGGCTTGGGTGGCTCTTGGGCCTCCCTGGGCCTTTCTCCCTGGGCCTTTTTTGATCCGCAAAGGGCGGAGGGAGAGGCCACGCTCGCGAAGGCGCTGGGCATTTCTGGAGCAACAGTGCCATCAAGCGGAAGCTTTTTCAGCACGGCCTCCAGCCCCTGCCTGTGCATACCGTGGGGAAGGCCCGTGACGGGGAGGAGGGCTGGCTTCGGAGCACTGGGAGGATTCCCGGGCCGAACCTGGCCGCCCGGCACGCCTCCGCGGTAGGTGTGGAAGCCACACGCGGTGGGGTTCGGGGCCGGGCTCGCCCACCGAGGAGCCCCTGGCTGCCAGGCCCGCCGCGCTCCCCACCCTCGGGGCCCGTGGCCTCGGCAGCCGCCATGTTCAGGAACAGGGAGCTGAAGCTCCCACCCCAGGGCATCTGGCCCCTGGATCCTGGCCCTCCCTGCAGGAGCGAGGCCGGCCAGTGGGGTCCCTGGGGTCTCAGGGCCACCGGGGACCCAGGACCCGCTGCCGGTGCCCCGGCGGAGGCCCCGGGCCCAGCCACCGTGGACCACGGGGAAAGGGGAGGAGGTGGCCGCCCGGTCCCCTGTCGGGGGCAGCACCCTGCAGACAGCCCGGAGAACGTGTCCTCGTTAGTGCTTGCTCCCAGACGCAGACGAGGAAGAGCAATGCAGGGGCGCTGTGCACGTTCCACCCTCTCACAGTTGGATCTGGGTTTCGGTTTCTTTACTTCTTGTTCCCGCCACAGAGAGTCCCGATCCCAGGCCCCGCCGCATCCCGTGAGGCCCTTCCTGTGCCGCAGGACACAGGGTACCCAGGACCCACTGGCGATGGGACGCCAAGTGGGCCACGATCGATCGGTACGCAGAGAGGGACGGCACCGTCCGCAGCGAGGGGATCCAGGTCCGTTTTCCGCACCCGAGCTCACCTCGGGAACAGGAACTCTGCGGCCGGGGGACGCCCTATTCCTCGGCCTCCCTCCCCGTGGACGACCCGGGGGTCCTCTCGTTTGGGGAAGACTCCTGGGAGTTTTCACAAGCGGCTCCACGTTCTGCAGGTGCCGCCGTTGGCCCCGGCCAGAGGGGCACGCTGAGAGCACCTGCGGCGGGCCACCAGTCAGAGCGCCTAGCTACCTCAGGACCCGGCCCCAAGGAAAGGCTCTGCCCACGTAAGATGGCCTGACAACGTGTCGGGCGACTCACAGGCGCGAAAGGAGAGGGGCGCGGGGAGGGTTTCAGCGCCCTCCCAGGAGGGGTACGTGTGGAGGGAGGGAGGGGTCCAGCCTGGAGACTTGCTCCCAGTCGGAAGCCCTCCCCCACACCGCACCCCGCCCCGGGACCGGACCCCCACACACACACCAGCCCACCACGCACCCCCGCCCCGGCAGATAAGAGCTGGGCAAAAGGGCAGGAAGGGGCCACCGCACAGCTTGCTCCAGAAGCGGCCTATCGGGTCAGCCGGGGACTCGAAGGCACCGCCGCGTGCCCAGGAGTATGCACCTCGTTCCCGGCCTTGGCAGACAAGCTGGACGAGTGGTGGTCATGGGGGAGAGGGTGGTCAAGGCGGGGAGGGGAGGCGTTCCTCTCAGTCCATCAGAGGTGAGCTTCAGGCAGCTTCTGCAGACCCCTTCCCCTTGATTCCCTGGCTGGGCTGCAGGTGCAAGCACAGGGCCGAGACCCGGAGGGCCAGGCCGGAATGCAGGCCGGGGCCTTTCCTTCTCATCGCTGAACTGAGGCTCAGGGCCTCGTGGGGAGAAAGCTGAAGCCTGCTGCAAATGCACGGCCCGGGGGTCCACTCGGCGGGGCTCTGCTCAGCTCCTCTCCTCTCGTGTCCTGCCCTCTCCTCTCCGGGAGCCCCGTCCGGGAGCCCTCGGGACAGGCCAGGTCAGGCCTGGGCCACCATCCCGGAGACCGCGCGAGACGGCAGCGCAGCCACCGACTGACTGGACTCTTCGGCTCAGGTGAAGGGCTCCTCCTGCGGTGGCTCCTGCGTCCCGCGAGCGCCGTCCCCTTCTGGACTCGGACTGCCAGCTCTCGCTGGGCCTCGGGCGCCCTCGGCACTGGGTAGCCAGGCTCCACGTGTCGTCTCTGAGCTGGACAGAAGAAGGTCGGTGGGCCCGCCTCGGCCGCTGCCGCCAAGGGCGGCGGAACTCCCGTTGCCCGCGGTGGTCGCTGGCTGGGCCGCACCGCGGCCCAGAGAGGCTTCCGGGGCCCTGGGCCCGCCTAGGCCGAACCTCCTCTGGCGCCGAGGGGAAGGGACACGCGGCCAAATGCCCGCAGAACCGCGGCCCGGCCTCCTTCGGCTCCTTCGGAGCAGCTTCCTCTAGTCCCGCCCAGACGTGGCGGCCACCAGGGTCCACCGAGACTCCACTTCCTGTAGCCCCACACGCCAGGCGGCCGGGCTGTGCGCCTTGTGCCACTGCCCGTCTCTGGAGCGTCCACGGCACCGCCGGGCCTTGGGCCACGCTTCCCGCCCCTTCCCAGGCGGAGCCCTTGACTTCCCGGGGCCACTGTCCAGTGTTCCCGACTTCGATCCTTCGTCACTCCTCCCCAGGAAGGGACGGGTACAGGGTTCGCGGGATCGGCGGACCCGTTCCTCTTGATGGCACTACCGCACCACGAATGCCAACCTGCCCTGCCCCTTCCCCTCCCCCAGGCCCTCTCCCTCTGCCCTTTGCCGAGGGAAAAACGAAATGCCAACCTCTGCCCAACCTGCCAAAGGCAGGATGGCTCATCAACCCGGCCACTTCAGAGGGGCGCGCCTCAAAGTCTGGCCCTCCATCCTGCGGGGCCCCGTTTCTGTGGCGTCTCTGCGCAGTGTGCTTGGCATCTGGGAATGAGTTCCTCTTGATGGCAGTTTTGCACCAGAAATGCCATCCTGCCCTTCCTCACCACTAGTCCCCCATCTCGTAAACCTGTTCTTGTGCCTTTTGTGAGGGGGAAAATACACCAACCCCTGTCCAACCTGCCTCCAACATGGCGGCTCACCATTTTGGCCAAATTTGTGTAGCACTTCCACATGTGGATGAGCAGAGCCTCATCCCTCTTTGGTCCTCTTAGCCCGCCTTCTGGCCAGAAAGGGAAATGATCCTCATGCAGGTAGCTAGCAGTGGATCTGAACCTATTCCCTATCCGTTCCTGTGTCTTTAGCACTGGAGTAGGGAAGAGACCTCAGCAGGTGCACCACACGTGGTCCTAGCCCCTGCTTACTAGTGCTAGCTGAGGTACAGTCTAGAGTCACAGAGAGGCCAGCCTGATGGTTTTACACACAGGTCAGTCTAGAGGAGGCAGATTCCATATCAGAGACACCAAAGTAACCAGTGTTGGTGGAGGGTCACTCTGTTTACCACAATGCCAGGAATTAAATATAAACTGCTCTAGAACAGTGTATAAAAAGCCCTATCTTCAGGTAATGCCAAGTCTAGCATTTCCTTTTTAAAAACATTTTATGGCTTCCACCACCCACCCATCCAATCACTAATGTAGGGTCTCTGCGTCATAAAAGAACAAATAATATCAGTGGAAGAAGTCTTTCCAGAAGAAAATCATCAGTATTTGGTAACCTTTTGTTTCAATAGAGAAGATGTTTATCCCTTTTACTAGGCAATGCAAAGGAAGGTTAATGCAAATATATTACGGTTGTTTTGTTTTGACCCTTTTAATAATGTCTGGGTCTTAATCTCCAGAGTTTCTTAAGCCCATCTTGTTATGTATTGGGAAGGATGTCTCTACCCTTTGATTACACATTTATTGAGATATTCATCCTCTTCTGGAATCACCAGATCGAAGTCTGTTTTCAATACTTCTTGTCCATAATAATCAACTGAGCCCATAATTCCTTGTTTCCAATTGATTTCAAGTTCCTCCTGTTTGGAAAGACACCTGGGACCTCAAGCAGACAGGCCTCTTTATATGTCCAGGTGTTAACTTTGGTGAAAAGGGCACAGTTAGGGCTTCCCTGGTGGCGCAGTGGTTGGGAGTCCGCCTGCCGATGCAGGGGACGTGGGTTCGTGCCCCGGTCCGGGAGGATCCCACGTGCCGCGGAGCGGCTGGGCCCGTGGGCCATGGCCGCTGAGCCTGCGCGTCTGGAGCCTGTGCTCCGCAACGGGAGAGGCCACAGCAGTGAGAGGCCCGCGTACCGCAAAAAAAAAAAAAAAAAGGCCACAGTTATATCACCTTGCTCACAGCCTTGGGTAGGGAGTTTGTGTGGGTCAGGGCCTAGTCACTGGCTTAATAAACAGGAGGATCTCAGCATCCTTTCCACTTAACATTAACTTGCAAAATGTTTAGAAATCTTAGAAGTGTGTAAAAAAAGGGAAATCAAGGGTTTCGGTATCCCTATAACGAGGTGTTTTAAAAAATTAGTGATACTTGACTCTGCAACAGTGCGCGTAAGAGGGAAAACATTTCAGAGATGTTGATTTTTAACTTCTTTTCCCCCGACTTTACCCACCCAGTGCTCAAAAATCCAACACTCGGAGGGTTACGTTTCACAAAGTTCTAACCTTTCGAAGGGCTGATTAGAATATGGAAAATATACCATTCACTGAAACCGAGAAAATTAACAAAAGTCCTGACAATCAAGTGCTTTACGAATGTTTTTTATAAGCCAATTCCATAAATAAATATCCAGTTAGAAACAAAGTTTACAGAATTTTAAATTATCAATGATGAAAGATTATATGCTTAGGGTAATGTTAATACACACATGAAAATCTACAGGAGGAAAAGTTAAAAATTCCCGTAGGACAGACAAGTAGACTTAAACAAGATGAAAGATGTACTACATTCTCGGATAAACAGACTTAGACTCAAGAACATAACAATTCTTCATCAGTTAATCAAGCAATCCATTCTAATCCCAAAGAAAATCCAAAAGGCTTTTGAACACTTTGTTATTTTCCACTGTTAATAAGGGAAAACAAACAGGCAGAGATATCCAAGAGCGTTATGACAATGAATAGCCATGTTGTGAGAGAACTAGTCATACCACATGTGAAAATATATAGAACACAAAGTTCAAGAATAGACCTGAAGACATACAAGAATTTAGTATACACTGAGGCAGCCTCCCAAATCAATGAGTATAGACAGCCTTGGGACAAAGTGATACCCATCTAGAATAGGCTCATAGTTCCACACCTCTCACAATAAACCACGATGAACTGTACAGGGATCCAAGAATTAAAGGTACAATGCACAGAAGCACACAACTACTAGAAGAAATAACAGGCAAGATTCCTTTATAGCTCGGGAGCAGGAAAAGCCTTTTGTACGTCTGACCCAAAAATCCATTAAAAAAAAAGAGGATAAATGTGAACACCTAAAATTTACCATGCTAACGAAAAAAGCATAATCGAAGTTAGAAAAGCATTGATAAACGGGAAAAAATATTTAATTCACATCAGTAGTCTTCCTAACATAGAGAGCAAGCTTCTAGATATCGTTTAAGAGTAACAACCAAGGGAAAGACATTACTAGTTCACAGAAAAAGAGCCACAAAAGGCCCTTAAATATACAAAAAGATTCCCCAGCCGCACATATAAATGGAAATACAAACAAAAACTACTACACTACTGTATAATTTCATACAAAGTATGAGTTCCCAACCAAGACCTGCCCTTTCAGAGGGGCCTGTATTACCTGCCATTTCCTCACCTCTCGAGTCTCACTTGTCTCAAATCCCCTTTACCCATGAAATGGTTATAATCGCACTGTAAACAAAGTACAGTCCTTTATATGAAAATCCCTGACCCTTTAATTTCGATTGCCCTCTCATGCCATCAAATCTCTACGAAGTTCTTCGAATTTTTAAATTTTGGTAATAAGGCCAACCTGCTGCCAATTATCAGTAACAAGAAACAAGCATTTGCACGAACCCGCACCCTTAACGGTGTCATAAAAAAAACCTGCGGTTTTTTTCCTTTTGGAGTTTTTTGTCCACATACAGCTTGCTCACCTTATTCATATTTTGTATTATTACCATGAACTTTTATCTTTGATAACCTGAAATTATTTCTTTAAAAAGCTTCATTGCTTCTTTCATTAATAAAAGGACTCCTGTTATTGCACAGAACTGTAAATAAATAAAAACATAAAGCACCAGTATTCCTATCACTTGCAGAGAGACCCTGAAAATTTGGGGGTTTACTCTTCCACGTGGTTAAATGCACACGTGAAAATGGAGCTAGAAGTTTTTTAGGTCAAAAATTCATGAAAGGAAATGTTACTTCTCTAGGGATACATTCCGGGGAGCCCAGTCCCTGTCGGCAGCGCACTTAATCCCACCCAACCAAGCCGACCCTCCTGCGGCCGCGTAAATGGGGAGGGAAGGGAGAAGGAGTTGGCGGCCCCGCACTCTCCTCCTGCCCGCCCCGCCCTCTGGCCACAGAGAACCGCTTCCCGAAGGGCTCTACTTGGACGCTCTCCCTACTGGCGCCAGGGCACAGAACTCAGGCGGCGGTACAATCCCGGCGCCCACGCTCAGCCAGCCTCGCCTAAACTCCAGACCCCGGCCGGGCCCACGCGGCGCCCCCTCGGCCCGTCCCCGCCTCCCCGCGAGCCGGCCAGGATGCAGCCACCATTGGCCGACGTCGCACGCCAGGCATAGGCTGCCCAGACGCTAGAGGACGGGGAGGGTCCCCGGGATCAGAAAGGCTGCCGGACGGTGCCCAGCCCCCGGCCCCGCGTCGCCCCGCGTCAGGGAAAGGAAACGAAGGAGGCTGAGGGGACCCACCTGGCTGAGGCCACGCTCCAGCGGGAAACACCCGGTCAGCTCTGAACTTCGCGCGGGGGCCGGCGGGACTCGACTGCGCCCCACGCCCACCCCTGCCGTAAAGCGGCGCCTGCGTGGCCCCGCGTAGACGACCCCCGCCCCCTGTCGTCCGCGTCTCCTAGGAGAAGCCCGGGTGGTGGGGCGCGGCGGGAGGGGAGGGGGAGAGGAGGGGTGGGAATCCGGGTTCCTCGGTGTTGGCCCCGCCCAGGGGAGGGGTGGGACATCCTCAATTGGTCCCAGGTGGCGAGAGGTGGGAGAGGTGAGCTTGGGAAAGTCTGAGAGGAAACCTCAGGCGTTTTGCTCTCTGCTCGGGAGAACCAACTTGTCCCCCTTGTAGGGTCCCTGCCGCCAACGATGTATGCGAAGGAACAGTAAAACGGAAATTTTACCGTTCAACAGTCGCAAAACTATTTAGAGGAAAGAAGTTTAAGTACACTTGCAAACGACGTGACGAGTTTGTATCCTTCATATGCTTGAGGTTATTAATACTTGAATTGCTCCCTCCTCAGGTGAGGGGCAGAGTCCCAAGAGCAGGCACGCCCTGCGCCCCGTCACCTCCCGCTCTTTGCCAAGGACCTGCTAGGGAGCCAGCGCCTCTGAAGCGGTTTTCCGGGGCTGCTGCAGGTGGTGTCCACACCGCCTAGGTGGGTGGGGATGTGCTGGGTCCGAAGGAGTCGCAGCGACTCGCAGGCTTCTCCTGCCTGGCGGGTGCCTTGACTTATTTTTTCCTGTTGAGAAAAGGAGCACGCTCCTCTAGAGAAATAACGTTCACATCAAGGAGACACACGTAGCATAGAGAGGAAGAGGAAGATGACAGGTGAAGCCGCCACTCAGAGATGAGGGGTGTTAAATTGGGGCTTGTATCCACCCAGTACCTTGTTCCCTGCAGAGGGGTGCAGCGGAGGAGAGAGAGCACGGGAGAGAGATTCAAAGAAAGATCTTTAGAAACAATTGTCTCTAGGATCGTGGGTAACCGGCAGCTTTTTGGTGACTAAAACAGTCGAGGCTGTGAAGATGTTTTTGTTAACTCTTTATTTCCATTGACAAATGTAATTCTTGCTTGGTTATTTCTTAAGAAAAAACATCTCCAGAAATACAGAAGTTTTTCAAGGGAGAACTGAAGTCACCCCTGCCCAGATCTACTCCCCAGTGTAACCACCCTTCCAAGAAACACTTAAAAGAAATCCATGGGCTCTGCAACGACCCCAGGGCAGCACAACTGGCCTGCTGACTGCCCCTAACTCCTCAGGATTTCCTGCCTCCACTCTGCTCCCCCACCGAGGACCTGCACGGGCCCAGGCCCCCCAAGACAACCTGCTGTCCGGCTAGTACCAGCCTTGGCTCAGGCTCTGACTCACAGCCCCTCTTCTCACCCATTCCCTGCTGTTTGGGCAGAGCTGGTGGGAATTTCCGGGGCAGAAGGGAGGAGGACAGTGAGGACCCTGAGGTGCCTAGTTCTGGCCAGGCAGCTGCCTTTTTGCATTTCAGGTCAACACAGGGAATCTCACAAAGCGCAGCTGCCTTCAACTCCTAGGGAGTGAGGGGAGGGCTTCATGCTCTGCCGCAACTTGCCCTCCTTCTTGAGGGTGGAAACTGAAGAGAGCTTCCACCTCCTCCCCACGCGGAATTACCTGACCAGTCCCTGGGCTCTGGATCTCAGCTGGCCCTCTGGATTCCTCTGTCAGTTTCTTCTCCTTCACTCTGGGGAGCAGTGGCTGTTTCTCCATGCAGAGATGCAAGTCAAAGTCTTTTTTCTGTCTCCATTCCCTGGATGAACACAGATGCAATAACTACTCATTGTGCCAGGAAATCGAGGTCCAAAGAGGCTACGTGGCTTTGCCATTGTGAACCGGGAGTGGTTCACACACACAAGGGGCGGAGGGATGGGGGGTGGGGATGGGGGGGGGTCTTATGCTGCAAATCCATTGCTCTCTCCATGCAAATGGCCACTGAGGGCAAGAGAAGATGTCCAGCGTCATTAGTCATTAGGGAAATCAACATCAATATAACAAGAGATACCACTTCACGTCTACCAGGGCAGCTGTAATTTTAAAAATGGAAAATAAGAAGTGTAATAAGGATGTGCAGGAACTGAACCCCTCATACACTGGCTGGTGGGAATGTAAAATGGTGCGGACACCGTGTAAAGCAGTTCGACACTGCCACCAAAAGTTAAACATAGAGTGACCACATGATCAGCAAGTCCACTCTATCCAGAAAATGGTCAATGTTATGTATTGTAAGAAAGGAAAACGTATTTTTTCATCCTTCCTAGGGTCCCTGTCTAGGTCTGAAAATGAAACTGATAAAAACAGATTAACAGAAGAAAGGTGTACAAATTTATAAGTTTTATGTGACATGGGATCCTTCATGAGCAAATGGTTAGACTTGTGTATCTTATGCTAGGCGTGATGAAGAGTGTACAGTCATGGAGGAATATGATAGATTAAGGAAAATAAGGTAATTGTAGTGAATGGGGGGTCATTTAGCAAGGCCTGTTTGTTTGGATTCTTCTTGGCGTCCCTTCTAATTCGGAGATAAAGAGGCTCCTTTCCTAATTCTTGTATGGACTAGTCAAATTGGAAGAAGATAAAAACAGCAGTTGGAATTTTTTAAATGATAAGGATCATTAAATGTTCGATTAAAACAGTTTTTTTGGGTTTTTTTGTGGTATGCGGGCCTCTCACTGCTGTGGCCTCTCCCGTTGCGGAGCACAGGCTCCGGACATGCAGGCTCAGCGGCCATGGCTCACGGGCCCAGCCGCTCCGCGGCATGTGGGATCCTCCCGGACCGGGGCACGAGCCCGTGTCCCCTGCATCGGCAGGTGGACTCTCAACCACTACACCACCAGGGAAGCCCAAAACAGTTTTAATTTAACCTCATATCCTCTTCTTTCTCTTTTGCAAAACCTTTTAAATACTGTTTCAATTATAAACTACTTTATACTTCTGGACCCAAAGCGTAACCTCCGAAATTTCTTTTTCCTAATAAAATAAACTTACTGTGTAATCTACTGTTCCTTCCTCTTCAGCCTTAATACATATTGAAGAAAAACACTAGCCATATTATATTAAAGTGACAAATGAAATGAAGTTAGATTAGATATGATTAGAAGCAATCAACCTCAATACATCCGCACTGGGTTCCTTCAACTTTCAGTTCCTTACAGTGAGTAGTTCCTTGGAGATGTGTGAGATGGCTATCTAGTTCTACGTTCTGTGGTCTCTAAAGTCAGCCTTCTTGATAGCAACAAACACCAAGTCCCCCCACCCTCTCTGCTTAGAGTGAGCTCATTCAGCTTCTTCGGATTGTCTACTTCACATTTTAAAAAGGATATTGCTAACTCATGTAGATTTGGTGAAAGTTGAGGTTGTCTTTTAATGTTAATGTCTTACACAAATGCTTTTGAGCAATTGCCAACCTTTTTTTTTTAATTAAGTAATTTATTAATTTATTTTTGGCTGCGTTGGGTCTTCGTGGATGCGCGAGGGGTTTCTTTGTTAGTTGCGGTGAGCGGGGGCTACTCTTCATTGCCGTGCGCGGACCTCTCATTGCGGTGGCCTCTCTCGTCGCGGAGCACCGGCTCTAGAGTGCAGGCTCAGTAGTTGTGGCACACGGGCCTAGCTGCTCTGCAGCATGTGGGATCTTCCTGAACCAGGGATCGAACCCGTGTCCCCTGCATTGGCAGGCAGATTCCTAACCACTGCGCCACCAGGGAAGCCCCATTGCCAGCTTTGTAAATACCTAGATTGTCTTTTGCTTGTTTCATGAAAGCACAGCTACAGTTATACTAGGTGCTACCCAAAGTTTCATGCCTTTTCTTTTTACTATACTAAAGATTCATAGGATGTATTTCTTTCCTGTTGGTAGAAGGGAGAAGGATTGAAGCAGAAGCTCAAAACTCTAGTTTTCATCTGTCTGACAAGAAACTAAAGTGCTTTCATATTTCTTCAAAACTGTGTTTTTCATGGAGATTAAATTATCCCTTTTCCTCTATCACTCCAGCATCACAGAGCAACACAGAGGTTACTTAAGGGTTTCTGAAGACATGCCTTTGCTTTTTCTGTCACTAGAATAGATTCTAACAACTTGAGTATCACATGTTTGCATGAAGCTTTCACTTATATTGGTGAAAAAAATGCATGCTTTGTGATTAATAGACCTTTATATATCCAATGTTCTTATTTTAAGTAGCACATTCAACACTCACTTTGAGAATCTTAGAATCCACTTAGTTTTAGGCACTTTGACCAGTCACACAGGACTGGAGCAAATTGTGACAATCTATCTGCGAAAATTTTCTGTAAGGATATATTTTGGGGAAAGGAGCACTGAAAAATAATAACAAAGTCATTGTAGTGTTTGTTTGATGCTTTATTCTCTTCACCAACATTTAGAATGAAACCATGTATGTTCTCCCAATGACTATTTGTATTCCTCTCTTGTTCTGTCATTTAAAGAAGCAATATAAAGCAAAAAAAAAAAAAAGAGGGGCTTCCCTGGTGGCGCAGTGGTTGAGAATCTGCCTGCTAATGCAGGGGACACGGGTTCGAGCCCTGGTCTGGGAAGATCCCACATGCCGCAGAGCAACTAGGCCCGTGAGCCACAACTACTGAGCCTGCGCATCTGGAGCCTGTGCTCCGCAACAAGAGAGGCCACGACAGTGAGAGGCCCGCGCACCGCGATGAAGAGTGGCCCCTGCTTGCCACAACTAGAGAAAGCCCTTGCACAAAAACGAAGACCCAACACAGCCAAAAATAAAAATAAATAAATTAAAAGAAGGCTCAACATTAAACAGAAAAAAAAAGAAAAGAAGTTAGTTATAGAATGATAAGCAGTAAGATCTTATCTCAGCAATGCTACTACCTGGCTGTGGCTTTAAGTAAGTCACACTCCTTGCATTTTAGCTTCTTCGTCGTTAAAAGTGGAGGATAAGGATCAGTGGACTTCTAAGAAGGCTCTTCCCACTCACATATTTCAGACCTGTGTGATTCCGATTCTATGTGTGGTTGATTTTAAATTACAAGCAGAAAGATTCTGTGCCTCTCTTCAAAGGTAGCAATGGAACATTTACATTAGGAAGTTGTGGACAGTGTGCTTGTGTAGGCACTATGCTGAATAAGCCCACGAGGAGAAGCTAATTTCAGGAGGGGAGATGGGAATGTGGATTCAGAGAAATCATGACACGGAGAGTAGTGAAGCTGAACAAGCTGACTTCTCAGTGAACTAGGAAATCAGATCACTGATTGATCATGAAAGCTCTGGGGAGGGTTTGACATTTAATGAAACTAGAGAAGATTTGGATCAGCCACTTGTGGCACATTTTCCAGGGATCCGGGTATGAATGGATAAAACAATTATTAAGGAGTATTTCAGGTTTGACCCCGTACTGCTCACCCACTCTTTCTTCAGACTTGGATCTGAATGCCTTTTATAATTTCTGAAGTTCAAACATACTCTAAGAATGAACATTTACTAACAGTTAATGTAATTTTTATTGTTCCACATGATCTATCACTCTTAGAAATAGAAGTAGCATTATTGGGATATGCCTCCAGCTTTCTAAAATGACTTGAGGTGACCTTGCAGCAAAGGTGAAATAAGATGTCTTTCCTTAGCTGAACTTAAGAAGTGTTCATGCTAAGTATGCAGGCTTGTTTGGACTTGCTTAGAGGCTTGAATGAGATAGGAGTTTTGGTAGGGCACTGCAGAAGAATGTCCACCATTCAGGCTTAACACTGGATTTTAACCTCTCACATTCCATCTCATAACATTTTAGACAAGTGTTTTGATTTGCCATCTCAAGGAGAATGCCGTTACGGCAAATATCATTCTACTGTCTGATTTCGTGGTGCACATCTTTTAGGAAGCTAGAAAATTAAGAATGAAAAAGAATGATTATAATTTGTGTTAAAGTGCATCGATTTGAATGTTCTAGAAGTGTGATCTCTTTTCAAGGTTAAATATATTTAAGAAGTCGAACTGACAGCTTATCCTTAACCTTCATTTTCCAATTGATTAAACTTAAATACATGGTATATAACATGAAAAAACAGCATAAATTATTAAGATCTAATCTTCATCAGTAAACAATGAAAATGTCCATGATACTTGAAGAAAAACGTGGCCCACCCATTTAAAAATGTTTTATAATTTTCCTTTTCCAGCGCTGAAAATGGTGTTGTTTGCCTTGGGTTGAGGGCATATTTCTTCATTTCTACCACTACCACCACCAGCACTAGCCCCATCCCCACACAGTGGTTTTAAATTTTCATGAAAATAATCATGAGTGAAAGGCTGGGAATTAAAGAAGCAAAGAATGTTCCATTTACTTTATACGTACTATTGTTTAATGCTTTCAGGAAATTATATGTTATCAAGTGTGTGTTTATGGTGATGATCGTTGCAGTTAAATGAAGAATTCAGAGCCTGAACCTAAGCTCAAAATAAGATGCCAAAAAAGGAAGAAAAGATCAAAGAGCTTGGAACGGAATTCCAGCAAGCTGAACCCAGGTAATGAAACTAGATATATATTCTATCATGTCAAGATGTGATAGAAAATTACCTTTTAAATGGAAGGAAAACATGACCAGTAACAGACTTTCTTGTATATCAACATTTTAGTTTAAATAACTTTACAAATCTGATTTCCTAAGACAGATCATTTCCATGTGTGGAAAGACTCAAGCATTAGTTTTTTTTAATTTGCCTAAATATTTTGTGACAGAATGTATTATACAAGCAAAACTGTTTTTGAGAGGAAATTTTCATTTTAATTTGAAAACTTGCACCCCCTTTTGTATTACTTTCAGTTCTCCATAGAAAAAGAACCAATAGGATTTATATATATATATATATATATGAATTGGCTCACATGATTATGGTGGCAGGCAAGTCCCAAGATCTGCAGGGTGAGTTGGCAAGCTGGGGACACAGGAGAGCCTTCGGTGTAGTTCTAGTCTGAATCCAAAGTCCTGAGAACCATGAAAGCCAATGGTTTATAGTTGGAAGGCCAGCACTCTTGAGACCTAGGAAGAGCCAATGTTTCAGTTCGAGTCCTAATGCATGAAAAAAGATGATGTTCTGGTTTAAAGGCAGTTAGACAGGAAGAATTCTGTCTTATTAGTTGGAGGATCAGTAATTTTGTTGTAATCAGGCCTTAAACTGATTAGATTAGACCCACCCACATTAGGGAGGGCAATCTGCTCTACTCAGTCTCCCACTTCAAATGTTAATCTCATTCATCCAATAACACCCTCACAGAAACACCCAGGATAATGTTTGATGAAACATCTGGGCACCCTGTTGCTCAGTCATGTAGACACATAAAATTAACCATCAGAACTACATTTCCTTTCATGAAGAAAATCTTCAATTACTTTAATGATCCCAAAAGCTTTTGTAGACTTCCATAATCTTGACTACCATCATTTCAAAACCTATCAACTTTACATTCCCACCTACATTCTCTTTGAGGAAAGCTTTCATGTATACTTAAAATCTTTATTAAGTAGTCTACACTTTACAACTGATTAAGTACTCTCCTCAAGACGGCTTATGTTTGAAGAGAATATTCAGAATGTGATGATTGCATTTTTAAAAAAACTTTATTTATTTATTTATTTTTGGCTATGTTGGGTCTTCGTTTCTGTGCGTGGGCTTTCTCTAGTTGCGGCGAGTGTGGGCCACTCTCCATCGCAGTGCGCGGGCCTCTCTTGTTGTGGAGCACAAGCTCCAGACGCGCAGGCTCAGTAGTTGTGGCTCGTGGGCCTAGTTGCTCCGTGGCATGTGAGATCTTCCCAGACCAGGGCTCGAACCCGTGTCCCCTGCATTGGCAGGCAGATTCTCAACCACTGCGCCACCAGGGAAGCCTATGATTGCATCTTAACATAGTGGATCCTCAATAGGTGTTTGTTGCTTGAATTGGTCTGTTTCTACCATTCTACTGAAAGGTTATGTAAAAACTCAACAGTGAACTCCAAATGACCCAATCTGCTGGCCTTTTCCTGGCCTAACTCTGCTTTACTGTATCTGTAATATTTGTTAATTTTTCGGTAAAGCTTTCATTTTTTCCTCCATCTTCCTACTTCACTTTTCACATCTCTAAGAAGTCAGTTACTCTCCCTTTTTTTCACTTCCCAAATTAGGGCATTCACCTAGGTTCTTTCCTTAGCTCATGACAAATGACATACATTCATGAGCAGGTAGTCTGCTATAGTAGAAAGGGAACTGAATTAGGTATGTGAAGAACTGCATTCAGATCCTAATCATGTTTTACACTAAATTTGTGACATTTGACCAGTCACAAATTTTGGAGTCTCAGTTTTGTCGTCTATAAACAGTAAAATGAAACTACTTGCCTTACCTACATTACTGGGTTATACTGAGGATTAAAAAGGATAATAGGGAATTCCCTGGTGGTCCAGTGGTTAAGACTCAGTGCTTTCACTGCCATGGGCCTGGGGTTTGATCCCTGGTCAGGGAACTAAGATCCCCCAAACTGTGCAGCATGGCCAAAAAGAAAAAAAGGATAATAGATGTAAAAACTTTGATAACATATATTGCTATGCAAGGGATATTACTTATGTTATTAGAAGACAGCTAGATTATTGGCACTGTGAGACAGATACTTTGTGTAAAGCTAATTAGCCCTCAAAGGGATCAAACCATGACCTTCTATTAATTATCCATATTTGAACCAACTAGTCTAACAGGTCCAGGCCAGATAGAATATTTCTTTGCATATGTTTATTATGAAATCTAATTTTTCAATTTTGGAATAGTATTTCACAAAGTTTTGATGAGGATGCCAACTCTCCTAGCATTAGAGTACTAGCAGAAGTAGTCATTGTGTAGAGTTTAACATGTTAATCCAACATCTGTACAACTCTTTTGCATGTACTGTAAAGTCCTTGAATATTGATAAATTAATAAGTAGTGTAAAATCTCTGCATATTTTATTGCAAGCATTTGAACATTGGATTATTTATATTAGAGGAGTATGGGCCCTCAGGTTACCTATAAATTTCAGGACATCTTTTGCCACATCCACAGACAGATGGAGGGCCATCCCCACCACCAGTTCTACTAGTGCTACTTCTATCCACAGGATTTGCTCCTCCTCCTCCAATTCCTTTGGTAAACCATCACCATCATCATCATTGTTCAAGGACCTCTTCCTCCATCACTACCTTTGTTTGGGGACCTCTTGCTTCAACTTAAGGAATGAAGTATAAATAAATGCATAAACCTGAACTCTATGGATTGATTCTTGAACCCTATGACATGATTCTCCATGAAGAGAATCAAATGTTCAAAGGTAAAACATTGACTAGGGTTTATGGCATCCTCTAGCCATTGGTGATTAATGTGCAAAATAACTGCATACCTGTCTATAGGAAAGAATAAAACTGCTGACTCATTTGCTTTCTTTTCTGAACTCACCATCTTATATTCCTTTTTCAGTATAGTATTTCAATAATTGGAAACTACATAGGGAATATGAAATTCATGTAGAAGGCAAAGAAGAAACAATAAAATTGTACAAGGATAATTGTACTACTTTCCTGAGGCTGCCATAACAAATTACTACAAACTGGGTATCTTAAAACAACAAAAACTTATCTCTCACAGTTCTGGAATACAGAAGTCCAAAGTCAAGTGTTGCACGATCCACATTCCCTCTGGAAGCTCTAGGGACAATCTCTTTCTTGCTTCTTCCAGCTTCTGATGGCTGTTGGCATTCCTTGGGTTGTGGCACCATCTCTCTCTGTTCTACTTTCACATTGCCTTATCCGCCTTGTGTCTGTAAACTCCCTTTACCTCTCTTTAATAAGGGGATTGCATTTAGGGCTCACCCAGATAATCCAGAATAAGTGCCTCTTCTCAAGATCCTTAACTTAATCACATCTTTTGCCATATAAGGTAATCACAGATTCTGGGGATTAGGATGTGGACCTATCTTTTGGGGGGTCACCATTCATCCCACTACAGTAATATAGAAAACGCAACCTTAAATGAAAGCAATTTTGATTCCATTATCATATTTAAGTACTATAATGTAAGTGCTTTTTAAAAATTATTGACCCTTGTCATCTTAGTTATTTTTGTTCTTAAGATAATGCTGTTTACTATTGAGATTTAAATTTTTATAGTGTAGAATAGGTGACAACATTCTGTGGTGACAATAACCTAATTATTTTGTATATGGTATAGTAAAGTGCCTTTTTCGTGAGTATTGTTTTGCTTAATCATCATCAAACAATGTATTTTTTAAAAAGCTTACCACAGGAAGTGACCAAGATGGTGGAGTAGGAAGACCCTTAGCACACCTTCTCCCATGGGTACATCAAAATTACAACTATATACAGAGCAACTATTGATGAGAAAGACCAGAATACTAGTAGAAAATATCTTTTACAACTAAAGTTATAAAGAAGGAACCACACTGAGATGGGTAGGAGGAGCAGAGATGTGATATAGTCATGACCTGTACCCCTGAGTGGGTGACCCACAAGTGGGAGGATAATTACAATTGCAGAGGTTCTACCCAAGGAGCAAGAGGCGTGAGCCCAACATTGGGCTCTCCAGCCCAGGTGTCCTGTACCAGGAAGATGAGCCCCAAGAACATTTGGCTTTTTTCTTTTTTTTCAGCATATTTTTATTTTTTATTTATTTTTGTTTTGTTTTACATCTTTATTGGAGTATAATTGCTTTACAATGGTGTGTTAATTTCTGCTTTATAACAAAGTGAATCAGTTATACATATACATATGTTCCCACATCTCTTCCCTCTTGCGTCTCGCTCCCTCCCACCCTCCCTATCCCACCCCTCCGGGCAGTCACAAAGCACCGAGATGATCTCACTGTGCTATGCGGCTCCTTCCCACTAGCTATCTACCTTACGTTTGGTAGTGTATATATGTCCATGCCTCTCTCTCGCTTTGTCACAGCTTACCCTTCCCCCTCCCCATATCCTCAAGTCCATTCTCTAGTAGGTCTGTGTCTTTATTCCTATTTTACCCCTAGGTTCTTCATGACATTTTTTTTTCTTAAATTCCATATATATATGTTAGCATACGGTATTTGACTTTCTCTTTCTGAATTACTTCACTCTGTATGACAGACTCTAGGTCTATCCACCTCATTACAAATAGCTCAATTTCGTTTCTTTTTATGGCTGAGTAATATTCCATTGTATATATGTGCCACATCTTCTTTATCTATTCATCTGGTGATGGACACTTAGGTTGTTTCCATCTCCGGGCTATTGTAAATAGAGCTGCAATGAACATTTTGGTACATGACTCTTTTTGAATTATGGTTTTCTCAGGGTATATACCCAGTAGTGGGATTGCTGGGTCATATGGTAGTTCTATTTGTAGTTTTTTAAGGAAACTCCATACTGTTCTCCACAGTGGCTGTATCAATTTACATTCCCACCAACAGTGCAAGAGGGTTCCCTTTTCTCCACACCCTCTCCAGCATTTATTGTTTCTAGATCTTTTGATGATGGCCATTCTGACTGGTGTGAGATGATATCTCATTGTAGTTTTGATTTGCATTTCTCTAATGATTAATGATGTTGAGCATTCTTTCATGTGTTTGCTGGCAGTCTGTCTATCTTCTTTGGAGAAATGTCTATTTAGGTCTTTTGCCCATTTTTGGATTGGGTTGTTTGTTTCTTTAATATTGAGCTGCATGAGCTGCTTGTAAATTTTGGAGATTAATCCTTTGTCAGTTGCTTCATTTGCAAATATTTTCTCCCATTCTGAGGGTTGTCTTTTCATCTTGTTTATGGTTTCCTTTGCTGTGCAAAAGCTTTTAAGTTTCATTAGGTCCCATTTGTTTATTTATTTATTTATTTATTTATTTGCGGTACGCAGGCCTCTCACTGTTGTGGCCTCTCCTGTTGCAGAGCGCAAGCTCTGGACACACAGGCCCAGTGGCCATGGCTCACGGGCGCAGCCACTCCACGGCTGGTGGGATCTTCCCGGACCAGGGCACGAACCTGTGTCCCCTGCATCGGCAGGCCGACTCTCAACCACTGCGCCACCAGG
Organism: Leucopleurus acutus; assembly: GCF_964270905.1. Taxonomy (NCBI): domain Eukaryota; kingdom Metazoa; phylum Chordata; class Mammalia; order Artiodactyla; family Delphinidae; genus Leucopleurus; species Leucopleurus acutus. Next base: position 100,244,305 of record NC_139148.1, read on the forward strand.
GAAGCCCTATTTTTGTTTTTATTTCCATTTCTCTAGGAGGTGGATCTTTCCTCCATTGTATATTCTTGCCTCCTTTATCAAAGATAAGGTGACCATATGTGCATGGGTTTATCTCTGGGCTTTCTATCCTGTTCCATTTATCTATATTTCTGTTTTTGTGCAAGTACCATACTGTCTTGATTACTGTAGCTTTGTAGTATAGTCTGAAGTCAGGGAGCCTGATTCCTCCAGCTCCGTTTTTCTTTCTCAAGAAAGAAAAAATTGCTTTGGCTATTTGGGGTCTCTTGTGTTTCCATACAAATTGCAAAATTTTTTGTTCTAGTTCTGTGAAAAATGCCATTGGTAATTTGATAGGGATTGCATTGAATCTGTAGATTGCTTTGGGTGTTATAGTCATTTTCACAATGTTGATTCTTCCAATCCAAGAACATGGTATATCTCTCCATCTGTTGGTATCATCTTTAATTACTTTCATCAGTGTCTTATAATTTTCTGCATACAGGTCTTTTTTCTCCTTAGGTAGGTTTATTCCTAGGTATTTTATTCTTTTTGTTGCAATGGTAAATGGGAGTGTTTCCTTAATTTCTCTTTCAGATTTTTCATCATTAGTGTATAGGAATGCAAGAGATTTCTGTGCATTAATTTTGTATCCAGAAGCAGTAATTTGAAAGGAGCCTAGGTCAGACCCACCTGCTGATCTTGAAAAGCCTCCCAGAGAGGCAGGAGGCAACTGGAGCTCACCCTGGGGACATAGAACCTGGCAACAGCCATTTTTGGGAGCTTGTTCTACCACGTGGACACTGGTGCTGGCAAGCATCATTTTGGAATCCTCCCTCTAGCTTATTAGTGTTGGCACCCAGCCCCACCCACCCTCTTGAAGACAGCAACACTGGGACAGCTCAGGCCAAGCAAGTAGCTGGGTATGGACACAGCCTCATGTACCAGCAGGCCAGTCACCTTAAGACCCCTTGAGCCCACATCCACCCCTGAAGCCAGAGACCCCAGGACCCAGCTCTGCCCACCAGAGAGGAGTATACTGCTGCCTGGCCCTAGCCCTGGGATCAGCCTCACTCATCAGTTGGGCATGCATGAGCCCCAGGACCACCTGATTCCCCAGCTCCGCCCACCCGCAGCCTGACACCAATGTTGAGGACCCCAGGGCCTGCAGCCAGAGACCCTGGGACCTGGATCTACCCACCAGCAGGCCAACACTAGATTCGGAACCCCTGGCCCTGCAGCCACCCAACCTGGAACCTGTCTCTGGTCACCAGTGGACCAGCACTTGCCCTGGTACCCCTGGGGCTCTGAAGCCATCTGTCTCATTACTTGGCCCTGTCCACCAGTGGCTGGCAGCCTCTGCACAAGGTAGGGCCTGGCAACCAACCATACTTAGGGCCAGCCAAGTCTACCATATCTCACAGAGTAGTCAGCTCACCACAACAGAAGGACCCACAGAGCCCACATAAGGGACACCCCTAGAGCATATAGCTCTGGTGACCAGAGGGGTGCACTGCTGGGATGCATAGAACATCTACAAAAGGCCACTTCTCCAAGGTTGGGAAATATAACCAACCTACCAAATAAATAGAAATAAAAACAGCAAATTAGGCAAAATGAGGCAACAGAGGAATATGTTCTAAACAAAGGAACAAAATAAAACCCCAGAAGAAGAACTAAGTGAAGTAGAGATAAGCAATCTATGCAGTAAAGAGTTCAAGATAATGAACATAAAGATGCTCAAAGAACTCAGGAGAAGATTGGATGAAAAGAGTGAGAAGTTAGAAGTTTTTAACAAAGAGAAAATATAAAGAAGAACCAAGCAGAGTTGGAGAATACAATAACTGAAATTTTAAAATACATTAGAAGGAATCAACAGTAGATTAGATGATACAGAGGAATGGATCAAGGAGCTGGAAGACAGAGTAGTGAAAATCACTGAAGCTGAACAGAAAAAAGAAAAAAGGATGAAAAGAAATTAGGACAGTTTAAGAGACCTCAGGGACAACATCAAGTGTTGTCACATTATAGCATTCACATTATAGGGGGTCTCAGAAGGAGAAGAGGGAAAGGTGCAGAGAACATATTTGAAGCCATAATAGCTGAAAACTTCCATAACCTGGGAAAGGAAACAGACATCCAGATCCAGGAAGCACCTAGAGTTCCAAATAGGATCAATGCAAAGGTGACCACACCAAGTCACATTGTAATTAAAACAGCAAAAATTAAAGATTAAGAGAGAATATTAAAAGCCCCAAGGGAAAAGCAACAAGTTACGAACAAGGAAACTCCCGTAAGGCTATCCTCTGACTTTTAAGCAGAAATTCTGCAGGCTAGAAGAGAGTGACACAATATATTTAAAGTGATGAAAGAGAAAACCTACAACCAAGAATACACTACCGGGCTGGCTTTCATTCAGATTTGATGGGGAGATGAAAAGTTTCATAGACAAGCAAAAACTAAGAGTTCAATACCACTAAACCAGGTGTATAAGATATGTTAAAGGGACTTCTCTAAGTGCAAAAGAAAAGGCCACACCTAGAAATATGCAAATTATTAAAGAAAAAAAGCTCATTGGTAAAGGCAAATATACAATAAAGGTAGTAAATAAACCATGTCCAAAGCTAGTAGGAAGTTTAAAAGACAAAAGTAGTAAAGTCATCTATATCCACAGTAACTAGTTAAGGCATACACAAAACAAAATGATGTAAAATATGATGTCAAAATCAGTAATTGTGGGGGAGAGGAATACAAATACAGGGTTGTAGTTAAAATGCATTTGAAATTAAGAGATCAACAACTTAAAATAATCACACACACACATGGTAACCACATACCAAAATCTATAATAGACAAAAAAGAGAACAGAATCCAGACACAACACATTTGATAGTCATGAAATCACAAGGGAAGAGAGCAACAGAAAAAGAAAGGAACAGAAAAGAAATACAATAACAACCATAAGACAATGAACAAGTAGCAATAAATACATACCTATCAATAATTACTTTAAAAGTAACTGGACTAAATGCTCCAACAAAAAGACATAGAGTGGCTGAATGGATTAAAAAAAAAAGGCCCATGTATATGCTGCCTACAAGAGACTCACTTCAGATCTAAAGACACACTGAAAGAGAGAGGATGGAAAAAGTTATTCCATGCATATGGAAATGAAAACAAAGCTGGGGTAGCAATAATTATATCAGATGAAATACACTTTGTTTTTTTATTATAAAGTTTTTTTGTAAAATTTATTTATTTATTTTTGGCTGCGTTGGGTCTTCGTTGCTGCACGCGGGCTTTCTCTAGGTGTGGCAAGCAGAGGCTACTGTTCATTGTGGTGTACAGGTTTCTCATTGTGGTGGCTTCTCTTATTGCGGAGAACAGGCTCTAGGTGTGCAGGCTTCAGTAGTTGTGGCACGTGGGCTCAATAGTTGTGGCTTGCAGGCTCAGTAGTTGTGGTGCATGGGCTTAGTTGCTCCGCAGCATGTGGCATCTTCCAGGACCAGGAATTGAAGCTGTGTCCCCTGCATTGGCAGGTGGATTCTTAACCACTGTGCCACCAGGGAGGTCCCTGAAATACACTTTAAAACTAAGAATATTATGTAATATTCAAGGGATCAATCCAAGTAGAAGATATAACAATTGTAAATATGTAAGCACCTGACATAGAAGCACCTAAATACATAAAGCAAATATTAACAGACATAAAGGGAGAAGTTGACAGTAACACAAAGTTACTAATAGTAGAGGACGACTTATCATCCCACTTACAGCAACGGATAGATCATCTAGACAGAAAATCAATAAGGACACACTGGCCTTAAATGGCATATTAGAGTTAATGAACTTAATAAATATATATAGAACATTCCATCCAAAAACAGCAGAATATACATTCCTTTCAAGTGCATATGGAACATTCCCCAGGATAGATCACATGCTAGGCCAAAAACTAAGTCTTGGCAAATTTAGAAAATTGGAATCATATGCAGCATTTCTCCTGACCACAATGCTACAAGACTATAAATCAACTAAAAGGAAAAAACTGCAAAAACACAAATACATGGAGGCTAAACAATATATTGGGTTGGACAAAAAGTTTGTTTGGGTTTTTCCATACATCTTAAACCTGAACAAACATTTTGTTCAACCCAACACTACTAAAACTACTAATGAATCACTGAAGAAATTGAAGAATAAAGTGAAAAATACCTGGAGAAAAATGAAAAGACATGATCCAAAATCTATAGCATGCAGCAAAAGCTGTGCTAAGAAGAAAGTTTATAGTGATACAAGCCTACCTCAGGAAAGAAGAAAAATCTCAAATAAACAACCTAACCTTACACTTAAAGGAACTAGAAAAAGAAGAGCAAGCAAACCCAAAATTGGTAGAAGGAAAGAAATCATAAAGATCAGAGCATAAATAAATAAAATAAAGACTAAGAAAATAATACAAAATATCAATGAAACTAAGAGCTGGTTCTATGAAAAGACAAAAAAAAAATAATTGATAAACCTTTAGCCAGACTCATCAAGAAAAAAGAGAGAGGGCCCAAACCAATAAAATCACAGACAACTGATACAACTGATACCACAGACATACTGTGAACAGTTATTCACCAATACAATGGACAACCTAGAAGAAATGGACAAGTTCTGAGAAATGTACAATATCCCATGACTGAATCAGGAAGAAATAGAAAATTTGGGCAGACCAATTTTGAGTAGTGAAATTGAATCAGAAATAAAACAACTCCCAACAAACAAAATTCCAGGACCAGACAGTTTCAAAGGGGAGTTCTACCAAACATTTAGAAAAGAGTTAACATCTACCTTCCTCAAATTATGCCAAAAAATTGCAGAGGAAAGAATGCTTCTGAACTCATTCTATGAGGCCAACATCACCCTGATACCAAAACCAGACAAAGATACCACAAAAAAGGAAAATTCCAGGCCAATTTTACTGATGAACACAGATGCAAAAATTCTCAACAAAGTATTAGCAAACTAAATTCCACAATACATTAAAAGGATCATATACCATAATCAAGTGGGATTTCACCTAGGAATGAAACAATAGTTCAATATCTGCACATCAATCAATGTGATAGACCACATTAACAAACTGAAGAACAAAAATCATATGATCATCTCAGTAGATGCAGAAAAAGCTTTTGACAAAATTCGACATCCATTTATGAGAAAAACTCTCAACATAGTGCGTATAGAGGGAACATACGTCAACATAATAAAGGCCACATATGACAAGCCTACAGCTAACATACTCAGTGGTGAAAAGCTGAAAGCATTTCCTCTAAGATCAAGAACAAGGCAAGGGGCTTCCCTGGTGGCACAGTGGTTGAGAATCCGCCTGCCAATGCAGGGGACACGGGTTCGTATCCTGGGAGGATACCACATGCTGCGGAACGGCTGGGGACATGAGCCATGGCTGCTGAGCCTGCACACCCAGAGCCTGTGCACCGCAATGGGAGAGGCCACAGCAGTGAGAGGCCCACATACTGCAAAAAAGAAAAGAACAAGGCAAGGATGCCCACTCTTGTCACTCCTATTCAACATAGTATTGGAAGTCCTAGCCACAGCTATTAGACAAGAAAAAGAAGTAAAAGTATTCCAAATTGGAAAGGACAAGATGCATGATACTATACGTATCATGTACTACTAGAACATATCAATGAATTCAGAAATGTTGCAGGATAAAAAATTAATATACAGAAATTTGTTGCATTTCTATACACTAACAATGAACTAGCAGGAAGTGAAATTAAGAAACCAATCCTGTTTAAAATCACATGAAAAAGAATAAAATACCTTTGAATAAATCTAAGGAAGTAAGAGATATGTACTTGGAAACCCGTAAGACACTGATGAAAGAAATTGAGGATGGAAAGATATACCTTGTTCATGGATTGGAAGAATTAATATTGTTAAAATGACCATACTACCCAAGGCAATCTACAGATTCAATGCCATCCCTATTAAAATACCAATGGCATCTTTCACAGAACTCAAACAAATAATTCTAAAATTTGTATGGAAGCATAAAAGACCCCAAATAGCCAAAAGAATCTTGAGAAAGAACAAAGCTGGAGGTATCACACTCCCTGATTTCAAACTGTACTACAAACTACAGTAATCAAAACAATATGGTACTGGCACAAAAACAGAAACATAGATTAATGGAGCAGAATAGAGAGCTGAGAAATTAATCCACACTTACATGGGAAATTAATCTGTGACAAAGGAGGCAAGAACATACAATGAGGAAAAGACAGCTTCTTCAGTAAATGGTGTTGGGAAAACTGGGCAGCTATGTGCAAAATAATCAAACTCTCACACCATGCACAAATATAAATTAAAAATGGATTAAAGGCTTGAATGCAAGACCTGAAGCCACAAAACTTCTGGAAGAAAACATAGGCAGTAAACTGTTCGACATCGATCTTAGTAATATTTTTCTGGATATGTCTCCGCAGGCAAGGGAAACAAAAGCAAAAATAAACAAATGTGACTACCTCAACTAAAAAGCTTTTGCACAGCAATGAAAACTAACAAAACAAAACACTCATCTATTGAATTGGAGAAGATATTTTCAAACAATATATCTGATAAAGGGTTAATATCTAAAATATACAAATAATTCATACAACTCAATATCAAAAAACCCCAAACAACCAGAATAAAAGACGGACAGAGGAGCTGAATAGACATTTTTCCAAAGAAGACATACAGATGGACAACAGGAACCTGAAATTCTGTTCAATATCACTAACCATCAGGGAAATGCAAATCAAAACCACAGTGAGATATCACTTAATACCTGTCAGAATGGCTATTATCAAAAAGACAACAAATAACAAGTGTTGGCGAGGATATTGAGAAAAGGGAACCCTCGTGTACTGTTGGTGAGAATGTAAATTGATGCAACTACTATGGAAAACAGTGTGAAGATTCTTCAAAAATTTAAAAATAGTACTACCATATGATCCAGCAATTCCACTCCTGGATATTTATCTGAAGAGAACAAAAACAGTAATTTGAAAAGATATACACATCCCTATGTTCATTGCACCATTACAATAACCAAGATCTGGAAGCAACCTAAGTGCCCATCAATGGATGAATGGATAAAGAAGATGTAGTATATATATAAAATGGAATATTACTCAGCCATAATAAAGAATGAAATAATGCCATTTGCCGCTACATGGATGGACCTAGAGATTACCATACTAAGTGCAGTAAGTCAGAAAGAGAAAGAAAAATACTGTATGATTTCACTTATATGTGGAATCTAAAAAACAAAATAAATGAACAAACATGACAAAACAGAAACAGTTATAGATGTAGAGAACAAACTGGTGGTTGCCAGAGGGAACGAAGCATCCAGGAGGAAAGAAATTGGTGAGGGAGATTTAGAGGTACAAGCTTCCGTTTACAAAATAAATGTCATGGGTATGAAATGTAACAGTGTGGGGAATATAATCAATAACTATGTAATATCTTTGTATGGTGACATTGTAACTAGACTTATCTTGGTGATCATTTTGAAATTTCGAATCACTGTGTTGTGTAACAGAAACTAACATAGTGTTATAGGTCAACTACACTTTAAAAACAAACAAACTCATAGAAAAAGAGATCATATTTGTGGTTACCAGAGTCAGGGTGTGGAGGGAGGGGGAATTGGATGAAGGTAGTCAAAAGGTACAAGCTCCCAGTTATAAGATAAACAAGTACTGGAGATGTAATGTACAGCATGATAAATATGGAGATGTAATGTACAGCATGATAAATATAATTAACACTGCTGTGTGTTATATATGGAAGTTGTTAAGAGAGTAGATCCTGAGTTCCCATCACAAGGAAAAAATATTTTTTCTATTTCTTTAATCTCGTATTTATATGACATGATGGATATTCACTAAACTTACTATGATAATCCTTTCGTGATGTATGTAAGCCAAGTCTTTATGCTGTATACCTTAAACTTATATAGTGCTGGAGAGTCGAGGAAGGAGCTGGAGAAAGGAATTTTTCAACATATATATATATATATATATATATAGCATCCTGGTAGAACCCCCACATGACCTGTATAAGAAATTGAAATCCTGCCCAGGTTTTCAGATTGCCCTCTAGGTAGCAAACAGATGAAGCAGAGTAGAATAGCTTTTCAAGGCCTGTGAAAACCAAATTGTCATTTGAAACTTAGCCCACAAAAGTGGGCTATAAGCAGAGGGCTAAATCTAAACTGCTTGCTAGAATATAAGATGTAAATATGATCTGGACACTCAGAACATAACACCTGCATGTCCAGGTTACAATCATAAATCACTTATCATATGAAGAATCGGAAAAACCTTGAATGAAAAAATACAATTAACAGATGCCAACATGCACATGAAGCAAATTAATTTGTTCTTTCTAATCAAGTATCTGTTCAAATATCATGTCAAAGAAGCCTTCCCTGATCACCTATAATCAGTAGCACCCTAGTTGTCACTCTAACCACTCAATATGATCAATAAAGTCCAAAGTAGATAGTAGAAGGCCCATACTCAAGAGCAGATTCTGTACCAACAGAGCATAGTGTTAAAGAAAATGTATTCTGACACTTGTTAAAATGGTGAGGAAGACTATTCAAAATTATTGCAGTAAGAGTATTGCAATAGGGGAGAGAGAGAGAGGGCTCATCTCTGACTATAAGAAGGACACGTGGGAATAGCCAAGGAGAAGGGTGAGAGGATCAGTGGATAGAATTACTAAGAGGCATTATCAAAGGTAGGGGCATTCTTGCTAAACAGACCTAACAGGATTCTTGCTAATGGCAGGCCAAGGACTTATACATCAAATGTGGGGGATGAGGAATTTGATCAGATATCAAGTGTGGGGGGATTCTCTCTAAACTGACTTAGCAGAATTCTTGCTAAAATTGGGCCGGGCAGGCCAAAGACAGGACTGGGGCCAAGGTCAAGGCATAGTTGAAAAGAGGGCTCAGAGGAACCTGACTAAGTTTGGCCAAGGGGAGAGTCTTTGTCAGTAACTCCCTTCATTTTGAGAGCCTGCTGAAGTTAGTTCTTAGGTCATAAGGAAATGATCAAAGGTAGGAACCCCAGAAGATAAAGTATTCTTCCATTGGCCTGCACACAGTGGTCAGTGCATTTGTGAAATAGACAGAGCGTAATGAACATTGTCCATCAATAGTAGGAACAAACTGAGAGACATGGTAAATAAACAAGGGGTTGACTTGCAGAAGAAGAAAGACTTCCGTGATAAAACAGGTAGCAGTGGAAGGTGTGAAAGGGGATGGAAAAGCAACTGTGGGGCAAATAATAAACTACAGGTGGTCACAACCTCTAATATGATGTCATGCATAGAGAAGCAGGCTTGAGTAAGTCAGAAATAAAAATTGTGACAATGCCTGTGATAAGTGGAATCATTGGTCCCAGTGCACAATACTGCCATCTGTAATCATAATTCATAGAGTGCATAGAGTCCCCAGATAGAGGAGGTTGATTAAAGTTAGGGCCCAGCATTAACCTTCTGCCCCACCCCAACCCCTACCACCAGTTGAAGGTGGGTGGGTTTTGTGAGATTTCCTGTGTCAACCTGAAATGCAGAAAGGAGCTGCCTGGCTAGGACAAAACACCTCAGTGTCCTCATTGTCTTCTTCCCACTTGATCATGGTGTATGATCCTTTTAATGTATTGTTGGATTTGGTTTGCTAATATTTTGTTGAGAATTTTTGCATCTATGTTCATCAGTGATATTGGCCTGTAAATTTTTTTCGTGTGATATCTTTGTCTGGTGTTGGTATCAGGGTGATGCTGGTCTCATAGAATGAGTTTGGAAGTGTTCCTTCCTCTTGTTTTTTGGGAAGAGTTTGAGAAAGATTGGTATTCATTTTCCTTTAAATGTTTGGTAGAATTCACCAGTAAAACCATTTGGTCCTGGACTTATATTCATTGGGAGGTTTTTGATTACTGACCTGACTCAATCTCCGTACTAGTAAATAGTCTGTTCAGATTTTCTATTTCTTCATGATTCAGTCTTAGAAGGTTGTATGTTTATAGGAATTTGTCCATTTCTTCTAGCTTGTCCAATTTGTTGGTGTATAATTGTAGTCTTTTATGATCTTTTGTATTTCTCTGTTATTGGTTGTAACATCTCTTTCATTTCTGATTTTATTTATTTGAGTCCTCTCTCTGTTTTTCTTGGTGAGTATAGGTAAATGTTTTAAATTTTGTTTATCTTTTAAAAAACCAACTCTTGGTTTCATTGATCTTTTCTATTACCTTTTTAGTCTCTTTTATTTCTGCTCTGATCTTTGTTTCCTTCTACTAACTTTGGGCTTACTTTCCTTCTTTATCTAGGCCCTTGAGGTATAAAGTTAGGTTGTTCATTTGAGACCTTTCTTGTTTCTTTAGGTAGATGTTTATCACTAAGAATGTCCCTCTTAAAACTGCTTTTGCTGCATCCAATAAGTTTTGGTATGTTGTATTTCCATTTTCATTTGTCTCAAGGTATTTTTTGACTTCTCTTTTGTTTCTTCTTTGATCCATTGGTTGTTCAGTAGCATGTTGTTTAATCTCCATATATTTGTGAGTTTTCCAGTTTTCTTCTCATAACTGATTTCTAGTTTTATACCATCTTGGTCATAAAAGATGCTTAATATAATTTCAATTTTCTTAAATTAATTAAGACTTTTTTTGTGGTCTAACATATGATCTATCTTGGAGAATGTTCCATGTGTGCATGAGAAGAATGTGTATTATGTTACTTTTGGATGGATTGTCTGTATATGTCTTTTAAGTCCATCTGGTCTAATGTGTGGTTTAAGACCAATGTTTCCTTATTGGTTTTCTGTCTGAATGATTTATCCATTGATTAAAGTGGGGTATTAAAGTCTCATACTATGATTATATTGTTTTCTATTTCTCCTTTTAGGTCTGGTAATATTTGCTTTATATATTTAGGTGCTCCTGTACTGGGTGCATCAGCTGTTATTTCGTTAAATAAGCTCTCTAGGGACTTCCCTGGTGTTCCAGTGGTTAAGAATCCACCTTCGAATGCAGGGGACATGGGTTCGATCCCTGGTCAGGGAACTAAGATCCCACATGCCGCAGGGCAACTAAGCCCACGTGCTCTAGAGCCCACATGCTACAACTTGAGAGCCTGTGCACCACAACGAAGAGGCCACATGCTGCAACAAAAGATCCCGAATTCCGCAACGAAAATCCCATGTGCCACAACTAAGACCCGATGCAGCCAAATAAATAAATATTAAAAAAAAAACAAGCTCTCTACCCTTTCTCCCTTTCTTCTTCTCAGATTCCCTTTCTCCCTTTCTTCTTCTCAGATTCCAGTGATGCATATATTTCTGTTTATGGTATCCCATAAGTCCCATATGTTTATTTCTTTCATTTTCATTCATTTTTCTTTTTGCCTCTCTGATTGAATAAGTTCAATTGACCTGTCTTCTAGATCACTGATTCTCTCTTCTGCTTGTTCAAGTCTGGTGTCAAAGCTCTCTATTGAATTCTTTAGGTCAGTCATTGTATTCATCAGTTCCGAAATTTCTGTTTCTTTTTAATGTTTTCTATCTCTTTGTTGAACTTCTCATTTTATTCTTGTATTGTTTTCCTGATATAGGCATACCTTGTTTTATTGCGCTTTACTTTATTGTGCTTTGCAGATGTGGCTGTGATAATAAAGATAATGGTGATGATGATGATGATTTTGATGGTGATAATTATGGAGATGATGGAGATGATGGAGATGATGGAGATTGTGATGATGACTATGCTGGTAATGGTAAGGATGAGGATGGTGAGGATGATACATATGAAGATGATGGTGATTGATGATGATAGTGATGAAAATGGTAATAATGCAGATGATAAATATGGTCATGATTCCAGTAATGATAATGATGGTGATAATGAAGATGATGATAAAAGTGATGATGATGGTGATTAAGAAAATGGTGATGGTGCTGATGATGCAAGTGACAATTATGGTGGTTTAGATGGTAAAGATGATTATAATGTTGGATTATTTGCTTGGGCTGCTGTAACAAAATGCTACAGACTGGATAGCTTGAACAACATAAATTTATTTTCTAATAGTTCTGGAGGCTGGAAGTCTAAGATCAAAGTGCCAGCAGGGTTGGTTTATTGTGAGGACTCTCTCCTCAACTCGCAGACGGCACCTTCTCATTGTGTCTCACATGATCTTTTCTTTGTGCATGACAGGGAAAAGTGAGATCTAGTGTCTCTTCCTCTTCTTATAAGGACACAAATCCAATAGGAATAGAGCCCCAACTTTATGACTTCGTTTGACTTTAATTACCTCCTTAAAGGCCCTATCTCCAAATGCAATCACATTTGAGTTTAGGGCTTCAGCATATGTATTTGGGGGACAAAATTCAGTTCATAACAGATGGTGACAATGATAATGAAGATGATGGTGTGGGGCAATGATGATGAGGATGGTGATGGTTCTGATGAAGATGATGGTGATGTTGATGATCATGATAATGATGCTGCTGATGCTTATGTGAATGATGATGGTGATCTGCTGCTGCTGATGGTGATGAAGATGATGACTGTGATTATTACGAAGATTCTTTTGATGATGAAGAAGATGATAATGTTGATAATTGTGATGGTGATGGTAATAATGATGATGAAGATGATGTTTATGGTTATGGTGGTGATGATGATAGCTATGGTGATGATGATGATATTGATTTTCATGGTGATAGTGATGATGATGGCAATAGGGACAGGGAGGGAGGGATGAATATTTGGAGCACATTAGATTTTTAGGGCAGTGAAACTATTCTGTATGATACTGTAAGGGCGAATAATACTATGCATTTTTCAAAATCAATAGAATTTACAACACAAGAGTGAACCCTCATGTACATGAATTTGAATGTATCAATATTGCCTCACCAATTATAACAAATGTACCACACTGTTATAAAACGTTAATAATAAGGGTACCTGTGTGTGTATGTGTGTGGGGGGGCATGTTGGGATATATGAGAATTCTGTGCTTCCCACTAAATTTTTAGGTAAAACTAAAACTGCTCTAAAATGTAAATAGTGTTAGATAAAAAAAAGCCAACCATCCTAAAAATGAGCCAGAAAGAAAAAATAGATCAACAATAAAGGAATTAGAGTTAGACTGATATCCAACTTTTCAATAGTATTCTGGATACAAGAAAGCAATGGAGCTATCATTTTTTAATATTGAGGAAAAGAACTTTGAGCCTAAACTTTTTACCTAGCTAAATTGTTATTCAAATGTGAAGGAATGATAAAAATATTCTTTGGGATACTAGGCCTTACAGGGTCTGCTACACAAGAACCCACATTGAAAACTTGATCTTTGAAGCCCTCAAATGAGAATAGAAAAAAATCCAAATGATAGTTCTAGAAATATAGCAAGTTAAGAGGATCAAATTTTTTTTCTAAGTTTATTTATGTCTTAAAAAGAAAATAAAAATAATTCCAGGACTAAAGGGAAGCAAAAAATGAATGTATATTTATCATAACCCTTAACTAAAATTATAGACAATGTTAACATAATGGAGATGAGATGAGACCAAATTAATTTGAGAGCATGCTGAACTTATTTTATTAGGGAGAAGTTATAGGTATTAATACCTTTAAGAAATTAAGAAAAATAAACATGATTCTTTTTTTTTTTAAACATCTTTATTGGGGTATAATTGCTTTACAATGGTGTGTTAGTTTCTGCTTTATAACAAAGTGAATCAGTCATACATAAACATATGTTCCCATATGTCTTCCCTCTTGCGTCTCCCTCCCTCCCACCCTCCCTATCCCACCCTTCCAGGCTCACATGATTCTTAAGGACAAAAACCATAGAACATTTAAAAATCATAACTTTTAAAACAATATGGAGAGGAAAACACTGTCCAATAGAAAGCACTTAGTGGATACAGGAGAAACAAGAAGAAAATCTGTAGTATAATCTGATTCCAGGCATTTCATAAAAGCTCATCCATCAATGTAAATTCATTTAGTTCAACAGCAAGAAAATCATATTTCCTCTTCTTTCAGATACCATTTTACCAAACAACGAGTTGTCCAGTCCCCAAGGTTTTAATATTTTATGAGGCTGGCTATGCTTAGCAATAAAGCAATTAGTGCATATGTAGCTGATATCCAAATTATGGCATCCATAATTTGTCTGTGTTCTGGTTTTGCTCCAAACAGTCTTGTGGTCTGGTCATAAAGAAACAAAGAGAGACATATACATATGCTGTGTGTGTGTGTGTGCATGTGTGTGTGTGTGTGTGTGTGTTTAGTTGCTAAGGATAAGTATGAACATTTTTACCCTTAGCTTGTTGAAAAGGAAAAAAAAGGAACTCAAAAATAGTCTGGTGACTACTCTCCTTTTGTCACTAGAGGGAGCTCATGATTCACTTTTACTCGACTGAAAAATAATTGCAACTTTTCAAAGTGGACCTGTTTTTTCCATCCTTCCTACTCTGAGCCAATATTTTCTTTCCAGGGAATCCCGGTCCTTCTGCTTGGTCCAGAGGCTCTGGAAGTCTAGATATGCTTGAGAGGATTAATCTGTGCTGGAGGACATAATGGAAGCTAACAAAATTTACATTCCTTCATATGTTCATTAGTCACGAGAGTTAATGACTATGCTGTAGTTATGTAACAGGGAAGAGCCAATTTTGACTCCATGTTGGATCTATTCCTTTGACTTTAACCTTTGCTTTTTGTTGCTTTTGTTATTATAATCATATATAATGGCCTGCCTCGGGGAACCCTGCCCCTCTGCCTGAATGTAAAAGTGCCTCTGTTTAGCTCACAGGGAGACAATCTGACCCTGTCCACCTGTGAATGGCTGCAGAAAAGAAGAAACTAACACATCCCCTCACCGAGGCTGGCCATTCCAGCAAGACTGATGACCCTTTTTACTTTACTTCCTCACCGCCTCTCCCTCTCTGTTCTATAAAATATACTGGCATCCAGACCCCAATAAGATGTTTTTTGTGGACTCTAGTCCACCATCTTCTCGATCTGCTGGCTTTCCGAATAAAGTCGTATTCCTTGCCTCAGCACCTCGTCTCCTATTTACTGGCCTGTCATGCGGCGAGCAGAGTGAGCTTGGACTCGGTAACAGAGTCCTGCTAAACTTGTAGCAATGGTAGTGCTATCTGGCTACCTGAGCTACAGAGGCCCCATTCTCCTCACACAACACACACACACACACACACACACACACACACACACACACACACACACACACAGAGTTATTTCTGTAGGAGCTTGGAATTAGCGAGGCAGCCAGTGAAGAAAACTTGCTTTTTTCCAATTACTGCCCCCAAAATGCTTCAGTTCGAAATATTTCAGTTCAGCATCTGTCGAAGTTTAGTCATCTTCTAAATGTAGTGGGAAAGCAAAGACTGATTCTTTTTTAAATAAAGATTTTGTAATTGTAAAATGATTTTTTCTTTATTAGAGGGTATTATTTGATTGTCTAGATGTAGCCATGTCTAGAAAATAAAGAACATAGGACGGTCCAAAAGAAACATTCATGACCTTCAAATTAAGAATATAAATTACAGGGCTTCCCTGGTGGCACAATGGTTGAGAACCTGCCTGCTAATGCAGGGGACACGGGTTTGAGCCCTGGTCTGGGAGGATCCCACATGCTGCGGAGCAACTAGGCCCGTGAGCCACAACTACTGAGCCTGCGCGTCTGGAGCCTGTGCTCCGCAACAAGAGAGGCCGCGATAGTGAGAGACCCGCACACCGCGATGAAGAGTGGCCCCCGCTTGCCACAACTAGAGAAAGCCCTCACACAGAAACGAAGACCCAACACAGCAAAAATAAATAAATTAATTAATAAAACAAAGGACTAGTCTTTGCCAAAGAATGATTGAAGTTAAAAAAAAAAAGAATATAAATTAGAATTCAGTTAAGGGGACAGAATTTCACATGCAGAACTGGTCTGAGACTCAGGAAGTACAAGGCAGCCTTGACCCTTTACCAGTAATACACTTTGGGACACAGAAAATTTACATTTAGGTGAGGCTAGAACCTGAGATAATATGGAATGGGGCAGATGCTGGAGGAAAGGCCCAGCTTCAGGTGATAAAAGTAAGCCCAGTGGGAAGGCAGAGGTTCAGAAGCCTGCCTTGTTTCTAACATCAGAGGGAGGGTACCGAAGGGTGGGCTTGTATGGGAGTGCATGTGGTATTAGCTGGTAGGGGAGTAAGCAGTTTTTTAGACAATACTTGACTACCTCCTCTGTATCTCAAGACTTAAAAACAATCATGTCAATATAGCACCTTAAAAATATTGTTGAAAAACGATCACTTTTGGAGAATGCTTTTCTCTTGTTCTTTCCATATTCAGAACAGGCAGTGACAGATAGGTGTAGTCAAGGCGAAGCCTGCATATACATTAGAATCTCCTCTGGTGCTTTAAAAATATAACCATTTTGGAAAATTCTTTGGTAGTATATCTACAGTTGAACATATACATACAAAGCAATTTCACTTTTAGGTATAAAGCAGTGTCTCCCAACCTTTTTTCATTATCATCCTCCAAGAGCCTTTTTAGACAATTTGTCCTTATCATGCCCACCCCACCATGAAATTTTAATACTCCAGATATAGTGTATATTGGTTTATTATGAACTGGGGCCTTTTAGAGGGCCACAAATCACTATAATATCTACGATTTTTTTCGCCTCCCCAGGAACCAGTCTTTATCCTCTTGAGGGTGCTATTGCTTTGCTAGATAATGCATGGTTTCAAGCCTAGAAATAAGGGCCTATGTTCATCAAAAAGCATGTATAAGAATGTTCTTAGCAGCTTTATTCATATTTGCCCCAAACTGTGCATCAACCAGTGAATGGTTAAAAGTATTGTGAGGGAATTCCCTGGCGGCCCAATGGTTAGGACTCCGTGCTTTCACTGCCAGGGGCCCGGGGTTCAACCCCTGGTCGGGGAAACTAGGACCCTGCAAGCTGCGGCACAGCCAAAAAAAAAAAAAAAAAAGTATTGTGGTACATCCATACAACGAAACTACTACACAGCAAAAAAAAAAAAGAAAAAAGGAAATGGACCACTGATTCACACAACTGTACATTTGTTTTATGCATTTTTTCTATGTATGTTATGAAACATATATTGATGACCATCTCCCCCCTCCTCTCAGATAGACAATTGAATCAGAGTCTCTGGGAGTGGGGTCTGGGCAGTGCCAATTTTGAAAAGCTCCTCAGGCAATTTTAATGTGCACGTTAAATGTAAGAGACACTGAGGTGGTGGCAGAAGCATGGATTTTAGAACCAGAGAATCATGGGTTCAATTCCTGCCATTTACTAATTGTTGTGTCTCTGAGACAGTTTTCTCATGTGTAAAAAGGGCATGAGCATGCTCTTTATCTCATAGGGCTGTTGTGTGGATTAAATGGCATGTCAAAGTAGAAGTCCCAGAATACAGGAAGTGCTTCATAAATGCTAGTTTCCAACCTCTTTATACCTTTTCACTACTCTGAGTACTAGGAAGAGCTTAATAACTATTGCAACTACCGTGGCCCCAGGAATCTTGCCCCAAGTTAGAAGTGCTCATGTATGCACATAATTGCTTGAATTATTGAATGTGGGTGTTGTGCTGCAGCCCCTTCAGCCCCTTCCCGAACAGATATCGTATATAGAATATTTTCATTAGTGATTTACTTTGTGGGCTAGTGTTATTTTTCCCCACTGCCATTCCTACTTATTCTCTATCTCTTGCCATTCTGTTTTCTAACCTTTGCCCCATGATGAAATCAGGTGAGGACTAGTATCAAGCACTTAAGCTTGTCAGATATAGGTCAGATGTACTCATCCATAGTAACTTTCCTTCTATTGCTCCTTCAAATTAGACCAAGAAACCTCTTTCCTCTAGACTCTCTCTCCATGGACTCTCAGCACATAGTTTTTCAGAATATTTTTCAGAACATTTGGCATTATTTTAGTTTAAACTTTTTTTGTCTTTTTTTTAAACATCACCCCCATGATCTGATAGGTTGGGACATATCTTAGTATTATTTCTACTTCTGGGAATGGGATTTCTGACTTTTCCCAGAGCTAGAAATAATATAATCTCAGACTTGAAATTTTCCTAAAGATCACATAGCCTAACTTCCCTATGTGGTATGTGAAATCCCATTACAATATTCCTGCTAAGTAGTTATTGAGTTTCTGCTGGAACACCTTCAGTGATAGGCTGTTTACTACCTCCCAAAGGTGGCCCACATCATTTTCTTTGTCGGGCTCTGACTGTTGGAAGTGATTTGATAGTCTCTGGGGACCTTCTACCTCCAGGATTCTATGATTATTATGGTTTTATTATTCTCTGAGGCAGTGCTTCTTAAAGCATGGCCTGTGGACCCCCTGCATCTGGATCATCTGGGAGTGCTTGTGACAGATGCAGATTTTTAAGCCTCCCCCAAAGTTTGTGAGGCTACTAGCCATTTGTGCCCCTCTTCATATTTATATAGGGTACAGATGCTGATATCACCTTTCCCTTGAATTGACCTTGATGTTTTAACTGGTCAATCTAATCTGGATGTGCTTGAGAAGGGGGAGTACAGGAAGGGACAGATTATGATTTGCTCCAAACTTAGAGCCTCTAAGACAACGATGCCCTTTCGTTTTTCCGGGAGTATTATATCCTGCCCTATGTTTGGTGGCTATGTTCAGGGCCTGGCCCCAGTTTTCTTTGCTCTGGCTGTACTCTTCTCACAGTGGTTCTAGCCCTCCTTCCTGGGATAGTATGAAGGCAGCATATGCTCTCAGGCCTCTCTGGAAGTTTTTGTTTTAATAATTGACTAGAGAGAAATGCCTCTTTTGACTCATGATTTATGCAATTATTCAAGCACTAGTGTTTAGCAGCACAAAAATGAACCCAGGGTCAATTTATACACCATTAGCTTTGAATCCATTTATATGTATGCTGCTCCAGATGTGTATGCTGTATGATATAACTGAGTCTTGGGAACCAACATTTATAAAGAGTTACTAAATTACTCATTGACAGTTTTAAAATAGCTTAAGTTTCTTTACTCAACAAAGCATCTTATTGTCAAAATAAAATGATAGGGGTGAGGGGTGGTTTATTTTCACAGTGATTCTTGAAAGGAATATAGAATTTATAAAATATTTGTCACACTCAACTGAAGTTGGTCATCCGCACTCAGGAAATAGCTTGTCAGGTCCCAACCCTAATGCCAAACATGCCAGAAGAAGGCAATAGTGAATAACCTGTCTGCAGCAGCAGGTAGAATAGAAGCCATGGCTGTATGGATATCCTCCTATTCATATATATATATTTAAAGATGTATTTCATTTTATTTATTTAATTAATTTATTTATTTGGCCGTGCTGCGCAGCATGTGGGATCTTAGTTCCCTGACCAGGGATCGAACCCAGGCCCTTGGCAGTTAGAACACGGAGTCCTAACCAGTGGACCACCAGGGAATTTCCCTCCTATTCATCTTAAATTGCTAGTTGGAAAGGCAGCAGGGTGCTGATAAAGTCCTGAGCCAGACCCAGTTGTTGACATGAAACAGTTCAGGACAGTTCCTCTCCTATGCCTTCCCTCCATTGACACAGCCCAGCCAATGTACAGACATAGTTCCAGGAACTGGAGCTTTGAAAAGCACATATCTCTGTTTAGGTAAACTTGAGGATCAGATGACTTGGGAGGCCACTTCAGTTGCTTCTGCCTGAAGAAGAGACATGTGATTTTTATTAGATGGGAAAACATAAAATGGGGGATTTTTCAGAACTCATTTTTCTGTTCAGATTTAAATTTCTCACATCAATCAAATTGCTAAAAAGGGAACGAATTCTGACAATTTAGTTAGCATTAAGATTTGAACTCTCTAGTTTGATCAAACTACAGAAAATCTAATTAGCAAGCTTGGTGATTTGGTCGTGGCCTAAATTTAACATGAAAAGCATTTAGCTTTAATAGGCTGCATACTTCAGCTTGAATTATCCATCTAGATCTAAATATATTCAGGAACATTTGCGAGAATATTTACAGATACTTGTAAAAAAATGTTTCCCTATGGCTTCAATGTAATTGATTGGCTTTGTAAAGTGACTGGTGATATTTAAGAATTTTGAAGACTCGTGGGGATTTATAATATCTGAATAGAGATTAAATCAAAAATTTTGGAATAGAGATTTGAAAATGCAAAAAGAAAGATTTCATGGTTACTAGAGTGATTAATTTGATTTGTTTAAAAAGAGCATTTTAAGGTATTAATACAAAGATATGTCAACAGGGAGTTTTTGCTCAGATGCAATTCTTGAAATCTTAAGGGTATTAAATAACTCAGAGTAAAAGAACATCACAGTGTGATCTAATCAAACATTGTAATGGGCAGTCAGGTGGATGAATGTACTGGCTTTAAAAAGTACTGGCAAAAATATTCATGTGATTTATGGAAATAGTAGATATGACTATTTGGCAGTAGAATGCCTAATTTTTTTTTTAACAGAAACACCTTCTGAAAATACTTATGTTACAGTTAGGAGCACATAAATAAGTGTAGGAAGGCAAGCCACACCCAAGGTAATGCAGAAATGATAAGCTAGCACATTCTGAAGGGCTGAGTCACTAGACTGGATTTTTGTCAGTGTGTGACAGGTAGCTTGTGCGTACTGTGGGCTGATGAGGCTCACCTGTGTTGTAAGAGGAATAGTCCAGGGCCTCTTTATTAGAGATAATTATAGATAATATATATAGATAATAAATGGCTGCATAACAATGATAAACTTCCCTCCCTAGACATATACCACATTCTCATTCTGGGCAGGGCTTATAGCATATTTGGACAGTGCACAGTAGCCTAAGAACAGGCAGGAAGGGAGCAGAGTGCACTTCTTGACCCATTCACTGAAAAGGAAAGGAGAGGCCTGAATTAGGCTATTCATTGGCAAGAAGGTGTTGATTTTGGAGGTAGGGTATGGGGGGGGAATGTGTAGTAAAGGGAGCAGAAGCACAACTATTTAAATTTGTTCCAGGCACAAAAGGAGGCTTTTGAGTGAGGTTAGAAGTGATTTTGATCAGCAGAGCCTGTGATTTAGCAATTATTTTGCTCCTCTGGGAAACTTTTCTCACCTTGCTTGGGGAGCCTGATTGGCTCATTCTATTAAAGTAGCAGCTGTAAATAGCAGCAAGAATGAACAAGATGAGGCAACGCAGGCAGAGCAGTGGCAGAAGAGTCCCTGAGGCATGGTGGCTGGGGCACGGTTTGCAGTGACTTTCTTTGTAAGATGGTAGAGGATTGGCAAATGAAAGAGAAATTCTTGGTGACATAATGTAGCCTACTCACCCTAAAAGGACCCATCAGCATCTAGTCATGCAGCACTTCAATTATGCAAAGTACAGTCTAACTTAACTCATGATAAAGTAACACGAAGGTGACCAGAGGTATAAATTCTTATAAAGCCTCAATTACCTCCCACATGTACATAACTGAAACAAAAGCTCCTAATTAAGATATTAACTTGACATTAGTGTAAAAAAGAAATCATAGCATCATCAATTTTTAGTCTCTTCTATTCCCTAATTAACTTTCCATTCATTTGTTCCTTCATTTTTTATTTATCCAATATTAATTAAGCATCTACTATGTAGTAAATAATGTACTAGGCACTAGAGATGCAGAAATAAATATCAATCAATCAATCCCTGCCTTTGGGACTTTACAGTCTGATAGAAGAATCAAAGTAAATCAATATTCTTAAGTCAGTGTGATAAGGTGCTAGAATAAAGATACACAGAGTACTGAGGGTGCAGAAAAGCAGGAGGAAAAATAATTTTCCCTTTACCCTTCTAGATTCTTGACTGAGACCCCCCTGAAATAAAAAGACAGATTATCAGGAGAAAAACAAGCATAAGTTTAATAACATATGTACCTCTTTTATTCATGGGAAGTACCCAGGGAAACTAACTCCCTGAAATGACCCAAGCCATTACATTAAATACCATCTCCAGCTAAAGACAGAAGAAGATGTTGGGGGATGGGGGAGCCAGTTACAGCAGGCTATTGGGAAGAACACAGTAAACAAGAGTAAGGTTGTTATGCAGATTTAGGTCATTGCCTTCTCCATTGATAAGAGCTTCCAGAGACTTAGTCATCCTCCTTTTCCTGGGACAGAGGAGGAGACACCCTTAAAAATGGAAATTTCCCTTATAAATGTAAATGTCTCTTACAAATGAATAACTTCTACTCAGTTTTCAGAGCTTTCCCGGTGTCTCCTGTTTCTTAAAAATAATCAACTTAAAACAATCCTTAGGATAAAGAGATGTATTTTGGGGTGGCAATTTCTGCTCCTCTTCAAGAGTCAGGGAAATCTTGGAGGAGCTCATGTTTGAGTTAAGTTTGGTAGAACTGATAAACTTAGTTCTACCAAACTTAACTCTAAAGTAAAGGTTTAGAGTTAGCCAGCAGACAACGGGGAAAAAAAAATAGATTAGGAATATGGACTAACTCTAAGCAGAGGGAACAGCATGAGTGAAAGTACAGATATGAAACAGTGCAATACATTCAGGAAAGTGCAAGCAGTTCCGTATGGCTAATGCATAGAGGGCACGTGGAGAAGAGGCATGAAGTGGAACTAGCAGTGGTGGTAAGGACTGGTTCAGGAAGGGCCTGCACTCTAAATTACTGTTTTACCTTTATTCTGAAATTTACAGGGTAGTCATTGAAGGGAAGTGATATGATCAGATTTATATTTCAGAAA
This sequence comes from Leucopleurus acutus, assembly GCF_964270905.1. NCBI lineage: Eukaryota > Metazoa > Chordata > Mammalia > Artiodactyla > Delphinidae > Leucopleurus > Leucopleurus acutus. The sequence continues at coordinate 100,267,138 of NC_139148.1, forward strand.
TTTCAAGTAGGAAATTTATGGGAGAACAGATTCCCCAGGGCCAAATTACAATTAGGTTTCACAAGATGATCTTGTTTCTCTTATTGCCAAGATGGTATCTTCACTGTTTCTCCCTTGTACTGCTTACATTTAAGATCTGGAATTTTAGGACTTGGGTGAGGAAGAGAAGGATGGACCTTCAGAATGACTCATACATCTCTGGCTTGAGAGAGTGGGTAGATATTGATGTCATTAATGGAGAGGGAAGTCAGAACTGGAGAGAGAGGAATTCAGTTCGAGACATGTGGAATTTGCAGTGTCTTTTGACACTAATATGAGGTTATGGTAAAACAAAAGGAAACACAAAAACAAAAAACTTGAGTATTGGAATTGAGCATTTTTGAAGGTAGTGTAGCCGAAATTTGGCCTCTGTATTCCAGTACTGAATTGAATCTTAGAGGCAGAGTTTTGGGTGAAGTAGAAAAGAAAAGCTTTATTGCTTTGCCAGGCAAAGGGGGCCACAGCAGGATAATGCCCTCAAAACTGTGTGTCCCGACCTGGAGGGGGTAGTGAGGGATTTTATAATAATAGTTCAAAGAGGGCGTGATCAGCTTGTGGACATTCTTCTGATTGGTTGGTGGTGAGGTCATCAAGAGTCAGCATCATCAACCTTCTGGTTCCAACCGGTCTGGGGTCTCCGTGCATATAGGAAGCCTAGAGTTAACTTCTTTCATCTGGTGGGGGTTTCAGTATCTGCAAAACAGCTCAAAGATACTGTTGTGTGTATCCCTTGAGGTGGAACCGGGATCCTGTCCCTAAGGCTGCACTATTGTTTCTTGATTTCTCCTCCTTCGTTTCTGCAGCCCCCTTCCTTCCCTGATTAGCAACTGTTTGAACCTACTCTTTCGAACTCAGGGAGGGTCATGGAGGCTGGATGAAGCCTATTTCCTGTAATCAAAAAACAGGGGACACAGAAAAACTTTCGTGCCCAGGAGCCCCACAGGGCCCTGCTCAGTTTTGGTAGGAGATTTCTGTTGCTGAAGGGTGGGTTGCCAAAGTGGAGGTGGGACTTATTGAAGCTGAGCAAATCCAGCAACTGTGAGACCAAGGAGTTAAAGTCATCCTGGTTAACGACAGAATTGAAGTGGAAAAGGACACAGTGAAACTCAAAGTTCTCCATTAACTTGGAGGAGCTTGATTAAGTAACAGTAACACAGAGGGATAGAGCAGGGAGTCACAAACGCATATCCTTCAGAAGCCAGACAAGCAATGTAAACGAATTAAAGAAAGCAAATTTAGGGCTTCCCTGGTGGCGCAGTGGTTGGGAGTCCGCCTGCCAATGAAGGGGACACAGGTTCGTGCCCCGGTCCGGGAGGATCCCACATGCCGCGGAACAGCTGTGCCCGTGAACCATGGCCGCTGAGCCTGCGCGTCCGGAGCCTGTTGCTCCGCAACGGAAGAGGCCATAACAGTGAGAGGCCCGCGTACCGCAAAACAAACAAACAAACAAAAAAAAGAAGGCAAATTTAAGAGAGGACATCCCATCTAAAGGAGGCAGCTGCTACTCAACTCCAGGTGACAGTTGCCATTTGGGAAGATAGGTCTAAAATTGCTAGAAATTTCCATTTTTAAAAGAAAATTCAAATCCTTTAAAAAATATGAAATCTCCCATTTTTAAATATCAGCAACTAATTAAAAAAATACTGTGAGGGCCAAAGCACATCTTCAGTGTGAACCCAGCCCACAGACTGCCAGTGTGCACCTCTAGGATAGAAAGCAGTATATGCCCGGATGGCCTGAGACTCAAAGCAAGACAGACTTGTAAACAATGGTGAATATCTCCTTCCTCCCTGGGCTGCGGCAGACATCACTAATTTAATCAGGTATACAGGGCTTCAGGAAGCGACTACCAATCAGTTGGATTTGGCATGCAAGATGAAACCTAATTTACCATAACGTTTCTATCATTTTCAAGAAAGTTTCTGAGTCTTTGAACTTGCTTTGGTCTTTGTAAAAAGAACAGGCATGCTGTATGTAATGTTCCAATCCAGTTTTGCCCTCACAGGATTTTCAGGTGGACTTTCTTGTTGAATGTGTGCTTTGTATGTGTTCAGAAACTTCTTCACACCAGTAACTGTGTGTTTTTAAAATTTCCAGTAATGTGCTCAGAGGTCCTGAGTGGGAACTAGTGTAACATTGAAGGTGAACAAACGAAACCTTTCATCTGTTCCCAGGTATGTCTGGCTTCTGGCAGCTTTTCCATTAATAGTTGAGAGCCTGTTTGCTGCCTGGAACACTGAAGGGTTGTTAAACAGCTCTCTGCCCTTTAGAAAGAGTGAGAGATGACTGGGAGGCTTCTAGACAGAGGCATGAATCGAAGTGCATGTTTAGCTATATGGTTTATTAACTCATTTACTGAAGTGTGTGCTTGTGTTCTGTTAAATCTTTTTAAGTTTAGGCATTCTTGCTATGGAATGATTTTCTTTTGGGTATTTAAATACCCAAATACTTCATTCATATTCAAATACCTCGTTTAGCACATTTCTAATTTCCTTTATAAGCAAAACATACTCTTTCTTTGAAGGAACTGTTTTCAGCTCTTCACCCCCACGCTCTTCACTTAGCCAGCTGTTTCCATTGACTCCGCTGCAAGCCCTCAGGCCAGATTCCCGTGGCAGGAGAGGAAGGAGAACAGCTGAAGCTGGAACTGCGAGCTGCCTTAGCTGCCAAAGTCCACTTGATTCTGACGCAATGCGGCTGCATTCTCCATTTGTAATTTGTTCCCGTTCTGCTTTTGGTTTTCAGCATCTACGCCGATCCCCTCACCCTCCAGGGTCCCCCTATCCCACCACCTCCCCGCTGGCCTCCTCCCCTTTCCTTAGGATCCTGAAATAGATTACTTGCAAAGTAGATTACTTTGCCTGTTTGGCCATGACTCACTGCTTGTCCAGATCATGCTCACACTTGTTCCTAAGAGGCTGCTTGATCTGCTCGTGACCTGCCCTCCACCCATCCCCATCTCTGGCTCTGGATCCTGTTCTCGGTCTCTGGCTGCCTGCCTGACACATACTGCCTTACTGCCTGGTGTGTCATGGATTTGCTGATTTTCTGTGGCACCTGAAACAATACAAGCAGAAAAATCCATGACTCCTCTGTTTAACTGTGCTTCTCTAAAGTGTTCCTTGTTAGATATTACATGATCAAAAATCTCAAATTAAACTTGCCATGTAACCAGCAACCTGTACATTAATTAAATGCCAGAGTCCGGGTTATGATTGGTGAAAGCTAGAATACAGCAACTTTGCCTGGACATAGTGGGCATTCTTGTTTATGATGATTCCTAGATAAGTATCCATCTTCTAAGTTTGAGTGGGATATATGTATACCTGTGTGTTGTTGTAGATGATATCTTGCATTAGGATATTAATGAGGCCTTTAAAGTCCCCGTTGATGAGAAGGTAGACCTTTAAGGAATGATGATGGCTCCTTAACAAATCTATAGACTTCTGATAAATATGCTTAATTTTAATCTGCCACTGTTTTGTTTTCAGAAATAGCACATATTGTTATTTTCTGTTTACTTAAGAATTAAAATAGTCCCATCCTCATTAGATCATCTTGATTAGTTTGCTCTTTGTCTTCCTTGAGGTTGAATTAATTTTCATTTGTCCTGAATTTTAAGATATGTCAACACCATGCCAAATATTATAGATATCGTGAAATGTCAAAGTAATTTGCCGTTTCCATTCTTATTGTACAATTGAGAAAATAGAATAGTAATAATAATGACTATAATAATATAATATAGCTAACATGATTGAGTTCTTGCTATGCCCTAGACACTGCATTATAGGCTTTATTTGCATTATCTAATCTTCTCAACTGCCATTTAATGTGAGTTATAATGTTACCCACATTTTACAGTTGAGGAAACTGAAACACAGAGAGGTTTGCTAGTTTGCTCAAGGTTGCAAAGCTAAATTAGTACCAGATCTGGAATTTGAATTAGTATCAGGTTTGTAGGGATACTAAAGTCTGAGCCCCTGAACATCAAGTACCATTTCTCTCATAGGGATAATTTTATGTTTTAAATGTTTTCTTTGCTTCTACATTTTCCCCCAAATTTGAGACTCTACCTCTTTCTCCTCATCATGTGGTCATATTTCGATATACTATCTCTTCTTACTAAAATAATACATTCTTGCAAATGTATTATGAACTAAAGGAGTTGTACTAGAGGTTAAGAAATTAAGATCTGGAGCCAAAATGCCTGGGATCATATGCCAGTTCTGCCACTTAATAATCCGAGTGACTTTGAGAAAATTACTGGTCTCTTTTGAGTCTCAGTTTCTTTAGCTATATAACTACTACTAGCATTTAGTACATTTGGTGGTTGTGAAGATTAAATGAGATAATACATATAAAGGATTTACAATAGTGCCTGCATATAGTAAGTGCTCAAAAATAACCTGATATATAATTTATGGACAACTTAAAAATTTCATGTTATAGTTATAGCCTAATTATTTTTCCTTTGTTTCCATTCATTTATCCGTACATACATACATGTATTCATCCACCCATCCATACATGTATTCATCCATCCTTATATCACTGATTCATTTTACAAACCCATGTTGGGTACTCTGAACAAGGTTTTCCCATCTTCAGAGAGTCAAACTCTATAAAATCTCCAGGAGTTCACCTCTTTTGGTGGAACTCCGTGTCGTACGAGAACTCTTTTATTAATTTCTGGAAGAAGGTTGGGGCTTTGTACAGACCAAATGGCAATATAGGACATATCAAAGAGTACATGGAAGGCCGTTTTCCACTTGCCACCATTCTAGACACTGGCAAAGTTACAGACACTTCAGAGATCTAATTTTATGAAGACCACTAAAAATGCTATACAGGAGATAAGAAATCACCTGAAATGCTATCATTCTCAAATAGTAGCTTCATTATAATGTAGATAAAATTGAAAGAAGATGATCTTACCATGGCATGGTAATGGTTCTTATGAACAGTTGATATCTATATACTAGTGAAAGGCCCTGGCCATGAAATAGGCTTATGGAATAGACCTATTTGGCAAATATGTTGGTTCTGGCACCAGACGGGTTTTGTGGTCATACACGCAATTTAGAGAAATTCTTTAACCTTCATGTATGAGAATATATCACCAAGATGCAAGGAGCCCTGTCCTAAGATGGCAAAAATGTTGGTGTCTGCTGGGAGATATTGTTTGTACTGGTTACAGATTTCTGATATGAGTAGCGAGTGTGGGTTTTTCAGGAAATATCAATAATTGTGAGTCTCTGGCCAAAGAGGCTGAGAACTAAGAAGAAATAGAGACAATTTGCAGTGGATAGCTTCAGCTTCTTTAAAGTAACACCAAGTCGAGCTCTATTTATGTAGTCTCATGGAACTGGTTTTGCTGACGTTCTTAGTAAGTGTCTAATACTCCTAATTGGATGTGCTGGATTAGGGCTTGTTTCACAAAGTTGCCAGATACCTCTATGGCTATTATCAACTCAATCTGAATAAACTCTATTAGGATATATAACACAATTACTTGTTGCCAAACATTATTTTTCACTTGTAGAAGAGTACACTGGAGAAGAGTCACCCCATACTTATTGTTGCACATACTGTTCCCTCTGCCTATAGTGCACTTCCTCCACTCTTTTCTTAGTCACCTCCTACTCATCTTTCAAACTCAGCTCAAACAGTTCTTCCTCAAAGAAATCACCCCTGACATTTACTGAAAGCTTACTTATGAGCTGGGGAGTATGCTAATCAGATATGTATTATCTGATTATTTTACCTACATTAAGAGGAGAGATTTGCTGAGGGGAATTAAGTAACTTGCCAAAAGTCACATAGCAAATAAGGGGTAGTGTTTGGTCTCTACCATAGGTTCATCCCATGCCACAGCCCACATTTTTTCTTTTTTCTTCTTCTTTTTTTTTTAACCACAATTCCATATTGTACGGAAGCCAATTATGCTCATGAGCTTACTACAGCTTGTGGATGGAATTCTTTAGGTCAGGAGCCCAGTGATAGGAAGGAACAAAAGCCATTTTGAAATGAGTGATCAGAGAATTGTGGCTATAACTCTTGCCTTCTTCCAGATAAGCATGAGCCTAAAATGTTGATTTAGGCTAGGGTGCAGTGTTTTTAGAGTTTCTAAGCTGGATGGCAGTGAGGAATGACTTACCCACGGGCAATTACAAAAGAAAGCATCTCTTGCCTCCTGGCGAAATTAAAATTGAAAACCAGACAGATCAACCAATGTGTGTGTCAGTGCATAGAAGTGAGACACAGAGAGTGGATGCAGATGTTCATTCTTTTCTTCTTTCAGCAAGTATTTATTGTATTGTTCTAACTGTTGAGGATACAGAGGTATATGATACAGATGTACTGCTTCCCTTATGGAATATACATTTTAGTGAGGCAGTGGGACAGAAACTGAGGAAATCATTAAAAATTTGAAGTTTGAAAACTGTAGAGGAAATCAGGGGATAAGGGATTGTAGAGCAAATCCCTGAGCTACAACAACATGATTACAGGTAAGGCTTATAGCTTTCTGCAGCTTTGACTATTGCCTGGGAAGGGAAACTGGTAAGGGTTCTAAATCGTTTTAGCAATAATAATCTTAGTTACCATTTATTGAGGTCTACTATGTAACAGGCATTGTTCTAGGCACCTCATATATAGTATCTACCTGTGAGATCTACCTGTGAGATGGTGTTATCCCCATTTTACAGATAAATTGACCGTAGCTTAGACAGGTTGAATAGTGGCCCGAGATCAAATTACTTCAAATGGCAGGCTTGGGATTCACACATGGATTTTTGATTCAAAAGTCAAATTCTTTCAGAGATGAGGTGCTGACTTTCTAAACATGTAAAGAAAGAAATTCCAGTGCAAATGAAAAGATGTTGAACATTGTTAGTCATCAAGGAAATGAAAATTAAAACTATAATGAGATAATACTTTGCATTCATTGGTATGGCAAAAGTTAAAAATCTGACCATACCAAGCGTTGTCCGGGATATAGAGCAATTGGGGCACTCCTACTCTGCTGGTGGAAATGTACAATGGAGCAAACACTATAAATAGTTTGGCAGTTTCTTATAAAATTAAACATATAGGTACCATGTGACCCAGCAATTTGATTCCTAGTTATTTACCCAAGAGAAGTGAAAACATATATCCACACAAAGATTTATGTGCAAATGTTGATAGCAGTTTTTTTCATAATAGCCTCAAACTGGAAACAACCCAAATTTCCGTCAACAGGTAAATAGATAAACAAAACATGGCATAGCTGTAAATGGAATAACCTCCAAATCATGCAACAATATGGATGTCTTAAAAACATCATGACAAGCAAAAGAAGTCAACCTCAAAAAAACCACATACTGTGTGATTTCATTTACACAAAGGTCTAGAATTAGAAAAACTAATTATGTTCATAGAAATAAAATTAGTGTCTGCCTATGTGGGTGGGATTGACTGCAAAAGAGACATGAGCATGAAAGAATTTTTTTGGGTGATGGAAATGCTTTTATATCCTAATTGAGGTGGTGATTACACAGACATATACACTTGTCAAAACTCATTAAACTGTATATTTAAAATGTTTATTTTATTTTCTGTAAATAATATCTCAACAGAGTTGGTTAAAAAATTCTAATGCAGGATGATACATGCAATAGGAGCACATGGGGATACAATGTAGAGCTACCTAACTCAACGTTGGAGGAAAGGGTGGGGGGAGAGAGAGAGAGAGACAGACAGACAGGGACAGAGACAAAGGCAGAGAGAGACAGAGAGACAGAGAGTGTTTACAGGATAAATGATTCCCAGACTGACTTATAATAAAATAGTATGGATTAGTTAGTTGAAGATCTGAGGAAAGGGCATTTGTGGTTGAGAAAATAGTTTGTTCAAAGTTCAAGGCATGAGAGATAATATTGTTACTGAACTCACGTTCAGCTGCTTGCTGCTCAAAAGCCAATAGTCGAGAGGCAAGTGTTGGTAGAAAGGAAAGTTGCTTTAATCGGAAAGCCAGCAATCTGAGGAGAAGGTGGACTCATGTCCCAAAACCAACTCTGAAGATTCTGTTTAGTTTTTAAAGGTAAAAAAAGGGGAAGTAATCTCAGTTAATCATTGAGGCAGAAGGTTAGGTTCTGTGTCATTTTTTATTGCATTCAGGCTGGCTGACTTCTCATGATCTTTCTTCAGATGTTATCTCATCTGCGTGGTCTGCCTGCAGGATTGCTAAGGGAGTTACTGGAGGTAGAGAGCTAGTCATTTTTAACTACTTAATTCTTCATTCCTACTTCTTTTAATCTAGGGAAAGAATCAACAAGTTAGGCAAGGTATTGTGTGCATTTAGTAGAGCATAAGTCAGGAGTTAAATGTTACCTAGTGATCTCGTTTTTTAAATTAAGGTTTAAGGGGAACAGAAATAGGCAGACAGGAAAGGGGCAAAAGAGCTGCTTACAATATCACATTTGTGGAGTTTTAAGTAGCCTGATTTCATAGAGATAGAAGATGCCAGTGCAGTAGAGGCCAAGATGAGACTAAAGAGGAACATAAGGACTGGATGACAATATGAAGATGGACAGTTTATGTCATGCAAAAAAAAATTGAAGTCATTGCAGGATTGGAGATTGAACTCTTCAGAAAGGATAGATATAATAAGTGTGAGGACCAAGGGATAATTTGTATCCTTAATAATATAACACTACATATAATACCTTTGCAGGGTTAACAATAGACGTTGTTAGCTAAAGATTAAAGAGTCATCCTTTTTTTCATATAAAAAAGTCTATCAGTCTAAATCTTAGCATTTGATGAGATATGGTAAAATTAACAGCAGAAGTAGAAAGGGCATGATAAAAGGAATAAAGTAATCTCTGATAGGACTTTCAATAATTGTAATCCAGAATTTAAGAATACAGATGAAAGTTATAATTGTTACAAGCACATCGATTTAAAGTAACATCTGCATTTATAAAAAGCAACATCTGCTTTACCCCTAAAATGTGTTTATAATTCCTTTGGATGGAAATATGGAGCCCTCTGACAGAGAAGCATCCAGTTGGCTTGAGAGAAAATAAATGACTGTGGGAGGAATATACTCAGGATGACCCTCTTTTCTTTAGAAAGGGGACCTAAGACTCTGCAAAAGAAGACCTTTTGGCTTGCCAAAGTAAAATTCCAGGCAAAGGTTTGCTTACAAGATGGGACAATTCAACCTTGTCAGTGGCTGACTTTTATTTGTTTGACCTTCAGTGAAAAAATGAGACTAAGCACACTTAAAAATACAAATAATTTCAAACCTCTATAAAAGTTTGACAATTGCATTTACTCTTTTGGATAAGCCTTTGGTTCAAAAGATAGGAAAACCATAAAAACAGCACAAAACACATCTTTCTGACTTTAATATCTTGTGAATTCACCATTTTAGTAGACTTATGGAGTTCTGAATTTTTATTCTATATTACTAAATTGTTTTGCTGTCCTTATTTCAGTGGCCTAATTTTAACCTAAATCTTACTTAACTTCTGTAGTTTTTGACAGATTTGACCATTCTTTCCTTGAAATTCTTCTTCCTTGTCCTTTGTGACACTATTTTCTCTTATTTATCTTCCTATGTTTCAGGATCTCATCCTCAGTTTCTTTTTCAAATGTTCCAAGATTCTACAGTTCCACTAGGTTTTAACTGAGGCCTCTTCCATACTAAGGTTGCCTTTAAAGTCAGTCTGATCCTACCTGCCACTTAACAGTGAGGAAAATCCAGAACTTTGCAACATTCTATTTGAATGCTATTCAAAGTTGACAATATACCAGCCTCATCAGGCCTTTGACAGCCTTCATCCTATTGAAACTTACAACTTGAATGAGTCAGTCCCACCATAAGTTTCATCCTTATTATTCAGCATTGTTCCAAGTGCAAATATCTAGCTCTTTTTCACTATGCTGTGCCTTCTTCTACCTACACTGTATTTTCCATTGCTGACCTCACTTCAATATTTTCTAATTTGCCCTCTGAGATCCTTATTCCATGATAAATGAATCTCTTATATGGTAAACCTCTTCAGGGAATGCTACCCCCAACACTTGCTCCTAAATCCTCTGAAAAAATAGATAAGAAACTTCCAACAATAGTTGTCTGTAAGTAATAGCACATGGGAATGGGGGGAAGAGAATGGAAGAGAATGTAATTTGACAAATCTAGAGTACTTACTATGTGCCAGCCAGGTCTGGAAGTAAGACTGATTTTTTCCTACATTCCCAATCCAATGTGGTTTCAGCTTGAAAACATTCCACATTTACACATAGTTAGGGACCTAACTTTATTGAATGTGAACTTTTTTTTTACAATAATGGTTTTGTTCTCTACATATTGTTCATAACCTAATTTTTCACTTAATAATATGAGAGGAATATTTTTCAATGGCATTAAATATTTTCTACAACATGACTTTTAAAGATTCCTTGATATTTATGAAGAAGATTACCATAATTAATTTAATAGATATTGTGTTGTTAGAACTTAATTTTCTAAATTTCCCTGTTATAAAATATACTGTAACAATCAACTTTGTACCTAAATCATTGTGGTCTTCTCTGATTAGATAAACAGGTCCTAAATTCTGATTGGAACACATTCTTAGATGTTTCATTGTTGGATCAGTTGTGTCAAAGAGTATGAACATTTTCAAGACTTTTTGTTTTTGTTCTTCTAGGTGAACTTGATTTTTAGAACTAACATATTTGTTTTCATTGGAACATTAATACATGTTCATTGTATACAATTTAAAAAACATAGAAGAGTAAGCAGAATAGAAAAATTAATATATAATTCTAAAGATAATAAGTATTAACAAGTATGTGCTCTTTCTCTTCCTCTCTCTCTTAAATAAAATTGTGATATGGGACTTCCCTGGTGGCACAGTAGTTAAGAATCTACCTACCAATGTAGGGGACATGGGTCCGATCCCTGGTCTGGGAAGATCCCACATGCTGCGGAGCAGCTAAGCCCGTGCACCACAACTACTGAGCCTGGGCTCTAGGGCCTGTGAGCTGCAACTATTGAGCTCATGCGCCACAACTACTGAGCCCGCACACCCAGAGCCCATGCTCCGCAACAAGAGAAGCCACCACAACGGGAAACCTGCACACCGCAACGAAGAGGAGCCCTTGCTTGCCGCAACTAGAGAAAGCCTGTGTGCTGCAATGAAGACCCAACACAGCCAAAAATAAATTTAAAAAAATAAATAAATAAAAATAAAATGGGGGTACTTAAATGTTTATGTAAAAAATAAATAAATAAAATTGGGATAATATACATACTGTTTAGTAACCTAATTTTTCACTGAATACATCATAAATATTTTAACATGTCATTAAAAAGTCTTCAGAAACATTATTTTCTAATGGCTATATATGGCTGCATCATATGAGCATACTATATTTAACTATCTACAATTTTAGATATTTGGTGGTCCCTAAATTTTACGATTACAAATAATACTGCAATAAATATCTAGGTACATAAATCTTTGTACAAGTTTATAATTCTATCCTTAGGGTGATTCCAGAAATGGAATTGATGGGTCAATTGTTTGATTATTTTAACTGATATAATTAGAAGAGAAAGGTTGCATTAATTTCCACATCCCCAGCAAGGTATTGAAGTGTCTGTACATCCCTCACCCTTGCAAGTTTAGATATTACACTTTAAAAACATGTTAATTTTGTAAGCAAAAATGCTGGTATTAATTTGAATTTATTTGACTTCAGTTTTTTAGGAACAAAAGAACAATACACTGAAGGTACTGAAAAGCTGTCAAGTTATGACGTACGTAAATGATTGAGGTTTGTTTTTCCTGCACCCCTCCCAAACTTCCGTGGAACAAATAATTCTTGTCCTAAATAAGTGATTTCAGGGTTAAGTATGAAATTGAAAGCTTCTTAATTTATGTTTACAACGTTAGCATAACCCTGTTAGTGAAATCTGAGAAAGATAGCAGAACAAAAAAAATACCAATCTTATTTATGAATATATATATGGAAAAATCCCAAATGATTTATCTAATGGTTTCCAGGGTTATTTTAAGAATGTAACACACTATGAGAAGATTATATTTATGAAGGGCATTGGTGTTTTAGAGTTTGGAAATCTATTAATAAAATCCATCATAATTTTATAAAATGTATTAAAAAGATAGTCAATTAAAATATTCCATCTGTTCTTGAATTTAATCAAGCAAATAACTAAATTCTTAGCTAGGAATACAAGTATACTTACATAATAAGATAAAATTTTCTGTAGTCAATACCTAACTTTTTATCTGATGGTGAAAATTAAACACATTTCTGTTAAAATCTATCACTACCATCATTTCATTTTTTCTCATTATTCTGGAAATTCTACCTAATGTGACAAAAGGAGAAGAAAATATACATATTACGAAGAAGAACACAAAATTATCACTATTTACAATTGTAAAATTGCTCCCTAGTAAAACAAAGAGAATCATCTAAAACATCAATAGAAAAAAAGAGAATTCAGTAAAGTTTCCAGTTGCAAGATATAGGGCAAAATTTAAGTTTGATTATATACCTACAATAATAAGTTAGCACATATAATGGGAAAAAATCCTATTCACAAGAGCAAAAAATATAGCAGGAAATGTGCAGGAACCTTTATCAGGAAAGCTATTAGACCTCCCATGGATGTACATTAAAAGAAACATGAGTAAGCAGAGATTCTATGTTTCCGGATGGGAAGACAATATTGCACTGATGCCTATTCTCTCCCCAAAGATATAGATGTATATATTTAATACAATTCCAATTAGGATTTCCAAAGCTACAATGATATATGTGGTGCTGGTATTAGAACAAACATCCATAAAAATGATGTGGAAGAGAAAACCCTCCATATACCCCAAACACATTTAATATTTAGTATATGATAAAGGTTTCATTTGGCTTATTTGCATATTCCTGGTTTATCTTTATGTATGTATGGTTGTTGATAGATATAGATATAGATGGAGATGTAGATAAAGATGGAGATGTAGATACAGTTTATCCTAATTCACTTTATTTTATGTATATCTCTTTTACAAATCTTTCCATTGGGTTTATGGTTTTGTTCCAATCGGAGTTTCTTCAACTTCAATAAAGAAGTTAAATAATTCCTTCTATTTTAATAATTATTTTATTTAGTCTTGTCTCTTAAATTTTGCTTTGTTTGATGTTTCTTTTTCCTCTTTTTAAAAATCTTAGTTTTCTATTATGTGCTTAATCTTTTTGTGTCTTTGTTTCCTGTATATTATTATGTATAATAGTGCTTATTGCTATTTAAAACAGTAACACTATATTTGTATCTATAATTCTTAAATGTCAATATTAAGAATAAAACATTATTCTATATAAGATGAGAATATTAGCATATTTTAATTTACTCCACCACAGTGTCTCCTGTCTACCACTTTTCTTTTGCTCTTTATTTTTGAAATTTTACTTAATTTTAAATAAGTAATACATTCTTATAGTTGAAAGTTCAAAAGTCACAAAAGACTATATAGTGAAAAATTCTCTATTACCTCTGTGCCCCAACCAGCTACCTAGTTCCCCTTCTTGCAGGCAAGCAACCAAAGTTATCAGTTTGCCAAGCTGTTATTACACAATAATAATTTGCTTTTTTGCCTCTTTGGCTGGAAGATTTTCCCTCTTCCTTTCAGAGCAAAAAGCCTTATGTTAGTTATTTACATATTACCCATCATCTCAAGCAAAATGTGGATATAGTTGCTGGTTCTCTTCTTATTTTTAAAACTTGCTCAGTCTGCTTATCTTTTTATCAAGAACAATTTCTATCCCTATCCACGTTTTCAACACATTAACATATACTTAAAAAGCTGAACATAATTTTAGAAAATCTTTTTCTAAAAGATTTAGAACAGTTTGGAACAATTCAAACAGATACAAAAGTAGAGGGGCTATTATTATAAGTACCCATGTATTCATCCCCAGCTTCAATAACTATCAACTTATAATCAGTCTTGTTTCATTTGAACCTCACCTACTCAGCACACCTCCATTATTTTGAAGTAAATCTCAGATATCATATTTAATCTGTGTAAATTTCAATATTTCTAAAAGAAAAGAGCTACAGTAAAACATAACTACAATAGCATAATCACGCTTTAAAAATAGCACTAATTCCTTAATATCATGCAATATCTAGTGAGTATTCAAATTTCCCTGATTGTTTATAGTTTTTGTATAACTTTAAACAAAGTTTAAATCAGGGTACAAAAATAGGTTGATTTTTTGCAGTTGGTTGTTATGTTCCCTATGTCTTCTTAAAAATTTATTTTAAAAATCATGTACAGTGGGGCTTCCCTGGTGGTGCAGTGGTTAAGAGTCCGCCTGCCGATGCGGGGGACACGGGTTCGTGCCCCAGTCCGGGAGGATCCTGCGTGCCGCGGAGCGGCTGGGCCCGTGAGCCATGGCCGCTGGGCCTGCGCGTCCGGGGCCTGTGCTCCACAGCGGGAGGGGCCACAGCGGTGAAAGGCCCGCGTACCACAAAAAAAAAAAAGAAAAAAAATCATGTACAGTAAAGTTTGCTCCATTTTGTATAAAGTTCTGTGAGTATTGAAAAATAGAGTTATGTCACTACCACCACAACCAAGCTACAGAACAGTTCTATAACTCACCCACCAAATTTCCTTGTGGAGCTCATTCATAGATCTTTTCCCCAACACTAATTGTTCTGTCCTTATAGTATTTCCTTTTCCAGGATGTCATATAAATGAAGGCATACAATATATAGCCTTATGAGTCCAGTTTCTTTCACTTAGCACAGTGAATTTAGCTTTCATTCCTGTTGTTGAATGTATCAGTATTTTGCTACTATTTACTACTGAGTGGTATTCCGTTGTATGGATATACCACAGCCTGGTAGTCCATTCACCACTTGAAGGACATTCGGATTTTTTTCAGCTTTGGTGAATATGAATAAGGCTGTTATAAATATTCATGTAAAGGTTTTTGTGAACATAACTTTTCATGTCTCTTGGGTAAATATCTAGGAGTGTAATAGCTGGATCATATGAAGCTATCAAACTATCTGGTAGAGTGATTACAGTCATCCATCTGGTATTCATGAGGGACTGGTTCCAGGACCCATGTGGACACCAAAATCCAGATATATTCCAGTCCCTTATATAAAATGATGTAGTACAGTTGGCCCTTTGAATCAGTGGGTTTTGCATTGGGAATATGGAGGGCTGACTGTATACTATTTTACATTCCCACCAGCAATGTATGAGAGTTCTTTTTTTTTTTGTGGTACGCGGGCCTCTCACTGTGTGGCCTCTCCCGTTGTGGAGCACAGGCTCTGGACGCACAGGCTCAGTGGCCATGGCTCACGGGCCCAGCCGCTCCTCAGCATGTGGGATCCTCCCAGACCGGGGCACGAACCCGCATCCCCTGCATTGGCAGGTGGACTCCCAACCACTGCGCCACCAGGGAAGCCCTGAGATTTCCCTTTGATCTGTATCCTTACCAGCACTTACTTGTTACTGTGTTTTTTTCCTTTTAATTATAACCATTCTAGTGGATGTGGAGTGGTGTCTTATTGTGATTTGATTTAAAGATTTACTGGAAGTCACATGTTAAAGCATCCTGGCTTGAAGTTTTGTTTGTTGGAATGTTTTAAAATATGAATTCAATTTTCTTAATAGATATAGGAATATTCAGTGTATTTATTTCTGAAGGAGTTTTGGTAGTATGTCTCTTTCACAGAATTTGTCAATTTCACCTATGTGCTCAACTTATGCTGATAATATTCACTTATTATCCTTTTAATGTTTGTCAGACCTGGAGTGATAGCTCCTCTATCATTCCTATCAATTTGTATCTTGTCTTTTTTTGTCTTGGTCAGTCACGCTAGACATTTATCAATTTTATTGATCTTTTGAAAGAGCCAGCTTTCGGTTTCATTGACTTTCTATCTTGTTTTTTTCCTTTTTTAACTTCATCGATTTCTGCTCTTATATTTACAGTTTCCTGACATCTACTTACTTTGGGTTGGATTTGGTTTTCTTTTTCTAGATAATTGATTTGAGACATTTTCTCTTTTCTAATATGAGCTAATATAAGCTTTTAATGCTATACATTTCAATCTAATCACAGCTTCAGGTAAATTCCACAAATTTTGATACCCAGATTTTCTTGTTTATTCAGCTAAAAAATTTTCTATTTTTCCTTGAGATATTTTTATTGATCCATTGTTTATTTAGAACTGTATTGTTTAATTTCCAAATGTTTGAATTTTTCCAGATATCTTTCTATTACTGAGTTTATTAAAATTCAGTTATAGTCAAATAACATACTTCGTATGATTTCAATTCTCTTATTTTTTAAAGCTTTGTTTGATGGCCCAGAATATGATCTACATTGGTGAATGACCCATGTGTATTTGAAAGTAATGCTTACTCTTGGGTTGTTGGTTTGAGTGTTCTAAAAATGTCAATTATGTCAAATTGGTTGATAGCATTTGTCAGATCTTCTGAGTCCTTGCTGATTTTCTTTCCACATGTTTCATAGATTAATAAAATAAGAGCATGATACTTCCAAGTATATTTGTGATTTTTCTTTTCCATTTTATCAGTTTTTGCTTCATGTGTTTTAAAGCTTTGTTTTTAGGTGCTTTACACATTTAGGATTGTTATGCATCTTGGTGAACTGACCCTTTTATTATGATGAAATGTCCCTCTTTATCCTTGGTTAATTTTCTTGTTCAGATGGCTAGTTTAACTAATATTAAAATACCCCATCCAGCTTTAATTTGTTTAGTTTTTACAGGGTACATTTCCCCTTTCCTTTTACTTTTAATTTATCTATATCATAATATTTAAATTAAGTTTTGCAGACAGTGTTGTATAAAGTCTTGTTTTCTAAAAAAAATCCAAATGGACAATCTTTGTCTTTTAATTGGTGTCTTTAAATCATTTATATTTAATGTAATTATTGGTATGTTTGGATTTGGGTCTATCATTTTAGTATTTGTTCTCTGTTGATCCCTTTTGCTTTTTGGTCCTTTGTTAAATTTTTCCTGCTCTCTTTTAGATTATTAGAATATTTATTAGTTTTCCACATTAATTCATTAATTGGATTTTGGCTATATATTTGTACATTTCTTTAGTCATTACTCTTGTTAGTACAATACAACTTTTCACAGTATAGTTAAAATATTTTACCTCTTGATGTGAAATACAGCAATCTTACTGTCTAGGTTCCTTCACCCACTCCCATTTGTTATAATTTTTAAATGTTATATTCAAATACATTGAAAACCAAACTGGACAATGTTATACTTTTTGCTTTTAACTGTCATATGTATTGTAAAAAAAATAGGCTAATATATTTTAAAAAGAAATTTACAATTTTTCTTTTTCTTTCTTTATTCCTAAAGTTACAATTTCCTTTTGGTGTCATTTTCTGTCAGCCTTCAAATTTCTTTAGCTTTTCTTCTAAAGTGTGTCTGCTGGCAATAAATTCCTTTAGTTTTCCTTTATTTGAGAATGCCTTTATTATACATTTACTTCTGAAGGGTATTTTGACTGAATATAGAAACCTGGGTTGCCATTTCTTTTCTCTTAGCACTTTGAAAGTGTTTTTCTATTGTCTTCTGGTCTCTGTGATGGCTGGTGAGAAGTCCACAGTAACTCAAATCCTTATTTCCATATATGTAATGTTTAATTTTTCTCTGGCTGCTTTCAGTGATTTTTTAAAATTAATTTTGGTTCCAGAAATTTGATTATTATATGTAAGGAACTTCTTTCTTTGGAGTTTATCCTTTTTGAGGTTCATTAAACTTCTCAAATCTGTAATTTATGTCTTCAAAAAAGTGTGGGAAGTTTTCAGACATGATTTCTTCAAACATTTATTCTGTACCATTCTTTTTCTCTTCTTTTTCTGGGAATCCAATGACATGAATGTTGGACATTTTGATATTGTTCCATAGGTCTGAAGCTCTCTCCATTTTTTCAATTGTCTTTCTCTGTGTTCTCCAGATAGGATAAATTTTATGGATATATTTTCAAGTTCATCTACTTTTCCCTCTGTCATCTTCACTATGCTATTGAACTCATGTAGTGAAATTTTATTTCAAAGATTGTATTTTACTATTCTAAAATTTCAGTTTATTTTTATAGTTTTTATTTCTCTGCTGAGAAGTTTTATTTATTTATTTTACATTGATTTCAAGAATGTTCACATTTATGTCATGGAGAATGCTTATAATAGCTGATTTGAAATCTTTCTTAATTACATCATGAGTAATCTGTGTCTTGGCTTCTTTACATAGCCTTTTCCCTTGAGAATTGATCACATCTTCTGCTCCCCTTTTGTTGTATATTACATAATTTTGGATTGCATTCTGGAAATTTTTAACATTATGTTTTGACACTGTATCAATCTGTTAAAGTCTGCTGGAGAATATTGATCTTGTTTGTTTGTTTTATCAGGATAAGACCAAAAGTTCCATCTTTCCTTCTATGGATATTGGTTTCAGTGTCATTTCAAAAAATTTTTTGAGGTGCAATTCACATAACATGACATTAAGCATTTAAAATGTATACAATTATGTGGCATTTTGTTCACTGAAAATGTGCAACCACCATCTTTATCAAGTTCCAAAATATTTTCATCACCCAAAAAGACAAACTCTATACCAATTAAGCAGTCACTCCCCATTCCCCCATCCTCCCAGCCATCACTGGCAACCACTAACCCACTTTCTGCCTCTTTGGGATTATCTATTCTGTATGTTACATAAAGATGAAATAATACAAAATGAGACCCATTGTGTCTGGCTTCTTTAACTTCACATAATGTATTCAAGGTTCATCTACATTATAGCATGTACTGGTACATAGTTCCTTTTTATTACTAAATAATATTACATAGTATGTATCTACCACATTTTTGTTTATCTGTACATCCATTGATGCACATTTTGGTTGTTTCTACATTTTGGCTATTATGAGTAGTGCTGCTATGAACATTTGTGTGTAAGGATTTGTTTTAATACATATTTTTAATTGATTTGGGTATATATTTAGGGGTGGAATTGCTAAGTCATATGGTAACTGAACTCTTTGAGAAACCATCACACTGTTTTCCACAGTGGCTGCATTACTTTACATTCCTACTAGAGTTGTACAATGTTTCCAATTTCTCTACATCCTGTCAACACTTGTTATTTTATATATTTTTGATTATAGCCATCCTAGAGAATAGAGCCAAAGAAGCTACCTGGGGTCACTGAGCCACCAGGGTTGTTAGAGCTGGCCAGTGCCTGGGTGTGCTGGGCGTTTGGGTTTGCAGGGGTTCTCTGAGAGCTTGGATCCAAGAAAGTTGCCTGGAGCTGTGGGAACTGCCTGCGGCCATTGGAGTGGGAGGAGCTGAGGTGACCCAGGGACCTGGATTTGAGGGAGCCCACCTGGAACCTAGTGCTACTGGAATTGCCTGGGGTTGCAGGAGCCTCCTGGGGCTGCTGGAGTGATCAGGTACTAGGGTAAGATAGATGCTTGGATTCTTGGGAGCATGATGGAAGTCTGGTACTGTGGAAGCCATCTGGGTTCATGGGAACTGGCAGGCATTGAGGTGAGCTGGAGGCGTGGATTCACAGGATCCCACTGGCAGCCTGTTGTTAAAGATACCACCTGGGGCTGTTGGAGTGGGCAGGCACTGGGATGAGATAGGGGCCTCTATTTGCAGGAGCTTACCAAAATCCTGGTGCTGTAGAAGCTGGGGCCAATGGAGCCAGTGGGTACTGGGGTGAGCTCAAAGCTTGGGGGTCACTGGAGCTCACCAGGAGCCTAGTGTCAGTGGAGCTGCCTATGGCTCCTAGAGTTGGCAGATGTGGAATGAGACAGGGACCTGAGTTTCTGGGAGCCCACAGGAAGCCGTGTCATGTCAGCATGTCAGTTGCCTGGGGTGTGGGAGGCGCCTGGGGTTGCTGGAGTAGGTAGGTGCTAGGGTAAGCCAGAGTCTGGGTTCATGTGAGCCCACCAGAAGCCTGGTGCTTAGGACACTGCTTGGGCTTGCTGGAGGGTGGTTGGGGACCTAGGTTCATGCGAGCCCACAGGCAGCCACCTAAGGCTGTGGGAATTGGTCTGGTGCTGGTGTGGGCTCACTCTAAGATCTGTGTTCTAACGTCAGGTTTCACTTTCCCATAGAGAAAGTGTCTCTCCACTCTGGGCTGCCCAGGCTTGGGGGAGGGTAATGGAGATAGTGTGACTCTATCTTTCCTATGCTTCTCAGTGTCCTTTTTTATTTCTGTGTTTCACCCAGGTGCTATAATCTCTCACCTGAAATATTTTGCTCTTGTGAAGGTATTTATGTACAGATAGTTCAAATTGATATTTCTTGGAGGGTGAGTGGTATGTTGAGAGGTAGAAATTCCTATGCCACCATTTTGCTCATACAGTACACTTTTATACATTGTGTGTCCAATAACATTGATCTGTAATGATTGTGTTACTCATTTTTCTTTTAAATTATACAGGGTATAAAAGAGGAGTTACAAGCATACTATAGTACTAGCTTTTGTATTTACAGACTACTTACCTTTACCAGTGTTCTTTATTTTTCCACATGGCTTCACATTACCATCTAGATTCCTTTCATTTCCACCGGAAGGAATGTCTTTTTTATTTTTTATAGGGCATGTGTAGTAGCAATGTGCTCTCTCAGTTTTTATCTAGGAATGTCTTAATTTCTACTTTTTTTTGAAGGATAGTTTTTGTTTTTTAAACATCTTTATTCGAGTATAATTGCTTTACAATGTTGTGTTAGTTTCTGCTTTATAACAGAGTGAATCAGTTATATATATACATATGTTCCCATATCTCTTCCTTCTTGCATCTCCCTCCCTCCCACCCTCCCTATCCCACCCCTCTAGGTGGTCACAAAGCACTGAGCTGATCTCCCTGTGCTATGGGGCTGCTTCCCACTAGCTATCTATTTTACATTTGGTAGTGTATATATGTTGAAGGATAGTTTTGCTAGTTATAGAATTCTTTTTTTGACAACTTTTTCCATCATTTTATATATGTCATTCCACTGCCTTCTGGCTTCCATGGATGCTGCTGAGAAATCTGCTGATGATGTCATTGAGAAGTCCTTTTGTATGATGAGTCACTTACCTCTTGCTGCTTTTCAGGATTCTCTTTGTCTTTGTCTTTACAGTTTGGATATAATGTGTCTCATGGATCTTTTCTTTTTTTAAATTGAAGTATAGTTGATATTATATAAGTTACAGGTGTACGATATAGTGATTCACAATTTTTAAAGGTTATACCCCATTTACAGTTTTTATAAAATATTGGCTATATTCTCTGTGTAGTACAATATATTCTTGTAGCTTATTTTATACATAATAGTTTCTACTCTTAATCCCCTACCCCTATGTTGTCCCTCCCTGCTTGTATATGTGTCCCTCCCTGCTTGCATCTCTCCACTTGTAACCACTAGTTTGTTCTCTATAACTGTGAGTCTGTTTCTGTTTTGTTATATTCACTAGTTTGTTGTCTTTTTTATTTTCCACATTTAAGTGACATCATACAGTATTTATCTTTCTCTGTCTGACTGATTTCACTTAGCATAATACCCTCCAAGTCTATTCATGTTGTTGAAAATGGCAAAATGTCATTATTTTTTATGGCTGAGTAGTATTCCACTGTATATATATACCACATCTTCTTTTTTTTATTTTATTTTTATTTTTTTTATCTTTATTGGAGCATAATTGCTTTACACTGTAAATATTACTTTTTGTACCTAGTTTTTTTTTGGCGGTACGCAGGCCTCTCACTGTTGTGGCCTCTCCCGCTGCGGAGCACAGGCTCCGGACGCGCAGGCTCAGCGGCCATGGCTCACGGGCCCAGCCGCTCCGCTGCACGTGGGATCTTCCCAAACTGGGACACGAACCCGTGTCCCCTGCATCGGCAGGCGGACCCTCAACCACTGCGCCACCAGGGAAGCCCCCACATCTTCTTTTATCTACTCATCTGTTATGGGCATGTAGGTTGCTTCCATGTCTTGGCAATTGTAAATAATGCAGCTATGAGCATTGGGGTACATATATCTTTTCAAATTAGTGTTTTCTTTTTTTTTGGATATATACCCAGAAGTGGAATTGCTGGGTCATATGGTAGTTCTATTTTTAATTTTTTGAGAAACTTCCATACTGTTTTCCACAGTGCCTGCACCAACTCACATGCCCACAAACACTGTACGAGGGTTCCTTTTCTCCAAATCCTCACCAGTGTTTGTTATTTATGTTCTTTTTTTTTTAATACAGCAGGTTCTTATTAGTCATCAGTTTTATACACTTCAGTGTATACACGTCAATCCCAATCGCCAAATTCATCACACCACCACCCCCACCACCCCGCTGCTTTACCCGCATGGAGTCCATACGTTTGTTCTCCACATCTGTATCTCAATTTCTGCCCTGCAGACCAGTTCATCTGTACCATTTTTCTGGGTTCCACATATATGCATTAATATGCGATATTTGTTTCTCTCTTTCTGACTTACTTCACTCTGTATGACAGCCTCTAGATCCATCCACGTCTCAGCAAATGACCCAATTTCGTTCCTTTTTATGGCTGAGTAATATTCCATTGTATATATGTACCATATCTTCTTTATCCATTCATCTCTTCATGGGCATTTAGGTTGCTTCCATGACCTGGCTATTGTAAACAGTGCTGCAATGAACATTGTGGTGCATGTGTCTTTTTGAATTATAGTTTTCTCTGGGTATATGCCCAGTAGTGGGATTGCTGGGTCATATGGTAATTCTATTTTTAGTTTTTGAAGGAACCTCCATACTGTTCTCCATAGTGGTTGTATCAATTTACATTCCCACCAACAGTGCAAGAGGGTTCCCTTTTCTCCACACCCTCTCCAGCATTTGTTGTTTGTAGATATTCTGATGATGCCCATTCTAACTGGTGTGAGATGATATCTCATTGTAGTTTTGATTTGCATTTCTCTAATAATTAGTGATGTTGAGCAGATTTCCATGTGCTTCTTAGCCATCTGTGTGCCTTCTTTGGAGAAATGTCTATTTAGGTCTTCTGCCTATTTTTGGATTGGGTTGTTTGTTTTTTTAATATTGAGCTGCATGAGCTGTTCATATATTTTGGAGATGAATCCTTTGTCCGTTGATTCATTTGCAAATATTTTCTCCCATTCTGAGGGTTGTCTTTGCATCTTGTTTATGGTTTCCTTTGCTGTGCAAAAGCTTTGAAGTTTCATTAGGTCCCATTTGTTTATTTTTGTTTTTATTTCCATTACTCTAGGAGGTGAATCAAAAAAGATCTTGCTGTGATTTATGTCAAAGAGTGTTCTTCCTATGTTTTCCTCTAAGGGTTTTATAGTGTCCGGTCTTACATTTAGGTCTCTAATGCATTTTGAGCTTATTTTTGTGTATGGTGTTAGGGAGTGTTCTAATTTCATTCTTTTACATGTAGCTGTCCACTTTTCCCAGCAGCACTTATTGAAGAGACTGTCTTTTCTCCATTGTATATTGTTGCCTCCTTTGTCATAGATTAGCTGACCATAGGTGTGTGGTTTTACCTCTGGGCTTTCTATCTTGTTCCATTGATCTATGTTTCTGTTTTTTTGCCAGTACCATATTGTCTTGATTACTGTAGCTTTATAGTGTAGTCTGAAGTCAGGGAGTCTGATTCTTCCAGCAACGTTTTTTTCCCTCAAGACTGCTTTGGCTATTCGGGGTCTTTTGTGTCTCCATACAAATTTTAAGATTTTTTTGTTCTAGTTCAATAAAAAATGCCATTGGTAATTTGATAGTGATTGCACTAAATCTGTAGATTGCTTTGTGTAGTAGAGTCATTTTCACAATATTGATTCTTCCAATCCAAGAACATGGTATATCTCTCCATCTGTTGGTATCATCTTTAATTTCTTTCATCAGTGTCTTATTGTTTTATGCATACAGGTCTTTTGTCTCCCTAGGTAGGTTTATTCCTAGATATTTTATTCTTTTTATTGCAGTGGTAAACGGGAGTGTTTCCTTAATTTCTCTTTCAGATTTTTCATCATTAGTGTATAGGACTGCAAGAGATTTCTGTGCATTAATTTTGTATCCTGCAACTTTACCAAATTCATTGATTAGCTCTAGTAGTTTTCTGGTGGAATCTTTAGGATTCTCTATGTATAGTATCATGTCATCTGCAAACAGTGACGGTTTTACTTCTTCTTTCCAATTTGTATTCCTTTTATTTCTTTTTCTTCTCTGATTGCTGTGGCTAGGACTTCCAAAACTATGTTGAATAATAATGGTGAGAGTGAACATCCTTGTCTTGTTCCTGATATTAGAGGAAACGTTTTCAGTTTTTCACCATTGAGAATGGTGTTTGCCTTGGGTTTGTCATACATGGCCTTTATTATGTTGAGGTATGTTCCCTCTATGCCCACTTTCTGGAGAGTTTTTACCATAACTGGGTGTTGAATTTTGTCAAAAGCTTTTTCTGTATCTATTGAGATGATCATATGATTTTTCTTCTTCAATTTGTTAATATGGTGTATCACATTGATTGATTTGCATATATTGAAGAATCCTTATATCCCCGGATAAATCCCACTTGAACATGGTGTATGATCCTTTGAATGTGTTGTTGGATTCTGTGTGCTAGTATTTTGTTGAGGATTTTTGCATCTATATTCATCAGTGATATTGGTCTGTAATTTTCTTTTTTTGTAGTATCTTCGTCTGGTTTTGTTATCAGGGTGATGGTGGCCTCATAGAATGAGTTTGAGAGTGTTCCTTCCTCCGAAATTTCTTGGAAGAGTTTGAGAAGGATGGGTGTTAGCTCTTCTCTAAATGTTTGATTGAATTCAGCTGTGAAGCCATCTGGTCCTGGACTTTTGTTTGTTGGAAGATTTTTACTCACAGTTTCAATTTCATTACTTGTGATTGGTCTGTTCATATTTTCTATTTCTTCCCGGTTCATTCTTGGAAGGTTATACCTTTCTAAGAATTTGTCCATTTCTTCCAGATTGTCCATTTTATTGGCATACAGTTGCTTGTAGTAGTCTCTTAGGATGCTTTGAATTCAGCTATTAACCTTATGGGAGTTCCCTTGTATGTTATTTGTCGTTTTTCCCTTGCTGCTTTTAATAATTTTTTTTTTGTCTTTAATTTTTGCCAGTTTGAATACTATGTGTCTCGGCGTGTTTCTCCTTGGGTTTATCCTGTATGGGACTCTCTGCACTTCCTGGACTTGGGTGGCTATTTCCTTTCCCATGTTAGGGAAGTTTTTGACTGTAATTTCTTCAAATATTTTCTTGGGTCCTTTCTCTCTCCTCCTTCTGGGAACCCTATAATGTGAATGTTGTTGCATTTAATGTCCCAGAAGTCTCTTAGGCTGTCTTCATTTCTTTTCATTGTTTTTTCTTCATTCTGTTCCACAGCAGTGAATTCCACCATTCTGTCTTCCAGGTCTCTTATCCGTTCTTCTGCCTCTTTATTCTGCTATTGATTCCTTCTAGTGTAGTTTTCATTTCAGTTATTGTGTTGTTCATCTATGTTTGTTTGTTCTTTGATTCTTCTAGGTCTTTGTTAAACATTTCTTGCATCTTCTCGGTCTTTGTCTCCATCCTTTTTCTGAGGTCCTGTATCATCTTCACTATCATTATTCTGAATTCTTTTTCTGGAAGGTTACCTATCTCCACTACATTTAGTTGTTTTTGTGGGGTTTTATCTTGTTCCTTCTTCTGGTACATAGCCTTCTGCCTTTTCATCTTGTCTATCTTTCTGTGAATGTGGTTTTTGTTCCACAGGCTGCAGGATTGTATTTCTTGCTTCTGCTGTCTGCCCTCTGCAGAAATTGGTTCTTTAAAGAAGATCCATAAGATTCTTATTCCCTCAGGAATACGTATGGAAACTCCTCTATGCTGTCATATAGTTTGCTGTAACCTCTCACCTCTAGCAGGAACTCTGAGACCATGGCGATGCTTATCCATGGCATTGACTGGACAGAATGCATAATCTCTCAATAGACTTGGTTCTGGAGAGGGTCTGCCACCAGCTGCCGATTTGGTTCCTGCAGGGCCCCCACTTCTCCAGCTACTGGACCACATCTCTCGGCAAGCGGGCAAGGTCTGGAAGGGTGTAGTCTGACCCCATTCTCTGTGTGTTCTTTTTGATGATAATCATTCTGTCAGGTGTGAGGTGATATTTAATGATTTTGATTTGCATTTTTCTGACGATTAGTCATGTTGAGCATCTTTTCAGGTGCCTGTTAGCCATCTGCTTTTCCTCTTTGGAAGAATGTCTATTCAGGTCTTCTGCTGATTTTTTAATCAGGTTGTTTGTTTTTGTGATGTTGAGTTGTATGGGCTGTTTTGTATATTGGATATTAATCCCTTATCAGTCATATCATTTGCAAATATTTTCTCCCACTCAGTAGGTTGTCTTTTCATTGTGTCAATGGTTTCCTTTGCTGTGCAAAAGGTTTAGAGTTTAATTAGGTCCCATTTATTTGTTTTTGCTTTTATTTCCTTTGCTTTAGGAGACAGATCAAAAAAATATTGCTCCACTTTATCAGAGTGTTCTGCTTATGTTTTCTTCAAGAAATTTTGTGGTTTCTGGTCTTACATTTAGATCTATAGTCCGTTTGAGTTTATTTTTGTATATGGTGTTAGAGAATGTTCTAATTTCCTTTTTTTTAGGTGTAGCTGTCCGGTTTTCCCAGCACCACTTATTTTTTTTTTTTTTTTTTTTTTGCGGTATGGGGGCCTCTCACTGCTGTGGCCTCTCCTGTTGCGGAGCATAGGCTCCGGACACGCAGGCTCAGCGGCCATGGCTCACGGGCCCAGCTGCTCTGTGGCATGTGGGATCTTTCTGGACCGGGGCATGAATCTGCGTCCACTGCATTGGCAGGCGGACTCTCAACCACTGCGCCACCGAGGAAGCCCCCCAGCACCACTTATTGAAGAGACTGTCTGTTCTCTATTGTATATTTTCACATCTATCTATTCTCACCAACAATCTCTTTGTTGTAGATTGATTGACCATAAGTGCTTGAGTTTCTTTCTGGGCTTTCTATCCTGTTCCATTGATCCATGTGTCTGTTTTTGTGCCAGTACCATAGTGTTTTGTTTTTTTTAAAGTATTTATTTATTTATTTATTTGGTTGCACTGGTTCTTAGTTGCAGCATGTGGGCTCCTTAGTTGTGTGCTCCTTAGTTGTGGCTCCAGGGCTCCTTAGTTGTGGCAAACTCTTAGTTGCCTCATGCATGTGAGATCTAGTTCCCTGACCAGGGATTGAACCCGGGCCCCCTGAATTGGGAGTATGGAGTCTTATCCACTGCACCACCAGAGAAGTCCCACCATACTGGTTTGATTACCGTAGCTTTGACATATAGTCTGAAGTCAGGGAGCATGATCCCTCCAGCTCTGTTCTTTCTCAAGATTGTTTTGGCTATTCAGGGTCTTTTGTGTTTCCATACAAACTTTAAAATTATTTGTTTTAGTTCTGCATAAAATGTCATTGATATTTTGATAGGGATTGTATTGAGTTTGTAGATTGCCTTGGGTAATATGCTCATTTTAACAATATTAATTCTTCCAGTTGAAGAACACGGTATATCTTTCCATCTGTTGTGTCATCTTCGATTTCTTTCATCAGTGTCTTATAGTGTTAGCATACAGGTTTTTAACCTCCTTAGGTAGGTTTATTTCTAGGTATTTTATTCTTTGTGATGCAATAGTAAGTGGGATTGTTTCCTTAATTTCTCTTTCTGATATTTCATTGTTAGTGTATAGAAATGCAACAGATTTCTGTATATTAATTTTGTGTCCTGCAACTTTACTAAATTCACAGATGAGCTCTAGTAGTTTTCTGGTGTTGTCTTTAGGATTTTCTATGTATTCACTATGGATCTTTTTGCCTTTGTCATTTGTGGAATTCTTAGAGCTTCTTGGTTTTGTAGATTCATGTCTTTTATCAAATTTAGGAAGTTTTCAGCCATTATTTCTTCAAATATTCTTTCTGCTTCTTCTCCTTCTCCTGTCTTTCTAAGGCAGCCATAATGTCTATGTTTGTATGCTGGATTATTTCCCAAAGTCCTCTTAACACTTTTAAACTGAGTTTTACTAGGTAGATCTCTTTTTATTTATTTTGCTTGCTAGATCAGCACTTATAAATGAACATTCAATTCTTTTAACACAAGAATGTTTCATTTTCTATTATATATTTTTATTGATTTTTCATCACTTTATTCTGGTCTGTTCTTCAGGGAATACAATCATCTATATGTTAAGTATATTTCCTACATATCTATGATCTTTTCTCTTACCTTCACAGTTCTTTGTTTTGTCACACTTTTCTCTGCCATATTATTACCTGCTGTGCTCTGTTCTAGCACATGCACTGGGCATAAAATCCTGTATTGGCCTATCACTGAATCTATAGAGAAGTTACTATGACACAGGATGTTCCTAGTTGTGTAATTGTGAGTTAATATTTTACTAACATTGTTCAGCTTATGCTTCCACCTAATACCTTTTATGAATCAAACATGTAAAATTTATAAAGGACACATATAGTTAAAGCTGTGAGGCATACATAGCTCAAGGTGTTGAGTATTTTCTGATTATTTTATTCTATTACACAATTTCCCTCTTTTAGAAGCTCTTCTCTGGGCTTCATGGGCAAACTTTCTCTTTATCTCTATTAATTCCTTTTCAACCCCCTTTTCTGGATCATCGCCTTCTGCTTATACATGGGTTCTATATAGAGTACAAAGAAATCAAAGAACAGAATCCTGAAGAAGAGCAATATTTTAAAGTGTTGTTTTTTGTTTTCCCCATGTATAAGACTTTCATATATCTGGAATTGTGCGTGTGTGTGTATGTTTGTATGTTTAATAAGAAGGACAGAATCACATAATGTTTCCATCTGAAATCAATGATTTAAATACTGCTTATAGAATAGTCCTTTTCCTCTAAATAAATATTAGTGTCAACACTGTATATCCTTAGTTCCATGTGACAGTTTCTAGACTGTTAATTTAAAAATCTGTGTGTTTGGACTTCCCTGGTGGCACAGTGGTTAAGAATCTACCTGCCAATGCAGGCAACATGGGTTTGAGCGCTCGAGCCCTGGTCTGGGAAGATCCCACATGCCGTGGAGCTACTAAGCCTGTGCACCACAACTACTGAGCCTGTGCTCTAGAGTCCACGAGCCACAACTACTGAGTCTGTGTGCCACAAGTACTGAAGCTTGAGCACCTAGAGTCTGTGCTCCACAACAAGGGAAGCCACTGCAATGAGAAGCCTGCACACCACAACAAAGAGTAGCTCCCGCTTGCTGCGACTAGAGAAAGCCTGCACACAGCAAGGAGGACCAAACGTAGCCAAAAATAAATAAATAAAATAAATTTATTTTAAAAAAAGAAATAACACTATATTTGGGATAGAAAAGAACTTTAAAAAAATAAAAACCTGTGTGTTCTGATACAACATCAATTTAATTACTATAATTACTATAATATAATAAGTTTTGATAAGTGAAAATGTTAGTAGGGTTTCCTTTCTTTTTCCCTCTCTATACCTGATCCCCTTCAGCTCTACTTTCAGATCGGCTGAGGGGTAAAACGTGGTCCTTTATTCATGAAGTCAGTTTCTAAGCTGTAGTCATGTTTTCTTTGAATATCCTCCTCTTGATATCTGATTGGACTTTTATCTCCTTAGGGCAGGCAAGGAGAAAACTATGTCTGTGTTGTCTTGAGCTCTATGGTTTATGACATAAATGCTAGATTCTGTGTCCTCCAGATTTTTAATGTCCAAAATTTATCTTCTGGAATTCCACGAAGAATCATTTCTTTCTCAACAAAACATGGTATTTATAAATAAAAAAAGGATTTCGACTTTCTGATATTTCTTTTTATTATAGATTTATAAACGTCTACATAGAATAGCAGAAGCTCAAAATTTGACTCTTTGTTACAATTTTGTATTGGCCCTCCAGCTTTCAGCTGCTGCCTATTTGGAGGAATATAAAGTTATTGATACAAGAGGAAGGGCCAGAGTGTAACAGGCTCTTAATTATCTCAATATATTATCCTGTTGCACATAAAAACAAACCAGTAAGTAGGCATATGCAAATAAAAATATCATAATTTTGTAGGTGAAATTAAAAAAAAATTAAAAGTCTTGCTATATCAAGATTTGACAAGTCCTGGGAAAATTGCTACTATGTATATACACACACACACACACACACACACACACACACACACACACACACTTCTAGTAGAAGTGAAAATTGATAAATTTGCTATTGCTGCTTTGTAGGGAAATTTGGTATTATCCATTAAAATGGAATAATGACTGTCTACTTAACATATAATTTAATCTCTAGGTATATTCCCTCAAGAAACAGTCTCATTGGTTTTCAAAGACACATTTAAAAAGATGTTCATTACATGATGTTATAAAGGAAAAATTGTAAAAATCCTGAATATCCATCAGTAGGGGAAGAAATAAATGCATTTCACTATATCCATACAGTGTGATATTGTTCCAGAAGTTTAAATGAATGAAATAGGCTTTTATCAATTGATATGACTATATCTACAAAACATTGTTAAAGCAAGTCCAGAATGATTCGTAAAGTATGATATCACCTACATAATTTTTAAAACCACAAAAAATAATACTACAGATTTTCTAAGGATACACATATTAGTAATTAAAATTATATTTTAAAAAGACTTGAAGGATTCCTACTAAATTTATAAAAATATTTACATCCAAGGAGTAGGGTGTAAAAGGTAGATTAAAGATATTTTTTAGCTCTAGCATTGTGATTTTTATTGGACAGTTGTGTTCATGTATTGCTTGTGTGACTTTACAAAAGAAGTTTATATATAGGAACAAACACTGAAAGCAAAGAGGACAAAATATTAGGAGTAAATCTGAGTGGTAGGAATACACATAATTGCTGTTTTTTTGTACTCTTTCAAAAGGAAACTCTTTCTGCCTTCTCCCCCTCCCCTTGTCCTTTAAACATGTAGACAAAGAATGTCACCTGTTACATCAGTAAACGAAAGATGTTGGCCATCAAGCCCGCAGCCACTGAAGCCAGCAGACTGTGCACCCAGACTGTGCACCCTGAGGGCATTTAGGATGGAGAGAAACAGGATACTGGCCCTAGATAGCTAAGATGCATACCAAAGGAATGATTTAAATGAGCCCAGACTCTTGCATTTTCCCATACATAGAAAAGAGCTAAGAAGTCTGTTTTTTTTTTCTTTAATTAGCAGTAATCTTTTGATGTTCAAGTACCTGATTTTTGTTTGTTTGTTTTGCAAACACTCCTACATATCCTGGCTCCTCCCTTACCTCGTGGGAACAGTCCTTTAGAACTCTCTGAGAGGCTGTCTCCTGGACTTAAGTGCTCAGTATGTCTGCCAAATAAAACATAATTCTCAACTTTTAGGTTGTACATTTTTTTTCAGTCGCCAAACATATAAACAAACAATCAAAAACTTTCACTGGCTCCCCAATACTTCAAGGATAGCATATAGACTCTTAGCATGTCATACAGGGCTCTTTATGACGTAGTCCCTGAGTACTTTTCCATGATCTATAGGTAACACTCTCTTTCATCTTAGCCTAGTCATCATTATCTTTCAGTTAGATTTACAATTGCCTTCTATATGTCCCCCTGCTTCCTGTCTTTCCACTTTTGTTTGCTGTCCATATTGCTTCAAAATGTATTTTTAAAAAGAAATCTACTCATCTCACTTCACTTCTTAAAAACCTCTATTGTGCCTTTAGTGATTGTTTATTTAAAATATTTGTATGTACATATGAATTTTCAAACTCTTTGTAATTACTTTGCAGTTAGCCAAGGAACGACCAACCTACAGAACAAATTATAAAATGTTTAGGATTCCATACAAGGCTCTTTATATAATAATAGGGTCCCAACTTTTATCTCCAGTCTTTTTACATATCTCCACTTTCTTGGTTTCACCCATATCAGACTTCTCGCTCTGTCCCAAATATACCATGTTCAATCACATCTCATTGCCCTTACATACATAACTTTTTTTTTTTTGCGGTACGCGGACCTCTCACTGTTGTGGCCACTCCCGTTGTGGAGCACAGGCTCTGGACGCGCAAGCTCAGCGGCCATGGCTCATGGGCCCCGCCGCTCTGCGGCACGTGGGATCCTCCCAGACCGGGGCACAAACCTGCGTCCCCTGAATCAGCAAGCGGACTCTCAACCACTGTGCCACCAGGGAAACCCCATACATAACTTTTTCTCCTCTGCCTCATTCCTCAAGAAACCAGTTAAAATTTTATCTTATATGAAGTCTTTCTTAGCTCCCTTATTGTAAATTGATAATTCTTAACTCTGGGATCCTATAGGATTTTGTTTAAACTGCTTGTACTCAGTATTGTTATTTATCTGTTTTTATATCTGTCTTCCATTCCTAGTCATGTGAGTTCCTCAATGGCAGATTTTTTTCTCTTACTGAATTTGGTGTCTCTACAGACTAGCAGTGTGTGGAATGAAATAGGTTCCTGGTAATGCTTGATAAAATAAAGAATACATGCGAAATTCTGTGATAATGCACTTAATTTCAGTTGGGAGGGGTACATTAGAATCATTGATGGAGTTTTAAAAATATTATTGCTAAAAACTTAGAATCCCTGGGCATGTACATTCTAAAAACTCATCACAGTTAATTGTGATGTGTATGTTATATTAAGAGCTATTGCTGCTAATTACATCCAGAGAAAGTAGAATTGGACACTATTCAGGGAAACTTGAGGATCTAAGCCTTCATCAGAGCATATTAATAGTGATTATGACAGAAACAACTGCAAACTTTTATGGCACAGAACTAGTGAGTTTCATCTAGGTTAATATCCAATAATCTACACTCTTCAGCATGGTTGTATAATCAACAATGAATCAATGTAATTGGCCCATCAACATACATGGATTTGCAAAGGCACCCCAGGTGATTCTGGTGCATGCATTTGGTTAATAACTTCTGCTGAATGGACAGTTCACTTTTGGTGTTCACTAATCATAATGTTAAGATTCATTCCACCATTCTGGAAACATTTTTAACTCAGGGTATTGTGTATGTCATCTGAAGTTTTCCTTTCCTCTAGATTTGTAGTGATTCCTGTTCTAAGGGACAGCTTTGCCCATAGGACTTGCAGTCTGGTGCCTTAGAGGTATGATTTGAGGGATCCCTCAAAACATCTTTACCTGTTCTCCAAAAGGATTCATTTTTTTTTAAAGTTAAGCACTGGCCCTTCCCCATCCTTGACAGTCTTTTAAAGCTCTATAAAAGTCTATCACTAAAATCTTAGTCTGAATAAATTATCAGATATATTCCTTTAGCATGTAGACATTGGATTCCTAGGAGAGAAATCTCAAGGCACTGACTGCAGAGGTGGAAACGCTATAAATGAAATCATCTTTCCTTAGGACTTCTATATTTGCAGAAAAAGGAGACCCTCCTAAAAATAATTCTGAGCTTTTTCTTTCCCAGTGGTAGGTATGGATATTAACCTCTTGCTATAGCTGAGGAAATAGCATACACTGGATCGTTTAAACAATAGACATTTCTTTTTCTACTCCCACTGAGACAAGTTTGTTCTGGAGGCTGGAAAGCCCAAGATGAAGTTGTTGGCACATCCAGTGTTTGGTGAGGACCCACTTCCTGGTTTGCAGATGGCTGTCTTCTGATATCCTCACATGGCAGAGAGCAGAGAGAGAGGAAGCAAGCTCTCTCATGTTTCTTCTTATAAGGGCACTAATAGTATTCATGAGGGCTCCATCCTCATGACCTAATTATTTCCCAGAGGCTCCATCTCTAATACTGTCACAGTGGGGATTAGGCTTCAACATATGAATTTTGGGGGACATATTCAATCTATAGCACTTGTCTCAGTGGGAGTAGAAATTGCATTTACAACATCAGCTAAAATTCTGACTTTTCACCTTTGCAGGCCAAGGCCACCTTGGGGTGCCAGGCTAGAGAGGACCTAGGCCACCAGTAGAGACAACCGGTTGCTGAGAATGAATTTTGGCTTTGTGACATGGATTTTAATAAAGCCTGTCTTGTATATGTCTTTTTCTTTTTCCATTTTACAGAATTTACTTATTTTCCTGGCTTTATTGAAGTATTATTAACAAATAAAAATTGTACATATTTAAGGCATACAATGTAATGTTTTGGTATATGTATACATTGTAAAATAATCACCCAAATCAGGCTAATTAATATATGTATCACCTCACATAACTGTCATTATTTTGTGTGCTGAGAGCACTTGAGATCTAATCTTTTAGCAAACTTCAAATATACATTATTATTAGCCATATCTCCAGAACTTATTCATCTTATAACTGAAAGTACACTTTGATCAATATCTCCCATTTGAGACCCCCTAGCCTCTGGTAATCACTATTCTATTCTCTGTTATTGTGAGTTTGACTTTATTCAAGATTTCACATAATTGAGATCCTGTGATATTTGCTTATTTCACTTAGTATAGTGCCTTTCAGGTTAATCCATATTGTTTCAGGCAGTAGGATTTCCTTCTTATTTAAAGCTGAATAATATTCCATTTTATATATATATATATAAAATATTAATTCTTCCAATCCATGAACACAGAATATCTTTTCCATTTATTTGTGTCTTCTTCAATTTCTTTCATCAATGTTTCATAGTTTCAGTGTACAGATCTTTCACCTCCTTGGTTAAATTTATTCCTGAGTATTTTATTCTTTTTGATGCTATTGTAAATAGAATTGTTTTCTTAATTTCTTTTTTGGGTAGTTTGTTGTTAGTGTATAGAAATGTTATTGATTTTTGTATTTTCATTTTGTGTCCTGAAACTTTAGCTTCTCTCTAGTTGTGGTGTGCAGGTTTTCTCTCTGTAGCTGTGGTGCACAGGCTCCAGAGTGCTTGGGCTTTGTAGTTGTGGTGCATGGGCTCCAGAGTGCATGGGCTCTGTAGTTTATGGCACATGGGCTCTCTCATTGAGGTGTGTGGGCTCAGTAGTTGTGGCACAGGGGCTTAGTTGCCCTGTGGCATGTGGGATTTAGTTCCCTGACCAGGGATCAAACCCACATCCCCTGCATTGGAAGGTGGATTCCTTACCACTGGACCACCAGGGAAGTTCCCTGAATTCATTTATTAGTTTAATAGTTTTCTAGGGGAAATCTTTAAAGTTTACTATATATAGATTATGTCATCTTCAAACAGAGACAATTTTACTTTCTTTTTTAAAATTTCTTTTTCTTGTCTAATTGTTCTGGCTAGGACTTCCAGTACTATGTTCAATAGAAATGGAGAAAGTGATCACCCTGGCCTTGTTCTTGACTGTAGAAGAAGAGCTTTCTGCTTTTCATCACTGAGTATGATGTTAGCTGTGGGCTTGTCATATATGGCCTTTATTGTTTTGAGGTACATTTCTTCTATACCTAATGTAAGAGTTTTTATTATAAAAGAGCTTTGAATTTTGTCAAATGATTTTTCTGCATCTTTAAAGATAATCATGTGATTTTTATCCTTCATTCTGTTAATATGGTGTATCACACTTACTGATTTGCATATGTTGAGCCATACTTGCATCACTGGGAGTAATCTCACTTGATACACCATAGTGTATAATCCTTTTAACATGTTGTTGAATTCAGTCTGATAGCATTTTTGTGGAGGATTTTTGCATCTATGTTCATCAGGTATATTGGCCTATAATTTCCTTTTCTTGTAGTGTCCTTGTATGGCTTTGGCATGATTGTAAGGCTGGCCTTGTAAAATGAGTTCAGAAGTGCTCTCTAGCCTTAAATTTTTGGGAAGAGTTTGAGGAAGATTGGTATTAATTCTCCTTTAAATGTTATGTATAATTCATAACTTAAGGCATCTGGTCCTGGACTTTTGTTTCTTGACAGATTTAGATTACTGATTCAATCTCTTTACTCATTATTATTCTGTTCAGATTTCATATTTCTTCATAATTCAGTTCTGGTATATTGTATGTTACTAGGAATTTGTTTCTTCTAGGTTACCCAATTTTCTGGCATATAATTGTTCATAATATTCTCTTTTGATCCTTTTTATTTCTGTGGTATTAGTTGTAATGTCTCCTCTTTCATTTTTTAATTTTATTTAGTAGCATCTTCTCTTTTTCTTAGTTATTCTAGCTAAAGTTTTATCAGTTTTGTTTATATTTTCACAAAACCAACTCTTAGTTTTGTTGATCTTTTCTGATGTCTTATCTCTGTTTAATTTATTTCTGCTCTTTGTTATTTCTTTCCTTTCTACTAACTTTGGGCTTAGTTTGTTGTTCTTCTTATAGTTCTTTGAGATTTGAAATTAGGTTGCTTATTTGAGATTTTTCTTCTTTTTAAAATGAAGGTGTTAAACTATAAACTTCCCTCTTAGAATTATTTTTGCTGCATCCTATAAGTTCTGGTACATTTCATTTCTATTTTGGTTTGTTTCAAGATATATTTTATTTCATTTTTGATTTCTTCTATAATCCATTGGTTGATTTGGAGCATGTTGGTTAATTTTCTAAATGGACCATGCTTTATTTTACCTCAGGCTTCTTCCTCCTCCCATCTCCTTAGCTGACATGTTTTATTCACACTTGAAAAATTTGGCAAAGGTGCCATCTCTTCTGTGAAGTCTTCACAGACACATACCAAACTGGGTTAGGTAATTTTTAAATGTTTACTCAAAAGTACTCTATGTTGTCTTCCATTTTGTCACTCATAAAACTGTATTGATAATATCTGTTTATTTGTCTGTCTCTCCTTGGGCTAAAAATGATGTAGGGCAGGGACATACTTCTAATAAATTATTTGTTATTTATCTAAAATTCAAATAAAACTTGGGTCCTTACTTTTATTTACTAAAATTGGTAACCTTAATGATATTTCACTTTTTGCTATATCATCTTTTTCCCATTATATAATCTGATGATTCTTTCATGCTATTAAATATTATGTCTCTAAACTAATTTTTCTTATGGATGTATCCATTAACCAAATCCTTATTGTTGGAAATTAGGTTGTTTCCAATTTGGGGTATTGTAAGTAATTTTATGATGAACATACTTTTCTGTAAATATTTATTTGCACTTGTGAATATTTTTTAGGATAAGTTCCTCAGAGTTGAATTAGTAAGCCAAAGAGTATGTACATTTGCTTAATGCTTTCCATTTTTGATACCAAAACCTTTTTAAGAAAGGAATGTTTTTAATTTTTTTTTGTATTATTTAAATTGTTTTTGTATTTGTGCTATTCATGTACTTATATAATTATACAATTAAAATTTGTATTATTCTTGCATTTTATGCCTAGAACAAACAGTTTTAGGTAGAATTTGTACTGTTCCTTGCATCTGTCAAGTTTAAAGTCATGCGGGATACCTGTGTGAAGAAGTCCTTCAGGCAGGAACTTGGTGTTACAGAACTAGAGCCCAGGGAGCTACTCTAGAAATGTAGAACTTGGAGTCATCAACATAATATTGGTATTTGAAGCCATGGGAATACAGTGAGCTCAAAGAAGAGCTGAGCATAAACAGGAAAAACGGAAAAGAGGTTAAAGCCCTTGTAAACACCCACAGGATGACAGGAGGAAGAGAATTCAATAAAGGAAGAGTCATAATAGAGAATTAAAAGCATGTAAACAGAAAACTGCAATTTAAAATCTACAACCGGCATTAGAATAATTTGTCTTTAGTTGCCATTTCTGAATTCTCAATAACCCAAAGGATTTTAAAGTAGAAAAACTTATCCATGATAAAGTCTATATCTAAGAGCTCAGTCAGTGTTTGGTAGTTATTAATATTAATTATAATAAATATAATTTATTAGGCACTTTCTAGGAACTAGGCACTGTGCTAAGTGCTGCACATGCATTAATCTCCTTGAATCCTGAAAACAACTCCAAGGTAGATATTGATATTAACCTCAAGCTATAGCTGAGGAAAGAGTTGCAGTGTAGTTAGGTTAGTTAAGTAACTTGTCCCAAACTGCCAATTAGCAAATAGCCAAGATTGTATTTGTACTTGTTTTCTGGGGCTTGGATCCCAATATTTACTAACTAACTAGGCTATATTAGTTTCCATTTGCACAGGACTTCACAATGTATAGAATATTTTCACATTTATTATCTTATTTATAGCCATAATACCACTGTTTAAATAAATGACCAAATGGCATATAACAATCTTTCTGAAACTCTAATGTGCTATTATAAATCACTTGAAAATTTTGTTAAAATGAAGATTCTAATTCAGTTTGGGATGTAGCCTGTTTCTGCATTTCTAACAGGATTCTATATGGTGCTGATGAGGCTGGTTTACAGAAAAAAATGTGAGTAGCAAAAGTATATGGGAAAAAATACAAATTATAACGTTTCTGAATGTCAGTACTTTTTTATATTTCACCTATGAAGAACAATGAAAAATTTTAAATTTTAATTATGACATATTTCAAACCTTCATAGAATATAGAAGATAATATAACAGACATCCATGGTTCCATCACTAAGATTTGATACAAACTAGCATAGATACAGATATAGTTGCCATTTTTGCTTCAGATCTCTCTCTCTTTCTTTTATTCTCTCTTTTAATGTAATAAAAGATTCCAGGGCTTCCCTGGTGGTGCAGTGGTTGAGAGTTTGCCTGCCTATGCAGGGGACAGGGGTTCGTGCCCTGGTCCGGGAAGATCCCACATGCCGCGGAGCTGCTGGGCCCGTGAGCCATGGCCACTGAGCCTGCGCGTCCAGAGCCTGTGCTCTGCAATGGGAGAGGCCACAACAGTGAGAGGCCCGCGTACCGCAAAAAAAAAAAAGAAAAAAAGATTCCAGAAAAAGCTGAAGATCCTCACCCAATCCAGAAGTAACCACTAATTTAAAGTTATTGTATATTATTCCCTGAGATAATTTATAATTTTTTTTCATATTTATTTATTCATATCCAAAAAATGATATTTCATGCATTAGTAAGTAAAGGAGGAGCACTTCTGGAATGTTCAGAAAACTCACTAAAAAAGAAACTAAAACAAGCATAACAAGCAGCAACAAACATCAAAACCAACAAATTCAGCAGTGTAGGGGTAGTGGGCTGATTTCCACAGTTGCCACATTATATTATTTAAAATGTCTAGTTTTATAAAAAAAATTTGTGATGTGCAAAGAGCCAGGAAAGGGACTTCCTTGGTGGCGCAGTGGTTAAGAATCCACCTGCCAATACAGGGGACATGGGTTCGAGCCCTGGTCCAGGAAGATCCCACATGCTGCAGAGCAACTAAGCCCATGTGCCACAACTACTGAGCCTGCACTCTAGAGCCCACGAGCCACAGCTACTGAAGCCCACGTGCCTAGAGCCTGTTCTCTGCAACAAGAGAAGCCACCACGATGAAAAGCCTGTGCACCGCAACAAAAAGTAGCCCCCGCTCTCTGAAACTAGAGAAAGCCCACATGCAGCAACGAAGATGCAATGTAGCCAAAAATGAATAAATAAATAAATAAATAAATAATAGAAAAACAAAACAAAGAGTCAGGAAATATGACCCATATACAGGAAAATTTAAGTCAATAGAAACTGTGCCTGAGGAAACTCAGATGTTGGACTTACTACAAAAAAAACAGATTTAAAATCAGCTATTGTGAATAAATTTAAAGAAATAAAGAAAATTTGGTCTAAAGAATCAAAGGACAGTATTTCACCAAATGGAAAATATCAAGAAAAAGAATTTATGAAAAAAGAACCAAATAGAAATTCTGGAGTCCAAATATGCAATAACCTGAAATTAAAAATATACGAGAGGAACTCAAGAGTGGTTCTGAACTGGTACAAGAAAGATTCAGTGACATTGATGGATAAAATAAAAAATACAAGCTATAACAAGTGGTGGTGAAGATCTGTAGAAATCTGAAACCTCATACACTGCTGGTGGGGATGTAAAATGGTGCAGTTCCATTGGAAAACAGTCTGATAGTTTCTCAAAAGGTTAAACATTGTGTTACATATGACCCACCAATTCCATTCCTAGGTATATAACCAAGAGAAATAAAAACATATGTCCGTACCAAAAACTCTACATCAATGTTCACAGCAGCATTATTCTTGATAGCTAAAAATTGGAAACTAGGCAAATGTCCATCAGCTGATGAATAGATCAGTAAAGTGTGGTACATCCACAAATCAAATATTGGTCAACAATAAAAGTAATGAACTAATGATACATGCTCCAACATGTATTAACATTGAATACACTATGCTATATGAAAGAGATACACAAGGCAACATATTGTCTGGTTACATTTATGTGAAATGTCCAGAATAGGCAAATTCATAGTGATAGAAAGTAGTTTATTTGATGCCACGGACTGAGAATGACAGCAGAATAGGGAATGACTGGTAATGGGTATGGGGTTTCTCTTTCAGGTGATGAAAATATTCTGAAATTAGATAGTGATGATGCTTGCACAATTCTGTGAATATACCAAAAACCACTGTATTGTACAGTTTAATGTAGTAAATTTCCATGTAAATTTATCTCAACAAAGCTATTGTTAAAATAATAATAATTAAAAAATAAAAAAAATAGGCCAAACAATAAAAATAATAACAACAAAACACATTCAGAGAAAAATATGTACATATATCCTTTTATAGTAGGCACTTTAAAAGAACAGGCACTTTTCATGAAACATGCTGATTTTCCTAGATAGATTGAACATCTTTTCATACATTTATTTTCTATTTAATATTCCTCATGTGTGAATTGCCTGCCTATAATTTTTGATTGCTTTTCTCTTTGGTTGTTTGAACTTTTCTGATTTATTCATATGTACTGTTTATATATTCTGTATCCTAATTTTTCAGATATATATATTACAAATATCCTTTCCCAGTCTACTGATTGTTTTTCTGTATTTATAATTCTTTTTTGAAGTCCATTTCTTTGAATGACAAATTTTATCAATCTTTTGTTTTGTGCTTTTGTGATTTGTTTAAGAAAAGCTTCCCTACCCTTAGGTCATGTTGATATTTGTTCTATATTACTTATTGTTTCTTTAGGGTTCACGTAGATATTAAAATTGCTTTTTCCCCTTATGACAGTGTTTTCCTATAAACAGAGTTCTTTTTTTTTTTTAGCATCTTTATTGGGGTATAATTGCTTTACAATGGTGTGTT
Source organism: Leucopleurus acutus (assembly GCF_964270905.1). NCBI lineage: Eukaryota > Metazoa > Chordata > Mammalia > Artiodactyla > Delphinidae > Leucopleurus > Leucopleurus acutus. The sequence goes on from NC_139148.1 coordinate 100,308,463, forward strand.
AGTTTCTGCTTTATAACAAAGTGAATCAGTTATACATATACATATGTTCCCATATCTAAACAGAGTTCTTGAACTGCCACCTCTTTCTCTTTATCTCTGCTAAATCAGATCACTGACCCTAAGTTGGAATATGAAAATTCCACATTTAACTCTTTTAGGTCAGTGCTTCTAGAGCACCATACACAGAGGGCAGTTGTAAAATATGACAAGAATTTGCTAGGCAGAAAAAAGTATACATACTTGGGGTCTTCTCTTTAGCTCCTCCTAAGGTAATCCTTCAGGTGGTCACTTAAAACTTGAAAAGTGAGTGACATCAAGGCAAGCTGCACCTAGAAACCTGGGAGTACCTCTGAATCTTAACAACTTCTTTCCAATTCTTTGCTTTCTGAAGTGTTATAATTATATGCCAATTCAGTCCTTGAATTTTGACCTTGAAACCACCAAGTCATTGTGACATTGGCAGAGAATACGGTGGGAGATAGTTTTTCTTAGGGACAGTTCATTTTTCTTTTCCTTTGCTCTGGTACTACCAATGGGAATGTTTCTGTTGACTGTCTTTGAAAGTTTTTATTTACATGTTTTTGGTAACCTAGGAATAGTACATATATCAACTGAGAGAATGGGCAGGAAGATTCAGTAGAATTTTCTTGGATTATGAACAAGCTGACCTAATCACTTTCCAGAAAGATAATACATTTTGTAAAATTGAGAAAAAGTTAATTTTTATTTGCGGGTGTATTTTATAGAGCAAGGATGATAACTGATTTATCTATCAAAACTCACTGATCCACAGGCAGAGAAAAAATCAATTAAAGACTACATATATAAAAATGCAACTTGTGCTTTTTTCAGAAGAAAAAGATGATAAAATTACCCATTAACATAACAATAACAGAACACACTTTTCTATACAGCCAATACTACTAATGATAAAAATATGCTTCAGGGGACTTCCCTGGTGGTCCAGTGGGTAAGACTCCACGCTCCCAATGCAGGGGGCCCGGGTTCAATCCCTGGTCGGGAAACGAGATCCACATGCATGCCTCAACTAGAAGTCCACATGCTGCAACTAAGGGTCTTCATGCCACAACTAAGAGGTCTGCATGCTGCAATTAATAGATCCCACATGCTGCAGCGATGATCCTGTGTGCTGCAACTAAGACCCAGTGTGGCCTAAATAAATAAATAAATAAATATTAAAAAAATAAGGCTTCCCTGGTGGCACAGTGGTTAAGAATCCTCCTGCCAATGCATGGAACACGGGTTCAAGCCTTTGTCTGGGAAGATCCCACATACTGCAGAACAACTAAGCCCGTGTGCCACAACTACTAAAGCCCACGTGCCTAGAGCCGGTGCTCTGCAACGAGAGAAGCCACCAAAATGAGAATCCTGTGCACCGCAACAAAGAGTAGCCCCACTCGCCGCAACCGGAGAAAAGCCCACATGCAGCAACAAAGACCCAACTCAGCCAAAAATAAAATAAAGTAAATAAAATTTAAAAAATATATTTAAAAAAATATACTTTGGTTCTACATTATCGCTAGCAAATTTCTTACATTTAATAATGACTTAAGTGTGTCTGTTGGTTTAGAATTTATAAGACACTGTCATACATTTACATTTGATTTTCAAAATGATCCTGTGAGATAAAGAAAATATTTTATTCTCATGTTCCTAATGAGTAAACTGAGATTCAGAGGGAATACATGATTTGTCTAAGGTTAAACAGCTAGAGTGGCAGAACTGAAGCTAAAATTCCTTCCTCAGTCTATTAAAAGGTACCAAGAGGGAAGGAGGGTTGTAGAAAGATTGCAGTGGAGATAGACAAATAGCCATATAAAAAGCATAGATGGAGATACTTGGCAACAAAGGAAATGAAACAAAAAAATGTGTTACTGCTCCTAAAATCTTTGATTTAGAGATATTGTGACATTTATATACCTTATTGTTATAAGTTTTAAGTGTCAGTAAAGGGCTGTACCATTTTACAATCCAACCAGCAGTGTATGAGGGTTCCAATTTCTCCATATCCTTGCCAAAACTTGGTATTATATCTTTTTGTTTATAGCCATCATACTGGGGTTGAAGTGGTACCTCATTGTGGTATGATTTGCATTCCCCTGATGGTTAATGATGTAGATTATCTTTTCATGTGCTTATTGGTCATTTGTATACCTCTTTTGGTGAATGTCTATTCATATCCTTTGGCAATTTTTCAGTTATTTGTCTTTTTATTGAATTTTTTTTTTTTTTTTTTTTTAGATGCAGGGTACATCAAGTTGATTGTGGAGCTTTTTTTTTATTTTTATTTATTTTTTATTTTTTATTTTTTTATTTTTTTATTGGAGTATAATTGCTTTACAATGGTATGTTAGTTTCAGCTTCACAACAAAATGAATCAGTTATATATATACATATATTCCCATATCTCTTCCCGCTTGCGTCTCCCTCCCTCCCACCCTCCCTATCCCACCCCTCTAGGTGGTCACAAAGCACCGAGCTGATCTCCCTGTGCTATGCGGCTGCTTCCCACTAGCTATCTACCTTACGTTTGGTAGTGTATATATGTCCATGCCTCTTTATCGCTTTGTCACCGTTTACCCTTCCCCCTCCCCATAGCCTCAAGTCCATTCTCTAGTAAGTCTGTGTCTTTATTCCTGTTTCACCCATAGGTTTTTCATGACATTTTTTTTTTCTTAAATTCCATATATATGTGTTAGCATACGGTATTTGTCTCTCTCTTTCTGACTTACTTCACTCTGTATGACAGACTCTAGGTCTATCCACCTCATTACAAATAGCTCAATTTCAATGGAATATTACTCAGCCATAAAAAGAGACGAAATTGAGCTATTTTTATTGAATTTTAAGCATTCAATTTATCTGCTTTTCCTTTGTTTGCTTGAACTTTTGGTGTCATATTTTGAAAACCCTTGCCCAATGCATAGTTACAAAGATTTGTATCTATGTTTCTACTAAGAATTTTATAGTTTCTTACATTTATGGCTTTGATCCATTTTGAATGAATTTTTTGTACATGGTTCATTGTTTTGCATGTGGATATCCAGTTGTCCCAGTATAATTTGTTGAAAAGATTATTCTTTCACCATTGAAGTGTTTTGGTACCCTTGTCCAAAAGCATTTGACCATAAATGTAAGGGTTTATTTCTTGGCTCTTAATTCTGTTTCATTGATCTAATGTTTATCCTTATGCCAGTACCATACTGTCTTGATTGCTATAGCTCTGTACCAAGTTTTGAAATCAAAAAGTGTAAGTCCTCCAACATTGTTTGTTGTCAAGATATTTTTGGCTATTTTGGGCCCTAGTGTTTTCATATGAATTTTAGGATCAGCTTTTTAATTTCCACAGGAAAAAGAGGTAGAATTTTGATAGGGATTTAATTGACTCTGTAGATGAATTTGGGTAGTATTGCCATTTAATATTAAACATTCCAATTTATTATTTATGTCATTCTATTTATTTAGGTCTTCTTTAACTTCTCTCAACTATGTTTGTAGTATTGAGTAAAATTTTTGCATTTTTTGTTAAATTTATTCTTGTGTTTTATTCTTTTTGATGTTATTGTAAATGGAATTTTTTTGATTTAAATTTCAGATTATTCATTTTAAGTATATAGAAATAAAGTTAACTTTTGTATACTGATCTTGTTTTCTGATATTGTTGAACTTGTTTATTAGTTTCAATAAGTTTTTGGTGTGGCTTCCATAGGATTTCTTTTTATATACAAGATCATGTCATTTTCAAAAAAAGATAGTTTCACTTCTTCCATTCCAATCTGAATGCTTTTTTGTTTTTCTTGCTTATTTGTTCTGGCTAGAACCCACAATACAAAGTTGAATAGAGGGAGTGACATTAGGAAGATGGTGGAACAGGAGTGTCCGGCATTTGTCTCTTTGTAGAAACATCAATTTAAACAACTACCCATGAATGAAAATATCTTCATAAGAGCTAAGGATTCCAGGTGAGAGATTAAAACCTCTGGGTGGAATATAGGAATAAGAAAAGATGCATTAAAAAGGGTGGGAAGGACAATCTCACATTACCTATCATCACTCCCTCAAGCCCAAGCAGGCCAGCATGTAGAAAGACACCATCCCATGGGGGAAAGAAAGTAAAGTGAGCACGGACTTCACTGTGGACCCCCAGCAAGAGGCATGTCCTAGTGAATTCTGGCACCAGGCCAGCCCCCATGGCCCTAGGCTTAAGACTGGCACTTGTGAACTCTGGTGCCTGTGGACCCAGCCTGCCAGCCTGCCCTAGCACCAGGCTGACACCCATAGACACAGCCTCCAGGCTGGCCCTGGTGGAACCATGCTCTGGGCCCATGCAGGCTCCAGACTTCCCCCGGTAGACCCAGTCTCCAGGACCACCCCAGTGCCAGGCTGGCCCCCATGACCCTAGGCTCCAGGCTAGCACCAGCAGTCCCAGTCTCCTAACCCCTCCTGCACCAGGTCAGGCCCTATAGTCCCAGATTCTAGGCCAACACCTGAAGACCAGTGCCAGGCTGGTCCTGCAGCCTGAGGATCCTGGTCTGCCCCAGCAACAGGTCAGCATCTATGGCCCCAGGCATTAGACCTGCTCCTGAAGTCCCAGGCTCCAGGACTGCCCCAGTAGCAGTCTGGCCCCCACAGTTCCAGGCACTAGGCCAGAACCCACAAACAGCCTCCAGATGAGCTCCAGTGGACCCCGGCACCAAACTGCCCCCTGTGGACTCAGTACAAAGCCCATCCCCAAGGACTCAGGTACTAGGCCCACCCCAGAACCAGGTCAGCCCCATGGACCCAGTCTTCAGGCTGGTCCTTGCAGGTGCAACCTCCAAACCCGCCCCCAGCAGATCCAGGTATCAGGATGAGTTGGAAAGTATTTCCTTCTCTTCTATTTTCTGGAAGAGATTATATAGAATCAGTATTAATTTTTCTCTAAATGTATGGGAGAATTCACCAGTCAAAACATCTGGTCCTTTGCTTGTCATTTTGGATTATTTTTGCTGTTGTTGTTACCAGTTCAATATCTTATTATAGGGACATTTAGATTTTTCTGTTTCTTTTTGTCTCTGTCTTCCCTGCAATTTGTCTGTTTCTTCTAAATTATGTAATTTATCATACAGCTGTTTATAATATTCTCATATAGTCTTTTATAATTTCTATATGTTCCTTTGTAACGTTCCTTCTTTCAATCTTCATTTTAGTAATTTAATCTTTTCTATTTTTAGGTCAGTCTACCCAAAGTTTCCTTAATGTTGTTAACTTCTTAAAATGCTTATAGATTCAGTTCTTTGGATTGTGTAATTTTATCTATCTATTTTCAAGTTTATGTATTCTTTCTTCTGCTATTCCAAATCTGTTGAGCTCTTCTAGTGAATTTTTAATTTTGGTTATTGTACTTTTTAACTCAAGAATTTCCATTTTGTTTTTGTTAAATAATTTCTACCTCTTTATTGATATTCTCTATCTGATGTTACATTGTTGTCATACTTCCCTTTACATTTTCAAGCATGGTTTTAGTTCTTTCAACATATTTATAATGGTTACTTTGAAGTCTTTGCCTGTTAAACCTAATATCTGTTCTCTCTCACAGACCGTTTATATTGCTTGCTTATTTCCCTTGTGCATGAATCACATGTACCTGCTTCTTTGCACATCTTATAATTTTTTGTTGGAAACTGGACATTTCAGGTAATTTATTGTGGCAACTCTAGATAGTGATTCCCCTCCTTCCTCGAGAGCTCTTATTGTTGTTGTTTGCCTTTTTATTTGTTTGGTGACTGGCTGGATTATTTTAGTGAACTCTATTTCCCCCACAGTGTAAAGCCTCCGATGTTTCTCCTTAAGGGGTGCAGCCTTGGGCACATGTACAGTAACCCTTAGATGACAGTGGATTCAGCAGGACTCCTGTTGACTGTCTTTTTCTGGATCTCTCTGTTAAGATTTCTGTCTCTGTTGTTCTCATACCCAGCTTTTAGGTCCCAATAATTGGTGACTGATTGCTCCATTTTTGACAATGCCACAGGGAATATACTGCTCTATAGTCAACCTCAACCAAATAAATTTGTTCCCTTGGCAGGGGTAGTTTTTGAGGTCAGTCTTTGTGGATTGTTCTGATTCCTGGAGGGCACTTCTTAGATATTTATTTCCCTTATGTTCTCTCATACACTAGCTGGCATATGGTTTATCACCTTCCTCTCATGGTGCTAGCAGCCTTTTTTTGATTGCTTACCACCAAAATTTCCACTATTTTGAGAGAACCCTGAAGTTTAATTTCCCTATACTTTGTCTCAAATAAAGTCAGTTCCTTTGGGATTATCTTCAGAACTTTCTGTTTTTGTGGACCATCTTTCCCCCTTAGCAAAATCTCTGCAGCCATTACCCTGAAGGGTACAGTAGCTCACTTCTCTTGGACTGATACATCAGCTTTCTAACCAAGCTGCTAGATGTGTTGATAGCCTAAAGTCTTCTTGGTTTGTTCTTCTACCACAGAACCTCCATCTTATCAGTGAACTGGGGTGAGGGCAATCAGGGCTCCTGTATTCTTTAAAGCTTTCAAAAAATTTTAGCAAAATATATAAAATGTAAAATTTGCCACTTTAGCCATTTTTTTAGCATACAATTCAGTGACATCATTACATTCACGATGTTGTGCAAACGTCACCATTGTCTGGTTCCAAAACGTTTTCACTACTCCAAAAATAGGCTCTAATCATTAAGCAATGACTTCCTATTCTCCCCTTACCCCAGACCCTAGAAAACCTCTGATCTACTTGTCTCTATGTATATGTCTCTTCTAGATATTTCATATAAGTGAAATCATATAATATTTGTCCTTTGGCTTATTTCAATAAGCATAATATTTTCAAGGCTCATCCATATTGAACCATGTATTAGAACTTTATTCCTTTTTAATGACTGAATAACATCCCATTGAATATATATACCACATTTTGTTAATCTATTCATTTGTTGATGGACACTCAAGGTTGTTTTCTTCTTTCGGCTATTGTGAATAATGCTTCTATGAACATTGACATAAAAATGTCTGAGTCCCCAATTTCAATTCTTTTGGGCCTATATCTAGTAGTAGCATCGCTAGGTCATATGGTAATTCTGTGCTTAGATTTTTGGGGAACTACCTAATTGTTTTCCACAGTGGCTGCACCATTTTACATCCCTACCAGCAATGTATAAGTGTTTCAGTTTTTCTACATCCTTTTTTGTTATTTTCTGGTTTTTTTTTTTTTTGTGGTACGCGGGCCTCTCACTGTTGCGGCCTCTCCCGCTGCGGAGCACAGGCTCCGGACGCGCAGGCTCAGCAGCCATGGTTCACGGGCCCAGCCGCTCCACGGCATGTGGGATCCTCCCGGACCGGGGCACGAACCCGTGTCCCCTGCATTGGCAGGCAGACTCTCAACCACTGCGCCACCAGGGAAGCCCTATTTTCTGTATTTTTGATTACAGCCATCCAAGTGGGTATGAAGTGGGAGGGATCTCATTGTGGTTTTGATTTGCATTTCTCTAATGACTATTGAGCATCTTTTCATGTGCTTATTGACCACTTGAATATCTTCCCTGGAGAAATGTTTATTTAAGGCCTTTTCCCATTTTTTAAATTTGAGTTGTCTTTTGTTGTTTAATTGTAAGAGTTTGTTATAGATTCTCGACATTAAACCTTTATCAGATGTATGGTTTACAGATATTTTCCCATTCTGTATGTTGTCTTTTTACTTTCTTTATAATATCCTTTGACATAGAAAAGTTTTTAATATGGATGAAGTCCAATTTATCTTTTTTTTCTTCTGTTGGTCATGTTTTTGGTATCATATCTAAAAATTCATTGCTCAATCCAAGGTCATGATGTTTTACCCCCATGTTTGCTTCTAAGACTTTTATGGTTTTAGTTTTACATTTAAGTCTTTGATCCATTTGAGTTAATTTTTGTATATGGTGTGACTTCTAACTTCATTCTTTTGCATGTGGACATCCAGTTGTAAAGAGACCATTCTTTCCCCATTGAGTGGACATGGGAACCTTGTCTAATATCAACTGGCCATTGATGTATGGTTTTATTTCTGTACTCCCTAATCTATTTCATTTGTCTATATATCTATCCTTATGCCAATATCACATTTTTGATTACTATAGCTTTGTAGTAAGTTTTGAATTTGAGAAATGTGAGTCTTCTTACTTAATTCTTCTTTTTCAATATTGTTTTTGGCTTTTCAGGGCCTGTTGGGGTCCCATATGAATTTGAGGATCACCTTTTCCATTTATGCAAAAAGGCTGTTGGGCTTTTGATAGGGATTGTGTTGAATCTGCAGTTAGCTTATTTTGGGTAGTATGGACATCATAACAATATTTTCTATCTATTTTGATCAAATATTATTGGCCTGCCATGCCTGGGTTAGAGTTTCTGCCCAATGAGTGAGAGCTGCTTGCCGTGTGGGAGCCCCCAACCTCTCAGCTACACTTACCTCTTCAACTTAGAGTTGGAAAGAATGAGAAATGCTGGTGACCTGCCTCTCCTACAGAGGTACTGTAAACCCTTAACTGGGAGCCATGGGAAGAGGGAGCCCCATCTTCTTTGTGACACCTTCCTGGTGTGGAGCTTCTTTCAAGCATATCTGGTAAGGGGGAGGAAGGGAGTGAGTTGTGGCTGAAGTGCCACAGACTCTCACTGTTCTTATGTTCATTTAGTAGACTCTCTTGAATAAATTCTTCTTCATTTGATGTGTATTCTTAGGACAATTTCCAGAGACTTTATATGGTTATTTTAAAAAATATTTTTTACCAGTTTTGTGTTTTTTTCTCCACATGTTGGAATTCTGGAAGTAGAAGTGTCCTCTTATTATACTTTTAATGTTTCGTTTCTGTACTAGTTTCTCCCACTCTTTTCCTGACATTGGTAATTTGTTGTTTCTCTTTTTTCCCCCTCAAGTCTTAGTAATGTATATTAATTTATTAATCCTTTAAAGATTGAACTTTAGACTTTGTTGATTTCCTTTATTGCATTTACTTTTTCTATTTTATTCAACCCTGTTCTTATCTTTATTATTTATTTCCTTCTAGTTTCTTTTATGGTTGATTTGCTGCTTTTTCTACTATCTTGAGATGGTAACTTAGATAACTGAAGTTCAGCCTTTCTTTTTTTCTAATATACACATTTGTAGCTATATATTTCTAAACACTGTTTTAGCTGCATATCTCAAGCTTTTGACCATATTTTCATTAGCCACCTTCTCAAATATATTCTATTTTTCACTCTAGTTTCTTCTTTGACCCACAAGATATTTAGAAGTGTATTCCTTAATTTCCAAACACTTTGTAGTATTCTAGATGAAATTTTTATTGTCTTTAGTTTAATTCCACTATGTTCAAAGAACATATTCTGAATGATTTTAAGCATTTTGTATTTGCTGAAGTTCATTTTACATTCAGATTTGTTCAATTTGGGAAAATAGTCCATATGTACTTAAAAACTATGCATATTCTGTTGCAGTTTGTATGTAGTACAAACAAAATTGATTTATTTTTCACATAAAATTTATATATTAGGTCAAGTTTGTTAATTGTGTTTTTAGGTTTTTCATGTCCTTACAGATTTTTTTTCCTACTTCTACCATGAACTATTTTGAGAGATGTATTATAGTGTTCAAAATATCCAACAATGATGCTGGTCAATTTTTCTTCTTGATTTTATCAATGTTTGCTTTTTGTATTTCAAAACTCTGTTAGTGGGTGTTTAAAAAATTAAGCAATCCTGCAAAATCTGAGGGAACAGTCCCCAAAGATTACCCTGACATCAGACACCAGCCGTAAGTTCAGGACCCCTGAGGGCTACAAATTCAGGTTTCCCATGATCATTCTCAGGTTCAATAACTCACTAGAATAACTCACAGAACTCAGGAAAATATTATGATTACAGTTTTGTTATAGCAAAAAGGTACAAATTAGAACCAGCCAAAGGAAGAGATGCATAGAGTGAAGTCTGGGAGGGTTCCAAATGTGAAGCTTCCATCCTCCTCAGGGGTGTGTTACCCTCCTAACACCAATGTATGACAATATTAAAAGAACACTGCCAACAAGGGAAGCTGACCCAAGCTTTTGCTATCTAGGGTTTTAATGGGGCTTGATCACATACTTCCTGTATGGCTGATCTTTATTCTCCAGCCCCCCCATCTTTAGTCTCCAGTTCCTCCACAAGTTAGAACCAATAGAATGTGGCTCATAGCCCCCATCAAAAATCACATTGTTAGACTGTCTGGTGGCCAAAGCCCACAGGTGAACAAAGGCACTCCTACCAGGAAGAACATTCCAGGGACCTAGAGATTACTTCCTAGTAGCTGACGGCAATGATCAGAACTCTATTTGGGCAAAGTTAATTCTTCACTGCCTAGGTGCTAACAGATTTACAATTTTGATATTTTACTTTTAGACTGATCATTTCTGTATTATGAAGTTTCTCAATCTGCTTATCTGATATTAATATAGATATATCAGATATCTTCTGGTTAGTGATTCCATAGCCTATCTTTTTTAATCCATGGAACACTAATCTTTGTCTTATGTGACTACTGGAGAAACTGCTCTGATTTTCAGAGGGAGTCTGCTTGTAATTTTAGCCTTCTATTCCATGCATCCTCAATATGCAGCACATATTTTGAGGAGAATTTTGGCTGCATGCTTAACTCCCTTCTCCAAATCTCTGCCCAAAGCAATGCTGATTTCTTTGTCCCCCTGCAGTGGCCCTCTTCTTTGCACTAGGATTTGCAATGGATTTGCAGCCTTCTAGCTGCACTCAGAGCGGACAATTGTTCACAAGTAACTGTGGCAGCAGAGAATATCTCACATCTTCTATCTCCTGAGTTTTACCTTTTTTATTTCTAAACACCTCAGCATCTCTTTGCTGCCTTCTTTCAGATCATTTCAAAAAATTTTCTGGCTCTGCCAGTAACTCCATCCTAATTATAGTGGAAATTATTTCACAAAATTGGAGATTTCTTTCATTTCCCCTCCAAATCTTGTTGTCTCCAAGCTAATGCCCCAATTTCTTTTTACCTCAAGTGATATGATTACAAAACCAGTTGTCATTCTAGTTCCTTTTACTGGACATTAGAATTAATCACATTATGCTTGATGTTGGTTTCCATTGAGTTCTGGTCATCTGGAATTTTGTAGCTCCTCATATGATTCTAATTTGCAGCCTAGGTTAAAACCCCCAGATCTAAAGTAATTATAAGAGCACCTGGCAAATATTAAGCATCTGATAGGTGTTGGTTATTTTCATTGTCTTCAGAAGCTGGGGTAATAGTTTTCTTAGTTTTTTATAAACAATATTGGAAAGTTATCTGTGAATGAAAACTACCTTTCACATATGCTTGTTAACATAACTTCCTTTTTCCAATAGCATTATAGATTTAAGATTTTGTTTTGTTTTCTTTACACAGTTTATTCCCACTGTGGTCTACTTTTCTTTACCCTGGCAGGGAAAGGCAAGCTGTAATTCAATACTACTGACCTGATGCATACAGATAAGTATGCAATTTGTTCCAGATTCATTCCATAAACTGTTTTTTAAAAGTATTAAATTCAGAAGTTTTTTTTCTTGTTCCTTTCTGATTTATATAACTAACTCTAGATGACGGATTAATGGGAAAATCAACCTCCCAGTCCATAGAGAGTCCATGTGCAAGGTCTTGATAACCTCCCACCCACCACAACATTGAAGTCATCTGATTATTATCTTATAATTTACAAAGAGTTCATACAGATTAAAGGGTTTTCAAACTGAAGTCAGATCTTCAAAAACAGAACGGTCCGTAGGAGAAGATAAAAACCCCAAATTATATTTATCTTATTAAGGAGATAAATCATGACACAGAAGGAAAGGTTCTTGCTATATGAGTCCATGATAATCCTCCTAGTGTCCTCCAGAGACTAAGCTTAGTGTCTGGCCCTCTACTAACATATTTTCATCTTATGTGTAGAAAGTAAAACGCCTAAAAGCCTTGAAAATATAAGGATTCATTTTATAAAATATAGGTCTCTTTCAAACATCTCTTCCTAAATTTCAGAGGAAGCGCTCACACATTAGAATTTTCATATTTAAGGCCTAGTTTAGCCATATTCCAGGAGAAAAATCTTAGCCAATAGAATATATTTTAAAAAGCCTCTACCCTGTCTAGAAGGTACAACTATGAGTTTTTTGAGTCTTAATTGAAACTCTTGCTGCAGGTTGAAAGAGATGACCTGAAACTGGCAAATCTATTGTATTCAGGTGGATATACACTATGCTCAGGCAATTCTTTGTGTTATAAATGTCTGAAGGTTTTAAAATCTAAACTACTTGCAAGGAGGTAGGGATAACTAGAGATTCAACCAGATGAAGAGAGTTACCCTAAATGAATGATTCTCAGTCACAAAGGTCTGCCACATATGCCTGGAGCCCTTCCCCAGTCATACTGAGTCAGAATCTCTGGGGGTGGGCAAGAATAAATATATTTATACAAACCCTCAATGTGGGAGGGAGATGCAAGTGGGAGGGGATATGGGGATATATGTATACATATAGCTGATTCACTTTGTTATACAGCAGAAACTACCACACCATTGTAAAGCAATTATACTCCAATAAAGATGTTAAAAAAAACCCTCAATGTGATTTCTATAGACTACAGCTGGAAAAGAGTTGCGTTATTCAGGGATAAAGTCTCAGTAGGAGATAAAATATTTACTCCAACTGCAGTAAGTGCAGAGCCCTGTAGTACAGTGCTAGTGACCTTCCTCCAGGGTGAAATTGATTCATTAATCAGCAATCTTAAGGATGTTAATTTAACTGTGAGCTCACCTCATCATATCATTTGACTCATATTTTCCCATTTCATTTGTGAATATATAAAAAATTATTTACCAAATGCTTTGGAAACCCCAGGTACATTATGTTTGTTAATACCAGTTTAGTAACCTTATTTTAGTTATTTATTTATTTTTGCAGTACGCAGGCCTCTTACTGTTGTAGCCTCTCCCATTGCGGAGTATAGGCTCCAGACGCGCAGGCTCAGCGGCCACGGCTCACGGGCGCAGCCGCTCCGCAGCATGCGGGATCTTCCCGGACCGGGGCACGAACCCGTGTCCCCTGCATCGGCAGGCGGACTCTCAACCACTGCACCACCAGGGAAGCCCTAGTAACCTTATTTTAAAAGGAAGTGTTATCTGAAACTTACTTTCAAAAGGTTCAGAAAAAAAGAAAAGAAAAAAATTATATATATAAAAAAAGAGAATACACACACATAGAAAGAGAGAGAGAGCAAATATGGCAAAATGTTAACATTTGGAGAACCTGAATAAAATATAAATGGGTTCATTGAATTATTCTTTCAACTTTTCTATATCTTTTCAATTTTTCAAAATAAAAAGTTGGGGACAGATGAATGGATAAAGAAGATATGGCACATATATACAATGGAATATTACTCAGCCATAAAAAGAAACGAAATTGAGTTATTTGTAGTGAGGTGGATGGACCTAGAATCTGTCATACAGAGTGCAGTAAGCCAGAAAGAGAAAAACAAATACCGTATGCTAACATATATATATGGAATCTAAAATAAAAAATGGTTCTGAAGAACCTAGGGGCAGGACAGGAATAAAGATGCAGACGTAGAGAATGGACGTGAGGACACCAGGAGGGGGAAGGGTAAGCTGGGACGAAGTGAGAGAGTGGCATGGACTTATATATACTACCAAATGTAAAATAGATAGCTAGTGGGAAGCAGCTGCATAGCACAGGGAGATCAGCTCAGAGCTTTGTGACCAACTAGAGGGGTGGGATAGGGAGGGTGGGAGGGAGATGCAAGAGGAAGGAGATATGGGGATATATGTATATGTATAGCTGATTCACTTTGTTATAAAGCAGAAACTAACACACCATTGGTAAAGCAATTATACTCCAATAAAGATGTTAAAAAAGAAAAAGAAAAAGAAAAAAAAAGTTGGGGAAATGAAAAAAGTGGGGGAATAAAATCTAATAGGATTAGTTACTGATAAATCCATGCTGGTTCCTCATGAATAGTGCTTTTGTTTTCAAGTGCTTGAAAATCAATCTTTTATAACTATTCTGAGATCCAACTTTTCTCCAGTTTTGAAAATTAAAGCATTTGCCCAGATTCAAATTCATATTTCCTATCCTTTATTTATTGGGTACGAATCTTTATCAGGCACCATGCTGGGTATAGAGTGATAAAACACACAATTCCTATCCTACTATCTTGTAACCTGTATAACCTCTGTCCTTCTTGATTTCTCCAAAAACTATACCATTTACACTTCCCCAAGTAAACCCTGCACTCTTCCACTTCAATACTCCAATGCGAGACTGGGGGATTTTCATCCACTTAGGGTATCCTTCCACTTCATTGCTACCTTTTGAAGTCTTACCCATTTTCAAAGTCCATACTAGATAAAACATTCACTATACTCATTCTTGAGATCTCATAGGAGGAATTTATTTCTCTCTCTCCTAACCCAAACTAGCAGTTTTTACATATTTACATCACAAATTGCTTTGTAGTTTAGTTTTGAAAATGTCTCAACCAGATTATGAACCCTAGAGGGAAGGGACTCTGTTTTATTGATCTTTTGCTTTGCCAAACAGATTCTAACACTGCCTAATACACACAGGCATACCTTGGAGATACTGTGAGTTCATTTCCACACCACCACAGTAAACTGAATTTTGCAATAAAGTGAGTCACATGATTTTTTTGGCCTCCCAGTGCACATAAAAGTTATGTTTACACTATACTGTAGTCTATTAAGTATGCAGTAGCATAATGTCTAAAAAATGTACATACCTTAATTAAAAAAATATTTTAAAATAAGCCAGTACGTAGATTAAAAGCCAAAATATTGTAAAAGCAACTATAATTACCATAAACAGGGATAAGCATGAAGAGGTAAAATAGGACATCAAAATGTGGGGGAGGGGGGTAAAAAAATGTAGATCTTTTAGAATGTGTTTGAACTTATATGACTATCAGTTTAAATCAAGTAGATATAATTATGGGTCAACATGTATGAAACCTATGGTACTCACAAATCAAAAACCTACAATAAATACACAAAAACTAAAAAGAAAGGAACACAAGCATATTACTAAAGAAAGTCATCAAACCACAAGGGAAGAAAAAAAGAATAAATGAATAAAGAAGAACTACAAAAACAACCAGAAAACAGGTAATAAAATGGCAATAAGTACATACCTATCAAAAATTACTTTAAATGTCAATGGAATAAATGCTCCTAAGGTAAGAGTGAGGATTACAGGATATAATGAATATAAAGTACTTAAAATAATACCTGGCACATAATAAACTTTTATTATTAGAAATAATGAGGAATTTTGAGATGAGATTTTCAGGACTGGAGATCCTGCAAAACTGAGTGAGTACTGATGTGTCAAAGAAATATAATCGAAACTATCAATACTACTCTGTTTTAATCCTAGCCTTTGATAACTTGATGAAACATGTAAGATATAGATCATACATAATTCATAGGACTGCTGTAAAAATTACAAGAAATATATCATGCAGAGCACTTTAGCTTAATACCTGCCTTATTGTAAGCTCTCAGTAAATATTAGCTATTTTTATTTTTGTTATTAATAAAGAAATATTAATGAAAGAGACCTCCATTTTTGAGGCTTTGGGGATTCTAATGCTAAAACATTAAGCAGTAATTTATTTTAGACATGACATTAATCTAGGATTGTTGCTTCTCTTCTATAATTAACACCACTTGGTTATATAATTCCAGAATTGTTTATTCCTTCTTGAAATTGTTTTAGCAAACAGCTTTCTGATTCATAAGTAAAATCTCTGTAGTTATATTACTCCCTTTTTAGATCGTTTCAGAGTCCCAAAAATTCACATTCAGTAATGCAAGTTGACAAATCATCTTAACTTATGCAAAATACATTTACACTTAGCTAGGAGATTAACACAATTGTATTTTGATCTGATTGCCCAAAGGAAAAAGGAAGAAATGTACCTCTTCTCTCTCTCTCTCTTTTTTTTTTATTGAGAGTCTTCTGTGGTGAAAGAGGTTCCATTACCTTGACTAATAATAGATGTGAAAATATTATATGAAATGACTTGCATTATACTTTGGGAGCTATTTTTCATTTATAAAAACTTTTCAAAAAGCTATAAAGGGCTTCCCTGGTGGCGCAGTGGTTGAGAGTCCGCCTGCCGATGCAGGGGGCACGGGTTTGTGCCCTGGTCTGGGAAGATCCCACATGCCGCGGAGCGGCTGGGCCCGTGAGCCATGGCCACTGAGCCTGCGCATCTGGAGCCTGTGCTCCGCGATGGGAGAGGCCACAACAGTGAGAGGCCCGCATGTCACAAAAAAAAAAAAAAAAAGCTATAAAATAAGAAGTGTTCAATGCAGGACCTTGGCAAATCTAGAAGTTCAAAAGAAAAAAATTGCCTGTAATCCCACCTAAGACACTCTTAATAGTATTTTAATGTATGTTCTTTTAGGCTGTTTTTCTCTGTATATTTTCTTTAGCAAAATGGTTTTTTGTTTGTTTGGTTTTTTGCTGTACGCGGGCCTCTCACTGTTGTGACCTCTCCCGTTGCGGAGCACAGGCTCCGGACGCGCAGGCTCAGTGGCCATGGCTCACGGGCCCAGCCGCTCCGCGGCATGTGGGATCTTCCTGGACCGGGCCATGAACCCATGTCCCCTGCATCGGCAGGCGGACTCTCAACCACTGCACCACCAGGGAAGCCCGCAAAATGGTTTATTTTGTGCATACTATTTTGTAGCAAGATTTTTTTCTCTAAGTAGTAAGTTGTGAACATTTTCCCATGCCGATACATATTCTTCTACAACATGTTTATTTAATTTATTTACCTATTTATTTATTTAATTTTATTTCTCCCCACCCCCACCCCTCACCTCTGGCAACACCAAATTTGTTCTCTGTGTCTATGAACTTGTTTGTTTGTTTGGGATTTTTTTGAATTTTATTTTATTTATACTTTTATACAGCAGGTACTTATTAGTTAGCCTTTTTTTTTTTTTTTTTGCAGTACGCAGGCCTCTCACTGCTGTGGCCTCTCCCATTGCGGAGCACAGCCTCCGGATGCGCAGGCCCAGTGGCCATGGCTCACGGGCCCAGCCGCTCTGTGGCATGTGGGATCTTCCTGGACTGGGGCACGAACCCATGTCCTCTGCGTCGGCAGGCGGACTCCCAACCACTGCACCACCAGGGAAGCCCCAGTTATCCATTTTATACATATTAGTGTATACATGTCAATCCCAGTCTCCCGATTAATCCCCCACCCTGCTTTCCCCCCTTGGTGTCCATACGTTTGTTCTCTACATCTGTGTATCAATTCTGCCCTGCAAACTGGTTCATCTGTACCATTTTTCTAGGTTCCAGATATATGCGTTAATGTATGATATCTGTTTTTCTCTTTCTGACTGACTTCACTTTGTATGACAGTCTCTAGATCCATTGACGCCCGTACAAAAGAAACAACATCGTTCCTTTTTATGGCTGAGTAATATTCCATGGTATATATGTACCACATCATCTTTATCCATTCGTCTCTCGATGGGCATTTAGGTTGCTTCCATGACCTGGCTATTGTAAATAGTGCTGCAATGAACATTGTGGCACATGACTCTTTTTGAATTATGGTTTTCTCTGGGTATATGCCCTGCAGTGGGATTGCTGGATCATATGGTAATTCTGTTTTTAGTTTTTTAAGGAACCTCCTTGCTGTTCTCCATAGTGGCTGTATCGATTTACACTCCAGCCAACAGTGCAAGAGGGTACCCCCTTCTCCACACCCTCTCCAGCATTTGTTGTTTGTAGATTTTCTGATGATGCCCGTTCTAACTGGTGTGAGGTGATACCTCATTGTAGTTTTGACTTGCGTTTAATAATTAGTGATGTTGAGTAGCTTTTCATGTGCTTCTTGGCCATCTGTATGTGTTCTTTGGAGAAAGGTCTATTTAGGCCTTCTGCCCATTTTTGGATTGGGT
Organism: Leucopleurus acutus; assembly: GCF_964270905.1. Taxonomy (NCBI): domain Eukaryota; kingdom Metazoa; phylum Chordata; class Mammalia; order Artiodactyla; family Delphinidae; genus Leucopleurus; species Leucopleurus acutus. The sequence goes on from NC_139148.1 coordinate 100,326,529, forward strand.
TGTTTGTTTTTCTTAATATTTAGCTGCATGAACTGTTTATATATTTTGGAGATTAATCGTTTGTCCATTGATTTGTTTGCAAATATTTTCTCCCATTCTGAGGGTTGTCTTTTCGTCTTGTTTGTAGTTTCCTTTGCTGTGCAAAAACTTTTAAGTTTCATTAGGACCCATTTGTTTATTTTTGTTTTTATTTCCATTACTCTAGGAGGTGGATCAAGAAAGATCTTGCTGTAATTTATGTCAGAGTGTTCCTCCTATGTTTTCTCTAAGAGTTTTATAGTGTCCAGTCTTACACTTAGGTCTCTAATCTATTTTGAGTTTATTTTTGTGTATGGTGTTAGAGAGTGTTTTTATTTCATTCTTTTACATGTAGCTGTCCACTTTTCCCAGCACCACTTATTGAAGAGACTGTCTTTTCTCCATTGTATATCCTTGCCTCCTTTGTCATAGATTAGGTGACCATAGGTACATGGGTTTATCTCTGGGCTTTCTATCCTGTTCCATTGATTTATGTTTCTGTTTTTTTGCCAGTACCATATTGTCTTGATTACTGTAGCTTTGTAGTATAGTCTGAAGTCAGAGAGTCTGATTCCTCCAGGTCCATTTTTTTTCCCTCAAGACCACTTTGGCTATTTGGGGTCTTTTGTGTCTCCATACAAATTTTAAGATTTTTTGTTCTAGTCCTACAAAAAATGCCATTGGTAATTTGATAGGGATTGCATTGAATCTGTAGATTGCTTTGGGTAGTATAGTTATTTTCACAATATTGATTTTTCCAATCCAAGAACATGGTATATCTCTCCATCTATTGGTATCATCTTTAATTTCTTTCATCAGTGTCTTATTGTTTTCTGCATACAGGTTTTTGTCTCCCTAGGTAGGTTTACTCCTAGGTATTTTATTTTTTTTGTTGCAATGGTAAATGGGAGTGTTTCCTTAATTTCTCTTTCAGGTTTTTCATCATTAGTGTATAGGAATGAAAGAGATTTCTGTACATTAATTTTGTATCCTGCAACTTTACCAAATTCATTGATTAGCTCTAGTAGTTTTCTAGTGGCATCTTTAGGATTCCCTATGTGTAGTATCATGTCATCTGTAAACAGTGACCGTTTTACTTCTTCTTTTCCAATTTGTATTCCTTTTATTTCTTTTTCCTCTCTGATTGCCATGGCTAGGACTTCCAAAACTCTGTTGAATAATTGTGGTGAGAGTGGACAACCTTGTCCTCTTCCTGATCTTAGAGGAGATGCTTTCAGTTTTTCACCATTGAGAATGGTGTTTGCTGTGGGTTTGTCATATACAGCCTTTATTATGTTGAGGTAGGTTCCCTCTATGCCCACTTTCTGGAGAGTTTTTATCATAACTGGGTGTTGAATTTTGTCAAAAGCTTTTTCTGCATCTATTGAGATGATCATATGGTTTTTCTTCTTCAATTTGTTAATATGGTGTATCACATTGATTGATTTGCATATATTGAAGAATTCTTGCATCCCATGGATAAAACCTACTTGATCATGGTGTATGATCCTTTTAATGTGTTGTTGGATTCTGTTAGATAGTATTTTGCTGAGGATTTTTGCATCTATATTCATGACTGATATTGCTCTGTAATTTTCTTTTTCTGTAGTATCTTTGTCTGGTATTGATATCAGGGTGATGGTGGCCTCATAGAATGAGTTTGGGAGTGTTCCTTCCTTTGTAATTTCTTGGAAGAGTTTGAGAAGGATGGGTGTTAGCTCTTCTCCAAATGTTTGATAGAATTCAGCTGTGAAGCCATCTGGTCCTGGACTTTTGTTTGTTGGAAGATTTTTAATGACAGTTAATCGAAGTTTCATTACTTGTGATTGGTCTGTTCATATTTTCTATTTCTTCCTGGTTCATTCTTGGAAGGTTATACCTTTCTAAGAATTTGTCCATTTCTTGCAGGTTGTCCAGTTTATTTGCATACAGTTGCTTGTAGTAGTCTCTTAGGATGCTTTGTATTTCTGCGGTGTCTGTTGTAACTTCTCATTTTTCATTTCTAATTTTATTGATTTGAGTTCTCTGCCTCTTTTTCTTGATAAGTCTGGCTAATGGTTTATCAATTTTGTTTATCTTCTCAAAGAACCAGCTTTTAGTTTTATTGATTTTTGGATTGTTTTCTTTGTGTCTATTTCATTTATTTCTGCTCTGATGTTTATGATTTCTTTCCTTCTGCTAACTTTGGGTTTTGCTTCTTCTTCTTTCCCTAGTTCCTTTAGGTGTAAGGTTAGATTGCTTATGTGAGATGTTTGTTGTTTCCTGAGGTAGGATTGTATGTTTATAAACTTCCCTCTTAGGACTGCTTTTGCTGCATCCCATAGGTTTTGGATCATCGTGTTTTCATTGTGATCTGTCTCTAGGTATTTTTTGATTTCCTCTTTGATTTCTTCAGTGATCTCTTGGTTATTTAGTAACATATTGTTTAGCCTCCATGTGTTTGTTTTTTTTTTAGGTTTCTTTCACTGTAATTCATTTCTAATCTCATAGCATTGTGGTCAGAAAAGATGCTTGATATGATTTCAATTTTCTTAAATTTACCAAGGCTTGTTTTGTGACCCAAGATGTGATCTATCCTGGAGAATGTTCCATGCGCACTTGAGAAGAAAGTGTAATCTGCTGTTTCTGGATGGAATGTCCTATAAATATCAATTAAATCTATCTGGTCTGCTGTGTCATTAAAAGTGTGTGTTTCCTTTTTAATTTTCATTTTGGATGATCCGTCCATTGGTGTAAGTGAGGTGTTAAAGTCCCCCACTATTATTGTGTTAGTGATGATTTCCTCTTTTATAGATGTTAGCAGTTGCCTTATGTATTGTGGTGCTCCTATGTTGGGTACATATGTATTTATAATTGTTATGTCTTCTTCTTCGATTGATCCCTTGATCATTATGTAGTGTCCTTCCTTGTCTCTTGTAACATTTTTATGTTAAAGTCTATTTTATCTGATATGAGTATTGTTACTCCAGCTTCCTTTGGTTTCCATTTGCATGGAATATCTTTTTCCATCCCCTCACTTTCAGTCTGTATGTGTCCCTAGGACTGAAGTGGGTCTTTTGTAGACAGCATATATATGGGTCTTGTTTTTGTATCCATTTAGCAAGTCTGTGTCTTTTGATTGGAGCATTTAATCCATTCACGTTTAAGGTAATTATCAATATGTATGTTCTTCTTACCATTTTCTTAATTGTTTTGGGTTTGTTTTTGTTGTTCCTTTTCTTCTCTTGTGTTTCCCACTTAGAGAAGTTCCTTTAGCATTTGTTGTAGAGCTAGTTTGGTGGTTCTGAATTGTTTTGGCTTTTGCTTGTCTGTAAAGCTTTTGATTTCTCCATCGAATCTGAATGAGATCCTTGCTGGATAGAGTAATCTTGTTTGTAGGTTCTTCCCTTTCATCACTTTAACTATGTCATGCCACTCCCTTCTGGCTTGTAGAGTTTCTGCTGAGAAATCAGCTGTTAACCCTATGGGAGTTCCCTTGTATGTTATTTGTCATTTTTCCCTTGCTGCTTCATTGATTTTTCTTTGTCTTTAATTTTTGCCAATTTGAATAGTATGTGTTTCGTCATGTTTCTCCTTAGATTTATCCTGTATGGGACTCGCTGTGCTTCCTGGACTTGGGCGGCTATTTCCTTTCCCATGTTAGGGAAGTTTTCAACTATAATGTCTTCAAATATTTTATTGGGTCCTTTCTCTCTCTCTTCTCCTTCTGGGACCCCTATAATACGAATGTTGTTGTGTTTAATGTTGTCCCAGAAGTCTCTTAGGCTGTCTTCATTTCTTTCCATTCTTTTTTCTTTATTCTGTTCCGCAGCAGTGAATTCCACCATTCTGTCTTCCAGGTCACTTATCCGTTCTTCTGCCTCAGTTATTCTGCTATTGATTCCTTCTAGTGTAGTTTTCATTTCAGTTATTGTATTGTTCATCTCTATTTGTTTGTTCTTTAATTCTTCTCGGTCTTTCTTAAACATTTCTTGCATCTTCTCGATCTTTGCCTCCATTCTTTCTCCAAGGTCCTGGATCATCTTCATTATCATTATTCTGAATTCTTTTTCTGGAAGGTTGCCTATCTCCACTTCATTTAGTTGTTTTTGTGGGGTTTATCTTGTTCCTTCATCTGGTACATAGCCCTCTACCTTTTCTTCTTGTCTATCTTTCTGTGAATGTGGTTTTTGTTCCACAGGCTGCAGGATTGTAGTTCTTCTTGCTTCCTCTGCCTGCTCTCTGGTGGATGAGGCTATCTAAGAGGCTTGTGCAAGTTTCCTGATGGCAGGGACTGGTGGTGGGTAGACCTGGGTGCTGCTCTGGTGGGAAGAGCTCAGTAAAACTTTAATCTGCCTGTCTGCTGATGGGTGGGGCTGGGTTCCCTCCCTGTTGGTTGTGTGGCCTGAGGTGACCCAACAGTGGAGCTTACCCTGCTCTTTGGTGGGGCTAATTGTGGACTCTGGAAGGGCTCACGCCAAGGAGTACTTCCCAGAACTTCTGCTGCTAGCTAGTGTCCTTGTCCTCACGGTGAGACACAGCCACTCCCCACCTCTGCAGGAGACCCTCCAACACTAGCAGGTAGGTCTGGTTCAGTCTCCTCTGGGGTCACTGCTCCTTCCCCTGAGTCCTGAGGTGCACACTGCTTTGTGTGTGCCCTCCAAGGGTGGAATCTCTGTTTCCCCCAGTTCAGTCAGAGTCCTGCAATCAAATCCCACCAGGCTTCAAAGTCTGATTCTCTAGGAATTCCTCCTCCTGTTGCCGGACCCCCACGTTCGGTAGCCTGATGTGGGGCTCAGTACCTTCACTCCAGTGGGTGGACTTCTGTGGTGTAAGTGTTCTCCAGTTTGTGATACACCCACTCAGTGGTTATAGGATTTGTTTTTATTGTGATTGTGCCCCTCCTGCCTTCTCATTGGGGCTTCTCCTTTGTCTTTGGATGTGGGGTATCATTTTTGGTGTGTTCCAGTGTCTTCCTGTCGATTATTGTTCAGCAGTTAGTTGTGTTTCTGGTGCTCTTGCGAGAGGGAGTGAGAGCACATTCTTCTACTCTGCCATCTTGAACCAATCTGTTTGTGTTTATTTTAGTTTTTTTTTTGGCCGAACCCCACAGCATGGGGAACTTCCCTGACCAGGGATCGAACCTGTGCCCCCTGCGTTGGGAGTGCAGACTTAACCACTGTACCACCAGTAAGCCCTGTTTGTTTTAAGATTCCACATATAAAAGAGAGCATGTAGTATTTGTCTCTCTCTGTCAGACTTTTTTCGGTTAGCATAATGCCCTCAAGGTCCATCCATGTTGTCTCAGATGGCAAGATTTCATTTTTTTATGGCTGAATAGTTTTCCGTTGTATATATATATACCACACTTTCTTTATCCAGTCATCCTTTTTCTTTTTTTATCCAGTCATCTATTGATGAATACTTAGGTTGTTTTCATATCTTGGCTATTGTAAATAATGCTGCAATGAACATGGGGGTGCATATATTTTTTTGGAGTTAATGTTTTTGTTTACTTCAGAAAAATTACCAGAACTAGAACTACTGGATCCTATAGTAGTTCTCTTTTTAATTTTCTGAGAAATCTCCATACTGTTTTCCCCAGTGGTTGCACCAATTTACATTCCCACCAAAAGGGCATGTGTTCCCTTTTTTCCAGATCATTGTCAACAGTTGTTATTTGTTATCTTTTTGATAATAGTCTTTCTGACAGGTGTGAGGTGTCATCTCATTGTGGTTTTGATTTGCATTTCCCTGATGATTAATGATGTTGAGCATCTATCCATTTACCTGTTGTCTATCTGTATGCCTTGTTTGGAAAAATCTCTATTCAAACCTTCTGCCCATTTTTAAATCAGATTGTTTGTTTGTTGTTTGCTATTGAATTGTATGAGTTATTTATATATTATATTTTGGATATTAACTGCTTGTTAGTCATACGATTTGAAAATATTTTCTCCCATTTAGTAGGTTGCCTTTTCATTTTGTTGATGGTTTCCTTCACTCTGCAGAAGCTTTTTAGTATGATGTAGTCCCACTTATTTATTTTTGCTTTTGTTGCTTTTGCTTTTGGTGTCAGATTCAGAAAAAATCATCACCAAGATGTATGTCAGGGAGATTACAGCCTAAGTTTTCCTTTAGGAATTTTATCACTTTAGGTCTTATGTTGAAGTCTTTAATCAATTTTGAGTTAATGTTTGTATATGGTATAAAATAATGGTCGAAATTAATTCTTTTGCATGTGGCTGTCCAGTTTTCCCAACAGCATTTATTGAAGAGACTATCCTTTCCCCACTGTATATTCTTGGCTCTTTGTCATGAATTAATTGACCATATATGCACAGGGTTATTTCTGGGCTCTCTATTCTGTTCCATTGGTCTTTGTGTTTGTTTTATGCCAACACTGTACTGTTTTAATTACTATAGATTTGTAATATAGTTTGTTATCAGGGAAGGTGATGTCTCCAGCTTTGTTCTCCTTTCTCAAGATTGCTTTGACTATTCAGGGTCTTTCATGGTTCCCTACAAATTTCAGAATATTTTTTCTATTTCTTTGAAATATGCCATTGGACTTTTGATAGGGATTGCAGTGAATCTGTAGATTGCTTTGGGTAGTATGCACATTTTAACAATATTGGTTTTTCAAATCCATGAGCACAGAATATCTTTCCATTCATTTGTGTCTTCAATTTCTTTCATTAATATATTGTAGTTTTCAATATAGAGCTCTTTCACTTCCGTGGTTAAACTTATTCCTAGGTGTTTATTCTTGATGCAATTGTAAATGGGATTGTTTTCTTAATTTCCTTTTCTGATAGTGTGTTATTAGTGTAAAAAGGCACAACAGCTTTTTGCATATTGATTTTGTATCCTGTGAGTTTAGTGAGTTTGTTTATTAGTTCTAACAGTTTTTTGATGGAGTCTAAGGTTTTTATATATGTCTTCTGCAAATAGGGACTGTTTTACCTCTTCCATTTTAGTGTGCATACTGTTTATTTGTTTTTCATGCCTAACTGCTCTGGCTAGGACTTCCTTCCTTCCTTCCTTCCTTCCTTCCTTCCTTCCTTCCTTTCTTTCTTTCTTTCTTTCTTTCTTTCTTTCTTTCTTTCTTTCTTTCTTTCTTTCTTTCTTTCTTTCTTTCTCTTTCTTTTTTATTGGGGTATGGTTGTTTTACAATGTTCTGTTAGTTTCTACTGTACAGTGAAGTAGAGTACCCTGTGCTATACAACAGGTTCTCATTGGTTATCTATTTTATACGTGTTAGTGTATATATGTCAATCCCAATCTCCCGATTCGTCCCACTTCTCCCATTCCCCCTTGGTGTCCATATGTTTGTTCTCTACATCTGTGTCTCTATTTCTGCCTTACAAACTGGTTCATCTGTACCATTTTTCTAGATTCCAAATATACATGTTAATATACAATATTTGTTTTTCTCTTTCTGACTTACTTCACTCTGTATGACAGTCTTTCTTTCTTCCTTTCTTCCTTCATTCCTTCCTCCCTCTCTCTCTCTCTCTTTCTTTCTTTTTTCTTCTTTCTTTCTCTCCCTTCCTTCCTTCCTTCCTCTCTTCCTCCCTCCCTCCTTCCCTCCCTTCCTTCCTTCCTTCTTTCCTTTCCTTTACTATTTTTTTTCTTTTTTTATTGAGGTATGGTTGATTTACAATATTATATTAGCTTTAGTGGTACAACATACTGATTCAAAATTTTTATAGATTATACTCTTTTTTTTTTTTTTTTTTTTTGCAGTACGCGGGCCTCTCACTGTTGTGGCCTCTCCCATTGTGGAGCACAGGCTCTGGACACGCAGGCTCAGTGGTCATGGCTCACGGGCCCAGCCGCTCCGTGGCATGTGGGATCTTCCCAGACCGGGGTACGAACCCGCGTCCCCTGCATCGGCAGGCGGACTCTCAACCACTGCGCCACCAGGGAAGCCCTGTGGTTTTTTTGATGATAGCCATTCTGACAGGTGTGAGGTCATAGCTCATTGTGGTTTTGATTTGCATTTCCCTGATGATTAGCAATGCTGAACATCTTTTCATGTGCCTCTTGGCCATCTGTATGTCTTTTTTGGAAAAATGCTTATTCAAGTCTTCTGCCCAGTTTTTAATTGGGTTCTTTGTTTTTTTTTGATATTGAGTTGTATGAGACGTTTATATATTTTGGATACTAACCCCTTGTTGGTCATATGATTTGCAAATATTTTCTCCCATTCAGTAGGTTGTCTTTTATTGTTGTTGATGGTTTCCTTTACTGTGCAAAAGCTTTTAAGTTTAATTAGGTCCCATTTGTTTATTTTTGCTTTTATTTCTTTTGCCTTAGGAGACAGTTCCAAACAATATTTTACAGTTTATGTCAAAGAGTGTTATGCCTATGTTTTCTTCTAGGAGGTTTATGATTTCCAGTCTTACATTTAAGTCTTTAACCCACTTTCAGTTTGTTCCTGTATATGCTGTGAGAAAATATTCTTTCATTCTTTTAGGTGTAGCTGTCCAGTTTTCCCACCACCACTACTTATTGAAGAGACTGTCTTTTCCCCATTGAATATGCTTGTTTCCTTTGTTGTAAATTAGTTGATCATAAGTGTGTGGATTTATTTGTGCACTTTCTATTCTGTTCCATTAATCTATGTGTCTGTTTTTGTGTTGGTATCATACTGTTTTGATTGCTGTAGCTTTGTGATATAGTCTAAAGTCAGTGAGCATGATGCTTCCTGCTCTTGTTTTGGCAAGAGCAAATTGTTTTGGCAATTCTGGGTCTTTTGAGGTTCCAGATAAAATTTACATTATTAGTTTTAGTTCTGTAAAAAATGCTATTGATATTTTGATAGCGATTGCATTGAATCAGTGGATTGCCATGGTCATTTTAACAATATTAGTTCTTCTAGTTCATGAACATGGTATATCTTTCCATCTGTTTTGTTGGAGACAACAATTTCAGTGTCTTATAGTTTTCTGAGCCCACGTCTTTTACCCCCCTAGTTAGATTTATTCCTAGGTATTTTATTCTTTTTGATGCAATAGTAAATGGAATTGTTCCCTTAATTTCTCTTTCTGATAACTTGTTGTTAGTCTATAGAAATGCAACAGATTTCTGTACATTAATTTTCTATCCTACAACTCTGTCAAATTCATTGATGAGCTCTACTAGTTTCTTGGTAGTGTGTTTAGGATTTTCTATGTATAGTATCATGTAATCTGGCATGTTTACTTCTTCCTTTCCAATTTGTATTCCTTTTATTTCTTTTTCTTGTCTGATTGCTCTGGCTAGGGGTTTCAATACTATGTTAAATAGAAGTGGTGAGAGTGGGTATCCTTGTCTTGTTCCTGAACTTAGAGGAAAGCCTTTTAGCTTTTCACCATTGAGTACGATGTTAGCTGTGGTTATGTCATATATAGCCTTTATTATATTGAGGTATGTTCCCTTTACGCGCAGTTTGTTGAGAGTATTTTTTTTCATAAATGGTTGTTAAATTTTGTCAAATGCTTCTTCTGCATTTATTGAGATAATCATATGATTTTTATCCTTCATCTTGTTAATGTGGTGTATCATGTTGACTAATTTGCAGATGCTAAACTATTCTTGCATGCCTGGAATAAATCACACTTGATCGTTGTGAATAATTCTTTTAATGTATTGTTGAAATTGATTTGCTAATATTTTATTGAAGATTTTTGTGTCTTTATTCATCAGGGATATTGGTCTGTAATTTTCTTTTCTTGTGGCATTCTTGTTTGGTTTTGGCATTAAGGTAATGAACTGGGAAGAGTTCTCTCCTCTTCTATTTTTGGGAAGGGTTTGAGAAGGTTTTGTATGACTTCTTTTTTTCTTTTTTTTTTTGCGGTACATGGGCCTCTCACTGTTGTGGCCTTTCCCGTTGCAGAGCACAGGCTCAGCGGCCATGGCTCATGGGCCCAGCCGCTCCGCGGCATGTGGGATCCTCCTGGACCGGGGCATGAACCCATGTCCCCTGCATTGGCAGGCAGACTCTCAACCACTGAGCCACCAGGGAAGCCCTGTATGACTTCCTTGAATGTTTGGAGGAATTCACCAGTGAAGCCATCTGATCCTGGACTTTTGTTTTTTGGGAGGTTTTTGATTACTGATTCATCTCAGCACCAAGATTCAGGCTGTTTGGAAGCTAGACCCTCTGGCAGAAGCTTTTAATAGTATGCAAATATATGCAGTCCTGTGGGACTGCAAACATAACTTCACTGTCCAGAAGATCTGGTAGTTTTCCCCTAGGTGGCAGTCGTAAAAATTGAGGCTCCAGACAAGTGTATATGCTCCTTCTTGGAGATTCTTGTGAGTTGGAGCAAGGCAGAGTGAGAATGACAAGATGGTGTCCACAGCCTATATTTCTTGAGAGCAGCTCCATAGTCCACTAGATGTGTGCCAAACCTGAAACTTGTCCTTCAGGCTGATGCTCCTGGACAAGCAAAGGTGCATCTTTCACAGAAAGATTGGGAGGTGTGCCTCAGTCTGCTGTCTGTGTAGTACCCTGGGAGTCGCAGCCTGCTAAAAGATATCTCTCTGATTGCCATAGTCCTGCGGGACCCAGGAATGCAAATCCCCCTGAGCACCAGAGCCAGGCGATCAAGGGGAATCTCCTGGGTGGCAGCTGCAAAAACCGGGGCACCAGCCATGTGTAAGTGTAAAGCTCCCTTCCAGGAGACACTGGTGTTCTGAAGACAGCAGTGGGAGAGTGTAAAGATAGGGCCTACCCCCCAAGGTCTCTGGAAGCATAATAGTTATCTTCTAGATGCATGTGTGATTGGAAACCTGCCCTTTAGGCTGCAACCATGATGATTAGCTAATAGACCTCCTCACAGAAAGACTGAGCTCTTGGATCCGTTGCCTCTTGCTGATCCCTGGAGTGGTAGCTGTTTATGAACTCTTTCTCTGTTAGTTATAGTTTGGTGGGACCCATGAGTGTAAGACCCACTGGCCACCAGAGCCAGGCATTATAGAAGTGTTCCTTGGTAGCAGGTACAAAACTTAGGGTGCCAGACGGGAGGATGAACTCCTTTCTGGGTGACAATCATTATTACAGTCCCATGGGACCAGGAATACAAGCTCCCATATCCTCCAGAGCCAGGCAATCAAGAGGCATCCTCTGGTCATCAGCCACAAAGACTGGAGCACTAGATATGTGTAAATGCTCCTTTCCAGAAGATACTGATGTTTTGGAGCATGGCAAAGGAAGGGTGCAAAGATGGTTCCCACCACTCTCCATCCTGAAGAGTGTTCCAGAAGGCTCCTAGATGTGCTTGTTAAATTAGATTCCTGCCCCTCAGGCTTGTACTTTAATAAATGTAGGTGAACCTTCTTCAGTTTGAGTCTGGGAGTGATTGACTGCCTTGAGCTGGGCACTGTGGCAGGTAAGTTTGAGTGTGTGGGCCCTTTAAGAGCTCTCTCCCAGATTGCTACAGTCTTATGGGTCTCCAGATGGAAGCCCTGTTGGTTTCCAAAGCTAGATTATTTGGGGACTCATCTCTCAGTTTCAGGTCCGAAAAGTTGGTTGCATTGTTTTGTGTGTTTTTTTTTTAAACTGAGCATTTACTATGTGCCAGGTACTAACTGTTTTATTTGCTTTTTGTTTTACGTTTTGTGTGTGTGTGCGTTTGTGTGTGATAAGAAGCACATAACAACTCAACAATAAGAAACAAACAATTTTAAAATAGGCAAAAAGGTATAAACAGACACCTCATTAAAAAAGATATACAGATGCAAAGCAAATGAAAGGATGTTCAAAATCACATATCATTAGGGAATTACAGATTAAAACAACAATGGTTACCACTTCGTACCTATTAGAATGGTGAAAATCCAACACAATAAGACCAAATGCTGATGAGGATGTGGAGCAACAGAAACATTACTGATGGGAACGTAAAATGGTATAGCCACTTTAGAAGACAATTTGATAGTTTCTTACAAAAATAAACATTGTCTAGCATATTGTGCTCCTTGATATTTACCCAAATGAATTAAATACTTATGTCCAACAGAAACATGCTCAGAGGTGTCTATAGAAGCTTTGTTCAAAATTTCCAAAACTTGGTAGCAACCAAGATGTGCCTCAGTAGGTGAACTGATAAATAAACCATGGTGCATCCAGACAATGGAGTATTATTTCAGACTGAAGAGAAATGAGCTATCAAGCCATGAAAAGATATGGAGGAAACTTAAATGCCTGTTACTAATTGAAAGAAGCCAATCTGAAAAGGCTACCTATTATATGATTCCAACTATATGACATTATGGAAGAAGCAAAACTATGAAGACAGTAAACAGATCAGTGGTTTCCAGGAGTTAGTGGGGAGGAAGGAATGAATTGGCTGAGCACAGAGGATTTTTAGAGCAGTGCAACTACTCTATATGATATTGCAATAGTGGATACAGGTAATCATATATTTATCTGAACCCATAGAATGTACACCACCAGGTGTGACCCTATGGACTTTGGGTAATGATGTGTCAGAGTAGGTTCATCAGTTGTAATAAATGTACCACAAATTATTACCAAGTGTAATACATGTAATAAATGTTGTTTGGGATCTCCATACCGGGGGAGGTTGTGGTTTGTGGGAACAAGGGATATATGGGAATTCTGTGTATTCCACTCAATTTTGCTGTGAACCTAAAACTGCTCTAAAATTTAAATTATTAATTTAAGAAACACATAACAAATTTACCCTCTTAACAAATTTAAATGTACATTAAATATATGCACATTAGTGTACAACAGATCCATAGAACTTTATCGTCTTGCATGACTGAAACTCTATACCCGTTGAACAACAACTCCTCATATTTGCCTTCCCCCAAGCTCTGGCAACCACCATTCTACTTCTGTTTCTATGAGTTTGATTACTTTAGATACCTGACATAAGTGGAGTCATGCAGTAAGTTTTTGTCATTGGCTTATTTCACTTAGCATAATGTCCTCGAGGTTCATCCATGTTGTAGCATATGACAGGATTTCTTTCTTATTTAAGGCTGAATAATATTCTATTATATCTATACATCACCTTCTCTTTTTCCATTTATTCATCAATGGACGTTTATGTTACTTCCACATTTTGGCTATTATGAATAATGCTGCTATGAACATGGATGTCCAAATATTTCTTTGAGATCCTGTTTTCAATTATTTTGGATATATATCTAAAAGTAGAATTGCTGGATAATATGGTAGTTATATTTTTAATCTTTTATGAATCTTCATACTCTTTTCTATAGCAGCTGCACAATTTCACAATCCCACCAAGAGTGCACAGCCTCTGTCTGTGGCTCTGTAGTCCCTCTAATGATTCAGTGCTGCCTCCACAGTCTCCGTGGCTTTCAGTATCCTCAAGGCATCCAAATGATGCCAGTTCTGTTAGTGCTCCAAATCAGGTGAGAAAGAAACTAATCCCTCAGGTAACTCTCCAAAAAGCCATTCCCTTCCTTTTCCCCTCCCCTGAAGGAGAAGCCAGGAACCAAGCTGAGCTATGCCCGCTAAGGTGGGGTGATGGTGGTGGGGGGATTGTGGTCACGTGAAGTGTCTCTTCTTACCCGTTTCAGTGTGACTGCTTTGACCATGCATTCACTTAGGGTACTACAATTTCTTAACTGGTTTCTGGAGTTTTCACAAAGGTATTTTGGTCCATATCTCGTTGTTAAGTTGGTATCTCTGTGAGGGAACAAGTGCAAAGATGTCTTATTGCTCCATCTTTCTAGTGTCACCATCATGTTGGTGTTTTTATTGGACTACATTAAAGGTATGATTAATTTAGGGAGAAATTGCATCATTCTAATGAATATCTTTTATCCAAAAGCAGGAAATGCCTTTCTATTTATTCAAAAATAATTCTTTTGTGGTTGTCATTAATGTTTTAAAATTATCTTATAAAGTTCATGCATATTCTTGTTAAATTTATTCCTGGGCATTTAATTTTTGTTATCATTGTTTTTATTGTAAATGAGATTTATTTTCCATTCTGTATTTTAGCTGGTTGTTGCTTGTTTTACTTTATGAGAAGTTTATTGACTTTCACATATTGATTCATTGCTCAGCCACCTTACTGTATTTTCTAATTATTGTGTCATTTGTTAAATTTCAGCAATTTCCAAGTACTCGGATTTTTCCTTTTTTTTCAGAGAAATCTGATCTACATTGTGAACACTGGAACTCATGTTTCTCTAAGGCTAAGTTTCTTTTTTCTTTTCTTTCTTTTTTTTTTGCGGTACGCAGGCCTCTCACTGTTGTGGCCTCTCCTGTTGTGGAGCACAGGCTCCGGACGTGCAGGCTCAGTGGCCATGGCTCACGGGCCTAGCCATTCCGTGGCATGTGGGATCTTCCCGGACCGGGGCACGAACCCATGTCCCCTGCATCGGCAGGCGGACTCTCAACCACTGCACCACCAGGGAAGCCCAAAGTTTTTTTTTTTTTAATGAGATACTTAAGATCTATTCTCTTAGCAAATTTCAAGTACATAATACAATATTATTAACTATAGTCACCATGCTGTACATTAGGTCCCTAGAATTTATTCATCTTATGTTTGGAAGTTTGACTGATGTCTGCCCTTTTCTCCCACTCCTCAGCCCCTGACAATCACCAGTCTTCTCTGTTTCTATGAGTCTGTGTTTTTGTTTTTTTATTTTTTAGATTCCACATATAAGTAGACCATACAGTATTTGTCTTTCTCTGTCTGGCTTATTTCACTTAACATAATGGTATGTTAATTAATTTGATTGTGGTAACCATTTCACAATGCAAACATATATATCATCATGTTGTACACTTTAAATATACATAATTTTACTTGTCAATTATGCCTCAATAAAGCTGGGGGAAAAAAAAACCACACTAAAGCTATTACTATTCCTATTTATTTTTTCTATTTTGTATTGTTTCCTTAGGATGTTTGTTCTTATTTTTATTTTTTTTATAGGGCAGGTGTGTGTTTGATTTACTGTATAAGAGAATATCAAACATTTTTCCATGTTATTTTTTCTTGACTATAGTTTCTCTTTTTCATGCCATTTCTTTTCCTCAAATGTTTAGTCACTTCTTAATTGTCTCTTCATATTTGTAGATGCAGCTCTAAAATTAAAGTCATTGCTAAAGTGTATTTCCTCAGGCTAACTAAGAACTCTTGTCCTCTTGTTCTATTAATACAAATTTCAGTAGTAGGAGCCAGCATTCCAATAGTTGTGATGTGGACAAGAAAGTGTTTGTGCATCTGGCAGGCTTTCCTAAGGAATGTAAAATTTGTTTGTTTTCTACCTTGGGGTTTCCCATCCACTTGGAACTTAAACATTACCTAGAGTAACCCCTCTTCTCTGGAATCAACACTTATTCTGAGAGTTTTTCACATTCCAGTGCCCTTTTTAAAGTGCTGTACTCCTGGCATTGGCCTGTAGGCAAATTTCTGAATCATTCCTTCTAAGTGCCAGGATTGGCACAGGTGTTCTATTCTAAAACAAACTAATGGACCCATTATCTATGGACTGTTGCCTCTAGCCTGAACTTCCTTTGATCTTGGGGTTATTTGGAGTTCTGGGGATAATCAAATTTTGTATGTCTGCTTATCCACCTCTTTTAGAGGAATGAACATTCTTCTTTTCTTTACCTATTTCTCTTTTTTTAAAAAAAATTATTTGTTTATTGGGCTGTGCCAGGTCTTACTTGCAGCATGTGGTATCTTCATTGCTGCATGCGGGATCCTTAGCTGCAGCATGCGAACACTTAGTTGAGGCATGCGGGATCTAGTTCCCTGATCAAGGATGGAACCCAGGCCCCCTGCATTGGGAGCGTGGATTCCTAGCCACTGGATCACTGAGGAAGTCCCTGTCCACCTCTTTAAGATGGCTGGATGTCAAGCTACAATGTACTACATCACTTATCTGTTTCCATCCACTTTATACCTTCCAGATATTTCTATTGATGACATGTTTCTAGGTGCAATAGATTTTGTTTTTGTATTCCACTTGTCATTTCATTGGGATATTGGGATAGATGGTCTATAATTGAATGTGTTCAAGAAATAATCTGGGACTGGAAATCTTTTCATCTCCCTCATCATCTGATCACTAGTAGAATACGTCTCAAAACATTGACTTATGGTCAATGTTGATCTCAATAGAAACAGATTTTGGCATCTACTACAAGTCACCTAAATTTATTTTAACCAAGAGTAAGGTAAAAACAAGGTTTGTTTTCCATGGTGGGGATCACCAACAGGTCACTAAAAATGATTTGTTAAGAGCAGTGGCCACTTGAGAGGCATAGAACCAAGATGGCGGAGTAGAAGGACATGCTCTCGCTCCCTCTTGTGAGAACACCAGAATCACAACTAACTGCTGAACAATCATCGAAAGGAAGACACTGGAACACACCAGAAAAGATACCCCACATCCAAAGACAAAGGAGAAGCCACAGTGAGACAGTAGGAGGGCGCAATCACAATAAAATCAAAACCCATAACTTCTGGGTGGGTGACTCACAAACTGGAGAACACTTACACCACAGAAGTCCACCCACTGGAGTGAAGGTACTGAGCCCTACATCAGGCTACCGAACGTGGGGGTCCGGCAACAGGAGGAGGAATTCCTAGAGAATCAGACTTTGAAGCCTGGTGGGATTTGATTGCAGGACTCTGACTGAACTGGGGGAAACAGAGATTCCACCCTTGGAGGGCACACACATAGCAGTGTGCACCTCAGGACTCAGGGGAAGGAGCAGTGACCCCAGAGGAGACTGAACCAGACCTATCTGCTACTGTTGGAGGGTCTCCTGCAGAGGTGGGGAGTGGCTGTGTCTCACCATGAGGGCAAGGACACTAGCTAGCAGCAGAAGTTCTGGGAAGTACTCCTTGGCGTGAGCCCTCCCAGAGTCCACGATTAGCCCCACCAAAGAGCCAGATAGGCTCCACTGTTGGGTCACTTCAGGCCACACAACCAACAGGGAGGGAACCCAGCCTCACCCATCAGCAGACAGGCAGATTAAAGTTTTACTGAGCTCTTCCCACCAGAGCAGCACCCAGGTCTACCCACCACCAGTCCCTGCCATCAGGAAACTTGCACAAGCCTCTTAGATAGCCTCATCCACCAGAGAGCAGGCAGAGGAAGCAAGAAGAACTACAATCCTGCAGCCTGTGGAACAAAAACCACATTCACAGAAAGATAGACAAGAAGAAAAGGTAGAGGGCTATGTACCAGATGAAGGAACAAGATAAACCCCACAAAAACAACTAAATGAAGTGGAGATAGGCAACCTTCCAGAAAAAGAATTCAGAATAATGATAATGAAGATGATCCAGGACCTTGGAGAAAGAATGGAGGCAAAGATCGAGAAGATGCAAGAAATGTTTAAGAAAGACCGAGAAGAATTAAAGAACAAACAAATAGAGATGAACAATACAATAACTGAAATGAAAACTACACTAGAAGGAATCAATAGCAGAATAACTGAGACAGAAGAACGGATAAGTGACCTGGAAGACAGAATGGTGGAATTCACTGCTGCGGAACAGAATAAAGAAAAAAGAATGGAAAGAAATAAAGACAGCCTAAGAGACTTCTGGGGCAACATTAAATGCAACAACATTCTCATTTTAGGGGTCCCAGAAGGAGAAGAGAGAGAGAAAGGACCCGATAAAATATTTGAAGTGATTATAGTCGAAAACTTCCCTAACATGGGAAAGGAAATAGCCACCCAAGTCCAGGAAGTTCAGCGAGTCCCACATAGGATAATCCAAGGAGAAACATGCCGTAACACATAGTACTCAAATTGGCAAAAATTAAAGACAAAGAAAAATTATTAAAAGCAGCAAGGGAAAACCAACAAATAACATACAAGGGAACACCCATAAGGTTAACAGCTGATTTCTCAGCAGAAACTCTACAAGCCAGAAGTGAGTGGCATGATATACTTAAAGTGATGAAAGGGAAGAACCTACAGCCAAGATTACTGTATCTGGTAAGGATCTCATTCAGATTTGATGGAGAAATCAAAAGCTTTACAGACAAGCAAAAGCTAAGAGAATTCAGCACCACCAAACTAGCTCTACAACAAATGCTAAAGGAACTTCTCTTAGTGGGAAACACAAGAGAAGAAAACGACATACAAAAACAAACCCAAAACAATTAAGAAAATGGTAAGAAGAACATACATATTGATAATTACCTTAAATGTGAATGGATTAAATGCTCCAATCAAAAGACACAGACTTGCTAAATGGATACAAAAACAAGACCCATATATATGCTGTCTACAAAAGACCCACTTCAGTCCTAGGGACACATACAGACTGAAAGTGAGGGGATGGAAAAAGATATTCCATGCAAATGGAAATCAGTAGAAATCTGGAGTAGCAATACTCATAACACATAAAATAGACTTTAAAATAAAGAATACTACAAGAGACAAGGAAGGACACTACATAATGATCAACGGATCAATCTAAGAAGAAAATATAACAATTATACATACATAGGCACCCAACATAGGAACACCTCAATACATAAGGCAACTGCTAACAGCTATAAAAGAGAAAATCAACAGTAACACAATAATAGTGGGGGACTTTTTTTTTTTGTGGTACGCGGGCCTCTCACTGTTGTGGCCTCTCCCATTGCGGAGCACAGGCTCTGGACGCACAGGCTCAGCAGCCATGGCTCACCGGCCCAGCCACTCCGCAGCATGTGGGATCTTCCCGGACCAGGGCACAAACTCGTGTCCCCTGCATCAGCAGGCAGACCCTCAACCACTGCGCCACCAGGGAAGCCCAATAGTGGAGGACTTTAACACCTCACTTACACCAATGAACAGATCATCCAAAATGAAAATAAATAAGAAAACACAAACTTTAAATGACACAGCAGACCAGTTAGATTTAATTGATATTTATAGGACATTCCATCCAAAAACAGCAGATTACACTTTCTTCTCAAGTGCGCATGGAACATTCTCCAGAATAGATCACATCTTGGGTCACAAATCAAGCCTTGGTAAATTTAAGAAAATTGAAATCATATCAAGCATCTTTTCTGACCACTCTGAGATTAGAAACGAATTACAGGGAAAAAACCATAAAAAACGCAAACACATGGAGTCTAAACAATACGTTACTAAATAACCAAGAGATCACTGAAGAAATCAAAGAGGAAATCAAAAAATACCTAGAGACAAATCACAATGAAAACACAACGATCCAAAACCTATGGGATGCAGCAAAAGCAGTCCTAAGAGGGAAGTTTATAACAATACAATCCTACCTCAGGAAACAACAAACATCTCACAAAAGCAATCTAACCCTTCACGTAAAGGAATTAGAGAAAGAAGAAGAAGCAAAACCCAAAGTTAGCAGAAAGAAAGAAATCATAAACATCAGAGCAGAAATAAATGATATAGAAACAAAGAAAACAGTAGCAAAGATCAATAAAACTAAAAGCTGCTTCTTTGAGAAGATAAATAAAATTGATAAACCTTTAGCCAGACTCATCAAGAAAAAGAGGGAGAGGACTCAAATCAATAAAATTAGAAATGAAAAAGGAGAAGTTACGACAGACTCTGCAGAAATACAAAGCATCCTAAGAGACTACTACAAGAAACTGTATGCCAATAAAATGGGCAACCTGAAAGAAATGGACAAATTCTTAGAAAGTTATAACCTCCCAAGACTGAACCAGGAAGAAATAGAAAATATGAACAGACCAATCACAAGTAATGAAACTGCGACTGTCATTAAAAATCCTCCAACAAACAAAAGTCCAGGACCAGATGGTTTCCCAGGTGAATTCTATCAAACATTTAGAGAAAAGCTAACACCCATCCTTCTCAAACTCTTCCAAAAAATTGCGGAGGAAGGAACACTCCCAAACTCATTCTATGGGGCCACCATCACCCTGATACCAAAACCAGACAACGATACTACAAACAAAGAAAATTACAGACCAATATCACTGATGAATATAGGTTCAAAAATCCTCAACAAAATACTAGCAAAGAGAATCCAACAACACATTAAAAGGATCATACATCATCCTCAAGTGGAATTTAACCCAGTGATGCATGATTCTTGAATATACGCCAATCAATCAATGTGATACACCATATTAACAAATTGAGGCAGAAAAACTATATGATCATCTCAATAGATGCAGAAAAAGCTTTTGACAAAATTCAACACCGATTTATGATAAAAACTCTCCAGAAAGTGGGCATAGAGGGAACCTACCTCAACATAATAAAGCCCGTATATGACAAACCCACAGCAAACATCATTCTCAGTGGTGAAAAACTGAAAGCATTTCTTCTAAGATCAGGAACAAGACAAGGATGCCCACTATCACCACTATTATTCAACATAGTTCTGGAAGTCCTCACCACGGCAATCAGAGAGGAAAAAGAAATAAAAGGAATACAAATTGGAAAAGAAGAAGTAAAACTGTCACTGACTACAGATGACATGATACTATACATAGAGAATCCTAAAGATGCCACTAGAAAACTACTAGAGCTAATCAATGAATCTGGTAAAGTTGCAGGATACAAAATTAATGCAGAGAAATCTCTTTCATTCCTATACACTAATGATGAAAAATCTGAAAGAGAAATTAAGGAAATACTCCCATTTACCACTGCAACAAAAAGAATAAAATACTTAGAAATAAACCTACCTAGGGAGACAAAAGACCTGTGTGCATAAAACAATAGGACACTGATGAAAGAAATTAAAGATGATACCAATAGATGGAGAGATATACCATGTTCTTGGATTGGAAAAATCAATATTGTGAAAATAACTATACTACCCAAAGCAATCTACAGATTCAATGCAATCCCTATCAAATTACCAATGGCATTTTTTTAAGGAGCTAGAACAAAAAACCTTAAAATTTGTATGGAGACACAAAAGATCCCGAATAGCCAAACAGTCTTGAGTGAAAAAAATGGAGCTGGAGGAATCAGACTCCCTGACTTCAGACTGTACTACAAAGCTACAGTAATCAAGACAATATGGTACTGGCACAAAAACAGCAACATCGATCAATGAAACAAGATAGAGGGCCCAGAGATAAAACCACACACCTATGGTCAACTAATCTATGACAAAGGAGGCAAGGATATACAATGGAGAAAAGACAGTCTCTTCAATAAGTGGTGCTGGGGAAACTCAACAGCTACATGTGAAAGAATGAAATTAGAACACTTCCTACCACCATACACAAAAATAAGCTCAAAATGGATTAGAGAGCTAAATGAAAGACCAGACACTATAAAACTCTTAATGGAAAACATAGGAAGAACACTCTCTGACATAAATCACAGCAAGATCTTTTTTGATCCACCTCCTAGAGTAATGGAAACAAAACCAAAAATAAACCAATGGGACCTAATGAAACTTCAAAGCTTTTGCACAACCAAGGAAACCATAAATAAGACGAAACGACAACTCTCAGAATGGGAGAAAATATTTGCAAATGAATCAACGGACAAAGGATTAGTCTCCAAAATATAAAAACAGCTCATGCAGCTCAATATTAAAAAAACAAACAACCCAATCCAAAAATGGGCAGAAGACCTATATAGACATTTCTCCAAAGAAGACATACAGATGGCCAAGAAGCACATGAAAAGCTGCTCAACATCACTAATAATTAGAGAAATGCAAATCAAAACTGCAATGAGGTATCCCCTCACATCAGTTAGAATGGGCATCATCAGAATATCTACAAAAAACAAATGCTGTAGAGGGTGTGGAGAAAAGGGTACCCTCTTGCACTGTTGTTGGGAATGTAAATTGATACAGCCACTATGGAGAACAGTATGGAGGTTCCTTCAAAAACTAAAAATAGAATTACCATATGACCCAGCAATCCCACTACTGGGCATATACCCAGAGAAAACCATAATTCAGAAAGACACATGCACCACAATGTTCACTGCAGCACGATTTACAATACCCAGGTCATGGAAGCAACCTAAATGCCCATCGACAGACGAATGGATAAAGAAGAAGTGGTACATATATACAATGTGATATTACTCAGCCATGAAAAGGAACGAAATTGGGTCATTTGTAGAGACGTGGATGGATCTAGGGACTGTCATACAGAGTGAAGTAAGTCAGAAAGAGAAAAACAAATATCGTATATTAATGCATATATGTGGAACCTAGAAAAATGGTACAGATGAACTGGTTTGCAGGGCAGAAATTGAGGCACCGATGTAGAGAACAAACGTTTGGACACCAAGGGGGGAAAGCGGTGGGGGCTGTTGGCGGTGGTGTGATGATTTGGGCAATTGGGATTGACAGGTATACAGTGATGTGTATAATGACTAATAAGAACCTGCTGTATAAATAAATAAATAGATAAACAAATAAATAAAAAGAAAGTACAAAGTCAAAGTCCTCATCTCATACCCCATTCTCTCAACTCTTCACTCAAAGGCATTTGCTGTTAAGGGTGATATATATCCTTCTATCCATTGTATATAGAATTGCTTGAGTGAATGAAAAGGCACTGTCCTTGGAATGGAATTTTAGAGTGAAAGTTCTGTGTTTTCAATTGTTGAAAGAAAATACCTACTGTATACTAAGCGTTTTAAATGGACATGATCAATCCATATAAATACACAGCTAAAGTGAAGTGAGAACTCAGTCTTGCCCCATCTCCTTAACAGCGCTGGGCCAGCTCAAAGATGGTAGACCAGTACTGCCCCGAAGGGGCTTTGGAAATTTGTAGGAGAAAGGGTATTCTGTTGTCACAATGATTGGGAGGGTGGAATAAGGGGTTGGGACATTAGACGTGCTGCAGTGCATATGGCAGTCTCACCGAATGAACAATTGTCCTGTGTCCCATACAATCTACAAATATTTTGGTGGGCATTCATGTTGGTGAAGAATCTTTATTATCCTGGGCCCAGTGCCTGGCTACATTTTACATATGAATTCATCCACAGTTTTTTTTTTTTCCTTTGTCATATTTTTAATATACATTGAATTTTCCAGGAATACAGCCACCATGTAAATAGAGAGTTAAACGTTTTGGAAAGTTGTGTCACTGTGACATTTTAAGTCCTAAACCAACATATTTTTATTAGTCTCTATTTATAACTAGTGCATTCACAGTGATTCTATTTGTAATCTGACTATGCTACCACTATACCCAAGCTTATACATAATGATACATATGTTTATTGTATAAATTACTTGCCTTTTGGTTCCTTTTATATTGTGTCTAGGGTGTGTTGTTCATATTTTTTTAAAGTATGTGTGTAGTAAATTATATCATCTATAAATTCTAAAAAAAAAAGAGCAGTGGCCACTCGTGTTGGCTGAAAAAGCACATAGACTTATAGGAATGGGTAAGCCAAAGCCTGGAGCATATAAAGTTGAAAAAAGCTTTAAATTTGTGCATTTTGAGCAACATGCACTTTCCTAAACTTCTGGTCTGAGTGTAAATTCTTATATCTTTTGTGGTGGGCAGTGTTGGCAAATTGTACCAAAAATGATAATAATAATCCAATCTCATTGGCATAGCAATTCTATTCTTAGAAATGTATCATAAAAAACTAAACAAAGGTGACTTCCCTGGTGACACAGTGCTTAAGAATCCACCTGCCAATGCAGGGGACACAGGTTCGAGCCCTGGCCCGGGAAGATCCCCCATGCCGCGGAGCAACTAAGCCCGTACGCCACAACTACTGAGCCTGTGCTCTACAGCCCGTGAGCCACAACTACTGAGCCTGCATGCCACAACTACTGAAGCCCACACACCTAGAGTCTGTGCTCTGCAACAAACAGAAGTCACCACAATGAGAAGCCTGTGCACCGCAATGGAAGAGTAGCCCCTGCAACTAGAGAAAGCCCACACACAGCAACAAAGACACAAGGTCAAAAAAAAACTGAACAAAAGAATATGTAAAAATTTAGCTACAAGGATATCAACCATAATATTACTTATTGAAGTGAAAAAATTAGAAAGAATATCAATTTAATAATTAGATATTTATTTCATTTTTTCTTTATCCTTAATAGACCTCATTTTTTTACAGCAGTTTTACATTCACAGCAAAATTGAGCAGAATATACAGAGTTCCTCTGTATTCCCTGCACTCCTCCCCTCACATGAACAGTCTCCCCCCACAGTCAACACCCTGGCACCAGTGGTACATTTGTTACAATTCATTAACCTGTATTGATGCAACATTATCACTCAAAGTGCATGCTTTGCATTACAGTTCATTCGATGTTATACAATTTGAGTTTTGACAAATATATAATTACATGTATCCACCATTACAGTAGTATTACTGCCCTAAAAATCCTTGGTGCTCTGCCTGTTCATCCCTTCCTCCCCCCCCAACTCCTGGCAACCGCTGATCTTTTAAGTGTCTCCATAGTTTTGCCTTTTCTGGAAGGTCATAGTGTTGGAATCATTAACATGCAGGCTTTTCAGATTGGCTTTTTTCACTTAGTAATAGGAATTTAGGTTTTTTTCATGTCTTTTCATGGCTTGATAGCTCATTTATTTTAGTGCTGAATAATATTCCATTGTATGGATGCATTATGGTTTATTTATCAACTCACCTATTGAGGGACATCTTGGTTGCTTCCAAGTTTAAGCTACTTTGAATAAAGTTGCTATAAACATGCATGAGCATGTTTTTGTGTGGATGTAAGTTTTCAGTTCATTTGGGTAAATATCAAGGCGCACAATTACAGGATCATTTGGTAATACTATGTTTAGTTTTGTAAGAATCTGCCAAATTGTCTTCCAAAGTGACTACACCATATTGCATTCCAACCAACAATGAATCAGAGTTCCTGTTGCTACACATCCTTGACAGCATTTGGTGTTGTCATTGTTTTGGATTTTCATCATTCTAATAGGTATATAGTAGAATCTTATTGTTGTTTTAATTTGCAATTTCCTAATGGCATATGATGTTGAGTATTTTTTCATATGCTTGCTTTCTATGTGTATATCTTTTAAAATGACATGTCTTTTCAGACATTTTGATTATTTTTACCTGGGCTCTTCATTTTCTTATTGTTGAGTTTTAAGTATTCTTTGTATATTTTTGATAACAGTCCTTTACCAGATATGCCTTTTACAAATATTTCCTCCCAGTCTGTGACTTGTCTTCACATTTTCTTGACAGTGTCTTTCATAGAGGATCTTTGTTTAAAAAAAATTAGGGCACTTCTATGAGGTAAAATACAGCCACTTCAAAAGATACCACAGAAGAATATTAGCATAAATGTGTCCTCGCAGTGTATTGAGTGAAGCACTCAGATCTCAGATATGATGTGTGTGTGTGTGTGTGTGTGTGTGTGTGTGTGTGTTAGTTGGAGAGACATATGGATAGCTAGATAGATACATGTATTAGTCAGGGTTCTCCAGAGAAAGAGAACCAATAAGAGATTATCTATCGATCTATGTCTCTATACCTATATATGTAAAGGGATTGGCTCACATGATTATGGATCCTAAGTCCCAAGATATACAGTTGGTAAGCTGGAGACCCAGGAAAGCCAATGTATAGTTCCAGTTCTAGTACAAAGGCCTGAGAAACAGGAGAGTCAATGATTTAAATTCCAGTCCAAAATCTGGCCAAAATCTGGCAGACTTGAGATGCAAGAATCACTGATGTTTCAGTTCGAGTCTAAAGGCAGGAAAAGACTAATGTCCCAGCTCAAGCCAGTCAGAGAGGAGGAGCTCTTTCTTGTTTGAAAGAAGATCAGACTTTTTGTTCTATTCAGGACTTCAACTAACTGGATGAGGACCACCCATGTCAGAGAGAGCAATCTGCTTTACTCAGTCTACCAATTCAGATATGAATCACATCCCAAAACACCCTCACAGACACATCCAAAATAATGTTTGACCAAATATCTGAGCACCTCGTGGCCCAGTCATGTTCACATATAAGATTATCACAGATCCACCCTTGTCAACATGGCCCCAATACACATCTCCTTAAATCACAATTAATCACCAAATAGAGACAATAAGAAGCTCATAATTCCATTTAACATGATACAGCTATCCTGCGTACAACTGAAAACACACTAGCCTCTTTCCCAGAAGAGGAGGTAGTCCTTGAGTGATGCTTACTCTTTTCCTTGATATCTCCTAACTTAAATACCATGAAGTAAAATGAACAACAATACTTAAATACTATGATATAAAGTCAATACATCTTATACTATATGTCCAGGGAATAAGAGAGTAAAGAAAATGAAGATCAATATATCTATCTATCTATCCAGATATACAAATGTATTCATAAGAAAATAAGGAAGAAATATTCATGACGATTACAGTCCTATGTATGTAACTGGTCATGTGGTCATAGCTGGTATTTATAACTACCTTCTCTTGCTACCCATTCTGTTATTCCCTTTGCCTTCAGCAAGCACTTCAGTTGGTCATGTTGGTTGTTTACCTGGTGGGGTGACCCAAATCTTTATTTCTGAAAAGTCTGGGCCATTAGTAGTCCTGCCTAGATTGAGTTCTTGTAGTTTTACATTGACCTTAATCAATGGTCATGGTAATAATAAGAGAAACCCTAAGGTATCTCCCATATTCCAGACATTCTCTTCCTTACGCCCATCATGAAATAGTAGTCCAATTACCCTGTAGCAGTCAGGACCAATCACCCCAACCAGCACAATAACTCCCTTCTTTGCCTCTTGATTCAGAGGCATTATGAGCCCAAAGTGGTCGGGTGGTAGTCTTAACTTGCAGTTCAGTGGAATCATGGTTGTGCCTCCTGTCGGAATCATTCCTGTCTTTGGAATTAAGACCTCTAGGTCTGCAGAGCATAAGGTCGTGTGAACAGGAAGCAAAAATTTTGGTAGAGAGTCACTATGGTTAATGGTGAGTGGTACCACTCCCATTTCCACCCCTTTTCTTTCTAGACCTGTGAATCCTGGCTATGGGAGAAACAGGACCATAAATTGAATGCTGATTCAATGCATATACAGCCTTCTGGAAAACCTTGTCCCCACCCTACAAGGTATTGCAACTAGCTGGCATTATAACTGAGTTTTCAAAAGGCCATTACAACATTCTATCAAACTACCTGCTTCAGAATGGTGGGGAACGTGGTAAGACCAGTGAATTCCATGATCATAGGCCCATTGCTGCACCTCTTTTGCTGTGAAGTGAGTTCCTGAATCAGAAGCAATGCTGTCTGGAATACTATAATGATGGATAAAACATTCTATAAGTCCATGGATGGCAGTTTTGGCAGAAGCATTGCATGAAGGGAAGACAAATCCATATCCACAGTAAGTGTCTATTCCAGTAAGAAAAAAAAAACCACTTCTCCTTCCATCATGGAAGAAGTCCAGTATAATCAATCTGCCATCAGATAACTGGCTGATTACCCTAGGGAATAGTGCCATATCAAGATTCAGGGGCTTCCCTGGTGGCGCAGTGGTTGAGAGTCCGCCTGCCGATGCAGGGGACACGGGTTTGTGCCTCAGTCTGGGAGGATCCCGCATGCCGCGGAGCAGCTGGGCCTGTGAGCCATGGCTGCTGAGCCTGCGCGTCCGGAGCCTGTGCTCCGCAACGGGAGAGGCCATAGCGGTGAGAGGCCCGTGTACCGCAAAAAAAAAATTCAGCATTGGTCTCTCCTGCTAGCAGATTGGGCATTCAGCAGTAGCCTTAGCCAGGTTGGCCTTGGTGGGTGAAAGTCCATGTTGCTGAGCCCATGAATAACCTCTATTCCTGCCACAATGACTACGTTGTTCATGAACCCTATGAGAGAGGTGGCTGTGGAAAGAGGTTGACTGGTATCCACAGGAAGCATCGTTCTATCCATTCGATTATTAAAATTCCCTTCTACTGCGGTCATCTTTTGATGAACATTCATATGGGACACAGATATTTTCACATTTTTGCCCCATTCGAAGAGTTCTATCCACATACCTCTTTCCCAAATTTCCTTGTCACCAATTTTCCAATCATGTTTCTTCCAAGTCTCTGACCATCCAGCCAAACCATTGGCCAAACTGACCATGAATCAGTATATAATCTCACATTTGGCAATTTTTTCTTCCAAACAAAGTGAACAACCGTGTGTACTGCTTGAAATTCTTCCCAAGGGGAAGATCTCCCTTTATCCCTTCAGTAATGTCCCAGAGAGGGGTTGCAGTGCTACAGCTGTCCACTTTGGGGTGGTACCTGCATATCATGCAGAACTATCTGTAAATCAGGCCCAGATCTTCTCTTCCTCTAACAGCTGATTATAGTGAACTCCCCATGAGGCTATAGGTGCAGGTTGGGAGAGAGAAAGTTGGGTAACAAAAATGGGGACTAATGGCATTTGGTCCACTTATTCATGTAACTTACTTGTGACTTTAGGGCCTGCTTGGACCCAATCAAGTATATAACAGTTCCATTTGAATGATGGAATGCTGTTATGCACACCCAATTTTATGGCTTGGTGGGTCAGATAACACCCAGTTCCTGATGGGCAGCTCAGGTTACATGGTAACTTTGTGGCCCATGGTTAATGTTCAGTCTCTACTAAGTCCCAGTAGCAGGCCAAGAACTGTTTCTCAAAAGTGGTGAAGATAAACGCAGAGGGTGGCAGGGTTTGCTCACAAGTCCTAATGTCCCTGCTGCACTATTGATTCTGCTGGATCATATTTGCTTGACGGCCTGGACCTATCACAGAGGCTTCTCATTTTTGGGTCCCACACAAAACTAGCAGCTTTTTGGGTCACTCACTAGGTGGCCAGGATAACACACTCAAATGAGGGATATGTTGCCTCCAAAACTCCAGTGACACCTACGAAAAACTATGCCTCTTTTTTGGTAGTAGGAGGGGTCAGATGCAACAACTTATCTTTCACCTTAGAGGGGATATCTCTACATACCCCACACCACTGGACCCATAGAAATTTTAATGAAGTAGAAAGTCCCTGAAATTTGTTGAATTTATTACCCTCTGATGGGCAAAATTCTTACAAATAAGTCTAAAATAGTTGCTACTTCTTACTAGTCCAATTAGCATAATGTCATCAATGTAATGGACCTGTCTTGTGGAATGAGAAGGCATTCAAGATGTCTACAAACTAAATTATGGCACAGGGTGGAGAGTTGATATACTCCTGAGGTAGGACAATGAAGGTGCATTGCTGGCCTTGCCAACTGAAAGCAAACTGTTTCTGTCACTCTTTACTAAAAGATCTAGAGAAAAAAGCATTTGCTAGATCAGTAGCTTCCTACCAGGTACTAGGGGATGTGTTTATTTGCTGGAGAAATGAAACCACATCTGATACAGCAGCTGCAAATGGAATCTGCTCCTGGTTTGGCTTGAGACAATCCACTCTTATTCTCCAAAATCGATCTGTGTTCTGCACAGGACAAATATGTGAGTTGAATGGGGAGGTATTAGGAATCACCACCCTTGTTTATCTCACGGCCTTGATCATAACACTAATCTCTGCAACCCCTCCAGCAATGCAGTGTTGCTTTTCATTTACTATTTTTCTAGGTAGAGGCATTGCTTCCACTTAGTCTTTCACACCATAAGGGAACTACAGGTCAGGGAACCAATGTGAGGCTGCTGAGTATATCTATTCAAATTATGCATTTTGGAACTGGAGGAATAATCACATGATGAATTTGGGGGCTCACTGTGTCGACTGTGAGATAGACTGGAGCTAAAACTCCACTGATCACCTGACCTCTGTCTGTAATCACAGTGACCTTTTGGGTCTTGTGGAGTTAGTGTCAGTTTAGAGTCAATGTCTAGTAGTCCCCAAAAGCTTTGATTATTTCCTTTTCCCAAATGCACAATTACCCTGCTAAAAGACCACAGACACTTTTATGAGAGGCTGGAAGAAAGATGAACAGTATAAATATTTCGTAGTGTGCTGAGGTCCTTCTTCAAGAATCATGGCATTCCCTTCGTTTGGGGTCTGTAAACTGGCTCAATACTATGAATTAATTTGGGAGGGGCATGACTCTTTGTTTTTATGATTCAGGTTAGACATTTGTTCACTTGAACTAGAACTTTCCTGCTTGTATGGATTAAGTAAGAATTAAGAAAGTTTCCTATCTATTTCACTTCTAGGAACACCATGATCAACTAGACAATGCCACAGATCTATGCTAGTCAGACTATTCTGACTCCTTCTTTGACTATGCTGTCCATTGTGGTAACAATACTCACCTTGCCTTTGGCAGTTGAGTGCTGCCACTTGGTCCCTGCCACCCCAGAATTCAATTACTCCCATTGCATTTAGGTTTCCCAACTGAAAAATGCAGTTCCCACTGTATGTTCTGGCCTAAAGAGAAGAGCAAGCACAGAGTTCTTCAAGGATGTCAGGATTCAGGTCACAAATTTATATCTTATTGTATTGGTAGAAGGTATCTCTTCTGTACCCTCCCAGGGTGGGTGAGTAGATCTAAAATGACAAATCCACTTTAAAATACCTATTTCTCTAAACCTTTGAATCCCTTCCTCTACATTAGACCAAGGTAGGTCCAGCAATTCTAACTTGCTCACTTTGGCCTGCCTTTTGGTCCATGTTTTAGCCAACCAACCAAACTGTCAGAGCCTTTTCTAACTCTCCAACCTGTAACATTAAATGCAGAATCTTTGATTAGCGAGCACGTATCCATAAATTTGGGCTGATCCAACTTTATATTCCTTCCACCATTATCCCACACCTTTGATATCCATTCCTACCCATTTTCTCCAGACATCTGTCTGCATAAGATAGAAAACTCAAGTAGTTCTTTTGGAGTAGAGTGCACCTCCCCATGGGTCACAGTTTGTGTCTCACTTTTAGAGTCCTGCTGGAACTTGAATCTAGTTACAGAACTAGAAGCAACGATTGGTGATGGAGTGGGTCCTGAGGAGACTCAGAATTCTTTTGCATGGCAACTACCTCAGGAGAAGCCATTACAGTTTCCTCAGGTAATGCTGGATTAATCCCCTCAAATGCGGGTAAAGAGGCTGCTACCACTGAGGGTTGAGAGGTTTCTTCCACTGGCAAAGAATACTTGTCAGAATTTAGGAGCTCAATGTCCTCAGCTTCATCAGGGTCTTCCCACACATCCCCATTCCAATTTACAGGATGTCATTCTTTCCCAATCAATGCCCTCATGTTAAACCACAGACCATGTGAGACTGGGAGTTCAATTTGCATTGTAATTTAACCAATTGCCAGAAGAGATACTGCGTTTGATTTTCCCTTGAACTGGGAATTCAAATCTCTGAGCTCATTTTTTGCTTTCCCCACTTTGTCCGGCAACATCAGATCTTCCTCTTCTTAAAACGTCATCAGTCTTATCAGATTAGAACTCCATCCTTATGACTTCATTTAACCTTAATGACTTCCTAAAAGCTCTACTCCAAATATAATCACATTCAGGGTTGGGGCTTCAACATGTGAATTTTGGGAGACACAATTCAGTTCATAACAATAGATAATAGCATACTCAATGAGACCATTTCAAATTATTATCCACAAATATTTCAAGTTGTTAAGACATCAAGAAACACTGCAGTGGATTTGTTGTTGTTATTATAGGAATGATCACTTCAGTGGTAATGAATGTAGAGCAAGTAGGGATCCATTTTTCAGAGAAAAGGCTACAACTGGAAATTTGAGGGCTTGGCAATGGTCTGGTGGTTCCAGGCAATTGGAACTGTGCCAACTGTATCCCATACATATTGGTATATTGACCTTGGGAATTTTTTGGGAAGAGGCAATTGGCAAAGGGGCCTTCTGAGAGGAAGGGAATCAAGTACTGGACCCTTTTTCTAAGAAGTTCAAAGTTTGCTTGCAGTATATCTTATGCCCTGAGGTGTCGCTTACTAATGTGATCGTTTAAGAAGCAACATCAGTTTTACTACCCACCCCCTCTGCCAACCAGGGTTACTCATTTTTATTGAGAAGAAGTTTGAACTGTGACTTCAACTGCATATGAGAGCTTCATTTAAGAAAGGAGAGGATTGGTTCCTGGTGTCAGGGAGGAATAAATTTTTCTCTACTCTTCTAGGTTCTTTTGGCTGGTCTAAGAATTAAATTGACATGAGTAGGTTAACATGAGAAAATCAAACAAAAGTTTAATAACATGTATATATGAGAGAGACCCAGGAGAACTGAGTAACTTGCCAAAATGGCTGAAGCCGTCGCCTTAAATATCATCTTCAGCTAGAGACAAAAGGGGATGTTGGGAATAGGGGTTTGGGACTTCAAAGGGGAGGAAGGCAATTTATATGGAGATGGAAAAGCAAATGTTTGGTAAATAAATGTATGCTATGCCAGGCAGAGACAGTGAGAGACAGAGAGGAATTGTAACAAACAGACTTTGCTAGGTTCCTCCCTGTCTACACACCTAGTTCATAGTATAATTATCTATGGTAATATCTCCCTTCCTGGAACAGGTCCTATATCTACATTCTTTAGGCATTTAGGGGGAAGGTCAGAGTTTGTTTCTGAGTTTTTTGTGCCTTGATTGTTCTCAGCTCAAAATAACCCGCATGCCAAAGAGACATTTTGAGGTGGCAAGTTTTGCTCCCCTACGCTGGTATGGCATGTTCCTCCTCCTGGATTTCTGTTGATCCCTCCTGGCTCCATGAAGATGCCAAAACAAATAAAGATGTGTTTGAGACCTTGTCTACCGTGGCATGCATCATATATAGGTGAGTGTAACACTGGAAGAAGCAGCTTCCCTTTTCTTTCTCTTACACTCTATCAGATGGCTTGTGTAGATCACTTGGAAATTCCTTAATGTGTACAGGAGTCTGTACCAGTCTGAACTGGTACCAGTCAGTTTGGAACAGTCTGAACCATCTGTTCTTATGTGGACCAACTGATATATAATGTAGCAAAAACAGCAGCAGAAAGTGGGCGAGAAGTCTTATCAGATTTTCTAATATTTTCTCCCACTGGGCAATAGTAACTGGGTTTGATCTCTTGGATTGTTTAAAGCCCTGAAGATTTGGGACTTATCATAGGAAAGGAAGACCCAACAAGGGAAGAAACAATATTTTCCAGTAAACCAGTTGGGAGTTTGGGATCAAAATATTTTAAATATTAAGAAAAATGTACCACAGGATGATGAAGGATATATCCATTAGATAATAGATGAAAAAAGAAAGAAATATGGATATGGATAAAGAGATTATATATATATATATATATATAAAATATACATATATATATAGTATCCATATATATATTCACACAGTATACACAGTATCTATCTATCTACCTATCTATGTCTATATTTATATTTATAATTTTACCTCATACAACTAACAGTCATTATGTCTGTGGCTAATTTTTATCCATACAGTTAAATTTTTCAACAAGAGAGTATTGATTCTTAATAAGAAATACATATAAATTATTTTTAATTTTAAAAAGAATGCTCTCTTCCTAGAAGAAAGTATTTCAAAAAGAAAGATTTCTCATTCTGAGGATGTTAACCCTTTGTAGATATGTTTGTGCAAGTGAGAGTCAATGTTTAGAAGGCTATTCAACTCAGCTGTAGGCCACTGGTTTTTTGCAGGAAAAGTGATTATGTTTTGTGATAGCATATGGATTTCTGTTATTTTATGTGAATCATCATTGTTGATGTAATTCATCTAGGAGTTAACAAAATAATTAAGTGCTACATTTTCCTTATTATCTCAATCCATTCTTGCTTCAGTCACCTCATGTGGTTAACTCAGCTTGTCAAGTTTGGATTTTTCTTTTGTTGATATGTCAGGCCAGCAAACAGTTTCCCACTCTCAGATCCCTGTGGATTAAAAAAAAAAGAAAAGTCAAAATAGAATGTGCTTTCCTTTAGATTGTCCTCTCATTTTGCTACAGACCTCAAAAGATCAGAAAAAAAAAAAGGGATTTTTCCCAAACATTTTATTTAGCAGATCTAATTTAGGGATATAAAATGTAACAATAATTAATATTTGGCTTTCCATAATAAAAATATATATGTTTTGCAAATTGTGAGAGATCAATTTCTCTGGTAATCCTGTATAATCTTATTTCACAGAGCTGGCATTTGTGTCAACAATTTTGTTCCTCAAAAGAAATGTTTGAGGTGTCAGTCTTGCTTTGTGTATGGGGGTAGAGGGGGCAGCAGTGGGGGCAGGGGGTAGTGGTTACTTCATGTGGTTCTATAGAGCATGGAGCACAAGAAAAGGGCAGTGGAGAACCAGGAGGAAAGCCTCATCAATTTGCCTCCTCTCTTTTTCTCCATACGTGCAAATATACCACCTGTCCAGTGCTCTAGTATTGCCGTGGTCAGGGACATACAAGCAGTGTGGTCTGGGGGGAAAGTTGAAGGACTGAGCAAGACTGTCTCTGAAATATCTGCTTGGTAGCCTAAGATTCATTTAAACTACTAAATACCTCTATTAGGATTACCCAGATCATTGGTCAGAGGCAAACATAAAGATGAATAGGGACTCACTTGTGCCTCAGTATCCTTATATGTAAAATGAGAATAATTGAGTCGTTGTGGGAATAAAATGGGATAATAAAATACTTACAGTAGTATATATCATATAGTGCTCACAGAATCGTAGCTATTATTGTTATTATTATGTGGTTCTTGGGCGTTATGTGGGTGAGGTGAATAAAGGTGGAACCATGGAAAGGAAAGGGGATTAGGTAATACCTGGAAATGATACAAACAAAATGAGAAGAAGACAGTTTCATTTGCTATCTGAGAAACTTACCTGAAGTTTACATTTTCAAAGAAAAAAGAGGACATTTATACCTTTGTATACTCCTGCAATCAGAGTTCACATGTTTGTGTACCATCTTCTTAATGACATTTCTTCTTAGTCCCAGGAAAGACCACTGGAGTCCAAGCCTCAGAGAATTACTTAGGGCTCAAAACTGGGCACCTAAGGAAGTGGAGGCCAGGCTTAAAATCCCAAGAACTAGAGAAATAATTCTCTTCATTAAGGGAACTCCCAGGGGAGGGAGGTTTGTATTATAATTAGTATAATCATTGTTATCCTGGTAGAGGAACTGACATGAACTAATGTTGGAAGCTGAGTAGGTGTTCGTCAGTTGAATGAGAGACCCTGAGGGCGGGGTGGTTGGAGGGGTGTTCAGGAAGAGAGAGTTGTGTGAGCCAAAGCAGACAGGTGTGAGCGAGCATTAGGCTTGAAAAAAAGCAGTTTAAGTCCTTTTGTGATGCTTGAACACAGAATGCAAGAGAGAGATGGAAAAGAGAAAAAAAGCCAGCGAGGCAGGGAAGAATCAGATTTCCGGTGGTCTTGTAGACTGTAACAAGAAATCTGGATTTTCCTTTCATAATTAACAAGGTTTTATGGCTGAAGACTCAAGAGCGGGAGACTAGAAGAGTATAGCAAGAAGCCAGATAAGGAATGATGGGGGCTGAAACTAAGAAATATCAGTGGGGACTGTAAGGAAGATAAGGATACAAGAGAAGGTAAGAATCCATAAGTGGAGGTAGTTACAATAAAAACGTAAAGCACACATGATCTTCCAATTAAAGATTTTATTTAATGAGATGTTTTACAAAATTCTTTAAAATATGAAGTCATGTTTGCTTATACATTTAGCTATTTGTTTTTATTGATAATAATAGATTACATGAAATTAGGACTTTCCCAGAAAGTGGAGCCAGAGTATTTTTGGATCTATAGCCCTGGAATCCGGCAAAGACACCAAGCTTCTGTAACTTTATTTCTACCTCAGAGGTCAGTATTGGTCTAGGAAGGTCCTAGATAACCTGATATAATATGGGGCTGGTGCAGAATGAAATCTCTAACTTCTAAAATTAAGATGAATACTCTAAGTTAACTCTAGGTACCTCACTCAGTTTCAGGCACTCCTCAAACTTTGGAGTTCTAATAGTGTTGAAAGGAGATCTATGGACCAGTGATTGGTATAGAAGAGTTCCGCAGAATTCTATAAATTCTGGAACAAGCAGTATCCATAGGTATAGGTTAAGTCTACCCCATGGTCTATATTTTCAAAGCCACATTGCATTGCCCTGACAGGTTTGTTGTGTGACACCAAACGTGTCATTTGCTGGATCTCTTTGTCCTCCTTGGGTGTCAAAATTCCATTTTGACATAATATTTTCCCATGCCCATTAAGGGTTTATTCCAAAGTAAAGAGTTAAATAAGCCACCCAGATATTTTGGGAAGCAACCCAGAACAAAAGCATCAATAATAAAACTCAAGTCAACTTCCTATATATCAAAGCACCACATCCCAAAGGTCAAGGATGTAAAAAATGACCTTTACATTTTATACACTAAACACTGTTTAGTTATTTTCAAAAAATTATCAGAGAACATAGAAACCTTCAAACAGTAGTTAGATAGAAAATGGATAGAAAGTTTAAAAAGTGTTTATTCAGACTTTAGTGAACAAATATTTGTTTATTGCAAATCTATGTTATTATACATTTTACTTCCTATAACTCTAAATAAAAGCTAAAATGTAGGAGTACATGTGATCTAATCTATATTCCTAACCCTACTCAATAAGTAGCTATACCTTAAATACAAACTTATGCTCAAGCGAAATATAAAAGGATTATTATTTATAATATAAAGTAGAAGGCATATGCCTAGAGCCTGAATAACTGGTACCAATCTATTGTAGTACACTGCACTTAGAAGTGCTCATTTATTTTAGCGTAATGTCTTGTAAATAGTGCAGTGAGTTAAAAGACCAGCCTTGGTTCAAGAGGAAAGCTTGATGAAAATGGATCTAAGAACCAATAAAAACTCCAGCATATCTCAAGGAGAAATCTGAAA
This sequence comes from Leucopleurus acutus, assembly GCF_964270905.1. Lineage (NCBI taxonomy): Eukaryota > Metazoa > Chordata > Mammalia > Artiodactyla > Delphinidae > Leucopleurus > Leucopleurus acutus. The sequence continues at coordinate 100,363,319 of NC_139148.1, forward strand.
CTCCAAATCATCATTCATAACTTCCTATTAATTATAATTGGAGATAAATTCCCAGTTACTTCTCAGTTATGGGTACATCTCCCCAGTGACAGTCTAGTGCAGATAGACCAGAAAAACAAAAAGGTGGGCAATTCTTGAAAGTCACTGGAGGATAAAACTTAGAGTTACATTTGGTTTCCTGTTCTAGAAGAGTGAGAGAAGATTACATGAAGGGGAAGAACTTGTTATTTTACTAAAGCCGTTAAAAGATAATTCAGGGAGATCTCAAACCAAGTAACCATGTTGATAACATGCATTCCACTCTCATGTTTAAGACACAAAGGTCTCCATTTCTCTAAGGGAACTGCTTTTTCGGCATGACACGCTCTCTCTCTTGCCTTGGAGCCAAGTAATCGGAACCCTAAACACACGGCGGAGCTTCTGTTGGAACCGGTTTCCAACAAAACAATACAAAAAGGGATTAATGCAGCTGTTGGTGAATCCCAGGAGGATGGCAAAAGGAAGTGCCAGGTCAATGACTGCTATAACTTCACAGCTATTAATGACACCCATCCAGGCCAGAGCATCCAGGAAGGTCAGAACATGGAAGGGAAGCCAACAGATGATGAACGCCAGAACAACAGCAGCTGCCATCTTCAGGACTTGGTCACGAGTTATTCTGTTCTTCCCATAGCTATTGGTCTTCAGTAGGTGTTTTCTGATTCCAAAATAGCATGTTGCTATGAATATTAAAGGGATAATAAAACCAAGGATATTTTTCATTAAGGCAATCCCAGCTGACCATTGGGCATACTTCTCAGGTGGGAAAGCCATAATGCAAGCATTCACTCCTAAATATTCAATTGTTCTGACATCTCGGAAGTAAAATGTTGGCAATGAGGACAGACAGGCCATACACCAAACAAGTGGAACTATATAAGATGCTTGCCAGGGATTTCTTCTTTGAGACAGAAAGGGGTAGATGACAGATTGGTACCTATCAACACTCATGCACGTGATAAAAAAAATGCTTGCAAACATGTTCAGGGTCAGGAAAGAACCAAAAACTTTACACATTACAGGTCCAAAGAGCCAGTCATATCTGTAAGAATAATAGGTTGCCCAGAGAGGAAGAGTAGCCAAAAGCAGTAAGTCAGCCACAGCCAGGTTGAAGATGTAAATGCTGGAAACCTTTTTAGGACCCTTTTGACAACAAAACAGTGTAACCACGATAGTATTGACAAGAAATCCAACCACAAAAATAATGTAGTAGAGAATAGGAATTGCATCTAAATGCTTATCTGATGGCTTATGGGAGCAGTTAAAGGTAGACTCATTGCCAGAAATGTTCACAAGTCCGACGTGAAGACTGCTGGTAATGTTTTTGCTGATGGTGGCAAGGGTGAAGTTGTCCTTCATATTGACTGAAATGTCAGCAGCTCCTAATTCTTACACCTTCTGGGGAAAAAAAAACAACAGAAAAACCCAACAAAAACCTCTCAGAGCACATACAGAATTTAGGACATCATCACGTCATTAGCATTTTAAAAGTTTGTTGAAAGCAAAAAATGGTGGATGGTTATAGACAATATTGGGAAACGGAAGCATGTCTTATGAAATAAGAATGGATTTTACTTCTTGAAGAAGAAAAGAGAGTTTTCTCAATAATACCAAGAAGCATCAAGACTGAAAATTCTGAACAAAACTACATTTTGCCCATCTTTTCTATTATGTTGTGAAAAGGTTTAAAGAAAATTAATATTTCAAAAGGTTAGCCAGAGTAGGAAACGCGTGAAACAAGAAGGAACTAAGAAATAAGACAAGTTAGCATTTCAAAAACACTTGAGCACATATCTCACTCTATATACTTTCTAGAAACCACACTGCTGCCTGCTATTGCGTAGAGAAATGCCTTATTCAAGTAACTAATTATATACAAATCATTCCAGCAATGGAAAATATAAGTAACATAAACTATGGAAAAAATAAGTAAGTGTACAAAAGATTGAAAGAGAATATGCAAAAAGGAACATATTGGGATGGGGGATTATGGTTGGTTTTTGCTGATTAAAAATAATTCCTTTAGTTCTACTTTTCCATTGTTTTCACAATAATAATATAATTACGAGGTAGATATGGAATATGTGCGTATTTTTAAAAGCCCCCATCACATTTTAATAGAGACTATTACTTTTACATATAGATACTTAAGTTTAATCCATTTAAAAGAAAATCTATTTTCTTTTTCAATTAGGAAAAGAAAAAGAAAAAAATAGCCAAATCTGATTTAGGGTCAAATAGAAAAAGTTATATTGCTCAATGAAATAAGAATTGAATATCAATGATTAATCATGATATAATTGTATCATTTTTTCCTTTGCTATTTTAGTTTAACACAACTAAGTAGTAACAGTGCTACTTGGCTCTCAAATGTTATGATCAATATTCAGGGTTTTGTGATACTGTTAGTTTTAGTAGCAACTTTATTTTAAAACAAAAGAAAATTAGCTGAAGATAAACACAGTAAAGGAACAGCTATTCCTTTAGATAGTTTCAAAACACAGATAAATAAACTACTCAGTGAAAATGTAATCAGCAAAGAATCTCCTAATAAACAGCAAACTTACAATTTTTGTCTAAAGCTTATTCTTTCGTAATCTTGACCTAACAAATTAACATGAAAGAATCTAAAATAAACCCACTTGAAGACTTACTGGTTGTTGGAGTTTAAAGCTTAGTTATCATAAATCAGCTTGCCTAGTTCCTAAGTGCACCCCTGTAAGAGAAACAGCAGTTAAATAATTTAGGAGTTTTGCAAAATAGTGTTAAAATACAGGAAAAAGGAAAAGTTCATCCATAAAAAATATTTTCATTTAATGTATGTTCTACTTTCCAAACAGAGTATATATAAATTGTGCAGACCTACCTTAAAAATTCAGGCTGAAAATGCTTTTAATTCTGTGCTTATTCGTTCCCTTAGACTCGGGGACGTAATAGCACCAGATCTCTGGTTTCCTTCTTATATGTTCGGTCTGTCCACTGGGAGCCTTCAACCTACATAATTCTAGGGCTGACTTATGAACACTTGCCAGTTTTCCAGAGTTTTTTTTTTTTTTTTTGGCTGCAAAACATTAATCTGAAATTCTCACTGTCTCCAATCATAACAGCTCATTCAAATAAATCTCAAACAAAAAAATGAAGTTTCCACAAATGTGTTAGAGAATTTTGAAGTCAGTGGCTTACTTTAAAAGAAGAATATAATTATTTGCAGAATTTTCTCTTTCTTTTACCCTGATACTGGCATTCTAAAATGAGTTAAGGAGTGGAGACTAGGGAATTTATTCTAGTAGTAGAATCTTTGTCCATCAGCATCTTTCGCAACCTTCATTAATTTTTGAAAAATTTACCCCTGCTTATTAAAGAACAGCAGCAACTTTACTTGAAGTCTAAAATTTCTCTCTTGCTTTAAGCAATTTTTGTTGGCTTGTTGCTGGAGAGGTGGTGATAGTAGGGATATAATTCTCATGTCTTCTAAAAGAAGTATTAACATGTAGCATCTCCTTTCATGGGTCCCTGTCATATTTGCGGTTTAAGTACAAAGCACACAGGGTGAGAAGGATTAGGCAGCTACTGCAGCCTAGATCACTGTTGTTTTTCTTTTTGTGGGAGTGGGGGTGATTAGCCTTACACAATAACTCTAGTAGAAGCAGGAGTGTTAAAAAGAAGAAAGTTAAGTATATAAGAAGTGATAAGAAGTGATAATACCAGCTGACAATAAACGCCATGTGCCAAATACCGTGCCAAGTGCTTTTTGCTCGATACTTTAATGGAGGGGCAATATAGCACACTGGTATGGACATGGCCTCTGGGTTCCAATTGCCTGGTTCACAAGCTCAGCTATACCACTTGCTAATTCCATGACCGTGGCCAAGTTACTTTCCTTCTTCATGTCTTAGTTTTCTCATCTGAGAAATGGGGATGATGTTAATTACCTGCATCATGGAGTTATGAAAATTAAATGAGCTTATATATTTAAAGTGCTTAAAACCGTGCCTAGTACATGGTAGATGCTATTATAGGCTATTAATATTACCTCCATTTTAAAAATCAGGAAACTAGGGCTCACAGAGCTTAAGTAAGTTTTCTGAAGTCACATAGCTATTAAATGAGAACATTGGAATTCAAACTAAGGCACTCTAAAGTCAGAGCTGACGCTCTTAACCTCCACACTACAGGAGGGAGCATTAGCTGGTCCTTTAATCTCACCCTTTGTCCTAGCAAAGAGAAAACATGCAACATTTACAAAAAGTCCCTGCTGACCATTCATAAGCTGTTGCAGAGCATTAAAGAAGGGAGAAAGAGTTTGAAGATTGTTATGTGGTAGAAAATATTCTTCTTCATTTTATTCCCAAAATGGAGACCACAGGTAGGTGAAATGTGTGACTAGTTTACTACAGTGAGTACAGAAAATCAGAGAACCCAGGACACTTACATGGGTATAAAGGATTCCAGTTATTTCTACTGATCATATTTTTCTGAGAGCAGTAAGAGTGCACCTACCCGGGCTGCAGGCTGCAGGCTGCAGGCTGCAGGTGGAGGACGAGGGCAGGCAGGCTCTGAGGAAGTAGCTGGGGACCTAAGTAACGGTCTGGCAGAAGGAGCGCAACAAAGAAGGGAGGGTGGGTGACGGAAGACACAATTACAAATGACATGATACAAAACAGATGGCTTTTGACATTTGTCTGTTTCTCCGTTCATCTTGAAGTCAATCCTGTAGTGCACAGGCAGATGAGACCAGCAAGAAGAGGTCACCATTGCCTGAAAAATATAGTAGGATTCAAAGGTTTGCACAATACCATTTCACTGTTTCTTTCGGTAGACTGAACATTAAGCAAATGCTCCTAATATACAGACACAGCATTTTATGAAATCTCAAAATATTTGCTTCCTATGCTCTGGACAGATTCAGGTTGAGACTCTGTCCAAATGATGGAAAACTGATGTTTGGGAAACAAATGAGCGGGCACATATGGTTATCGGCAGGAGAGTTGAAATGGGAACTGGTTTCACTCTTTGTTTAAGCCTGGTTTCTCCCTCTATTTTGAATGTTTGTTTTTACCACGTACAGGGGAATTTTCCAGGCCAGAGCCTCCTGAGTGGTCACGATGGGTCAGATTCCCACCCTGCTCTATTTCTAGCCCCCTCTCATGCCCCTTTTAAAGAAATAGCCAGGAGGTGAGCTATAAACTTTTGAGAACAAACTGCAGGCTCGCCTCTGGGAGCCTTAGCCTTGAACACCCCCGAGGAGCAGGGGACCTTGTCTAGAGATTTTGTCCTTCATTACAGTAAGTTCTGACGTAAATAAAGTTTAAAGAGGCACACATTTCCCAGAAGATTAAGAGGACATTTACTCTGTTTCTTTATAATCTTAGGAGTAAAAATTTTCACCGGTCGAAGAAAAACTATGTAACTGCAGGGAAATAAGGGAAAAAAAGCAAAACAAGAAAAAAGGAAAAGCAAAGGAATATTGACACCACTTGAAGTGAGAAATATAGCATATTATTGATTCAGTAAAGAACTCCAAGTTGAGCCAACAATGTAAATACACTTTAGAATCAAATAAATGTCAGTCATGGGAAGCAGTACAACACAAAAAAATTCACTCTCCTGGGGGCAGAGGGTAATTTTTCTGCTGGAAGATTGACTTTAAAAGCCCCAGGTCATTTGAATAAATTATGCAGCTCTTCAGGACAAGTGCAGCTTGGCTAGCAGAAGTAAACAATGGTAAATCATATTGAATTAATTTTTTTCTAGTGAATACCTTTTATTTATTGTGAGATTACTTAACGCTAAGTTTTAAAAAAAAAAGATGCTCTTGAGAGGAATTTCTCCTCTGCTAAAAATCTCAGGAAAAATCTTATTTGTCCCTCTTGCCCCGACTTACACTGTTTTTTTTTTTTTTTGGCAGCACTGCCCGGCATGTGGGATCTTAGTTCCCTGAACCCGCACTCCCTGCCTTGGAAGCTCGGAGTCTTAACCACTGGAAGTCCCCAGATGAGGTTTTGAAGGAGAAAAGAAACTATTAAATGCAAAAGTCTGGATATACATGCCCTAGTTATAAAGGTGAGGATTAGAGGTGCAGATCATGAAATGATTAAATGTATATCGACCTTCCTTTTTAGTTTATTTTTCAGTCACCTCTCTGAGTTCCTGTCCAGAACAGTAGCATCTCCACTCTTCCCAACTTCAACACACACACACACACACACACAAGTACCACCACCACCCCCCATTACCCACATACATACTTAACACTAATCTTTTTTCAATTCAGTTACCATAGGGAAGCCTTACTTGAATTGCCACTGGACTTTTCCAAACCTGGGGATCCCTGAAAGGAGGAGAGTGAAGAGGATTGCCTTGTTGATATGTCCTTGCAGATTATTTTTGTGTCTCACTTTAGATTCCAATACAATGAGAACAAGAATGTCAGGATGAAAACAAGTGAGAAAAAACAATAAGGACTTCTAATCAGAAATAACAATTAGATTGACCATTTTGTAGAAACCAGCCTAAAAATTCAGTCAAATGGCCAATATGAGTGATTGTTTGTATCAAATTAACTGAGTGCCTAGGCATCACATAGAGAGTGAGTGAGAGGACTATTAAATCAGTTAACAAGTGGAATCCATGCAGTGAAATGAATGGATGTCTGACTTAGTACATTCCTGAGACTGGTTGCTTCCAGCTGAATCTGGTCCCAAAAACATAAGGAGGAGGAAGAGTTCCAATTTCCCTTTACCCCAAAGGCATTTGCAGGCCTGAGCATCGTGTTCAGAGCAGGATCTCACAAAAGGCACCCTAGTTCTACCAAATAGCATCTCAATATAGGTAACCCAACTGTTGGAAAAATAAACAATTAAAAATAGTCTATATTTTTGACTCATATTCAAAATATCAGCTAACTGATATGACATTTTCTCCTATTTATCTGACTAAATTGATTATGTAGGGTATCACAATATGCCACTCCAAAGTATGCCACTTTGGCATAAGGATTATTTTGAGCTAAAGAAGATTGAGAAGAAGCAGATACAAGAAAAGCTCTCTGCCTTCCCCCTATTTGCCTAAAAGCAGGACATAAATTTGTAAACATGTCTCCCTTTCCTTTACCAAGAAGGACAGAATTCTTAATGAATAGGAGAAAACTTTAGACTCTATCGGCCCAGAGGTGGACACCAGGAAGAATCTACATAACAAGTCTTACTAAATAATCTTTATCTTCCATTCATTTCCCCCATATACAGTTGACCCTTGAACAAGGCAGGGGTTTTGGGGCATCAACCCCCGGGGGAATTGGAAACCCATGTGTAACTTTACAGTGGGTCCTCCTTACCCACAGTTGCAAGTCGGCAGATTCAACCAACAGGGGATCATATACTGTAGGAAGAATTTATTGAAAAAAATCTGCATATAACTGGACCCTTGCCTTTCAAACCCATGCTGTTCAAGGTTCAACTGTATTGGGTTGGCCAAAAAGTTCATTTGGGTTTTTTCCGTAGCATCTTACATTCCCACAGTTTGCCACTAAAAATCTAAACCCCCTTTCCTTTGTCTTGTCAGTTCTCTACAATTTAATTGTTCTTTTATTAAGATGCTATATAAGCCCAAGTTCTGACCACCCCTTTGAGTTATTCATGACTGAGTTCTCCCACCCAAATGCAGAATGTGTATGTTCATAAACTGTTTTTTTTCTACTTAATCTGTCTTTTATAAGTGAATTTTGCAGTCCCAGCCACTGAACCTAAGTGGGTAATTTTTTTTCTCCTATGATTAGTTTGATTAAATTATCCAAAATGGCCAGTTAATTCAATTGAACAAACTAACCAGTTGTATTATCAAGCTTTAAATATCACTGTTAGGTAATGAGGATGTTTTGAGGGATATGTGTTCAGGTTGGATCTCTCGTAGGGCAGTGGATCAACAAATCATTAAGTCTAGGGTTTGGTCCTCAGGCTTGAGGTCCAGAGACTGAATTTTCTCAGGATACCCAGGTTTTCAGCAATAAACTTGTGCCAACAAAATTCTTACAAAACTGATGTACCACCTTGACTGCTAATGTATTCATTTATAATAAGGATATACTGTTTTGCAATGACCATAAAGCTGTATTCTTTATCTAAAGCACCCTATCTCCTTCACAATATCAATAAAGGGGGGAAATCTGGCTTGGTGACTAGGCAAATCAGACCAGGAAAGCTGGTAACTGGGAGAATATTTCACTTCAGCTCTGGGAAATTCTATAGCAGGGATTATCATTCTCAAAGCCAGATTGATGATTCCCCCAAACCATTCTCTCTGCTGACTTTGCCTCTCTGAACCCTAATTTCTGGTAGCCACCCAATTCTATCGACACATTAAGTATTACTATTACTGATGAAGCTATAGTCACGTCCCTGCTCCAGGCAGCCTAGAAGGCATTAAAGCTCTTGTTTGATTAATTAGACAAACAAAGTTGGGGGATGGGCAAGGGTTGGGGGAGGGGAAGCAATGCCCCACTCTCTGTGTCTACAACAAAGATAGAGGGAAAGGGGGGGATAGCATCTCTCCAAAACTGGCCATCAGTTCACAGAGAATAATAAAAACAGATGGTTATTTGACTTTGTTTGAGGGGCTCATTTGCCCCAACCTCTTCCTCAGGCCCCTAAAAAAACAGAAAAACAACAAAATGATGTACAACTTTGGGCATATTTCGCTTTTGGGGTATAAAATGATTTAAGATTAGAAGATAGAGGAAGATGACAGGAAGTTTGGGGGTGGGGTTCTGGGAGGATTCTGGGGTCTTAATTCCAAGGAAGTGAAAACAGGAGACTTATCACTGGGAATTCTGAGACTGCTTGAGCTTTTAGACATTTATCCTGCAGATATTTGGATTCATGGTGTTCAACACAGATTTGTAAAATCTATAACTGAAAGCAGAATTTTTATTGTAAATAATTTTCAATGTATCCCCCAAGACACTAGTTCATTTTCAGATATCTAGAAGTTGATAGAATTCTTTACGATTATGTTATTGCACATTATTTCAGTATTAACACCCATGTTTTATACTGGTCCTATTTTATATGTCACACAATTGAAATTATTCAGCTTCTATTTATTTTTAAAAATTGAGACATAACTCACATACCTAAAATTTACCCTTTTAAAACATACAATTCAGTGGTTTTTAGTATATTCACAACGTTGTGCAACTATCACCACTATATAATTCCAGTAGATTTTCATCACCTCTAAAAGAAACCTGATACCCATTAGCAGTAGCTCCCCATTCTCCGCCTCCCCTGCTTTTATTCTCCTTTTACGTTGAGCTTAAAAAAGTGAGCTGTAGCCTAGAAATTCCAAAACACATTGTCCAGAGAAAAAGATAACAAATCAATACGTAAATGAATGAACTTCAAGAACAAATTGCATTACTATTTTCATTGTGCTTTAGTTATTTTCAGTGGCATGTTCAGTGAACATTTAGTACTGTTAGTGTAAGTCTACTTCCCCTCAACTGTATACATTCTTGGTGAGTTATTTGTACTGAACTCCCAGTCAGAAGGTTTGGCGTTAATGCAAAAAATAAATGTCATGTAAATAGCCTCCAAGGTTGATTCCATCTGAAGGTCCCCAACCTTTTTATGAAGAGAAGTCACTTTTCATTTCCCCAGACATGAAGTCCCCTGGGGTTGTTAGGGAGGTGCTGACATTAAAGAACGTGAGTAGAGTACAGCAGAGAGCACCAGGCACTGTGCTGGGTACTAGACACACATTTCACGTGTACTTCTCAGTAATCCCGAGAGACTGTGATCATCCTCGTTTTCTAAATGAGGAGAAATTTGGAGACTGAAGTACAAAGAGGTTAAATAACTTGCCCAAGGTCAAACAGCTAGTAAATTATAGAACTGATGCTTAAACCCCAGCCATTATTTCTCATATACCATTCTGTTAAATATGAGGTACAAGGTGAATTAATTTCCCCAGTTCAAGTGTAACTTTTAAGCATTCTGGGAATCTCTGGGTAAAAGTCAATTAGAAAAATGTTTTAAAAGCAGGATAGCTCAGCAAAAGAGAATAATTGGTAAATATGATATACTTAGGGCAAATCTCAGAGGCAAAATGTTGTGAAAGGAAGATTTTTCTTTTCAGAACTTAACTCAAAGGTAAATTCCTGTAGCTAAGATGAAGTCACTAAGATGAAAGGAGCTTGAATTGCAATGGTTTAGGTCTTTGTTTATATAATTTAATTGACTGTACAAATCTCCTCAGAGTACTGGAAAAGCTTTTAAAAGAAATCTAAAACTGTATAAATATATAAAATAAAGAACAATGCATACACAACTTGTCCTACACTTTCAAAATAAATTTTTATAATCAGATTGTAAATTTCTAAAAATGTCTAATTTTCCCCTTGAAATTTTGCCAAATACTCTGAGAAGTTCCAGGCCCTGCAGACACACAGACTTAGTATCCTAAGATACTAATAGAGTCAAAGAGAAATGCAAGCACCATTAAATATTGAGCGAGCTAACCTAATAATGCCTTCCCACTGCACAAGACAGCAAACTCTAGGCAGGAAAGGACAGTAGAGGAGGCAGGTGAGGAGGATACAAGTTCATTGCTTCAGCTGTTAAAAAGTAAATCTTTGAGAATAATGAACTGATTTGGGCCAGTAGGTTAATTACAGCAGTCCTGTGCTTGTTTGGAGGTTCAAGCGTGGAAGCTAGAGAGGAGAATGGTCCTCCTCTCTCTGGGAAGGAAGCACATGGAGAATGAAGGAATGAAAGGATTATCTCCTTCACCAGCCAATTGGGCCAAATACGGTCAGTACTGGAAAAGTTGGATTCAACATTTTATAATACTAAATCTTTGAGTGCTCATGTAGGATACTGTTGACATTATCCACACCAATTTTATAGCCTGAGCTTCATTAAAGTACTCATTCTTTCAGCAAACGTTTTTTCAAGGCCTAGCATGCACCAGGCCTTGGGCCAAGTACTGCAACTACAGAGATAAATAAAACTTGCCCCCTGGTTTCCAGGAGCTTCCAGTCTAATTTATTTCAAAGAATCAACTTTTCGTAACAATTTTTTCTCTTTCTGACTTTGTGAATATGGACAAGCCTTAGGGGGAGTTCTTAGGATAAGGAGATGAGTAAGGAGGAAAAGTAATGAGATTCACCCATTCTCTGGAGTGTTTTGTACTAGGAGAGGGGAGTGAAAGCAGAATCTTTCAGAATCCACAGTAGACTGGTGGCTATTGGGAGACTGATGCTGGTACTATATTGCCACTTGTCATTGGCAGAGTCCAATCTCTCTGACTCTCTCTCTCTCTCTGCCAGCCCCTTTCTTCTCATTGCCCTTCCTCTTCCTCTCTCATTTTTCAGCAATTCATCTTAGCATTTTGTCCTTGTTACTATTTTTTAACTTCTGTTGGACAGACTGAAATGACAAACGTATTTTTCCACGTTACATATTCAAAGTGATAGGCACGCCATGGCCATCACTGGTCTCAAGGACCAGACAGTTCAAATGGTTAGATAAACAACATATGGATCATGTGGACAGATCAAAGTAATAATGTGACTGATTGTCACAGAGGCTAATCTAGAAGAAACAGTACAGTTGTGCTTTAGGTTTATAAAATAATTCCAAATGGACCTAAGCATCCAACTGCTGATGACTCTATGTTCAAAGATTAAAAACAAATTGGATAAAGAGTGTTTTGAAATATGTTACACCAAATACGCTTTAGAAGATTTTGAACGCATCAATCTATTTTCACCCACATTTATTCATATAGCACAGTAGTTAAAAACACAAGCCCTGGAGTAAGATGGACCTAGGTTTGGTCCCTGTTCTACCATTTGTTAGCTGTGTAACCTTGGATAACTTACTTCGCATCTCTGAGTTCCAGTTTCCTTGTCTGAGTTATTGTAAGTATTAAACGAATTAATGTATATAGCATTTAGTATGGTACCTGGAATATAGTATATTCAATTAATATTTGCCATTTTGATTAAACTACTGTTATTACTTCTCAGAAGCAAGTCAAATAAGTTGTGCACTGTATTACTCTGTGTTGTCATTTTATACCAAAACAAGATAAATGTAGTTTTGTGTAAGATAGATGGCAGCAGAAATAAAATGTTTTCTGGAGATTAAGTGATTCATAACATGGGAAGAATAATAGCACTTCCTTACAGGTAGTTGTGAGGATCCTGTGAAATAACATATGTAGAATACACAGAGCAGTCGCTTAAGTGGTACCATTTATGTACATTTTAGCTGTTGTTACTATGATGATGTTTAAAATTAATAACTATTATTATTAAACATTCATTACTATCATTATTCATAATTATCTAAAACTGCCTAAGCTGTTTCTGGTCATGCTCTTTGACTTCTAAAACAAAGTAATGAACTAAAGTGTGGCCTAGTAATGACTAATGAAGAATTTGGAATGAAAGCCACAGCTTGTGCAGACAATATATAAATAAATGTCAGATCATGTCACTCCTCTGTTCAAAAGTTCCCAGTGGCTTCTCCTCTCTCAATATGGTTTACAAGGCCTCTCATGATATAATCTGCACCCCTCCCAACCCACATACACATCACCATCACCACTACTTCTAAGACCTCAGCTCCTACCTCTTTCTGCTGGTTTACTCCACTCCAGTCACACTGGCTTCCTTGGTATGTAGCTAGTCCCCAAGCACATTCTGCACTCAAGGTCGTCAAAAATGCTATCCCCACTATGTGGCATTCTCTTTCCCCAGATAGTCACATGACATATTCACTCACTTTTCTTAGATCTCTGCTCAAGTGTCATCTTATTAAAGAAGCTTTCCAATCCCTCCCTAACTATCTCCCATACCCTGCTTTATCTTACGTTATAGCCCTTATCACCATCTGACATAGCATTCACACACACACATGCATACATGTATATAATAATACTTTGTTTACTGACTTTCTTCTCATGCAAGAAAGTAATCTCTATTAATAAAAACTTTGCCTCTTTAGTTCACTGATGTAAACTTTGGTCCTAGAGCCAAATCTGACACAAAATAGGAGCTCAATAAATGTTTGTTGAATGAACAACTGTCACTTAAACAAATTTGCTCTTTAATTAGAAGTGCTTTTTATTAGTATGAAACAGAGGACCAGATGGAAAATTTTCATATCAATTACACCTAGATTTCTGACAACTCTCCATTCAAAAGTGTATCCCCAAAATGGATTTTTTTATAACTAGAGTAGATCTAAAGACTTCTTTCCTGTTGATTTTCACCTTTTTATGGCAGACATTTGTCACCATTGGCTTTGATATATTAACATTTCAAAGTCTATTTAAAGTCATGTAATTGAAATGCAATCTGAAGCTTTCTTTTGCTAAATAAATTCATCAGGTGTAGGGCACAGAGCTTTATTTGTACTATTAGAATTTTAGAAAATTTCATACCAAGTACAATATTAAAATGGGATTTCAATTATTCAACTACTAATAAATGAAATAAAACCTTATATTATGAGCTGTTTGTCAAAATTCCTAATTGTTATTACTAAGGAAAATTGCTTAATATCTATGCCCCAAGGCAGAATCCAACCTAAAAATTTCTAAACTACAGTATTTTTTCATCTGATGTTGAATATAAAAGCCAAGGACTTCCATCAACTCACTTATTCCTTCAAAAAGCATTTCTTGGGCATCTATTTTTATGCCTTAGACACTGTGCTAAGCTCTAGAGTGTGATACAAAAATGACCAAGAAAGTCTCAGCCCTTAGAAGCAAGTCTAAATTGATTAAGGTTAATAGAAATTTCAGCATTCAACATGCATGCAAAGTATAGAAGGAACAGTAATTCTCTTTGGGCAAAAGTTTCAAAGAGGAAGTAACTTCCATCAGGCAGAGAAAAGGGAAGAAAGGAATTTAAACATAAGGATGGAAAGGTGGGGAGGTACAAACTGAGATGGACTTTTGAAGGAATGAGAAGACGTTTGTTGGAACAGGGTGTAGGCCACTGTTTTTCAAACTGAGATCTGATTATCAACTCCTTTGCTTGTTAGAAACTCAAATTCCTATGGGCCACTGCCAGATTTCAAGAGATATGGCCCAAGAATCTGTGTGTTTTTTTTTTTTTTTTTTTTTTTTTGCGGTACGCGGGCCTCTCACCGCCGTGGCCTCTCCCATTGCGGAGCACAGGCTCCGGACGCGCAGGCTCAGCGGCCACGGCCCACGGGCCCAGCCGCTCCGCGGCATGTGGGATCTTCCCGGACCGGGCCACGAATCCGTGTCGCCTGCATCGGCAGGCAGACTCCCAACCACTGCGCCACCAGGGAAGCCCGAATCTGTGGTTTTTAATGAGCTTCTGACCTGATTGTGATGCACATTAAGTGTAAGAACCAGATGTATGGGAGGGGTGGTGGTTAGAGGAGAGAAGAAAAAGTAAGAGTAGAGAACAATAAGGCTAGAAGATACATGTCAAAGCATTATTGTAAAAGACTTTATAACCCTACTATGGAGTTTAGATTTAATCTACTGATAGTGGGTAAATTTTAAGCAGAAAATTAGCATAATTAGGTCCTTTTAAAAAAGAAATGGTCATACAAGCATGGGCAGCATAAATGGGTGTGAAAGAAATTAGAGCTATGCAGACCTGTTAGGATGTTTGGTGTAAAATTCCATACTCTATGCTCCTTGCCAACCTCAAATATGACTTGAAATTCATCATCAAAGAAAAATTTGAAAAAAAAAACTAAGGTCATGGCATGTTCAGAATTTGTTGTTTGGTTTGATGAAAAGGTTTGTTAGGTTAATAATCCACCTGCTTTCCCTTCCTAAAAATGTCTGACATTTTCACCTGTTATGCTGCAGTCTATAGAAAAGCAGTGTTGACCTGTGGAAATAAATTGATTTTAGTTTGCATCTGGATTTATTTTGCAAACACAATCGACCACTAACTTCTTATGTACATTTTCTATTGATGACTCTATCAGGCTAATTACTTTAACAGGCTCTCTCAAATCTCCTCATAATTTTTCCAAATTACCACGAGTCTAGTATATTTCTAACCAAATGTCCACTTGTAACTAACTTTTATTTTCTCCTGTATTTTCAACCTGTGTGAAGGTACCTCTGTGAAGTTTGAGAGAAACAGTTTACTTTTCCTCTCTAGACAGATCCAGTTCTACCATCTAAAGTTCTCAGATTTTGCATTTATGAGGCTCCTTTTAAAGAGTATTGTTGGCCTTCCCTGGTGGTGCAGTGGTTGGGAGTCCGCCTGCCAATGCAGGGGACGCGGGTTCGTTCCCCGGTCCGGGAGGATCCCACATGCCGCGGAGCAGCTGGGCCCGTGGGCCATGGCCGCTGAGCCTGCGCGTCCTGAGCCTGTGCTCCGCAGCGGGAGAGGCCACAGCAGTGGGAAGCCCGCGTACAGCAAAAAAAAAAAAATAAAATAAAATAAAAAAATAAAGAGTATTGTTCAGGGCTGTTACTCAATAAAAGAGTTAACCATCATGGTTACTTCTATTCACACACACACGTGAAATTTTTGATTATGCTAATTAATTGAGATATTAATAATACTGCTAATAATAACTGTTAATAATAGCTACCATTTCTTCAGTACTTACTATGTGTTAGGAACTGTACTAAGTAAGCACGTTACAAGTACCATTATTTTTCATGTAACCCTCATAACAACACTTTGGGGTAGGAACTATTGAGTCCCACTTTACAGGAAAAGTGGGACAATTTGACAAATGTCACTCAGCTGATAAGTGACAAACACAAGACTGGCATTCAGGTCTGCTTGCCTCAAGAAATGACATTCGTGACCCTCATGCTGCACCATCTTGGCTCAGTTTAACTGTATTCAGTTTCCGTTATGGATATATTCCTATGCTAATGAGTTATTACAATGTTTTTTCCATTCGACTGTTCTAAGATATCAAAAGGTCTTGTGATCCTGACTTCCAAAGGTCCAGGGATTAAGAATTACCCTTGAGACTACCATGACCTATTATGAGTTACTCTACATAAGTATATGCAGATTTAAATTTCCTATAAGTGTCCTAAATTGCTACATGCATGTGTTCCTTCTCTAGGGATACCCTATGTCAAAAGTAAAAGCCTGCTCCCCTACCCACTTCAAATTGCTGCTGACATGGAGAATTCCCTAAGAGAACCATAGTCCACACTGATGGTATCTCATAATTCAGACTATTAGGGAAAGAGAGTAGATTTTGGATGCCAGTCTTAGCCATAGGGATTTTGAGCATCTACTTTTCCTCATCATAATAGTAACAGTAAAAATACTTTACATTATTTTTTATTTTTATTTTTTAACATCTTCATTGGGGTATAATTGCTTTACAATGGTGTGTTAATTTCTGCTTTATAACAAAGTGAATCAGCTATACATATACATATATCACCATATCTCTTCCCTCTTGTGTCTCCCTCCCACACTCCCTATCCCACCCCTCTAGGTGGTCACAAAGCACCGAGCTGATCTCCCTGTGCTATGCGCCTGCTTCCCGCTAGCTATCTATTTTATGTTTGGTAGTGTATATATGTCCATGCCACTCTCTCACTTCTTCATAGTTTACCCTTCCTCCTCTTCATGTCCTCAAGTTCATTCTCTACGTCTGCGTCTTTATTCCTGTCCTGCCCCTAGGTTCTTCAGAACGTTTTTTGTTTTTTTAGATTCCATATATATGTGTCAACATATGGTATTTGTTTTTCTCTTTCTGACTTACTTCACTCTGTATGACAGACTCTAGGTCCATCCACCTCACTACAAATAACTCAATTTCGTTTCTTTTTATGGCTGAGTAATATTCCATTGTATATATGTGCCACATCTTCTTTATCCATTCATCTGTTGATGGGCATTTAGGTTGCTTCCATGACCTGGCTATTGTAAATAGTGCAGATGGGATACATGTGTCTTTTTAAATTATGGTTTTCTCAGGGTATATGCCCAGTAGTGGGATTGCTGGGTCGTATGGTAGTTCTATTTTTAGTTTTTTAAGGAACCTCCATACTGTTCTCCATAGTGGCTGTATTAATTTACACTCCCACCAACAGTGCAAGAGGGTTCCCTTTTCTCTATACCTACCCTCTCCAGCATTTATTGTTTGTAGATATTTTGATAATGGCCATTCTGACTGGTGTGAGGGGATACCTCAATTTAGTTTTGATTTGCATTTCTCTAGGTCTTCTGCTCATATACAAGCAGCTCATGCAGCTCAATATTAAAAATACATTAATGTTTTAACTCATGTTTTTCAAGTTCTGTCACGTCTGCTATCTTATTCAATCCTCACAAAAACAAAGTGAGCAGGATAGAAATTATCTCCTTTTTTACATGGAAATTAACACTCAAGAGTATTTAAGTGATTTGGTCAGGGTCTTATGGCTAGTAAATCTCCAGTTCCTATTCCAGTGTTCATCCAGCCTCTTTAGTATTTCTGTACAATGTAATTTTTTTTACAAAGAACATGATAGACAGTTCACACAAAGGGAAATAATAGTAATAGCTGTTATTCATTAAATCAGTACCCAAGTTAGATTTTTTATATACCACATATATGACCATCAAAAAATCCTTACACAGCACGTATATATACATTTTTCATTTGAGATACCAAAGCTAAGAAGTGGCAGAGCTGAAATTTAAAGCCAGATCTGTTTGGTCCCAAAGTCCATGGTCTTTCCACTAAGTGAAAAGAGTAAATGAACGCAAAAGAAGTGTTCCTACCCTCTAATAATCAAATAAATGCCAATTAAAGCAAGCTTAAATTTTCATTTGTTCAGCTTAATAGTCAAAAATAACACTCCAAACTGATGAGATGTTATTACTCAATGGCAGGATTAATAACTGCTACACTTTTGGAAAGTGACATGACCATACTTAGAACTTAATTATTCCACTCTTAACAATGAGTCCCAGAGAAATAATTCATCAGAAATAAGAAAATATACATGAAGAATGCCATTGTAGCATAATATATAATAACAAAAATTGGGAACTACTAACAGTTTTAAATATGATATTCCTATTACAATATTGATATAATAAAATCCTATTACCAAAAGCTATGCAGGAAATAAGGAAATGTTTAAGTATTTCATTAAAGTAGCACAACTCAAAATTGGGCCTACTGGGTAGCCACCAGAGAAAATAATACTAAATCAAGTTGGATCCCTAATTCCCAAATTTAACCAAAATAAATTCCAGATGAATCAAAAATTTAAACAGAAAAAGCAAAAATATAAAAACAGTAAAGAAAGGCCTTCTTAAGCATAATGCAAAATCCAGATGCAATCAAATGAAGAACTAATAAATTTAACCACCTAAATATTAAAAAAATTCTACATGGCAAGAAAATACTGTTAAAAAGTCAAAAGAAAATTACATAGTAGGAAAATGGATATATACAATACACATGACAAAGAGCTATTTTCCTTTACATATAAAGAGCTCCTATAAATGAGTAATAAAAAGATAAACAGACCAATAGTAACTTGGGGGAAAGACAGGAACAGAGAGTTCACAGAAAAGGAAAAAAATAAATGGCAATTAAACAAATTAAAAAATGGTCAGGGCTTCCCTGGTGGCGCAGTGGTTGAGAGTCCGCCTGCCGATGCAGGGGACGCGGGTTCGTGCCCCGGTCCGGGAGGGTCCCGCATGCCGTGGAGCGGCTGGGCCCGTGAGCCATGGCTGCTGAGCCTGCGCGTCCGGAGCCTGTGCTCCGCAACGGGAGAGGCCACAGCGGTGAGAGGCCCGCGTACCGCAAAAAAAAAAAAAAAAAAAAAAAGGTCAAATCCACCCATTATTAGAAAATCACAAAACAGAAGTACAGTGAGATACCATTTCTCAACTATGCTGTTTGAGATTTTAAAAATGTTTGCTAATATACTACATTGATGAGAATATACAGAATTGGGCACTTATGTTGTTGGTGAGAGTATAAATTGATAAAATTTCTATAAAAGAAGATTTAGCAATGATGTCTACATTCTTTGCACCAACAACTTATCCTGTGGATTTGCATATTTGTGCAAAGAAGTATGTAAAAGGATATTCATTATAGCATTATTTATAATAAAAAATGAAAAGAACCAAAATACTAATTTATAGGGGAGTGTTGTGATAAGATATTCTTAAAATGGAATGCTACGCACCTGTTAAAAAGAAAAAAACAGATGCTGTATTATAATATGAAACAATTTCCAAGATCAATTATTAACTGAAAAATACATGGTGCAGATACTTCTGGTTTCTGGTCCCGCATGTAAAGAACTTGGAAGTTGTCATTTCATCCTAACAACAAGTAAAAAGCTGTATAAAGTGAAAAATTAACAACTTTTCTTATATCTGTCAGAGAAGTGAGGGAAAACCACTGCCCCCCACATTGGAGAGGCAGACAGGCAGTTACAGAGAATTGTAACTTACTGGAGCAAAAACCCATGAGCGGAAACACATATGGGAACTGGTACCTGAGGTAGGAAAACCTGAAGTTCTGGAGGCTTAGTGTGGACAAGTCTGAGAGTTAAAAACCCCAGGGAAGGCCAAGTCATTGGGAGCTTCCCCAAACTTTGGTGAGTTTCACCTCTAGGAGCTCTACCATGTTCTCAGAGCAAACATCAGAGAAAAATTCCCTTGTGCTTCTTGCAGAAGGAGGGGAAATGTAACCATTATAAATCATACCAGATCATTTTATTCTTTTAAACAAGGCCAGCCCTCAAGAGAAAGACCTGGAGGAAGGGAAATACCCATGCCAGTTCCCTCTAGCTGTTCTGTCCCACCTAAGGTGAGGAGAAAACTGAGAAACGCTTATAAAGTTTACAGCCTAGGAGCAATGGCTCACTAAAAGACTGAAACCTAGTCATAGGACTATAGAATGCTTCCTGCCCACTCCACCACTTACCACCACATCACTAAAAGTCTATTTATCAGAGCTCCTTTTGCACGGTGTATTATGTCCAGCTTTCAATAAAAAATTACCAGGCACCCTAAAAGGCAAAAAAACACAGTTTGAAGAGACAGATCAAACATCAGAACCATACTCAGATATGCAAGCATGCTGGAATTATCAGACTGGGAATTTTAAGCAACTGATTAATATGATAAGGGCTCTAAAGCAAAAGTAGACAACATGCAAGTATAGATGGGTAATGTAGGCAGAAAGATGGAAATTCTAAGAGAAAACTAAAAAGCAATGCTTTGATGGGCTCATTATTAGAGTGGACACAGCAGAGAAAATTTCTGAGCTTGAGGATATGTCAATAGAAACTTCCAAAACTGAAAAGCAGAGAGAAAAAAGACTGAAAAAAAATCATAACATAATATCCAATAATAGTGGGACAACTACAAAAGGTAAAAATTATGCATACTAGAAATAGCAGAAGGATAAGAAAGAGAGAGAGGAACAAAAAATATTTGAAGGAATAGGACTGAGAATTTCCCCCAAAATTAATGTCCAACACCAAACCACAGAACCAGGAAGCTCAGAGAACACTGAGCAGGATAATTGAAAAAAAGAACAAAAACAACAACAAAAAACCCATATCTAGGCATATCAAATTCAAAGATAAAGAAAAAATCTTGAAATAAGTCAGAGGGAAAACCCTTTATCTATAGAGAAACAAGTATAAGAATTACATCCGGTTTCTCCTCAGAACCATAAAAACAATGCAGAGAGTGGAGAAAAATATTTAAACTGTTGAGAGGAAGAATACCCCACCAACCTAGAATTCTATATCGTGTGAAATTATCCTTCAAAAGTGAAGGAGAGATAAGGCTTTTTCAGACAAACCAAAATTGAGGGAATTTGCTACCAGCAAACCTGCTTTGCAATAAATGTTAAAAGAAGTTCTTCAGAGAGAAGGAAAATATGTAAGTCAGAAACTCAAATCTATGTAAAGAAAAGAAGAGCATTGGGGAAGGAATTAATGAAGGTAAAATAAAAGCTTTTATTTTTCTTATTCTTAATTGATTTTACAGATGTCAGCTTGTTCAAAATAATAATAGCAACAATGTATTCAATTATGTATGCTTTTATATATATATGCTTATGTATCAGTGAAATGATTGACAGCGATGATACAAGGGAAGGAATTAGGATTATTTTGTTATTACAAGGTACTTGCACTACCAGTGAAGTGGTATAATATTATTTGAAAGTAGACTTGGATTAAGTGTAAGTTATTGCAAACCCTAGGATAATCACTAAAATAAGTAAAGAAAGAAATATAACTGATATGCCAAGAAAGGAGGGAAAACAGAATCATACAAAATGCTTGATTAAAACCACAAAGGCAGGGACTTCCCTGGTGGTGCAGTGGTTAAAAGTCCACCTGCCAATGCAGGGGACACAGGTTTGAGCCCTGGTCCGGGAGGATCCCACATGCTGCGGAGCAACTAAGCCCGTGTGCCACAGCTACTGAGCCTGCACTCTGGAGCCCGTAAGCCACAACTGCTGAGCTCACGTGCTAAGCCTGCGTGCCTGGAGCCCGTGCTCCACAACAAGAGAAGTCACCGCAATGAGAAGACCGTGGACCACAATGAAGAGTAGTCCCTGCTCGCCGCAACTAGAGAAAGCCCGCGCGCAGTAACGATGACCCAGAAGACCCAACGCAGCCAAAAATAAATAAATTAAAAAAAACAAAACACAAAGGCAGAAAAAGATTGAAAGATAAAAATAAAGAACAAAGGCAACTAATAGAAAACAATAACAAATATGGCAGATATTAATCCAGCCATATGAATAACTCACATACTATATAATTCATCCATTTAAAGGGCACAATTCAATGTTTTGTGCTATATTATTAATTTTTTAAAATTTTGGTAAAGATATATATATATAACATAAAATTTGCTATTTTAAAATGAATGGTGTAGAAATACACATATTATGCTAAAATTCATGTAAAAAGTAGATATTTATACAGAAATGCTTTTAAAAGCATAGACTATCTCTGAAAGAAATTGCAAAAATAGTTGCCTCTAAGAAGTGGCAGTTGGGAACAGAGGGAGAAGAATGGAAGGGAAAATAACTTCTCATATATTCTTCTGTGTTATTTTTACGATTTGCTATGTTACTATACTACCTATTTAAAAAAACAAAAAATTAGAAAAAATTAACTTTTCAAGTGTATTAGATACATGATAGTTTTTCACTACTCTCCCTTTTCACACTAATGCCAAAATCACTACACTCAGGGTACTCTTTCTTACTGAGAACCCTGATGAAACTTCAGAATCCTTCTCAACACAGTGTTCCAGGATTTACCACTGAATCAGAGCAATCCCTAATGAAAAATATAATTGCAATTATGTAAAAAGATGAACACATTGAAAATACAGTATATTAGAGATCTCTCTATACACAAGATTTTCCAGGCAACTAGGCTATTACACTAGGCAATGCGCCTTTTAAATGGTACTTTCCCCCAAAATATAATTAACACAAAGATGAATAAATATGCTAAATATGAACCATGATTGAACTTCTGACTGTATATTTACACTTCTCTGCCAGATAAAGGACAAGAAAAAAAGCATTTCAGGACTTATATACTTACCCATATGTGGAATATTCCAAACTGTACCATTTCAACATATTTTGGCAGGTTATCTAACAATGCTGCAACATTTTTTAAAGCAGTTGGACTGCCAAGTCTTACAGTGTGGGATCCAGATGTGGAAGGTATTTGGAAGTGTGTATTTTCTTCTAGGCAAACTCAGCATCAGTCCATGTGAAAGAATTCTGACCTCCTCACCCCTGGAGTGTAGGTTAGTAACCATGACTGGTGTGGATTGCTGGTGGCTCTGGAACAGGAGTGATCCTATCTTGCATTTGCCGCTAGCCAAAAACTAGTAGAGAGCCTCTCTTGGCAGAAAGTCATTTTCAATCTAAGTCAAATGCTCAAGTCCATGGCATTTCTTTATTAAAGCCAGTAGTGCTTACAGTTTTGCAATCTCTAACACCTACGCACACATCCAAGTGCATGTGCCTGCCCTTGGGGGCACATGCACGCATGTGTGCACACACAGACACACACACACAGACACTCTCTCCTTTGGAGAAGCAGAGAAGGAACACTTCCTCAGATTTCCTGGGTTTAGAGTTGAAATTTCCTTGACATGATTTTAATTTAAACTGCCAGTATTATACCCAGAAGGAAAAACCCCATACCGCAATTCAACAATAGGTGTGGTCTTAGTAGCTTCAGTTTCCTCATCTGTAAAATGAAATAATTTCATTAGGCAATCTCTTTGGATCCTGTCTAGTTTGAACATTCCTAAATAATAGGAATCATTTCAATATGAGCAGCTTTACATGGAGAATAGGTGTAATATTCAACCCTCCCTCCCCAACCCCAATAACAATTAATATACCTTGAGGCTGGGATGCAAGGACTAAACTGGGTCACCTTTCATCTCTTAAGGTTTCTTTCAACTCCAAGATTCTATTGGTTTTCTGGGTGTCAGTTTTATACATTAATATATCTGTAGAACACTGGAAAAAA
Source organism: Leucopleurus acutus (assembly GCF_964270905.1). Lineage (NCBI taxonomy): Eukaryota > Metazoa > Chordata > Mammalia > Artiodactyla > Delphinidae > Leucopleurus > Leucopleurus acutus. Next base: position 100,386,890 of record NC_139148.1, read on the forward strand.
AAAAAAGACTTACTGGAGTTAAACACTTCAGCCCTTGCTCTATTCAACAAAACAGGAATAGAAATCTAGTGTTTACATTAATGATTGTAATCACTGAAGCTGTCTACTGACAGGAACGTATCTGTACATTCCGAATAAAAGCAAACAGAGGGCTTCCCTGGTGGCGCAGTGGTTGAGAGTCCGCCTGCCGATGCAGGGGACACGGGTTCGTGCCCCAGTCCGGGAAGATCCCACATACCGCGGAGCGGCTAGGCCCGTGAGCCATGGCCGCTGAGCCTGCGCATCCGGAGCCTGTGCTCCGCAACGGGAGAGGCCACAACAGTGAGAGGCCCACGTACCGCAAAAAAAAAAAAAAAAAAAAAAAAGCAAACAGAGCTCTACCATGAGATAATCCCAAAATTTCTATCCTTGCCTCATCAGATCAGGATTTACCTGGATATCTTTGGCTTGCTTCAGAGTCAGATCAATACCAGCTGTCCCAAGGCCACCTACACCCAGAAAATAATATAAAATAGTACAGAGAACAAATAGTTTGTCTGATGGAATTGAAAGTCACAAACCCTGTTTATTATGGGGGACAATAATTTGGCTTTAAAGAAAGATGAGGTTCAGATTCCAGATCTACTACTTATTAGCTGTATCATCTTGGATAAGATATGTAACCCCTCTATGTTTCAATTTCCTCATTAATTAAGTGGGAATAATAATACCTCATTCTTAAGGCTGATGTTTCTGCAACAATTGAAGGCACTCCAGAAATAGTAGCTGTTGTAACTATCACTGTCTCCTTCTGGATTTTATATCCTATATCTTGTCCTACCGTAGCAAGTCTCCTGATTCTATTCAGTGCTTTCTCTCTCTCTCTTTTTGGTATTTGAGTTTTGTGACCTACCCAGCTAGGGAATATTTTGTAGATCACTTCTACTTAACTAAATCATGAACCCTAACACCTTCTGAGCAGTTCATGGCCCACCCAGATTGACACTAACAGAGAAGTCTAAAAATGTCCGTTGTACCGCTTCTTCCATCTGAGATGAGTGTATGCTATTTTAATTTTAATCAATATTATGGTTACTGGCCCTTAAACAGTGTAAAAATTTATCAGTCACAATACAAACATTGACCAAAGAAACCTAAGAATAGTCAGGGCATTTAACTTAATGATTCAGTCTATCAGCTGCCCCAATTCTGATGCCTAGAATAAAACTTACAAGTTGTCTGGGAGAAAACATCTGCCTCCCCTCCAGCATCAATTTCTTTTGTGGCAAAAGAGGTTTTTATAGACCTGAATTCTATAGTTTTGTTTGGAATTGTAGACTTTAGTTTTGGAAAGTTGGAAGGATGTGAGTGGTGAGCTTTGAAAACACAAACTTTGTACAGAGGAGAAAACAACCTTCCTCTAAAATCTTTGCCCACATCAGAAAATCTCTGGGCAAGTTCTAAAAATCGATTGAATACAGAAAACTCTTATTTTTAGAAATAAGCATAAAGACAATGACAGGATTTTCAAGTGAATATGATGCGGAAACTCTCTGACAGCTATACTTCTCTCTCTGTGATTCTGCCATTGCATTGTAAAGAGAATGCTGAAATATTGGTGGGGGGATTCTATTCTACTTCACGGTTAACATCAGCCATACCTAAAACTCCATGTACGCTGTATAGTCTTTAGCTGCAAAAATTTTTAATATGTTCTGGATACAATTCTATTGTGAGATATTTTGTTCCTGGTCTGTAACTGACCATTTCATTCTCTTACTAGTACCTTCCGAAGAGCAAAGTTCTACTGTTCTTATTATTGTGTTGGAATTATTGTTGGAGTCCAATTTACCTTTTATTCTGGTCCCAGCTAAAGGTTTTTATGTTGTATATTTGCCTAACCTATGTTTACAAAGATATTTTCTATGTTTTCTTAGAACAATTTTACAATTTTATCTTTTATTTTTAGGTCTATATTCCATTTTGTGTTCATTTTGGTATGTGTTGAAAAGTAAGGATAGCACTAAATTTTTTCCTAACATATCCAGTTGGTCCAGCACAATTTGTTATAAAAACTGTTCACTTCTCATTGAATTAAATTAGCACATTTGTATAATCAATTGGACCATATGTCTTTTTCTATTCCTAAAGTCTCTATAAGTTTTATGATAAGTGTTGTTAACTTGGAGTTGTAAGTTCTCCAATGCTCTTCTCTTTCAAACTTGTTTTGGGTATTGTGGGGTCCTGGCATTTCCATGTAAGATTTGCAACCATCTTATTAATTCCTACAAAAAAATGTCTTCCGGGGTTTTGTGTTGGATCTATAGTCCATTTGGGGGAGTTGACATCTCAACAAAATGCACTTTTCCATATATGAATTCACTATATATTTACATTCATTTAGGTTTAAAAATACTTTATTTTAATAATGTTTTATAGTTTTCAATGTACAGATCTGGAACATATTTTGTTAAATTTATCCTACATATGCCGTGGTTTTTGATGCTATTGTAAATAGTTATTTGAAAGTTCATTTTTCAAATGTTTGTTTCTAGTATATAGAAATACAGTTGATTTTTGGGTGTTGATCCTGTATTCAACTTTCTTGCTAAATTTACTTATGATTTCCAGTAAGTTTTTAAAAAAATTCTATGAGAGCTTGTATGAATACAATCACATCTTCTGAAATAATAAGAGTATACTTTTTGTTTTTAATTTTACATCTTTTATTTGTTTTACTTGCCTCATTGTACCAGGTAGGACATCAAGTACAATATTGAATGGGGGTGGTGAGAAGATAACATACTTGCGTTGTTGTAAATCTTAAAGGGAAAAAAATCAGTCTTTTAAGATTAGGCAAGATGTCAGCTAAAGAGTTTGGGGATTGTTTTTCTGTTTTGTTTCATTTTGTTTGCTTATGCTTTTTATCATGTTGAGGAAGATCCCTTCTATTCCTAAATAACTGAGAATATTTCTCATGAATGTGTGCTAAACTTTGTAAAATGCTTTTTCTGCACCTTTTCTGAACTTTAAAATGTTTACTCTGATTATTTTCATATGGTGGACTGAATTGATTTTTTATTCTGGTAAAATACACATAACATAAAATTTACCATTTTAAACATTTTAACTGTACAGTTTAGTGATATTAAGTATATTTACATTGTTGTGCAACCATCACCAGCATCCATATCCAGAACTTTCATCTTCACAAACTGAAAGTCTATATCGGTTGAACATTAACTGCCCACTTCTCCCTCCACCTAATCTCTAGCAACCACTATTCTACTTCTTATCTCCATGAATTTGACTACTCTAGGTACATAATATATAGAATCATACCATATTTGTCCTTTTGTGTCTGGCTCATTTCACATAGCAAAATGTCTTTAAGTTTCATCCATGTTGTAATATTTGTTAAAGTTTCCTTCCCTTTTTAGTGGAAATTAGTACCCCACTGCATGTATATACCATGTTTTGTTTATTCATTCATCCATTGATGAAGGTTTGCATTGTTTCCACCCTCTGGCTATTGTGAATAATGTTACTATGAACATGTGTGTACAAATATCTGTTCAAATCCCTGATTTCAATTCTTTTGTGTATATACCAGAAGAGAAATTGCTCAGTCATATGGTAATTCTATTTTTAATTTTGAGGAACAACAATACTGTTTTCCACAATAGCTACATCACTTTGCATTTTCATCAAGACTGCACAAGCATTATAATTTCACCACATTCTTACCAACACTTGTCATTTTCTATTTTTATGATAGTAGCCATCCTAATGGTTATGAAGTGGTATCTCATTGTGGTTTTGACTAGCATTTCCCTGATGATTAGTGATGTTGAGCATCTTTTCGTGGACTTATTGTCCATCTGTAGGAGAAATGATCACTTAACTCCTTCCCCACCTTTAAATTGGGTTGTTTGGCTTTTTGTTGCTTAGTTGCAGGAATTCTTTATATATTATGGATATTAATCCCTTTCAACATATGTTTTGCAAATACTTTCTTCCAGTTCAGATAAATGGGAAATCTTTACACTTAGTTGGTAATGTTCTTTGATGTACAAAATTTTTTATTTTGATTAAGTCTAATTTATCTATTTTTTGTTCTGTTACCTGTGCTTTTGGTGTCATATCCAAGGAATCGTTGTCAAATGCAATGTCATAAAGCATTTCCCTATGTTTTTATCCAAGAGTTCTATAGTTTTAGCTGTTACATTTAGGTCTTTGATCCATTGTGAGTTAATTTTTGTATATAGTATTGTTACCGAAAGTGGGTGTCCGGCTGCTCGCCACCCAAAAGCCAATAAAGAAGCAAGGTTGGTGGAAAGGAAAGTTTGCTTCTTTTTTAGATGCCGGCAACCGGTGTGTGTGGGGGGAGGGCAAACTCCTGTCCAGAGCCCGACTACCCCCGACTGACAATCAGTGGGCAAGGGCTTTTATAGATGGAGGGAGGGGGCTACATGTAGAATCAGCAGAGTCAGCTCTGACAGTCATCTTGAAATCGGTCATGTGGTGGTCTGACCAGCGTCATCTTGATTGTTTTAGTTACAGTTAATCTTCAGTTCCAGGGTCGGTTTGTTCCCATTTCTTTGAGGCCAATTCTTGGAATTGTGGCAGCTTATGTTATGGCTATAGCCTGGTCATCATGTAGTTATCTTCTTCCACCTGGTGTGGGCTTCAGTATCTATAGGACAGCTCACAGGATGTGGCTCAGAATATTATCTATAGCCCATGAAGAGGAACTGAAAGTCCTTGACTATGCTTAATGACTAAACTATTATTATTTAGTCTTGTTGAACTGTTTTCCTTTGTTTCTGCATTTTCTCACTTCGAAGATTAAACTTATTCTTTGGCTAAGATTTTTCACAGACAAAAGGCAGGTGGAGGACATGGCAGGTGGGTGGGGAAGTACCATAGGGTCCTGCTTCATTTCAGCATAAGGTAAGGGTCCAAATTAGTTCTTTTTCATGTGGATACCCAGTTTTCCCATCACCATTTGTTGAAAAGATTGTCCTTTCCCCATTGAATGGTATTGGAATTTTTGTCAAATGTCATTTTACCATATATGTGAGGCATTATTTCTGAGCTTTTTATTCTATTCCACTGGTCTGTATGTCCGTCTTTATACCATATCACACTGTTTTTATTATTGTAGCTATGTAGTACATTTTGAAACCAGGAAGTATGAGACTTCCAACTTTGTTCTTTTTTGATTGTTTTGGCTATTTGTGTTCCCTTGGGATTCCATATAAATTTTGAGATAGATTTTTTTCCATTTCTGCAGAAAAACATTGTTGTGATTTTAATAGGGATTACGTTGTAGAGTACTTTGGGTACTACTGACGTCTTAATAATACGTCTTCCAATCCATGAACACAGGATGTCTTTCCACCTGTTTATGTCTTCTTTAATTTCTTTCAACAACATTTGGTACATTTCAGTGTGCAATCTTTTACCTCCTTGGTTAAGTTTATTCCTAAGGATTTGATTTTTGGGGCGCTATTGTAAATGGAATTGTTTTCTAAATTTCCTTTATGAATTACTCACTGTTAGTGCATAGATACACAACTGATTTTTGCATGTTGGTTTTGTATCCTCAGTTTTTCTGAAATTGTTTATTAGGTCTAAATTATTTTTTATGTGGAATCTTAAAGGGTTTTCTACGTATAAGATCATGTTATATACAAACAAAGATAATTTTACTTCTTCATTGCCAATTTGGATATCTTTTATTTCTTTTTCTTTGTCTGGCTAGAAATTCCAATACAATGTTGAAAGGAAGTTGTGGAAGTAAGCATCCTTGCCTTGTTCCTGATCTTAGAGGAAAAGCTTTCAGTCTTTTGCCATTGAGTATGATGTTAGCTGCGGGTTTTTTTTTTTTTTAAATATTTATTTATTTATTTGGCTGCACTGGGTCTTAGTTGCAGCATGTGGGATCTAGTTCCCCGACCAGGGATCGAACCTGGGCCTCCTGCATTGGGAGCGCGGAGTCTTAACCACAGGGAAGTCCCCAGGTTTTTGTTTTTGATTTTTGTTTGTTTTACATATGGCCCTTATTATGTTATGTTCCATCTATTCTTTGTTAAGTTGAAAATTTTTTTTATTATGAAAGGGTGTTGAAGTTTGTCAAATGCTTTTCTGCATTCATTGAGGTGATCATGTGGTTTTTTTCTTCATTTTGTTAACGTGGCATATCACACTGATTTATTTTTTTAGTTTTTTGCGGTACGTGGGCCTCTCACTGTTGTGGCCACTCCCGTTGCGGAGCACAGGCTCCGGATGCACAGGCTCAGCGGCCAGGGCTTACGGGCCTAGCTGCTCCGCAGCATGTGAGATCTTCCTGGACCGGGGCACGAACCCATGTCCCCTGCATCGGCAGGTGGACTCTCAACCGCTGTGCCACCAGGGAAGCCCACATTGACTGATTTTTGTTTGACTGATTTTTGTATGTTGAACCATCCTTTCAGTCTAGGAATAAATACCACTTGGTCATGGTGTATAATCCTCTAAATGTGCTGTTGAATTTGGTTTGCTAGTATTTTGTTGAGGATTTTTGCATCAATATTCATAATGGATAGTGGTCTGTAGTTTTCTTGTAGTATCTTTTTCTGGTTTTGATATCATGATAATGCTAGCCTCATAGAATGAGTTAGGAAGTGTTTCCTCTGCTTCAAGTTTTTGAAATCTTTGGGGAAGGATTGGCATGAATTCTTCCTAAATATTTGGTAGAATTCACTAGTGAAGCCACTAGTACAGAGCTTTTCCTTTTGGGATGCTTTTGAACCTGATTCATCTCTTTACTATTATAGATCTATTCAGATTTTCTATTTCCTCATGGTTCAGTCTTGGTAGGTTGTGTGTTTCTAAAAATTTGTTCATTTCATCCAGGTTATCCAATTTGTTGGCATATATTTGTTTATAGTACTCTTTTATAATACTTTTTCTTTCTGTAAAAAATTATAGTACTAATGTTATTTTCATTTCTGATTTTAGTTGATTGAGTTTTTTCTCTTTTGTTCTATGTCATTTTTTGCTAAAAGTTTGTGAATTTTGTTGATTTTTTTCAAAGAACCTACCCTTAGTTTTATTTATTTTCACATTGTTTTTCTATTTTATTTATCTCTGCTCTAAATTTTATTATTTGCTTCCTTCTGCTAGATTTTGGTTTACTTTGTTCTCCTTTCTCTAGTTCCTTGAGGTATAAAATTAGGTTGCTGATTTGAGATTTTTCTTCTTTTAATGTTAATATATAATTTACAATTATAAATTTTCTTCTGAAAGCTTCTTTCACTACATCCCATGAGTTTGGGTATGTTGTATTTTCGTTTTCCTCAATATATTTTCTAATTTCCCTTGGGATTTTTTCTTGGAGCCATTGGTTGTTTAAGAGTTAAATTGATTATTTTTTTCAATGAAAACCAATCTAGAATTCCTGGAGTAAATTCCACTTGAGTATGATATATTATGCTTTTTTTTTTTTAAAGTTTTATTTGTTTATTTATTTATTTATTTTTGGCTCTGTTGGGTCTTCATTGCTGCTCGCGGGCTTTCTCTAGCTGCAGCGAGCAGGGGCTACTCTTCTTTGCGGTGTGCGGGCTTCTCATTGTGGTGGCTTCTCTTGTTGTGGAGGATGGGCTCTAGGTACGCAGGCTTCAGTAGTTGCAGCACTTGGGCTCAGTAGTTGTGGCTCTCAGGTAGAGCACAGGCTCAGTAGTTGTGACGCATGGGCTTAGTTGCTCTGTGGCATGTGGGATCTTCCTGGACCAGGGATCGAACCTGTGTCCACTGCATTGGCAGGCAGATTCTTAACCACTGTGCCACGAGGGAAGCCCCGATATATTATCCTTATATATAGCTAGTTGCTATTTGATAACATTTTGTAAGAATTTTTGCACTTATATTTATGAGGTATATTGTTCTAAGGTTTCATTTATTCTACTGTCTTTTTTTCCTTTGTTAGTTTTGTGGCTTTTCAATTGAGGTGTAGTTGACATACTAAGTGACCATATTTAAATTATACAAATTGCTACATTTTGATGTAAATATATGTTTGCAAAACTGTCACCACAGTCATGACAGTGAATAGATCTACTACCTGCAAATGTTTCCTTGTTTGTTTCTGTGATCTCACCTTCTTGCTTTTCCCTGGTCCCTGTCGTCTTACCACTGATCTGTTCTCCATTACTATAGTTTAGTTTTAATTTTCTATAAATGGAATTATACAAAATGTACTTCTTCATCTGGCTTCTTTTACTCAGCATACGTATTTATATATTCATCCATATTATTGCATATGTTGATAATGTATTCTTTTTTATGGCCAAATAATATTCGACTCTATTGATATACCACAAACTGTTTGTTCATTCCCTGTTCATGGATAATTGGGTTGTTTCCAGCTTCTGGCTATTAAAAATAACACTGCTATAAACATTAGTCTACACGTGTTTGTGTGGATATGTATATTTGTTTCTGTTGGATTGGAGTGGCTGGATCATATGGTAGGTTCATGATTAGCTTTTTAAGGAACTGTCAAACAGTTTTTGGAAGTGGTTGTACCATTTTACATTCCCACAAGCTGTATTTGAGAATTCCGGTTTCTCTATATCTTCACCACTTGGTATGGTTGACCACGTTAATAGTTGTGCAGTGATAACTCATTCTGGTTTTAATTTGCATTTCATCAATGAATAATGATGTTGAGCATCTTTCCATGTACTTATCATCTGTGTATCTTCTCTAATGATGTGTCTATTCAAATGTTTGACTCTTTTTAAAATTGGATTGCTCAGTTTCTTATTATTACATTTGGAGGTTCTTTATATATTCTGAAAGTAATTATTCAGCCAAAGACTCTAGGAGATCACCAATGAAGATCTTGAGAGCTCATTCTCTATGTGGCTGTCTCTTCTCTAGTATGCTGCCTTGCAAATTATAGTCACATAGCATTCCCAAACTTCAATCTGTCTCTTGAAATCAGCAAGATGCCCTGTTGTGTTTGGGAGCCCTTCCACACATGGAGTGCAGAGAGTACCTCCAAGCAGAAAGTCAGGAAAATAGTAAGGCTCCCTTTGTTCAGTTTTCTTTTCTCAATGTTCACTGACCTGTACGGCATATTTCCCAATATATGAAAATGATTAATTCATATATTTCGTTTAGTTTTCTAATTGTTTATAGTGGAAGGACAAGTCTGGTACCAGAGTCTGTGTCATAGCCAGAAGTATAAATTTGTTCCACTTATTTTCTTTTATTCCATTTTTCTATTACCACTTTATCTTCAAGGTAAAAATTTCAGCTACTGCTTTAAGCTTCTATAGTTTCTGATTTTCCATTAGTCCATGAGGTCTTTGTATGATACCTAAGAATTTTCACTCTTACCCCCTCGTCTCCCCCTCCTTCACCCCATCCCCTTTAGAATTATTTTCCCACTTTTGTATGTAAATACATTTTCCCAATGCATTCATATAGTATGCATTTTCTGCAATTGTACAGTTAGAGATTAGGTGTCTCTTTTCTTCCCCTTTGCCTCACTTTTGTCTTAAACAAGTGAGTGACTTAAATATTATAGCTTTTATTTTGGTTTCAACTAATAATTTACTATACATTTCATTATAGTTTATAATTGTGAACTTTCAGTTATTCCTAATCTTCTCTTGAAATATTTGTTTATATATACATTATTTGTTTATATATAGGTTTATCTATACTGTTATTTTTCAAGAATTCTTTTTTAAAGGTTGTTTTTCTCATAAGAAATTCCACATCGCTTGTTGATATCACTTATTTTGAGACCCTCATTTTAGAACCATTTACCAAGTACAGTAAGTATTTATGATTTCTAAACCCTGTCTTTCAGTGGGTAAGTACTTCACTTACCTTCTGCTTATAAAATCTCAATGGATTCCCTAATAAACAGTGGCATTGATAACAATATGCAGTCTGCTGTTGGAGACCGGAAATAACAAATAGAAAGGAAATAACTTTCTTCAGTCTCATTTCTCAGAACATGGCTTAGCTCATAGTAAGCACTCAATAAATGTTATCAAATAGTTTAGTATTATTACTAATAATATGCTAATCCATAATGTTTCACCTATTATTTATTTTTATTTCCAATTCACTTTTGTGTAATGCCATGGAAAATGTCAAACAGATCTGTATTTGAAACTACATTTGCTGCTTACTTTTTCTCACTGAACTTTAAAATGGGATTAAAACATTCATTGCAAGATTTTTGTGTGTCTGGTGCAAAGCTCAGCACATAGTGGGCATTCAAAAAATATTTGTCCATTTTTTTAAATGTCAGCTTTCCCTCCAAGAGTCAAATTTTCTTATTTCTTACCTTCCATCTTTCCTTCAAAATAAGTAAACATATACTCCACCAAGTTGTCCTCATTCTTTTTTGCCCCCAAATTTTGACTTCCTCAGTGCTTAATCTTTCTTTCTTTGTATCTTCAATCCCTAATATTAAGTAGGAGCATAGGGGATGGGTAAACTAAATTGATACCTATGATTTTATTTCTTTTCAAAATTGTTACTGTAGTATATGCAGTAATAATGAAGATAATGATAATCTTCAGTATGTAGAAATGGTAAAAGGTTTGATGTAGTTAGAGCGAGAATGGAGGAATGGAGTAATAAGTGGTTTAAAAATGTCTGTAACAATGCGTGGGGCTCAAACTTCATGTGGTCTCATATTCCAAGCTATTTTATATTTTAACCCATAGGTGAGCATTTCCCAAAATGTATTTCAGCTAACACTAACTTGAGAGGGTTTGGATAAAGTTTCTGTGAAAAAATTCCATGGCCAAATATATGTGGAAAATGCTGGATCGAAGGGCAGGAATTGTCAGAGCCTTGAATATAATAATATGTTATATGCATCTCTTAGAAGAAAACATAGCTTGTAGAATTTCTAGTTATTTAACCTCAGAAGGTGGATCATGCAGTACTGACTTTCTTCAGAACAATAGACCTTTTGTAAATCAACTATACGTTAATAAAAAGAATAAAAATTAAAATTAAAAAAAATCTACAAAAAAAGAACAACAGACTTTTTATGTGATGAAATGACATAAATTAACTTTAAGAAGATAACTGGCTGTTATGGTGAGGCTGACCTGTCGGGGAGAGAGTTTGATTTCTAGGAGATCAGTGAGGGGGCTATTGCAACAGCCTGGACTGATGATGGCCTGAACTAAAGTAATGGCACAAGTATAGAGCAACTAATGATCCTTCAAATGTGGTACAAGTAGGTAATAATTGAAGAGAAAGTGTTAAAATACTCCCATGTTTTTAGTTTGGGCCAATAGATAGTGATACCATTAACAAGGACAGGAAAATATGAAGGATAAATGGCTAACTGGGAAAAGATAATTAGATAATGAGTGACTCACAAAACTATGTATCCAACCCCAACCTGTATTCCAAGTTTTGGATTCATATTTTCAACTGTCCTTCTGAGACTCTACAAGTATTGTACTATAATACTTTAATCTTAACATGTCATAAACCAACTTCATCCAAAAAGGGAGTATCTATTCCTTCAGGGATCCTACATATTAAAGCTTTTATCCTTAGTCTACTTTCTTATGTATCTGTGGGATATTCTTTCCTGAAATAAGAGGTTACAGATTCTGTTTGTTCTAGGAAGTACTAGGCCCTATATACCTTTTGGAAGAAGCCCACCTCTCCTGGTGACTGTCCAACATGCATACAGGGAGTCTATTACCTTATAGTCACCACAGAAGTTCCTCTAAGGAATTTCTCAGTATATCAAAATTCTTGAATATGAGTTGAAATCTAGTTGGAACAATTTGTGGGTCCCTGCTTACCATCTTAGAAGACATACCTCACTAATCAAAGTTTATGTTTCTGAGCTTAAGGCTGCTTGGAAATCAGCAAGTTATATCCTCCTGTTAAGATTAAAAGAGCTCTCTGTCCATGCAAGAACTTCCAAGTGAACAGATTTCCCCAATTCCCAGAACTAATATCTGCACACCATGAGCTCTGGAATATCTTCTGATAAAGTAGATCTTCTCTTAAGAAGTTCAAATACTCTTATAAGTTCCATGGGTGGACTGAAAAACAGTCTTGAAATTCCTGAAATTACTTATACAAATTAAAATATGTGTAGATAGTGCACAATTTTCTTGGGAGAAAGTCCATAGTTTTTATCAAATTTTCATCAGGGACTATGATTCTTATAAGACTGATATTTATGAAAGTCAGGAAGCTAAGAGCTTTGCTCTGTCTTGAAATATCACAGCTTTGGATCAATTTGCTTTCAACATAAAGCTTGATGAACCTTAGCTAAGAGATTACAGATTTTCGTTGTCCTTATGTGTGAGATGTAGGAGATGCACTACAAAGATCTCAAATTTTACTTTCAGTTTACATCTCTCCGATATTTTAAAATTGAAGTTTAGTTGATTTACAATATTGTGTTAGTTTCACGTGATTAGTTTCAAAGTGATTCAGTCACACATTCGGTTATATATATATTCTTTTTCAGATTCTTTTCCATTATAGGTTTTTACAAGATATTGACTGTAGCTCCCTGGGCTATACAGCAAATCTTTGTCGTTTTTGTATTTTACATATGGTAGTGTGATTCTGTTAATCCCCATACTCCTAATTTATTCCTTCCCTCCATTCCCTTTGGTAACCATACGTTTGTTTTCTGTGTCTGTGTCTGTTTCTGTTTTGTAAATAAGTTCATTTGTATTACTTTTTAGCTTCAATATTTTCTTAAATAGAAACCAGGACCAACTTTCCAGATATACTTCAAGGCACTACTCTTCCTTTGTTTTTAGATCCTTTCAATCTAAAATTGGCATTGGGCAAGCTCCATATCACAATGTCCTCTGATTACTCTCCTGAAATTGAGTTTTTACCCCCTTATTTCTAGTGCAATGCTATGCCAAGTCAAGTACTCAATACATATTTGTTGAATGATTAACAGTTTATAAACTTCTTACTGTTTTCCTATTATTTTGGATCTTTTTCTTTCTTGCACTTGTGATTCTCATCATATTTCTATCCTAAAATACTCTCAAATATGACCTTCTTCCATAATTAACAACAGCTTATTATAGGAGGGGTCTAGATTCATGGATCAACACATATATCAATTATGGGAAGTTAGAATTTCAAAAAGTTTATGTGTAATCCTCAGTGGCTTTTTTATGCTGCCTAGAGGCTCATGTCTTCCCACAACACATCTTACTGAGAACATCCTCAGTTTTCTTTAATAAGATTCTTGTTCTTATAACAGATTATTCCAAAGGCTTGAGATTCAGTTTACCTTTTGAGATATTATAGGAATTAGAAACATGACCTACATTCTTATATTTTCATTTATGAGAAGCATGTAGTCTTTCCCTGTTGCTCACTAAGAAAAGTTGTGCTTTGCCTTATGCCTCTTTCTAGGCCCTCTTAGACTCAAAACTAGATTAAAACCATTGTTTTGGAAGAGGTGCATCATTTCTTATAGCTGTTCAGGAGACTTACTCTCTTTTTCTATTGTTTCCCATTCAGCTAGCTCTCTTGTCTCCTCTATAAAGGTAATTCCTGAATGCTCAGCTAAAATAGAGTAATGCCATCCTCTCAGCTATACTGAGGTGAATTTCCATTTGCTTCATAGTGGACTATCATTATTATTATTACTAATACTACTGTTGTTAATCTCATCACATAATGCAACAGTCAAAATGTTTTAAGCTTCAAGAGACCTATTTGTGATGGAGAGAAGAGCAAGCCAGGAGAACAGCTACCCTACCAGAGGCCTAGGCTGGAAGTGCCAAGGTCTTTTAGCTGCAGTTTACAATGACCCTTTCAAATTCTCAAGCGTTCCACAAGTGACATATATTTCTTTTCCTCTCTGAGATAAAGAGTGTGTTTCAAAGTGGGATCCTCTAGCCCCCACATTCATCTTTGAAGGATATAGTAATCAAATGTGGAGAAAAGAAAGAAAGAACTAGGGGAATTGCTTGTTACTGTATTAATTGCCTCTCTGAGCACAACTGGAAATTTTCATGGCTTTGTGTTGGCTTCTATATGTCTCCTACGGCAGAAGTGGGAAGAAAAGACAAAATTCTTGAGTGCAGTTATTGGTTGGCTGGATGCCATGCCAATAGCATATGCCCCAGTTATTGAAGATGAACAGATGGGGTATTCATGACCATCCAGGGTAGGCTCCACATCTTCGACATGGGAACATTAAAACCTACAGGAAGCAAAACATAAGCTGTCTTTGGAAGACCAAGATAGAATTTTACTCTGCTTCTAATTACTGCTTAAATCTAAGGAACTGAAACAAAATTAGACCCATGAAATAAGTATCTATTTAGACACCAGTCCTCTTTTCACAAATCATCTCTTTCAATGAGTATCATCTATGAAGTGTGACATTTAGTTATTGGGATTCAAATGAGATGTAACATTTGTCACTTACTGTTTATTCCTAATGAAATTAAACATATGCCAGGCATATGGTCATTTATTCACCACTTATATTTGCATTATGATGGCAATGCATTGTGTTGACCTCCACACCTAACCTAATACAATGTAGTCACGTATCCATAGGTAATACGCTGTAACTTCACTCTAATGTAGTCTTGTAGGTTCTAACATAGCAGATCTACCTGGGATCACATTCAATAAAGTCTACTTAATATTGTCCTGAAATAGCCTCTTCTATGAAAGCTTGGATACCTAAACACCTTCATAGAAAGTACCAATGCAGCACAGTAAATAGCTGGATATTTGAGGAGGCAGAATGGTAGAGTTTGTAAGAGTTATGGTATCAGAGTGAAGGGTTTGGGCATGTTAACAAATCTCCCTGAACCTTAGTTACCTCATCCATTGAAAAATAATACCAATCTTGTAAGAATAAACTGAAATAATGTATGTAAAGCACCTAGCACCATATCTTGCCCACAGTAGAAGCAAAAGGGGGGTACCTGTAACAAGTTATAGGTACAACAGTCTATTTTAAGTTGACAACAACTTAAGTTGGCCCCATTTTAAAGCTGAACATTTTTATTTCCCCCCTGATGTTTTATGGATTTGATGTCACATTTTACATTTTTTATCTTGTGTATCCATTAACTAATTATTGTAACAATAGTTTTTTTTTTACTACTCTTGTATTTTAACCTTAATACTAGCTTTATAACTGATTAATCCACTATCTCACTATATATCTACCTTTCCAGTGAGATTTATTCTTTCATATGTTTTCTTGTTATTATTTAGTGCTCTTTCTTTTCAGCTTAAAGAAGTCACTTTAGCATGTCTTCTAAGGCTAGTTTAGTGGTGATGAAATTCTTTAGGTTTTACTTGTCTGGAAAACTCTTTATCTGTCCTTCATTCTGAATGATAACTTTGCTGGGTAGGGAATTCTTGGTTGGAAGTATTTTTCTTTCAGAACTTTGAAAATATGATGCCACTTTCTTCTAGACTGAAAAGTTTCTGCTGAAAAATCTGCTGATAGTCTTATGGGGGGGGGTGTTCCCTTGTACATAACAAACTGTTTTTCTCTTCTGCTTTTAATATTTTTTCCTTGTCTTTAAATTTTGACATTTTAATTATAATGTGTCAGTGTGTGTCTCTTTGGGTTCATCTTTTTGGAATTCTCTAAGCTTCCTAGATCTGGATGTCCATTTCCTTGCCCAGTTAGGCAAATTTTCAGCCATTATATCTTCAAACAAGATTTTTGTTCCTTCTTCTCTCTCTTCTCCTTCTGGGATCCCTATAATGTGAATGTTAGTCTGTTTGATGTAGTCCCATAAGCCCCTTAAGCTATCTTTACTTTCTAAATTCTTTTTCTGTTTTGCTGCTCTGATTGGGTGAGTTCCACTGCCTTGTCTTTGAGTTGACTTATTCTTTCTTCTGCTTCATCTAGTCTTCTGTTGAACTCCTCCAGTGTATTTTTCAGTTAAGTTAATGTATTCTTCAGCTCTGTGACTTCTACTTGGTACTTTCTATACTTTCCATCTCTTTGCTGAAGTTCTCACTATGTTCATCCATTATTCTCCTCAGTTCAGTAAGCATCTTTATGACCACTGTTGTGAGCTCTTTATCAGGTAAATTACTTATCTCCATTTCATTAAGGTTTTCTTTTCTTTTTTTCTGAGGTTTTATCTTGTTCTTTCATTTGGAACATATTACTGTTTCTTCATTTTGCTTGACTCAATTTGTTGGTTTCTATATAGTAGAAAAAACACTTCTCCCAGTCTTGAGGGTGTGGTCTCATGTAGGAGGTGAACCTTGTTGTTCAGCCCAGCTCTTTGTTTTGTCTCAAGTCTCTGTGCTTGTCCAAGAAGCCTATTATATTTTTAACAGTTCCTAATAGTTGAGGATGTGACAAGACCTGTCAATATCTCTAAGGGGAGAATCTTAGCACCTAGATTTAGGTTGTTTGGAAGCCAGACCCTCAGGCAGCAGCTTTTAATAATATGCAAATCTATTCAGTTATGTGGGACCACGAGCATAAACCCTGCTGGCCAGGTGATCAGGCAGTATCTCCTGAGTGGCAGTCACAAAAATTGGGGCTCCAGATAAGTGTATAAGCTCTTTCCTGGGAGATTCTGGTGAGTTGGAGCAAGGCAGAGGGTGAATGCCATGGTGGTGTCCACAGCCTATGTTTCTTGAGAGCAGCTCCATAGTCCGCTAGATGTGTGCCAAACCTGAAACCTGTCCTTCAGGTTGATGCTCCTTGACAAGCAAAGGTGCATCTTTCACAGAAAGACTGGGAAGTGTGCCTCAGTCTGATGTCTGTGCACTATGCTGGAAGTGGCAGCCTACCAAGAACCATGTCTTGGACTGCCACAGTGCTGTGGCACCCAGGAATCCAAGCCCTCTGGCCACTAGAGCCAGGCGATCAAGGGGCATCTTCTGGGTGGCAGCTGCAAAAACTGAGGCACCAGATATAAAAACCAGGGCACTAGCCATATATAAATCTCCCCTTCAGGAGACACTAGTGCTCTGGAGCGTGACAGAGAGAAATTGTGAAGATAGAGCCTGCCTTCCAAGGTTTCTGGAAAGGATTACAGTTAGCCCCTAGATGTGTGTGTAATTGGAAGCCTGCCCTTTGGTCTGCAGCCATGATGATTAACTAATAGGCCTCACCACAGAAACACTGAACTCCTGGGCCTGTTGCCCCTTGCTTGATCCTTGGGTGTGGTAGCTGTTTAAGAACCCTCTGTTAGTTACAGTTCTGTGGGACCCAGGAGTATAAGCCCACTGGCCACCAGAGTCAGGGGATGTAGAGGTGTTCCCTGGAAGCAGTTGTAAAAATCAGGGCACCAGACAAGGATATGGGCTTCTTTCTGGGTGACAGTGATTATTAAAATCCCATGGGACGAGGAATGCAAGCTCCCCTGTCCTCCACAGCCAGGCAGTCAAGAGGCATCCCTGGGCATCAGCCACAAAGATTGGGGCACCAGACACATGTAAAATAAAAATTTAAAAAAGGAAGGTGCAAGACAGCATATATCATATGCTACATTTGTGTAAGAAAGAAGGAGAAATAAGAAAATAAACATTTATATGTTGTGTTACTGTGATTCATAATGAGAAATATTTACATTTGGTCTTTACTCCTAGTCCTGACACAGAGTTCCTAAAACCCCTGTAAATTCCTGAGTAATAAGAGCACTTAGAGCATCTTTTATTCTAATGAGGTGACTCCAGGAGGGCTTCTGGATGCCTTCAGGATGGGGGCTGGCCACAAGGAAGACCAAGCCATGATTAGAAGCTTGACATTTTCAGCCCTGCCCCCACTTCTCTAGATGGGGAGAGGGCTGGCAATGGAGTTAATAATTGATCATTTAAAAATATGTGTTGACTGAATACATTTATGGTTAATTGGCTCATGAAATCATGCATGTGGGTGAAAGAATGGGTTCAGAGGAGTCAGGAACACATCCTACATGTCTGAACTGGGGAGCACCAAAGAAATAATGGCTGGATTCCCATTTCTGACCTCTATTACTGTACTTTCTTGGCACTCTCAAAAATGATATTTAGGTTTGGTTCACCAGAGATTATTTGATAGTCTTCTCTTTTAAAAGTCATACCAATTTTTTAGATCATTATTGTCCAGAGGTGATTCTGGCACATACCACATAAGTGCATCTTCTTCAGAGTATTTGGTAAAACTCTGAGCTACAAGTAATTTCCAATGGTAGCTTATTAAGTCAGAAAGCATTTGAAGACCAGCATGTTCTCTAAATCCTGGAATGTTAGAGGTAGAGGACACCAGACTCTTGAAACCTCTTAAAATTTGATGCCAGTAAATAGTTTATCTTCCCTGATAAGCTGTTATTCTTCCTTTTTGCAACAATGAAAAACAGAGCTTATTTTTATTTTTTTTTGCAATTTACCACTCACCTATACAATATTGACATATTATTTTCTTCCTATTCTATTTCCACCAAATGGACTTTGATCTTTAATTTGTGTAGAGGCATGTGGTATGTGGAGAGCAGCATAGTAGTAAAGAGAGAAAGAACTTGGAACAAGACACTTATGGATTCAAATTCTGACTCTACCATTCACTAGCTATGTGACTTGGGAAAATTTTGTAACCTCCCTGAGCCTCTTTTGTCATCAGTAATACTTAAAATATCTCACAGTATTGTTATGAAGAATATAGTTTATAAAGAATGTGTTCAGTAAGGTGCCTGAAGCAGCATAAGTGTAATTTACCTCTTACAGCTTCTATTGTCTATCCTTAATGACAAGTCACCTTAAATGTTTTGGAAACATTGGAAGGCATATACAAATATATTTTTAAAATAAGAAATAGAAGCTTGTAAATATAAAATGTATAAAATATAAATGTAGAAAAATATTATACAAATCCTAACACCTTTGAAATGCCAAATGTTGTAAATAAAATTATAGATATCATTAATTTAAGAGATTTCAAGTTGAAAAACTGACAATTTGTATTAATTCATAGAATAATATGATAATAAATTTCATGTGGAAAAATAAATGTGCAAAAATACTGAGGAATATATTGGAAAAAAGTTTAATAATGAAGGAATAGATATAATTACTAAACAATGTTGTTTTGGCCCAGGAATTGATAAGCAGATTACTGGAACAAATTAGAGTGTATATAAAAAGTCAAATAAATACAGGAATGTAATACATTAAAATTTGTGATTCATAACATTGGAGAAAATTGGATTATTTTATAAATGGTTTTGGAACAAATGGATAACCTTCAGGAAGAAAATCACATTAGATTGCTTAGAATAAATATATTCTTTAGAATAAAATACATTCTAGGGCTTCCCTGGTGGCGCAGTGGTTGAGAGTCTGCCTGCCGATGCAGGGGACGCGGGTTTGTGCCCCGGTCCGGGAAGATCCCACATGCCGCAAAGTGGCTGGGCCTGTGAGCCATGGACGCTGACCCTGTGCGTCCGGAGCCTGTGCTCTGCAGTGGGAGAGACCACAACAGTGAGAGGCCCATGTACCACAAAAAAAACATTCTAAAAGAATAAAAGATTTAAAAATAAAAATCTAAGAGTATTAGAAGATAACATCAAAATTTATTCTTATAATCTTCATGTGGGAATGACATCTTCTAAGCATGTCTTAACGTCCAGACCTATTTTTTTTAAGAAAGACAAATTTCACTATATAAATTTTACAGAAGTATGCATGGCCAGAAAAACCTACCACAAATAAAATAAAAGACAACTTACAATTTGAATAAAAATGTTAAAATATTAAACTATGGCCGTCAAAGGGCTAATTTTTGTGAATACGTAAAAGTCTTTAAAAGTAAATCTGTAAAAGATGGACAACCCAATAGGAAAATTGGAGGACTTGGGCAGGTATTTGGGAAAAGGAAATACAAATGTCTTAAACATATTCAAAGATGTTCATTCTTCCCATATAGGTTGTTACAGAATATAGAGTAGAATTCCCTGTGCTATACAGTAGGTTCTTTTTGGTTATCTATTAACAGATGTTACTGGATCATTTGGATGTCCATACAAAAATAGTGTACTTTGGGTCCTATTCCTACCTCACATCATACATAAATATCAAATATCAATTATGGATAGGTTGCAGATCTATTAGTGAGAGGTTCTAAAATAATTTTCTGTAGAGGAAGACATAGGACATATTTTTGACCTTGGAGTTTTCAAAGATTTCTTAAACAAGGCACAAAAAGTGATAACTATAAAAGAAAAAAAATGAGAATAACAAATTGGATCTTATTTTAATTGTGAAAATTTGTTCATCAAAAAAACACAATTGGAAGGGGAAAAACAAGCCAGTGTGAGAGACAATATTTTTAATACTTTGCAATTTATGTATATGTCTTAATATATAAATATCCAGAATATATAAAGAACTCCTAGAAATCAATAAGAATAAAGACACTGATCTCAAGTTAAAAATGTGCAAAGTACTTTAAACAGACACTTCACAATAGAAGATAGCCAAAAGGCCAATCAATATATGAAAAGGTTCTCAAGTTTATTAGCCAACAGAAAAACACAAATTAAATGGCATTGTGAAACAATTATATATCCACCAGAATGGGTAAAATAAAAAAGGACACAAAAAAAGTTTTGTCAAAGATTTGGAGCAACTGAAACTCTCATATTTTTCTGCTGGGAGTATACATTTGTACAACTGCTTTGGAAAAGTTTGGCAATAGCTGCATACAACAATATGAATGAACTTAATAAACATAATGTTATGTGAAAGAAGCCAGATACAAAAGATTATAAATCATATGATTCTATTAATATAAAGTGCAATAAACTATGGGGTTAGAAGTCAGACTGATCCTTACTGTTGGTAGGGGGACTCAGAGGGACCATGAATGGTGCTTCTGGGCCACATGTAACCATAGCATGATTCTTGAGCTAGGGACTAGTTACATAGATGTGTTTAGTTTGTTAAAAATTACTGTGGTGTACACTTATGTGTTCTTTCTGGAAATATATTCACTTTAATATCCTGTTAAAAGTGATGGAGGAAGCTTTGATGTAGTGAGAATGGTGGTATACAGAGAGAACATATATTGTTTAAAAAAAATTTGAATCCTCACTCCTATGAGTATGAATACAAATTCATACAAATACTCCTATGAATACAAATTTAAAATACAGTATACAGTTTAACCCATCAAATTGGCCAAGATGAATATTTTGTTGGTAAAGTATGTATAAATAGAGATTGTTATATGTTGGAGTCTGGATGGTCAATTGGTGCAACTCTTAGGGAGGACAATTTGGCAATAATGTACATAACCTTTCTCATAGTAATTTCAGTTCTAGGAACTTATCCAAGTTTATGTTGGCATATGTGAGCAATGAAATTTATGAAAAGACAGCTATTTAAGTATTGTTTATAATAGCAAAAGACTGAAGATAGCTCATATGCCTATTTAAATGGAATTTTGTAGCAAATTATGTTATATTCATACAATATAAGACATTAGAGCTGTTAGAAAGAATAAGGCAGTTTTGTTAGCTTATATATGACAATCTTTGGGATAAACTGATAAAAAATAAACAAAATCCTCACTAACTTAAGCTGATTAATAGTATGTATAGTTTGTTACCATTTGTTTATAAATTGTGTATATATATATTTGAATGCATACATATATATGAACATTCTATATATAGAGAATATCTCTGGAAATTGATGCAAGGAACTGGTCACAGTATTTGCCCTGTGATGAGTAACTGGATATCTCAGACAAATGAGTGATTGAGCACCTTAGTTTTTCAGTGTACCCTTTAATTTTTTAAATTTTGTATTTTTAACCTTATTTGTATACTATATATTCAAAATATTAAGTAGTTATTAAGCAAACTACTAAAAATAACTCCACAGTTGATAAACGGAATCACAGAATTGATACAGCTGAAAATTAATTACTGGATTGGAAGAACTAATATTTGGATTCTTTCAGAAGAGAGTGCAAAAAAATGGTCAAGGAGAAGAAAAAGTTTTAGAAAAAGTTAAAATACATAGAGATTAGAATTGGAAGTTCCAACATCTATTTAAAAGTAATGCCAGAATGGAAGAAAATGATTAAAGAAATAATAGAAGACACTCCAAACTTAGCGGTGTAAACAACCATTTCATTATGCTGGTAGAAGTTAGAAATACTCCAGAATAAACTTTCACTGATGAAATCCATGCAGATCCTGATCTTTAAGAATCACATTCATGTGTTCCCCCAAAGTGATAGGATGTCATTATCAGAGAAAGACTACTGGGCTGGGAAGACCAGTGGTCTCACAAGCTTGAAATATATTTTTGGCTGTAGCTTGTATGTATGCATCTATATCGCTTTTATCCTTAGAAAACAGAATTTAATGATCAGCAAGAAAAACTGAAATCTGCATTGCTAGCAGGTAGAATGTGTTCCTACTACAACATCCTGCTTTTTTACTATGGTTAATTTTCTGCTTAATCTCTTTAAATTATTTTATAGTTCAAAGTTACACACAGTTGTAATTAAAATCCAATAAAAACATCCATCATTCTTTAAAAAAAAAAGAAATAATAGAAGATAAATTTTATGAGATGAATGAAGCCTGAAAGATTTACCTTGAAAGGGTCCACAAAATACAGAGTAACAATAACTAAAGAAGACCTATATCAAAACATACCTTAGTGAAATTTCTGAATGTCATCACTATAAAGATATTTCCAAAGAGAAACAAATAGGATACCTAGAAAGGAACAAAATAGAGTTGACCCCTGCAACATTAAATCTAGAAAACAGTGAAGCAGGATCTTCAAAATTTCAAAGGAAATAACTTGAAACCTATAATTTGATACATAGACAAATAATAAGAATATGAATTTTGCACACAGTTATTGTTATATGTTATAACTTTGGCATGGTGAAGTGCCTCCCAACAGGACAGAAGTCCTCCAAATCATAAAACTTCCCATATGGCAAGAAACACCAATAATAAACTGACAAAAATATGACAAAATATTTATAATGCATATAAAAGAAAATGATTAATATCTATAATATCTCAAGAACATCTACAAATCAAGAAACAGTCAATAATTCAATGGAAAAACAATCAGGCATTTCATAGAACAACTAGTACAAATGACCAATGAATACATTAAAAGTTAATGCTTAACTTAATTAGTAATCAGGAAAATACAAATTAAATCGATAATGAGTATTATTCCTCATTCATTGGATTTAAAAATTTAAAAGATTGTGAACATAAAAATGGGTGTGAATGAATGTGTGGGGGAAAGAAGTCTTCATATATTTTTTGTGGGGAGCAGAGATGATACTTAATAAATTAATAATTGGTATGGCACTGGCTCTGACCAAAAATGGACACTAGTCAATGTACTCCACAAGTATACACCAGTGCAATATCAGCCCTCTGTGGCAGAGTAAATTAGTAAAACTCTTTGGAGAGCTTTTTGGGATACATCGACACAAAATTTCACTTAGAAATGAATCTATCCTATAGAAATACTCACATGTAATACACACACACAGAAGAATGTTCCTTGAAGAATCAAAAAAAAATTATTTTTGTTCAGTGATTGTTCTTTTTTTTTTTTAACATCTTTATTGGAGTATAATTGCTTTACAATGGTGTGTTAGTTTCTGCTTTATAACAAAGTGAATCAGCTATACATATACATATATCCCCAAATCTCCTCCCTCTTGTGTCTCCCTCCCATCCTCCCTATCCCACCCCTCTAGGTGGTCACAAAGCACTGAGCTGATCTCCCTTTGCTATGCAGCTGCTTCCCACTAGCTATCTATTTTACATTTGGTAGTGTATATATGTCCATGTCACTCTCTTACTTCATCCCAGCTTACCCTTCCCCCTCCCTGTGTCCTCAAGTCCATTCTCTACATCTGCATCTTTATTCCTGTCCTGCCCCTAGGTTCTTCAGAGTCATTTTTTTTTTAGATTCCATATATATGTGTTGGCATACGGTATTTATTTTTCTCTTTCTGACTTACTCCACTCTGTATGACAGACTCTAGGTCCATCCACCTCACTACAAATAACTCAATTTTGTTTCTTTTTATGGCTGAGTAATATTCCATTGTATATATGTGCCACATCTTCTTTAGCTATTCATCTGTTGATGGACACTTAGGTTGCTTCCATGTCCTGGCTATTGTAAATAGAGCCCTTGCAGAATTTTTAAATAACAAAACATTATGGGGGAAATTTATGTCAATAGGGAATGGTTAAGTGAATAATGATCCATGTCCACTATGGAGTACTATGCAGCTCTTAGAAGAATAATGTAGATCACAATTTAGTGAAAAGATGTTCAAGTTATGATGTTATGGAGAAAATATTAAATTGTAAAACAATTTGTTTAGTATGATGATTTGAAAGTGAGAGGAAAATGTATACATACACATAGCTATGTAAAGTAGGAAAAAAAGCAAACTGTAACTGTGCTTAAATATTTATTATTTCATTCATTTGTTAAAGTATTCAACAGATGTTGATGGAGCAGCTATTTAAATGCCAGACACTTTTCTAGGTACTTGGGATACATTAACGAAACAAAACAGAAAAAAATCCTGACCATAGAGCTTATTTTCTAGTGGGGAAAAAGTGAGTTTGGGAGGCTGGTGATTCATTTCTACTTTTTCCCTATATCCCTCCCTTTATGCTTGATTTTTATTTTTAAATAAGCTTATATTCATGTATTACTATTGAATTAAAAATTAAAACATTTAGATAGATGAAGGTAAGTATCAGGTTAATCTTTTGAGGTGAGAAGAGAGCAGACAAAAATACTCTTAGTCAGTTATAAATGTCCCCAAAATTTAGAGACAACTTGTATCTTTGGGGAGAAAAAATGACAGTGATGATCATCAGTCCAACAGTGTGGTAGTAATAACTTATCACTCTCTGTGAGGCTTTTTTTTTCCGGCCAGAAATAAAATATTTTGAATAATAATAAATTGTTTAAATTATAAAAAGCTACATGTAGACAAATGGGAAATAAAGAGTACCAGGATTGTGCAAATTTGTACCTGGAGACTTTATAAGAAATTATTTGGCATTCCAGAGTAATTTTAATTTATTGTTAAATCCTAGAAGCAAAAATTTTTAAACTGAAAAGAAGTATTTTTACATGTATAAGATAAATTTTTAAAATATATAGTTAGTACTAGTTTCAAGACAATTAGAAAAAGATTAATCTTCCAATCCATCAAAATAGGCTCCTCTGAAAGGGAAAATGAATATAGCAAAAAGTTTTTTGAAAGATCAGGACCATTAATAAAGGAATGAAAAAAAAGAGATAATAAAATAATCACTTTTATTATCATATGGTAAAGAGTATAATAATGATACCATACAATGTTGATAAAGTTTGGGGGTATCAGGTAGTTTAACATGCTGTTGGTAGAATTATAAATTGCTACAAATTTTATGGAGTGACACTGAGTAATGTAAATAAAAGTGTTAAAATTATAATACATTCTAATCCAGAAATTTCAATCCTACTGTTACCGAGTCCAAACTCGCTCTGCTAGCTGCACGACAGGCCAATGAATCGGAGACGAGATGTTAAGGCAGGGAATACGACTTTATTTGGAAAGTCAGCAGACCGAGAAGATGGAGACTAGTGTCTCCGAAAAAGCATCTTATCAGGGTTTGGATGCCAGTTTCTTTTATAGCACAGAGAGGGGGAGGAGATGAGGAAGTAAAGTAAAAAGGGCATAAGTTTTGCAAATATCCCCTGGAATGGTCAGTCTCGGTGAGGGGATGTGTTAATTTCTTCTTTTCTGCAGCCATTCACAGGTGGACAGGGTCAGATTGTCTCCCTGTGAGCTAAACAGAGGCACTTTAACATTCAGGCAGAGGGGCAGGGTTCCCTGAGGCTGGCCATTATGTATGATTAGAATAACAAAAGCAACAAAAAGCAAAGATTAAAGTCAAAGAAACAGATTGAACATGGAGTTCCGATTTTGTTCTTTCTTGTTACACTACAAATTTATCAGAAGGAAATGATTTATCTAGGGTACAAATTTTGCATATAAGCTTTTCATTGCAATGTTAGTTTTTAAAGGTAAAGACTGAAAACAAATTGAATAACAAAAGATAAGCAAAATGAATCATTATGTATCCATGTGCTGTTATGAAGAGAAGCTTTAAAAATGCAGATATAGATATTTATTGACACAAATGATCACATATATTAGTAGGTGAAAAGGAAGGTATGCGAAAAAAGAAGGTAACAAAATAACATATATATAATAATATTTCATGATTGTGGGTAAAATTATTATGTGTTCACATAGGACAAATAATTGAAAAATATTTGCCAATGATAACAAATGTGTAGTGTGCTTTCTTCCACTTCTCCTTTTACATTTATGGCAAACATAACTAATTAAGCAATTCATACAAGCCTAGGTACAGTCTCAGAAACCTTGTCAATGCTATTTTCAATGTAGTTATTATAAATCAACCAAAATTGGCACTTGAGAGGAAATATTTTTGACATCTCATATACATCAAAATATTAATAATAGAAGGTAATGCTTTGGTGATTTAAAATTTTTTCCACTTTATTTATTTTTTTGCGGTACGCGGGCCTCTCATTGCTGTGGTCTCTCCCGTTGCGGAGCACAGGCTCCGGACGCGCAGGCTCAGCGGCCATGGCTCACGGGCCCAGCCGCTCCGCGGCATGTGGGATCTTCCCAGACCGGGGCACGAACCCGTGTCCCCTGCATCGGCAAGCGGACTCTCAACCACTGCACCACCAGGGAAGCCCTCCACTTTATTTTTTAATAGTATTTCATGAATACTTATGTATTTCTTTAAATAAAATTTAAGGATTGTTCTCTCAAAAAGTAAATCAAGTAGAATGATGTCAGTGGGAATGGCAGATAAAGGACCTCTGAAATCCTGAAAATAGTATTTCATGAATACTTCTGTATTTCTTTAAATAAAATTTAAGTTAAGGATTGTTCTCTCAAAAAGTAAATCAAGTAGAATGATGTCAGTGGGAATGGCAGATAAAGGACCTCTGAAAATCCTCTCCACCAAGATAAAATAAGAACACTGACAAAAA
This sequence comes from Leucopleurus acutus, assembly GCF_964270905.1. NCBI lineage: Eukaryota > Metazoa > Chordata > Mammalia > Artiodactyla > Delphinidae > Leucopleurus > Leucopleurus acutus. The sequence goes on from NC_139148.1 coordinate 100,413,983, forward strand.
TTGTCAGAAACAACTTTTTCAGGATGGTGGATATAAATCACATGTGGACCATTCTGTAGTGTGTTTATTCAAGAAAAATGGCTGAATCTTGGTAAGAACAGTAAGCCTTGTGGCATACTAACATGCCCTGTTCTTAAGTCCCTCTCCCAATTTCCATCCTTAGCCTTGAAATCCCAAAGCCCACAATCGTGAAAACCAACAGCTTAGCAGCCATTGAAACAGTTAGAATGGGGCTGGAACTTTTTCAAACCACCCCCCTTTCAGCAAATTGCTATTGTTTGACTTGTCTGTCAGTTCCATAGATAACCCCAGTTTTAAGACTTATCTTTACTTGACCTGACCCAGAGCTAACCCAGTGTGAAAAGCCTTTTCCTCAGGGATAATTGCTGAAACAAATTACAGGGAAGTAATTAACTTTGCAGCTGCCTGAGGTTGTGGATAACAGTTGAGGCAAACAACTGACTAACCATGAAGTTTAAAAAGAAAAGCTGGGGAATGAGGTCCACAAGGGCTTTGAAAAGCTCTGACACAATCCTGGAAATTTAGAAGGCTCTGTGCATGCCCAAGGCCGTGTGCAGCTGTGCACTTGCTCAGGAAAGACCTGAGAAGGCACTAAGCTTTCAACTCTGGCTGATCTTGAGGTTCTGCCTAAGCAGGAAATGAAAACTAAAGCTGCCTGGCTGAGTCTTGATATTGTTCCCTAACATGCACGCAGAGCCCCTGGCAAAGACTGGGAGACTTACTGGTCCAAATGCTTAATGAAATCTTTGTCCATTCATTAGCTGACCACTAAGCTAACCAAGCAGAGAGTTTAGTGGCTGCACATGAAAAAGAATACAGACTTTTCAGAACTAGCTCAGAAATATCAGTAAATAAGTAACATACCACCACCAAGAAACCCTGCCCTGTAGAGGGGTCCATAAAGCAAACCACAATCAATTTCAATTTTTGATATAATACAATGTTCTCCAATCATAATGGAGTGAAATTAGAAATCAATAACAGGAAGAAATTTGGGAAGTTCACAAATACAAGAAAATTAAACAACACACTACGAAGTAAACAGTGGATCAAAGAAGAAATCACAAGTGAAATTAGAAATTACTTTGAGGTGAATGAAAAATTAAGTGCAGTATACCAAAACTTAAGGGGTTTAGCTAAAGCAGTGCTTAGAGGGAAATTTACCTCAAATCATTAACCTAAGCTTTCACCTTTAGAAACTAGAAAAAGAAGAACAAACTAAATCCAAAATAAGCAAAAAGAAGAGTATGAATGGAAATAAAAGAGAATAAAAAAGAGAGAAAATCAAAGAAACCAAAACTTGATAGAAAGGTCAACAATATTGACAGAACTTTAGATAGACTGACCAAGAAAAATAAAAGTACTCAAATGACTTAAACCAGGAATCAAAGAGGGGAAATTCCTACTGACTTTTCAGAAATAAAAAAGATTATAAGGGAATACTAAGCAATTGTATGCCAACAAATTAGATAACTTTGATGAAATGGACATTTTCTTAAATACAAACTATTGAAAGTAACTCAAGAAAAAATAGAAAATATATATGTGTATATCAAGTAAAGTAATTGAATTAGTAATCAAAACTTCCCACAAAGAAAAACTCAGGACCAGACGGATTCACTGGTGATTCCTACCAAATATTTAAGGAAGAATTAACAGCAATCCTTCACAAACTCGTTTAAAAGGAGAAAGATAGGAAATATGTGGCAATTCATTCCATAAGACCAGTATTACCCAGATAGCAAAATCACATGAAAAGAAAATTATAGACCAATATCCCTTATGAATATAGACACAAAAATCCTCAGTAATGTGCTAGCAAACTGAATCCAGAAACATATAAGGATTATATGTATTATATATACTATATAATTATATATTACATATAGTTATGTATTATGTGATTTTATATATTATATGAGGCTTATATACCTGACCAGTGAGGATTTATCTAAGCCATGGTCGGTTGGTTGGATTGTTGGTTTAATATCCCAAATTAATAGAATATATCATATCAGCCGAATAAAAAATAAAAACCCCACAAGCATCCCAATAGACAGAAAAATCACTTGACAAAATCTTCCATCTTTTCATGATAAAAACTAGCAATACAAGGGAACTCCCTGAACCTGCTAAAGAGCATTTACAAAATTCCCACAGCTAACATCATACTTAATGATGAAAGTCTGAGAGTGTCCCCTCCCATCAATATCAGGAACAAGACAAGGATGTCCACTCTCACCACCTCTATTTTAGTGGTGGATTAGCAAGGAAAATTGGGCAAGAAAAAGAAACAAAAGGCACCCAGATTGTAAAGAAATGAGTAAAACTATTTCCACTTATAGGAATGCGGTCTTATAAAATCTTGAAGAATCCACTAAGTCCCTAATTATATTTTTCTATGGTAACAGTTAACAATCTGAAAATGAAATTAAGAAAATTCCATTTACCACATTAAAAACCTAAAGATAGAACTACCATATGACCCAGCAATCCCACTACTGGGCATATACTCTGAGAAAACCATAATTCAAAAAGACACATGTACCCCAATGTTCATTGCAGCACTATTTACAGTAGCCAGGACATGGAAACAATGTAAATGTCCATCGACAGAGGAATGGATAAAGATGTGGTACCTATATACAATGGATATTACTCAGCCATAAAAAGGAATGAAATTGGGTCATTTATAGAGATGTGGATGGACCTAGAATCTGTCATACAGAGTGAAATAAGTCAGAAAGAGAAAAATATTGTATATTAACGCATATATGTGGAACGTAGAAAAATGGTACAGATGAACCTATTTGCAGGGCAAGAATAGAGATACAGAAGTAGAGAATGGACATGTGGACACAGGGGAGGAAGGGGAGGGTGGGACAAATTGGGAGATTAGGATTGACATATATACACTACCATGTGTAAAATAGATAACTAGTGGGAACCTGCTGTATAGCACAGGGAGCTCAACTCGGTGCTCTGTGATGACCTAGATGGGTGGAATGGGGGGTAGGAGCGGGAGGGAGGTCCAAGAGGGAGGGGATATATGTATACATATAGCTGATTAACTTCACTGTACAGCAGAAACCAACAAAACATTGTAAAGCAGGTATACTCCAATAAAAAATATAATAGCATTAAAAAGAATAAAATACTTAGGAATAAATTAACCAAGGAGGTGCTAGACTTGTACATTCATAAATACAAAGCATCACTGAAAGAAATTAAAGAGGACCTAAATAAATGGAAAGGTATCCCATCCTCATGGATTGGAAGATTTAATATTGTTGAAATGGTAATACTCCTCAAATTGATTTAATAATTCAATACAACCTTCTCAAAATTACACTTTTTATTTTGGCAGAAATCTACAAACTCACCCTAAAATTCATATGGAAATGCTAGGGACCCAGAATAGTCAAAATAATGTTGAAAAGAAGAAAAATGTGGGAGGGCTCACAGTTCCTCATTTTGAAATTTAATACACAGTTATCATAATCAAGACAGTGTGGTACTAGTGTAAGAATATACACAGAGAACATTGGAATAGAATTGAGAGTACAAAAATAAGCTCTCATATTCATACTGATTTTTGCCAAGGGTGCCAAGACAATTTAATCGGCAAAGGATAGTTGTCTCAACAAATGATGCTGAAACAACTGTATATCCACATGAAAGTAGTGAAATCGGACCCCTACTTCATACCGTATACAAACATTGACTCAAAATGGATCAAACACTTAAATGTAAAGGCCAAAACTATAAAGCTGTTAGAAGAAACTTTAGACATAAAACTTCACAACCTTACATATGGCAATGGATTCTCAGATATGACATCATAAACATAAGCAACAAAAGAAAAATTAATAAATTGGACTTCATAAAAATTTTAAAAAGAACATGTTTGTGATTCAAAGTACAATATCAAGAAAGTGAAAAGACAGCCCACAGAGTGCGAGAAAATATTTCCAAATTATATATGTGATAAGGAGCTTGTATACAGAATGTATAAAGAACATTTAAAACTGAACAAAAAGACAAACAACCCAATTAAAAAATGGGCAAAGGACATAGATCAATATTTCTCTAAAGATGATATACTAATGGTCCCTAAGCACATGACAAGATGCTCAGTATCATTCATTATTAGGGAAATACAAATTAAAAACAAAAAGAGACACCAATTCACACCCACTAAGATGGCTGTAATGAAAAAGACAGTAACAGGTGTTGACAAAGATGTGAAGAAATTGGAATGCTCATACATTGCTGCATTGCTCATGAATTCATGAATATTCACAGGTGTAAAAGGGTGTAGCTGCTGTAGAAGACAATTTGATACCTCTCAAAAATTTAAATGTATAGTTAACATATGACCCAGAAATTTCATTCCTCAGTATATATCCAGGAGAACTGAAAACATATAGTCACACAAAAACTTGTACATGAATGTTGATAGAGGCATTATGCATAATCACTCAAAATTGGAAACAACCCATGAAAGAATGAATAAAACAAAATTTGGTAAAACCATATTGTGGAATATTACTCAGCAATAAAAAAGCATACAGTACTAATACATTTCTACAACATTGGTGAACCTTGTAAATATGTTAAGTGAAAGAAGTTGGAAACAAAAGGCCTCATATTGTATAATTCCATTTGTATGAAATGTCCAGAATAGGAAAATCCATAGAGATAGAAGGTGGATTAATGATTACCAGGGTTGGGGTGAGGGGGTAATTGGAAGAGACTGCCAGTGTGCATGGAATTTCTCATGAGGGCAATGAAAATGGAATTAGATAGTGTTATCATTGCACGGTTATGTGAATATGCTAAAAACAACTGAATTTTCCACTTAAAGTGTGAATTTTATTGTGTGTATATTATATATCAATAAAAACTTATTGTCTGAGAAAAATATATACTGTATTGCTGTCATTAGTTAATAGACTAGTGCAATTATGATGAATATGTGTTGGTAAGGGAATAGTGAAAGATAAGGTCAGATTATTTTGCTGCAATGATTCAGAAGGTAAAATACTGAAGTCATTAATGTCAGAAACAATATAAGAACGTCTCCTATCTCTGCTGCTGCTGCTATTATTATCATTTATTTTTATTATTGTTATTATTATTACCATGTTATGGAAGCTCTAAGTAAGAATAATATATCATGAAACAGAAATGACAACCAAAGCTATTGAAAATAAGCAGAGAGTATTTTCATTATTTGTAGATTATATCATTGTTCTCTGGAAAAAATCCCATGAAGTTCAACTTAAAAATTGTTAGAATAAGAATGAATAAGGATGAATAAGGATAAGGTGGACATACATACATATAAAATAAACAGCTTGCATTTAAATTCCAAAACCTCACTAGAAAATATGACCAAGAAAGTTCATTTTCCAGGATTAGAAAAAAAAAACCTAAAAACATAGAAGTAAACTTACCCCACGAGGCTTGGGATTTATGTGAAAAAAAGCAAAAAAAAAAGCTGTGAAAGAAGACAGATAAATGCAGAAGCAGACTATAATTCTGGACAGCAACACCAAACAGTTTTAAATTGTTAAATTATTTTCAAAATAATTTATGAGTCCAATGTAATTTTTATTCCAGCCTCCTGAAGAATTTATATTGGAATAGTATGAAAAGTTTCTAAGGATCATCTGGACGAATAAACAGTGAGACTAGCCAAGGAAATTTTGAAAAGGAAGAGTAATTAGAGAGGCCTTGTCACATCACATATTCTAACTTCATCCCCCTCCCACTCCTGCCTCACTTCAAACCACAATAGCCAAGAAGATATGGAACTGGTACAAGAATCAATATCTGCATCAATGGAAAGAAATAGTCCAACAGAAAAACAACCCCTACCATTATCACTACCACTACCAACAGCAACAAAACCTGTGACATTATAAAGAATTTAGAATATGACCAATATGACCTTACCCATTAGTAGGGGGAATAGAAGGATTATTCAGTTAGTGGTGCTGGTACAATTGTTTAAATATTTGAAAAATAAATTTATATCCCGATTATATTCCTTATATCAGATTAATTAAATTCTTGAATAAGAAGAACAAAAATTTTTTAAAAACCAGGGAAAAAAGTGAGTATTTATTTAACTATAGCTGAGAGGGAATTTTCTGAGCACAAATTAATGGAAGAAACCACAAAGAAAATGACTGATAAATAAGACTACTTAAAAATTAAAAACCTTGTGCGTATAAAAAGTACCCCATAGATGGTTTCTGCCATGGGTTTAGAGTGGAAGATTGATAGGGCTTGACTTATGTTTTGAAAAAAAATCATTGTGACTGTTTTGTGGAGAATGGATTCTAGAAAGGCAAGAATTGGAAGCAGGTAGACTATTTAGCAGGGTATGCCAGTAATTTAGGAGAGAGATGATTCTGGCTTGGACTAGGGGAATAACGGAGGTGGTTAAAAGAGGTCAGATTTGGGGTACATGTTGAAGATAGAGAATTATTTCTAGAGCCTTGGCTGTGCAGACAATTAAAGAAATAGGATAGTCAGAGGGATATTCAGGGTCAACAGAGGGTTTTAAAGATGTGGTAAAGATTTGAATATACTCATAACCTGGAGGGAAAGAGCCAAGAAAGAGGAAGATGTTGAAGATCAGGAAAGAGTAAATACTTTTGATAGAGGAAAATATGGGAGGAAAAGACAACTGGATGGAATACAAAGCACATCTAAATGAATTAGCTTTGACAAGAAGGAAGCATACGTCACTTGATGAAATGGTGAAGAAAAGAAAAGGATGGGTGTAGGATATTGCTATCTTTTTAGATGGTAGACTGAGAAAGTGAAGAAATCCATGCCTAAATACCTCTGTTTTCTTTGTAGTGGGGTAAGGGTGTGTTAGGGCCAAAGCCAGTTTCATTGCAGAGTGACCTATGCAGTCACACAGGGCCCCTCACTCAGAAGGGCGCTCTGCACTTGGGGTTTAATACTCTGTGATTGCTGTCTTGAAATTCTTGATCATTTTACCTTTAAATTTGTTTCCTAAGTAAAGTCCCATTGGAAAGTGGAGCATGTGCTCCGGTCTTGGAGCATTGGATCAGGAGTGACTCAGCCCACGCGTGGTTTTGCCTTCTGTTGCCTCCCCAGGTCTGATTGTTTGCTGCCCACTCCCCTGCCTCTGCCCAGTTACTGCTGCCACCCTCTGTCATTGGCAGAGGCATGGGTATGAGCACGTTGAGGGGCGGGGTCAAGTGTGCACATCCCATTCCTTAAGTGGTGGGCCAGGGGACTGGGTAACTACGAGTGTCTACATTTGTCCCAGGAGTATCCCTGCACCTGAGGAGTGCAGCATTCTATAGTAATTAAAAGAACATCTTGAGAAGGTTGAGATGGAAACTGCAGAAGGAAGAAAAATGATTTTATCTTCCTTTTTGAGTGAGTGGCCCTGCATTTTCATCTTGCACTGGGCCCTGCACATAATGGAGCCGGCGCTGATTACGGGCCCTCAGTGGAATGGGAGATGGAGTATGTAACAGGATCTGCAAGCAATGTTCATGAATTTGGATTGGCTCTAATTTACACTGTTTATGTGTCATCTCTAGAAGCATTCAGCATCAATTTATTCGTTACTGGTGATTTCAGAATGAGTACGATGGATAACACAATACTGAAATCAAGAAAGCAGCCTTTATGTGATTAATAAGGCTTTTTAATGGAAGAGCCACTAAGCAATGATTCTTTGAAAGTGTTGACCCTAGCACCAAAAGTGAGAGTCCTTAAGCTTCTGTTGTATTCACATAGTCAACATTTTACATTTACTTTTTCAAGGCTATGTGTTTTAGATTACTTCACCATCTCTGTGTGACTGTCTCTAATTGTAGGATAATGGAGGATATAGAATCTGTTCTGACTTTTGTGATATTTGTTTGGACACTTCAGTGATTTTGCATTAGGCACAGGTGAAAATAAAAAACAGCATTTCACAGCAAATTTCGGTCCCTTTCTCAAAGACCCAGGAAAGAAGTCCAACCCTTGTAAGATCAGAGGGATTTGCTCTGGTCCAGAAAGTCAATGACTCATTTGAAACATACATTTTTCTTTTAATCTTAAACTGGAAAGCTCCACTAAGATCATAAAGTTTCCTTGCTTGACTGAAGCAGCAGCATTTTGAGAGGAGGTAACTATAAACATTAATTTGAGACTTGCAAGCTAACATTAGACTTTGCTTTTTGTTTGAGGCCATGTAGTGGTTTCACTTTGCCTAGAGTCCCTTTAGATTGAGGAAGATAGGGGTATAAAAATGCAATTTCTCAGTGATGTTACTCTGAACTATTATGCAAGTAGCTGTGTGGCCAACAATGTGTTCGGTGACCTGCCTGATTCCCTGTGCACACATGCCTTCTTTCTTGCTTTTCTATAAAGGCATTAGTTTCCATGACTCGAGACGAAAAACATTATCAAATGGGAAGTGTTGAGTGCCTCTGAGAAGCTATTTTTTGGTCTCACTTGAGTTGTTAGAAAATAGGCCTGCATCTCAAAAATTTGACCTTTTCCAAAGAGAACAGTAGTTGAAGCTACGAATAGATTGAGTACTCACTGCTTGAAGCTACTCTCTCCATTGATATGTAATTCATAAATCAAGGCAATATAGTACATTTGTGCTACATTTGGGGTCTTTGATCTCAGCCCCCTACCAACTGTAGATACATCTATATCTCCTGCTTTAGGACACATACATAGAGCTGTTACACAAGACATGAGGAATTCAATATTAAGGCAAATTTGATTGTAGTTCTTTTCCAACTTTTTATCCTAGTTCAAGTAACTGGGTCTCTATCTGGTCCCTGAGACTTTTCTGTACTGATAAGCTACCAAATCTTGAGGGATGGAAAACCTCCTTTGTTCTTGTCCGTTATGACCCCAAGCTATACTCCTGTGACTGAAGCCCTATTACCAGCTACCAGACTTTCCTTGGTGCTATCTGCCAGCTTAGATCTTTGAATACCTTAACAGTTTGTGGTTACGCTCTGTACACTTGGGAAATTCTTTTATCCATTAATATCACTATGTCAGGGAATTCCCTGGTGATCCAGTGGTTAAGACTCCACGCTCCCAATGCAGGGGGCACAGGTTCGATCCCTGGTCAGGGAACTAAGATCCCTCATGTCTCATGGCACGTCCAAAAAAAGAAAAAAAAAAAAATCATTATGTCAATAGCTCATCCATGCCATATGACTGTTACTGTATTTCCTTGGAGACCATGTTTCTTCTGTGTGGCAGGGTCTATTCCCATTACTTGACGTTTTCAGTTTCCCACAGTCTGTAGCACCCCAGTGTGCCCTGTATTTTTTAATCCTTTGGTGCCTAGTTATATCACAGAAAAAGACAGAATACACAGGAGTGTCATCAAAAGACTGTAGCTTCTGGGAATTCCCTGGCGGTCCAGTGGTTAGGACTTGGTTCTTTCACTGCTGTGGCCTGGGTGGGTTCGATCCCTGGTTGGGGAACTAAGATCCTGCAAGCAGTACGGCAGGGCCAAAAAGAAAAAAAAAAGAAAAAGTAAAAGAAAAAAAAGACTGTAGATTCAGATGCTTTGAACTTGTAGGACATTGGAAGACTGTATTTTTTTTTTTTTTTTGCAGTGAAGATGTTTATAAGGGAAATAAAGGTGAAATCAGTATTTTGAGAAAGGTGGAGAGAATGAATTTTGCAAGTTTAGAGGTGGTAGAGTGAAGTAATTAGAAGTATTTTGGTTGGTTGGAAATCAACAGAAAACATTCAGAAAAATATTATGCAAAAAAGGGAGAATTTGTTATAAAGAGGTTTCTCATGGAACTCATGGGTGTAAATGCAATTCATCTTGAGGAAGGGACTCTCTTGTCATCTCTGTCATTTTTATTTGTTTTTATTTGTATATCTGCTTCATTCTCTGAAGATAAGTCTTGTCAGATTTTAAAGTAATGGAACAGAAAATATGATCTTTTAAAAAGCAAATATACATCTGATCATGTAACTCCCTGCTTTAAAACCTCTGATGGATTTCCACTGCACTTGGAATAAAATCTAAAGTCCTTAACATGCTCTACAAAGCCCAATGTTATCTGGTCCCTACCTCCTTCTCTAATCTCATTTCCTGTGACTTCTTTTTTATTCCTCTGACTTTGTAGATAATTTAGATTACTGCTTGGGGGTCTTTATATTTTCTGTTTCCCTTACTCTTTATTACATCGCCCTGTCCTACTTTTTCTAGTACATGTTATTCCTGAAATTATGCTGTTCATGAATTTATCTGTTTATCATCCAATACCATCTCAGTTGTGAGCTGCATGAGAGCTAAGACATTGCCTGTTCCTTTCACTCTTGTCGCTCCAGTACTTAGTATTATGCATGACACACATTAGGGACTCAAACACTTGCTAAACCAATTAAAAGAGCAAGATGATTGAACATTGAGAGTCAGACATCAGCAGAATGACCTGGCATTAGAGAGAAAAAAAGGCATACACAATACTAATGTTATTTAAAAATATACAATGTATAACAATAAGCAATAAATAGTCATAATAACTCATATGTTTTTGAATTCTTACTCTCTGTTTGGCACCGTTCAAAGAACTTTATCTGTGTTAACTCATTTAATCTTCTCAACAGCCCTATGAGGTAGGTGTCGTTATGATCCCCATTTTAAATTTGTGGAAGCTAAAGCATGAAAATGTTAAGCCAGGATTCAGGATATAGACCTAGATAGTCTGAGTATACACGAAGTACACTTAAACACGAATGGTTATTGCCTTCCTTGGTTGCACAGCGACACAGCAAAACAAACTTGATTCCGGAGCAAATTCTCCTTCAAACATTCTCTAGCCAGTTATATCTAAGGCCTGAATATAAGTCCTAACTTAAAGGTTGGAATAAGTAAGAAGACCCAAGGGCAAACCAAAGTTTGTGAGAGGTGGGAGCCAAGTTGTTCTCAACACAAGTAAAAAAAGTTCAAAAATTGAATTGACCAACTTTACGAATAGTGAAAATAAAATCACTGGAAATAAAATGTGAAGGTAGATTTCATTTTACTGTCTCTAATTAGTGGTCTTTCAGAATGAAGTACACAGCGCTGTTTAGAAAACACTGTGTGTGTGTGTGTGTGTGTGTGTGTGTGTGTGTGTGTCTGGTGGTCTCACATTCAAGTACTTCATAGTTTGTCTCAAAAAAGGGCAATATTAAATTTTTGTGCATTTATAAGCATTCATCCAACCAGTGGAAGATATTTTTTTTCAAGTAGAGCAAAATCAGTGTCATAAAAGAACTACTGAAGTATAAATGTTGAGGTTACTCTGACATCCAACAAACCTCAGACCGGAAAAAACAGAAAAAGTGTTTACCTTAAGGGCAGGTGAAGGGGATACAGAACCATCCATTAAGAGGGCATTAAAATGGAAATCTTGATTCTTACTGTGAAATGTTGAATACATTTTTTTTTAACAGTGTGTGTTGTTTGCCACAAGATGGCAGCTAAGCAATTGTCATTTGAATATGGCAAAGGTAGGTAGGCAGTGTTGTGCAGAAATCCTTTTTATCTCTAACGAAATACAAGCTGAGTTTCAAATTTTGCTTCTAACAATATACACATTTGTAAAAGCCATGGTACCTAGGACCTGGCCATCAAATATATAGAGCGCCAACATTTGGGGGGTGGTTATAGACTTTTAAAGTTATTGGGAGGATGGTATTGATTATTAGCCAAAAAAAAAAGTCCTGGATAAGGCTTATTAAAGTACAATCAAACATAGAAAGCACAAGCTATATAAAAAGATGTGCCATGATCTTGGAGAAGAATGAAAATGTGTAGGTTGGATGAGGCAACCAAGCTTAATTCCAGCTAATTAATCATTCCAGCAATGATGCTTATCTTGGTTGTTGAATCAATGGTTCAGTAAACTGCATCAATTATTAAGAGACCCAAACCATGAGAGGAAAACCATTTTAGAAGGGTGCATCAGGCACAAAACATTGTTCTTTAAGCTCAGCCTTCTCCATGAAGTCCTTTCTCATTTCCTCTGAATTTGTATCACACCTGCTGCCCAAACCACTCCCTTTAGGGAGTGCCTGGAGCTATGGTGTAGTCTGTGTCTTTTGAATTTTTTTTTTTAGATTATAAAGTCCTTAAGGCTAAGAAGTCTATTCTACTTTTCCATGCTAAGCATGTGGCTCACCTGGCAGAGTGCTCAGTTACAGAATGGCCATAGTAGCATGGGTAGTACAGTACAGAAGTTAAAAGTGTGGAGTCTGGGGGCTTCCCTGGTGGCGCAGTGGTTGAGAGTCCGCCTGCCGATGCAGGGGACACGGGTTCGTGCCCCGGTCTGGGAAGATCCCACATGCCTCGGAGCGGCTGGGCCCGTGAGCCATGGCCGCTGAGCCTGCGCGTCCGGAGCCTGTGTTCCGCAATGGGAGAGGCCGCAACAGTGAGAGGCCCGCGTACCGCAAAAAAAAAAAAAAAAAAAAAAAGTGTAGAGCCTGGAGCCATACTGCCAGAATTTATATCCCATCTCTGTGTAACCCTACTTAAGTTATTTAACGTCTCTAAGCCCTTAATTTTTCTCAAATGTAAAATGATTAGCAGTTAATATAAGTAAAACATTTTAAATGGTGCCCAGTGTGAAGTAAGTTCTTTATTAGTCTTTGCTATCAATGATTCATGTCTTGGAGAGGCCCCTAATATGAAAGGCCCGGGTTGCCTCTTGAGTTGCCTCCTGGTAGAGTGATTAAACCTGGTACTGGGAAACCAACTGCTCTCTACTGGTAAGCCCTCTGGTCACAATGACGCCAAGTAATGTTTCCTTAAGAGAAAGTTTCGTCCTAAGTACCTGGAAATCCCATAACCCGTTCTATAAGGAGTAGTTTGTCCTGTCATACTTCCATGAAGGAAGTTTACTCCATATTGGAATTTACAAAGTTCTGTTAATATGGAGAGCTCTGCTCTCTAATGGTGAGGTCTTTTGTTTCGTAATGTGGACAGATTTGTGGAAGTGTTGGTCCAGTGTTGTCTGTTGGACTGTGTCTTATCCCAGCCATATGATGGGATGGGTGGGGGGATCGGTGGTAATGGAAGGTATTCAATATTTGTTGACTCTTACTTTTAAGCCTTGCGGTAGGACCTTTCACATACAGTATCACATGTAATTGTCACAATTACTAGTCACATTTTACAGCCAAGGAAGCTGAGATTCAGAGAGGTGTGTAACTTTCTCAAGATCGTATGACTAATGTTTTACCATGCAATACCATACAATCGTGGATATTGTATGATAGTGGAACCAGGATTTTAATCAAGACCTTTAGCTAAGGCACATGTAATTCTTCTTAAACTCCTTATATATTACCATGGGAAAGGTCAGGTCTCTCATCCTGTTCTAGTCAGTGATGCCAGCTCCTTTATTGCTTAAAAACAATGTACCAGTTCAGGCAATGACTCTTTGATGCTAATCTTATCGGTTTGCTCTGCAATGAATTCATACCCATGCCCCATGAGATATATATATATATATATATATATATATATATATATATATATATATATATATATATATATAGAGAGAGAGAGAGAGAGAGAGAGAGAGAGAATATACCACATCTTCTTTATCCATTCATCTAGTGATGGACATTTAGATTGCTTCCATATATATCATGGCTATTATAAATAACGCTGCAATGAACGTAGGGGTGCGTATATCTTTTCAAATTACTGTTTTTATATTTTTGGGAAATATCCAGAAGTGGAACTGCTGGATCATATGGTAGTTCTATTTTTAATTTTTTGAGAAACCTCCATACTGTTTTCCATAGCGGCTACACCAATTTACATTCCCACCAACAGTGCACAAGGGATTGCTTTTCTCCACATCCTTGTCAACACTTGTTTTTTGATGTCTTTTTGATAATAGCCATACTGACACTTGTGAGGCAACATCTCACTGTGGTTTTGATTTGCATTTCCCTGATGATTAGTGATGTTGATCATTGTTTCACGTGTCTGTTGGTCATCAGCATATCTTCTTTGGAGAAATGTCTGCTCAGGTCTTCTGCTCATTTTTTACTTGGATTGTTTGTTTTTTGGATATTGAGTTGTGTGATTTCTTTATATAACTTGGATATTAGCCCCTTATCAGATATATCATTAGCAAATATTTTCTCTCATTCAGTAGGTTACCTTTTGGTTTATTGATGGTTTTCTTCACTGGGCAAAATATTTCTAGTTTGTTGTAGTTCCATTTGTTTATTTTTGCTTTTGTTGTCCTTGCCTCAGGTGACAAATCAAAAAAAATTGTTAACATTAATGTCAAAGATCATACTGCCTGTGTTTTTTCCTAGGAGTTTTAGGGTTTTGGATCTTACACGTAATTCTTTAATCCATTTTGAGTTTATTTTTATAAGGTGTAAGAAAATAGTCCAGTCTGATTCTCTTGTATGTAGCTGTCCAGTTTTCCCAGCACCATTTACTAAAGAGGATGTCTTTTCCCTATTGTATATTCTTGCCTCCTTGTCAAAGATTAAGTGACCATGTAAGCATGGGTTTATTTAAAGACTAATTGACCATATAAGCATGGGTTTATTTCTGAACTTTCTACTTTGTTCCATTGATCTATACATCAGTTTTTGTGCCAGTACCATACTTTTTTTGATTATTATGGTTTTGTAGTATAGTCTGAAATCAAGGAGTGTGATACCTCCAGCTTTGTTTTTCTTTCTCAAGATTGCTTTGGCTATTTAGGATGTTTTGTGGTTCCATACAAATTTTAGGATTACTTGTTTTAGTTATGTGAAAAATGCCATTGGTATTTTGGTAGGAATTGCTTTGAATTATAGATTGCTTTGGGTAGGATGGACATTTTAACAATATTAATTCTTCCAATTCATGAACATGATATATATTTCCATTATGTCATCTCCAATTCTTTCATTGATGTCTTATAGTTTTCAGACTATAGAACTCTCACCTCTTTGGTTAAATTTACTCCTAGGTATTGTATTCTTTTTGATGCAATTGTAAATGGCATTGTTCTCTTAATTCCTCATTCTGATAGATTGTTATTAGTGTATAGAAACACTATATATTTCTGTATATTAATTTTGTATCCTGAAACTTTACTGAATTCATTTATTAGTTCTAATAATTTTTTGGTTGAGTTCATAGGGTTTCTATATATAGTATCATGTCATCTGCAGATAGTGTCAGTTTTACTTCTTTCTTTCCAATTTGGATTCCTTTTATTTCTTTTTCTTCTCTTACTGCTGTGGCTAGGACTTCCAATACTATGTTGAATAAAAGTGATGAGAGTGGGCATCCTTGTCTTGTTCCTGATCTTAGAGGAAATGCCTTCAGCTTTCCACCATTGAGTATGATGTTGGCTGTAGGTATATCATATATGGCCTTCATTATGTTGAGGTATGTACCCACTTTGTTGAGAGTTTTTATTGCTAATGGATGTTGAATTTTGTCAAATGCTTTTCTGGATCTATTGAGATGATCATATGATTTTTATCCATTTTGTTAATGTGGTGTATCACATTGACTGATTTGTGGATATTGAACCATCCTCTCATCCTTGGGGAAAATTCTACTTGATCAAGATGTCTGATCATTTTAGTGTATTCTTGAATTTGGTTTGTCAATATTCTGTTGAGATTTTTGCATATATCTTCAGGAATCTTGGCCTGTAATTTTCTTTTTGTGTGTATTTGTGTCTGGTTTTAGTATCAGGGTAATGCTGGCTTCATAGAATGAGTTTGGAAGCCTTCCTTCCTCTTCAGTTTTTTGGAATAGTTTGAGAAGGATAAGTATTAAGTCTTCTTTAAACATTTGGTAAAATTCAACCAAGAGGCTTTCTGGTCCTGCACTTTTGTTTGTTGGGAGTTTTTGATTACTGATTAAATTTCATATTAATAATTGGTCTTGGATTTATTGTAATATGTTCCTTCTTCTGCCGTTTTTTCTCTCACTTCCTCCCAATGTAGTTTCACTGTCACTTATATGGAGGGAGAGGGTATCCCAAGTGCTTCCCATAGTGCCTATATAGAGTAGGTTTTCAAACATTGAAAGGAAATAAATAGTTTCTAGGGTATGTCGAATTAGTTTAATGCCAATGAGGTATTGGTGTCTGTTTTCTAAAAACTGGTGGTTGAAAAACAGATAATCTCCATTAACCCCTGTGAGTTACACTTGAAATAATGAAACAATCATTATCTAGCAATTAATTGGTCAATACCAGATAAATTATTCTCCCACAGTGGCTTTGAGGAACATAAATCAAGTTGAGTTGCTTTGTTTCCATTTTCACCTCTGAAGAACTAGGTCTCATAGAAGTGTGTTTATCCAAGCCCCTCCCCCAGACTCTCAAAAGAGGTAATACAGGGCTTCCCTGGTGGTGCAGTGGTTGAGAGTCCACCTGCCGATGCAGGGGACACGGGTTCGTGCCCCGATCTGGGAAGATCCCACATGCCACGGAGCGGCTGGGCCCGTGAGCCATGGCCGCTGAGCCTGCGCGTCCGGAGCCTGTGCTCCGCAACAGGAGAGGCCACAACAGTGAGAGGCCCACGTACAGCAAAAAAAAAAAAAAAAAAAAAAAAAAAAGAAGAAGTAATACATATGTAACAGTTTAACCTCAGTTATCAGCTCATATTGGTGTCTGTTTTGATTGGAAGTCTCCTGTTAATGACACCAATCTACACTCTTAACCATCTCCTCTTTCCATGCCTGCCCTTAGTATCTCAAGATGGATACAGAATAACTGAAATGTGAAAGAAAATTTCCAAGAGAGTTTCTTTGATTGTTTTTGCCCATGACTCTCCAGCTGTGGTAAACAGTTTGTGTTAAATTAATGAAGAATATTTACATTGTTACACATATGTAAATGCTTCTAAAATAACATTTCTTTCTGAAACATGATGGCTAATGTTAGAATTATTTCTAAAATGGAAAAGGAAAGCATTTTTAGAAATAGACTCTTTTTTAACCTTCAGAGTTATAACTACCCCCCAAGAGGAACTTAAACTAATCATTATGAAATCAATTTATACTTTCATTGATGGAAAATATCTTAAATAGACATTATCTTAAATAGACATCCTGCTGAGGACCTAGAGATAAGCTCATCTGTAGAGCTGCACTGTTTTTTTAAATTATTATTTAAATTAGCTAATTTTGTGCAGCATTTACAGTATTATTACTCTTAAGAAAATTCAAAACTCCATTTTAAACCTACTAATGTAATAGCTACTCTTCAAGGTAGAATAATAAAAGTCACCTACACAACTTGGAGGCTACAATCATAATGTGTTGTAGCTCCAACTTATATAGAAGAATGTTCCCCAGACTACCAAGTGGTGAAAACTTTACAGAAAAAGCATTTATTTCAAAGAAAATGATTTTATTTCTGATACATTTACAATTGCTTTCCACTTGTCCGTATTCTCTGGTCTGCCTTAGAGGATGGTCACCAGGATGTAAGCAATCAAACTTTCACAGTGTAAGGTCTTCAGACACAGTTTCCATTAGTTTCTATTGCCCAACCTACTCAACTGTAGAAGAGGGATGAAATAAATACAGATTGGCTACCTACTTTGTATACAACACTATGCTAGACACTTAAGACAATACAAAGATGGATAATGTGAATATTGACCTCAAGTAGTTCACATACATATTGGGGACATGAAGTGTATATTATCATGTTAAAATATGTGATACAGACAGGATGCCCACAAACTGGTCACCATGTTCAAAGACTGTATCCTAATATACTGCATTGTGAAATGTATTACAAGTCATTTGTTACCAATAATTTTTAAGTTGCTGAAGGTTCTAAATTATTTGCTTAAAGCATAAGTTTGTTAATACTACTACCTCTATCACTTGCAATCATTTATATTTTTTGCAAGAAAAAGGAGTGTCAGTTGTGTGAGAATTTGGCCCAGTGACTCCTCAGCAAGTGTGCAGGTAGGCTTTCTTGATCCTCTGTCCAGCTCTTGCACAGATGTGAGGAGTATACATGACACTAGGAAAAGAGAAATGGGGTGCAGAGCAGGGAAGCAAGGGTCCAGCTGGAATCTTGCTTATATCATTGTGAAAATACTTCTTTTTCCAGGAATTACGTTTCCATCTTTTAATTTTTCTCTCTTGGGTCTCTGTTGTAGCCATGCTTTCCAAGTAAATGACCCAAACACCTCCAATTACTTCCCAGTAGCCTCTAGACTGCTCTCAGTCATGATACAAACATAGCACAAAAAGTAAAAGATAGCACATAAATAGAAGGTGCAGAACCATACTTGAGCGCTGCATGCCTCTGCAAAGTTTGTGGTTTGTGTATCCAGTAACTACTTCCACCCCAGGCATAGTTCTGTGTGTGTGTCTGTGTATGTGTAGAGGGTGTGGGGAGGAGGGAAGATCTACATCAGAATGATCTGCTTCCTTCCCTTCTATTTACAGAAATAGTTGGGCGTATGACTTCATGGATTCCAGAAAGAACAAACATACTTTACCTTTGCAGGGGAGTGTTTTCACAGAGAACGGTAAATGATCATTCTAAAAGTACTATTTGGGTCGGTTGAGAGAATCTCTCCTTATTTCATGAGAAACTGAGGCTCAGAGGAGTTAAAGCCTTGCCCAAAGCCATATGTCTTGTAGAATATGGCTGCTCAGTATCTTTCTTTCTTGTCCAAGTCAGTAGTGGAACAAATGGTCATTCTTCTGTAACTGTTGTTTTTCTCTTCCTCCTTGTCCTTTCTGTCTTCTCCCAACTTAACAGCCAGGCCTGGGGTAATGTCTAACAACAAAGTTCCTTTGTACTCACAGGTTTTTTGCTTATGGTATCAGTGAGGCACCTTGTCCTGCAGATAAAGAGTATCTTTTTAAAGATAAAGAGTTTTTCCACCTTTCTCCTTGCCTATCCTTTTTTTTTTTTTGCGGTACGGGGGCCTCTCACTGTTGTGGCCTCTCCCGTTGCGGAGCACAGGCTCCGGACGCGCAGGCTCAGCAGCCATGGCTCATGGGCCCAGCCGCTCCGCAGCACGTGGGATCTTCCCAGACCGGGGCACGAACCCGTGTCCCCTGCATCGGCAGGCGGAATCTCAACCACTGCGCCACCAGGGAAGCCCTTGCCTATCCTATTATATCAAGGAACAGTAGTAGACAGTTCACTTTCTCAAGGCCACTATACATTTCTAACTTCCCGACGACTGACGTTGGGATTTTCCTCACCTCAGTCTTGTCTTACAGTGCATGTCCTATAAAAGCAGAATTGTGGCAGGTGCTCACAGCTGAGCCAGCACTTGAATACATATGGCACCTTTCCCTAAACCTTGAGTGGCAGGCTCCCTGGGACTCCCTGGGTGGTGTTCCATTAACCATTAACCTTTATGCAATTTTCATTACTTCTCCCTGATCAGCTCACAAATGTGGTCAAGAAAGGCTTGCTTTGTTTGTAAGAGGGGAATTGTTGTTTTCTTCTCATGTTTGGAGCATCTGTGTATGCCTGATATGCTGAAGCCACCTGCCTCCCCTTCAGTTTTATCTTGTGGAAATATGATTATTTAATATTTTACACAGATTCAAAGTCTTTATCCAAATATCATCTCTGACATCTATCTTATTCCATCCATTCTATTGTAGCACATTACATACGTATACCTAGTGGAATTTCAATTCCACTAGGACCTGGATTCCTCCAGATGGATATAGCAATTTTGAAGTGCACAGGGGAGAGTGTCTATCACTGGAAAGTATCAGGGTGGGAGTGGGGAGAAACTAAGGGGATGATGAATCAGTAGAAAGCCTAGTGGATAGAGTGCCTCTGTCAGCCTTCCATCTATGCTCTTGAGTCTACAAATTCTGTCCTTCTTAGGAAATTGATCTGCACGCTTTTGCTCCTAATTGTTCATGGACTACATAGCAAGCATGGTATAAGTATCTCCCTTTCTCTATTTGTACTAAGAAGTCCTTTCTGTCTTAAATACCTGTAGAAATCTTGGTGGCGGAGGGGCCTGTAAGATAAGGCTGTCTTTAACCCCCTTACTAAGACTCAGGCTGTTTGGTTTTAATCCTAGGATTCTGGGACTGCTTCTCTTCACGTTGGAATAGAGCAGTCCCGATGTAGCCTGAGCAAATGGCATGGACAGGTGAATATGTGCTCAGGTGATCTTCAGCCAGAATAACAACTCCGCCAAGAATTAGTCAGAGTCCTA
Source organism: Leucopleurus acutus (assembly GCF_964270905.1). Lineage (NCBI taxonomy): Eukaryota > Metazoa > Chordata > Mammalia > Artiodactyla > Delphinidae > Leucopleurus > Leucopleurus acutus. The sequence goes on from NC_139148.1 coordinate 100,434,230, forward strand.
TTGCTTATGGACAAAGAAGGTTCAAAATGGAATCATCCAGAAGCTCTGAATAGCCTCGCAACAGGATGACTCAATAAGAGCATATTGGGTTTTGGAGCCAACATTTTGGAAGCTGGGCATTAAAACTGAGTGAAGGTTCGGCATTTGTGAGCTGAGGCAGTCACTTACTGCAGTGCATTGTGCTGATTGCAGGGAAAAGTTGATGGTGACAGCATGCTACCTTTCCCTTCTAATTGACAGACAAAAGCATCAAAGAATAAATAAATATCACTGAGCCAGCTTGGAACTTACTGAACAGGAATTGCCCAAAAGAATGAGGAGAAAACAGGCAAGGTTTCACCCAATTCATTCTCTGCTATGTTACTGTAAGTTCAAGTGGGCAGTATTAGTGTAGCGGGTATGGAAATGGATTGTTCATGTTGACATGTGGTACTGTGAGATACCATGAGAATTCTCCAACTTAGAATCAAGCCAGCATTCATTAAAGACAACTGGAGAATCTTTTTCAGCAGGCCGAAAAAAACAATCTGTGCTCCTGCCAAAGAGTTGTTAAATACACCTGCCCTGCTGGTGAATGAAGCAAATCTCGATGGACTGCCAGGCTTCTGACTAATTTATCACATGATAGAGCTGATAGAGGAGGAATCATAGCTGAATGGGAATACAGAGATGTTGGGCTGTGTCCACATTGACAGCTCAACTAACTAAAGCATTTGCTTTGCAAGTAGCAAGGTTAGTTGGTACTATCTTAATAGTCCAAATGGTTGCTTTAAAAATTGAAGTGGGCCGGCGACGGCGGAAGTCGGGAGGTGACGCCAGAAGTTGGGCCGCGGATTCTGAACCCCCGTCGGAAGCGTCTCGCCAGCGCTGCCGTTCTTGGCAGACGGAGCGACTTGGGGGTTCGGGCTGCGCGGTGGCCACGGGGTGTTCCCAGGCGCTCGGGAATGCGTCTGCGGGCCACAATGTCGCACCCGTCCCCCCAAGCTAAGCCCTCCAACCCCAGTAACCCCCGAGTCTTCTTCGACGTGGACATAGGAGGGGAGCAAGTTGGTCGAAATGCCTTGGAATTGTTTGCAGATATTGTACCCAAAACTGCAGAAAAATTTCGTATGTTGTGTACAGGAGAAGAAGGCATTGGACCCACCACTGTGAAACCTCTCCATTTCAAAGGATGCCCTTTCCATCGAATTATTAAGAAATTTATGATTCAGGGTGGAAACTTCTCAAATCAGAATGGGACAGGTGGAGAAAGTATTTATGGTGAAAAATTTGAAGATGAAAATTTCCATTATAAGAGCAACAAAACCATTGCTAATGTCCGGGATGTCAGGGGATTTGCCAACTAGCAGACCTGGTTAATGTCCAGGCTCCTAAAGGACATTAGTGGTGCCTGTGCCTTCTTATCTTCATTGTTCCAAGATGTCCCCATCGGGGTATGTTGCACCATTCAAGTTATAAGAATGGACATCATGATAAAGAGGGATTACTGAGCATGGCAAATGCAGGCAGCAACACAAACAGCTCTCAGTTCTTCATCACCACGGTTCCAACTCCTCACTTGGATGGGAAACACGTGGTGTTTGGCCAAGTGATTAAAGGAATGGGTGTGGCAAGGATTCTGGAAAATGTGGAGGTGAAAGGTGAGAAACCTGCCAAATTGTACGTTATTGCAGAATGCGGAGAACTGAAGGAAGGGGATGATTGGGGAATATTCCCAAAGGATGGATCTGGTGACAGTCATCCAGACTTCCCAGAGGATGCAGACATAGATTTAAAAGATGTAGATAAAATTTTACTAATAACGGAAGACTTAAAAAACATTGGAAATACTTTTTTCAAATCCCAGAACTGGGAGATGGCCATTAAAAAATACACAAAAGTTTTAAGGTATGTGGAAGGCTCGAAGGCTGCTACTGAGAACGCAAGTGGAGCAAAGCTGCAGCCTGTCACTTTGAGCTGCGGGCTGAATATCGGCGCTTGGAAACTGAAGATGTCTGATTGGCAGGGAGCAATCAACAGTTGTTTGGAGGCCCTTGAAATAGATCCAGCAAATACCAAAGCACTGTACCGTAGAGCCCAAGGATGGCAAGGACTAAAAGAATACGATCGAGCATTGGCTGATCTTAAGAAAGCTCAGGAGATTGCACCAGAGGATAAAGCTATCCAGGCAGAATTGCTGAGAGTCAAGCAAAAGATAAAGGCACAGAAAGATAAAGAGAAGGCAGCTTATGCAAAAATGTTTGCTTAATAAGGAATTCAGTTTTGCTTAAGTATGCATTGATTGTATAAAGCGAATAAGACAATTTAAGGATTTTGTTTATTATGTATGATCCCTAATGTGATCCCTCTGAGACTTCAGTTCCCATTGTTTACAGTCTAGGAATATATAGGGATTCACTCTTAATAGACCAGTGTCACAAAATATGGTGAAATTGATTTCATTTTAAATGGCTTTCTGCATTACTCACAAAGCATAATGGTGTCCAGCGTATTTTAAACTCCTAGACACATCTTGTTTGAATAAACAGATGAAAACTTAAAAAAAAAAAAAAATTGAAGTGCACTTCACTGAATCATGTTTAAGAAATGCGATAACTAATCCATTTATTGTAATTAAAACAGACCATTTTTTTTCCAGAGGAGCTATTAAAATAGATATTTTCAAAACATTTCTGCTTCACTTTCACTAGGAAAATATTCCTGTTGAGGCAAACAGAATTTTGCTCATTTCAAATATGAATAAAAGTGGAATTGCAGTTGGATTATGGCAAAGGGGAGTTTAACTCTTTGTTTTAAATACATCTTTTACGTTTTAATTTCTACAATGAGAATGTGCTGTATTTGAAATTTATCTAAATATATGCATGTGGATATAGTTATAGATGCAGTGAAAGTGGCGCTGAGTCAATGAGTGTAGAGGTTAGCAGCATAGGATTTTAAATATGACAGATCTGGGTTCATATTTCACCTGTACTATTTCTTAATTATATGGCCTTGGGCAGGTTACATCACCTCATTTGTAAAATGAAGATAATACTACCTACCTTGAAGAATTGCTGAGAGATTGTGATAATGTATGTAAAATGCTTTGCATACAGCCTAGCACAGAAAGGTGTCCAATTAATGGTTAGCTATTATTTGGATTAGTTTTACTTGTATAGTGCTTTATACTTTTTAAAGTTCTTTCAAGCTTTATTATATTCAAATGTCTTAATAATCCTGAAAAAAAAGTCAAAACCAAAGGGAGAGGTTTCAAGGATTTTGGCACTTTTTCCTACTGGAATGGTCACTGATGTAGATATGTGCCCCCATTCAGGATGCCTGTCATTTCTATTTCCAGTTTTGTTTAATGAGATCTTGGCTTTTACAGTCAGTACTTATCAAGTTGCAATGTATCATTTTGAAAATGGTGACCACTGAACTCACACGTCATTATCCAGAATACTGGGATATATCCGTGAAGTATTTTTAATGTTTCTGAAGAAAAAAAATCAGTTAAAGTCAAGAAGTTTTATACATCTACGAAGAGAAGGCACAAATGTAGCCTCAACGGTAAACACTTAGGTTCATTCTAAGGAGGCAGGTATAAGTGTCCTTTTAAATGGCATCTACAGAAAGCTATAGTTGACCCAGATCTAATAGGGCATGCAAAAAAAAAAAAAAAAAAAGCTCTGCTAACATTAAATAAAACAAACTCTAGAAAAGGCAGCATCTATCTTTCTATTCTTGCCTTTTCTGGACTTAGATTTTATATATTTATCCTTTTTCATTTTTTACCTTTAAGAAAACTTCTTTCTAGCATACCCTTAGAGATTTCCCTTGTGCAAAAGGACTTGGATTAGACTGATATAGTTCCCTAAGCATTACCTGGAGGACTTGCTAAAATACAGATCGCTGAGCACCAGTCCCAGAATTTCTGATTCATTTGGGAACTACTAACAAGTTCCCGATGCTGCAGATGTTGTTGGTTCAGGAACTATACTTGGAGAACACCTGAATTCAAATAAGTAAGGGTCATAGAGATTTTGTATTTTTAGCTAATTAGAGGACAGAACCTGATGTTTATTTACCTACAGTATGGAGACTGAGTTTCTACCTACTGCATAATGACTTGGCAAACGGAACTTTATCAGTTCGGTGAATAATATCTACTATGTGTCAGGCACTGTGCTAGGTGTTAGAGATCTAGCATAAGCAAATTAGACAAGTCTAATGGACCTCATAGAGTTTTCATTCTAGTAAGGGGTGAAAGACAACAAAAAATATTGAAATGTACCAGATAATGATAGATTCTATGAAGAAAAATAAAATCAAGTAAGGGGATAAAAAGTGACAGAGATAGGGTACTATTTTATAAAAGGTGGTCTGGGGAACCTCTTTGAGAAAAGGACATTGAGTAAAGACCTGAACGAAGTAATGGGGTAAGCCATGAGAATGCCTTGGGGTAAAGCTTTCCAGGTAGACAAAGGGACAGGCCCTAAGGTTTATCTAGAGTGTTTAAGAAACAGCATAAATGTCACTGTGGCTAGAGAAGGCTGAACAGTGAATGAAGAAATGAATGATAGGAAATGAGGTCAGTGGGTTAACAGGAACCTGGTCACATAGAGCCTTGCAGGCCATCATAAGGACTTTGGATTTTATTGTGAACAAGATGGGACTTGAGCAATACAAAAAAAAAATTAGACAACATTTGGAAGATGGCTTGAATTTGTCATTTTAATTTAGATGATTTGATGTTGTGTACAGATTGTCATTTATGGCATTAAATTCTGAACATTTCAACATCACAAATTTCCCATTGTTATTCTTTTCCCCCAGGACAACTCTAGACAAGTCGGAAGTTTAACTTTTAGTTAATCCAAAAATTTGTTGAGAGTGAATGAAACAGATACCATTTTCCCCTAGAATGGTTGCTGTCATGTTTCTGGTATTTCTTTAATTTGCTTACTGTCTTTTCTGACACTTGTTTATTTTTTCCCACTGTATAGCACACACTAAAGAGCTTACAGACCTTAACTGGAATTTTTTCTCCTAGCCTATGCCAACTGCTATCTTGTCTTTTCTCCAAGGGATCTGGAAACTTGTACAATAAGAGAATGCACATTAGCTCTTTTCAAATACAGGAAATAGAGAATTCTGATAAGCTTAGAGATGTCCTGATAGGACAAACCCCTCTGTGAGTGAACAAATAATTAAAATGCGAATACTTCCACTTTAAAGTTTTACTCTTCTGATGCCCATTGGTAATGTAACATTTTTGGAGTTTAAAAATCAACTGGTGGAGTCACAAAAAGACAAATGTTGTATGGTTCCACTTATATGAGGTATCTAAAGTAGTCAAATTCATAGAAACAGAAAATAGAATGGTGGTGGCCAGGGGCTGAGGGAGGGGGGAATGGGGAGTTGTTTTTTTTTTTTTTTTTTTTTTGGGGAGTTGTTTTTTAATGGGCATAAAATTTCAGTTTCGCAAGATAAAAATTTCTGGACATTGGTTGCATGACAACGTGAATATACCTAACACTACTGAGCTGTGCACTTAAAAATGGTTAAGATGGTAAATTTTATATTACATATTTTACCACATTTAAAAATAATAAAATAACCTGGTTGAATCTGATAACACCAGTGGTGAAAATCAACTAGTAATACAATCCTTTGCAGAATGATAAATCAAAATCAGAGTATAGATCAGACTATATCCCCTATATGGACTTCCATTTAGATCAATTAAGTAGACAGTTACTATCTATTATGTATATGGCAGAAGGCTAGTTGCCATAGATACAGAAAGGAGTAAGATGATGACTTATGCCCACTAATAAGTTAGAGCTTAGTTGAGAGAGACAGACTCATGAGCAACAACAAAAAAAATGGAATGTTATTAATGTTATACTAGACGCCTAATCGGAGAACTTTGGAAACCTGGTAAGTAAAGGAAGGTGTAAAGAAAGGTGACTCCTAAATTTGGTTTTGAAGGGTGAGTTTTCATGTTGGACTAGGGAATGAAGATTTGTGGAAATAGCAAGAGAACTAAAATTAAAAGTGGAGCTTGAAGATATGACTGAATTGCTGCAATCTTGTGATAAAACTTTAATGGATGAGGAGTTGCTTCTTATGGATGAGCAAAGAAAGTGGTTCTGGAGATGGAGTCTACTCCTGGTGAAGATGCTGTGAAGGCGGTTGACATGACAGGCAAAGGATTTAGAATATTACATAACTTAGTTGATAAAGCAGCAGCAGGGTTTGAGAGGATTGACTCCAATTTTGAAAGAAGTCCTACTGTGGGTACAATGCTATCAAACAGCACCGTGTGCTACATATAAAACGTTCATGAAAGGAAGAGTCAGTTGATATGGCAAACTTCATTGTTGTCTTATTTTAAGAAACTGCCACGGCCATCCCAGCCTTCAGCAACCACCATCCTGATCAGTCAGCAGCCGTCAACAGAGAGGCAAGACCTGCCACCGGCAAAAAGATTGTGACTTGCTGAAGGCTCAGATGATGGTTGACATTTTTTTAGCAATAAAGTATTTTAAAATTATAACTGTTTAAAGTTAAACAATTAACTTTTTTTTTTTAGACATAATGCTGTTGCATACTTAATAGATTACAGTGCAGTTTGTGACTTGCTTTATTGGATTTTTGCTTTATTGTGGTGGTCTGGAACTGAACCCTCAGTATCTCCCAGGTTTGCCTGTACTCAGGTTAGGTAGGTTTCAGTGGGGGAGGTAATAGAGCATTGTAGCTCTGAGGTGAGACACATCAGGTTTAAGTTCTGGCTCTACCGTACACTATCCATGTAACTTATTCAGGTAAGTTACTTAACCTCCATCTATTTCCGTTCTTTCAACTATAAATTGGAGGTGATCATAGTGTTCAACTCATCGTATTGTTGAAGGCTAATATGAGATAATTAATGTAAAGAACAAAAAGATGTTTGCATTTGTTCATATTAACAATGCATGTGTAGGTTTTGTCTTGATCACTAGGATCCCTGGGCTTTTCACTGATGCTTGTTTTTGTGTTTGGCCTAAACAGACCTATTTCTCTATACAATGCAAAACAATTACAATCTGTTTTATCCTTATTTTATGAATTCACTCATTAAATGAATACGAGCAAAAAAAAAGTAAAAAGGGAAGATTTTTTTTTTATTAAGTCTGAACTTGGATCAACCCATGAACTTCCATGATGGCTGTTAGAATTTTTAAGTCAATAACTGTGACATTTTGGATGCTAGGGCTATGCCTAGGTTCCTTTTAGGATCAGGCAGTTGTTTCACTCAATTTCTGGTTGAGGACTGAAATGCCTTTTGAGTGGTGGGGTAGGCAAGAGGTGAAGGAACTCTCCTCACAAAGGGCACTAAGGTCCATTCATCCATGTCCAAGGGGCCTAGTGGATATTTGTTGAACTGTACTTATGACTAAAAAGCAATGAGACATACATCCAAATGATTGCTATCTCGTTGGAAAACTTATACCTAGTTCAGTGTCTGTGGCATCCTCCCAATTATTTTTAGAACTTGTCCTTCCGTATTGTCTTCAGGGACAGTCGCTCCTTCTCCCTTTTTCTCTTGCACATACACCACACCTGGATGTCATTTCATGATCTTGAATAGTTTTAAATTCCAAATGGTAATACATGGCAAGATTAGTTACTTTATTAATACTCTTCATCAAATTTATTACTGTTTGACACAGTCATGCACCTTTAAGGGTTCTTCTCAGTGCCAAGAAGGAAGCCAAAATATATAAACAAGTTACACATGAAAGATTAGTTCCTGCCAAGGCAATTTCTCAGTCTGCTACTTATAATGAGAACTTAATTCCACCCTTATCTGTATGCTGAGTTCACAATCCTTATATCTCCTTGATTAGACTTGGGGAGGAGGTTGTATCGTCATCATCATCATCTCAGCTTTGAAGATTAAAATGTTTTTTCTAGGGATCAAATTCCCCTCCAAATATAAGAATATTTTCCTATTAGGAAATTCAAAAAAATATGCTACAGGAACTGTTCATCAAACGATACCATTAAGTGAGTGAAAAGGCAAGCTACAGTGTGGGAGGAAATATTTGTAATCTATCAATCTGGCAAAAAACTTTTATTTGGAATGTATAAAGAACTCCTACAAATCAAAAAGAAAAAAGGAAGACAAACCAACAGAAATACGTGGGCAAAAGAGCGGAACAGGGGCTTCCCTGGTGGTGCAGTGGCTAAGAGTCCGCCTGCCAATGCAGGGGACACGGGTTCGTGCCCCGGTCCGGGAAGATCCCACATGCAGCGGAGTGGCTGGGCCCGTGAGCCATGGCCGCTGAGCCTGTGCGTCTGGAGCCTGTGCTCCGCAACGGGAGAGGCCACAGCAGTGAGAGGCCCGCGTACTGCAAAAAAAAAAAAAAAAAAAAGAGCTGAACAGACACTTGAAAAAAGAAGGTATCCAAATAAGCAATAAACTTATTAGAGGATGCTCAACATCATTAGTCATTAGGGAAATGCAAAATAGAAGCACAACAAAATATTGGTATACACTACTATGGTTAAAAATTAAATGGATGAATAATACCAACTCAGTGAGAATGTGGAACAATTGGAATTCTCACACATTGCTAGTGGAAGTATAAACTACTATAATCATTTTTGAAAAATCTTTGGTAGTAGTTAAATTTTTTTAAAATTATAGTAAAATATACATAACAAAATTTACCATCTTAACCATTTTTAAATGTACAGTTCAGTGGTATTAAGTACATTCACATTGTTGTGCAACCATTTCCACCGTCCATCTCCAGAACTCTTTTCATCTTGCAAAACTGAAACTCTGCATCCATTAGGCAACAACTCCCCATCCCTCCCTGCCCCCAGCATCTGGCAACTAACATTCTACTTTCTGTCTCTATGAAGTTGACTACTCTAGCGACCTCACATAAGTGGAATTATACACTATTTGTCTTTTGGTGACTGGCTCATTTCATTTAGCACAACATTCTTTATCCTTAAGTTTCATCCATGTTGTAGCATGTCAGAATTTATTTTTAAGGCTGACTAATATTCCATTATATGTATGTACCACATTTTGTTTATCCATTCATCTGTCCATGGACACTTGAGTTACTTCCACTCTTTGACTCTTGTGAATAATGTTGCTATGAACATGGGTGTACAAATATCTGTTCAAGACTCTACTTTTAGTTCTTTTGGATTGGTAGTAATTTTTAAAAAGCTAAATACCTTTCTATAACCTAACAATTCCTCTTTTGTATAAGGAATGCTTATGTCCATAAGAAAATGTGTGCAATAACATGCATAGTGGTATTATTCATAATAGCACCACTTTAGACATAATCCAAATATCCTTCAGTAGTAGAATACATACATAAACTGTGGTATATTCACACAATAGTACAATGTTACATAGCAATAAACAGAACAAGAACATGAATTACTTTTTTTTGGTTTGTTTTGTTTTGGCCACGCATGCAGGACCTTAGTTCCCCAACCAGGGATTGAACCCGCCCCCTCTGCATTGGGAGTGCAGAGTCTTAACCACTGGACCACCAGGGAAGTCCCGAGCATGGATTACTTTAAAAACATAATGCTAGGGCTTCCCTGGTGGCGCAGTGGTTGAGAGTCCGCCTGCCGATGCAGGGGACACGGGTTCGTGCCCCGGCCCGGGAGGATCCCACGTGCCGCGGAGCGGCTGGGCCCGTGGGCCATGGCCGCTGCGCCTGCGCGTCTGGAGCCTGTGCTTCACAGTGGGAGAGGCCACAACAGTGAGAGACCCGCGTAGCACAAAAAAATAAATAAATAAAAATAAAAAATAAAAACATAATGCTGAGCAAAAGACAGGTACTCAAGAGTATATAACGTATGCTTTTATTTTATATAAAGTTCAAAAAGTGTCAAAACTAATCTATGTTGATACTGTTTAGAAAAATGGTTTTTTGGGGGGGGAAGAGTAATGACTGGTAGTTAGCATAAAGGAGACTTCTGGGCTTCTTGAAATGTTCTACATCTTGATTTGAGTGGTGCTTACATATATACATTTAATTGATCTGTATATTTAAGATTTGTGCAGTCCGTTGTGGTTATTCATCAATTTAAAAGAGGAATCTGAGCACACTTTGTTGAATGGCAGCATCACTGAGATAAATACACAAAGTGCTACTTTAAAGGGACAATATTAATATGATCATATTTGTTCTGACATGTTTGTTAGAGACAAGCATATTACTTTATAGTCACTCCTATTGGGTCCTATCCATAGTCTGCAATCCAAGAAATAGAAACAAGTAATATCTCTGGTGGCAATATCAGAACACAGTGATTTAGGAACTTATCTTGGACTTTGTCCTTTGTAAAATACCAAGTAGTCATTGTTAACTAGTTTAATGCCCAATAATAAAGAGCTCACGAAACATTTTTAAACACTTCTATCCCATTGGTTGTCTTTATTTTACCAGTAATTAAAAAAAGTAAACCACTGCCTTTCATTCCCTTTAAGGTTGAGAGGTGACCATCTGAGTTCTATTTAATGCTGCATTTGTGTCTGGTTATGGTTCAAAAATGTTCCTTTAATCATGAAGTGGAGAATTGATTTTGGATGCCAGATATCATATGCTATTCCAGACTCTTTCCAAATTGTGAACATTAATTTTTCTTGTACACCAATCTTTCCTCAGCTGTTTCATTGATTTGGCTTTTTTCCCATAATTCTCTAAGTGAAGAGTTGGCATTAGTCATTGTTTGTGAAGAACATTCAAGTTTCAAATCCCAATTTCCTACCAATAAATGTGGAGAAAATTAGTAGATATAATGTTGCAACGCATGTTAAAAGAGTAAATGTTAAAAATGTTAACATGCTACTTCAGATCTATATGACATTCAGTTAGTGTTTTTTAAATTAATATTTAGAAAAAACAATTTTCTTACATGATGTGCTCTCCAGGGAAAGGGAGAAAGGTGTCCAATAAATACCAACTCTCTTCTGCCCCAGGTTATAAGTATTTTGAGAAACAAAACAAAGATGGCAATATGGATATGCAGATATCACCTTTATTATTGGGAAGGTCCGGTTTGAGGATTTGTCTTTAGGCCTAGTATCCTACTGGGCCTGCTCACTGATTCCCATAATTAGGCAAATATAACCACCCCGTCTTAGACAGAACTGGATAGGGACTGGCCTCCCCTTGCAGGTGTAACTACATGTATAACCTGAGGTCTGGAAGACCAGAGGAGAACTTATGTTATCTATAGGAAGCTTGCTCCCAAGAGGAAAAAGGGCACATTCAAGCCAATCATGCCCAGTTATTCTTCCCAAATTTACCACTCAACTGTGTCCTTCCATCTCCCCACAGGCAGCGTAAGTAAAGGATTCAGAAAGGGGTCCCTAGTAGACTAAGTGAGCTCACTTTGTGAAAAGGGAACATTAGGAATGGTGAAGTGTTCCTAACTAACATAGCTTTTTCCATCAAATCTCTCATTTCCTTCTCTCTTCCTAATTACCAAAGAAAAAAGTGTAAATTAAATATAAGGCATAATGAAAATCTAAATGGATTAATGTTCTTTTATTACTATCCATGACACTACCCTCAAATTAAAAAGAAAATATTTCTAGAATCATAAACCACGAAATCAAGGAGAGCAGAAAAAAAGTTAAAGTCTATGTTGAAAATCTCTCAGATTGTGATAGTATTTGTTTTCAACCAGCTTCAGAATTTGAAATGTGAACTATTAAAATTACATTAAAAACCAACACCCAGATATCTTCAGAAGATTTTACTGCTCAATGCAGAGTATAATGCTTAGAAAAATTTAAGGAAAATACCAAATCTTCATTTTATAAAGCATAAACTAATCTCTCACAAACCTAAATTTGTATTCGAACCTCTGTTCTTTCCTAAAAGACCTCTGCATCACAAGGAGTTCCTTCTTATCATATAACTCTCTGGGCCATGTTACTAGTCTGCTCCTCAAGTACTTTTCTGTGCTATTCTCTGGTAATACGCTGACAGAGCAACACAAGTAGTCCTTATTCCTATACTTCCTGAATCTTGGTCTTGTCTATGTTTCTTCTATTCTAAAGGACAGAAGTCCTCATTTTATGATTTTCTAGAATGCAAAGTCATATGCATTAGATGCCACCACATGAAATATGAAAACACTTCTGCAAAGATAGTTCATTTCATAGTGAAAGAATAAAAGAAATCGCCCCTAAAATATAATTAATTTCTACATGAAAGTAAATGGAAACTAAAGCTTTAAATTACATCCCCATTTTTCAAAAGAAGGAAAGAACAGTAATATATGAAGAGTATATTCTATGAGCTAGATATTGTGTTCCAGGGACTTTTCATAGGTTATTTTACTTAAACCTTACAAAAATCTCATGAGGAAAGTGGTGTGACTCCCATTTGGATTAAAGAGATTAAGTGGCTTACCTGAAGGTGACTATAAGTGGTGAAGTAGAATTTGAACCTAAGCGTGTCTCACTTCAGAGCCTATGCTTTTTCTTTATCAGGTTAAAAAAAAAAGTAATGTAAGATGGGGAATATTTTTACATAACTTTGATGAAATTAAAAATTCCTGGCTTTTTCAGCTATAATTTATCAACTATAATCAGGTATAAAGTTATATACCACTTTCTGGCAATTTTGGTGTCAATACTGCCCCCTAGACACCATTGACCTAGTCTTCCAAGCAGCAGACCAGATCATATCAGACTAAATGGCTCTGTGACATCCACCAGATCTGACTCAAAGACTCTAAGGAAATTGTTGGCAATGACAAAGTTCTGTCAGGATTTTGCCAAAGACAGGAGGTGCTAAATACCATGTTTCACTTAGGCCTTCCAGCCAGATGTTGCAGGTTCCCAATTTCTAGCCCAGTGCTTCCCCAAATACCCTAAAATATTTCTCAGAAGCATAGTAACGCCTTTTCTGGATCCCAGGGTTTTGGATAGACCTTTCAAGATTCCTCGCAGCTTCTTCTCTGCTGCTTTCCCTAATTGCCTCAAAGTGTGCTAGAATTTGTGCCCTTATGGGTAATTATAACTCATTTGAACTGAAAAGAAAAACACATAAATGTATAGCTGTTCTTGCATTTTTGGGTCTAGTGGTAGGTATCTTTATTTTAGAGAAAAGAGAAAAGAAAAGAAATAGCCAAATCGGTCCTGACACCAGCATAATCTTAAACCACTGTAACTATGCCAACCAGCCAGCTGTTTTAAGTACACTGAGCAGTTCAATTACCTGAATATCCAGCAAAATCTAATCTGCTATCGAATAAGCAAAAGCAAAAAAGTCAATTTTTGAAATCAAATTTTAAAATTTCTATCAAATGTGTTTCAAAACTGCATTTGATAAAAAAAAAAACAACTACAGAGAAAACCAGTTTTGAAATGATTCTGAGTCAAATGGCTCGATGTTTAAGGAAAATTATCACGTGTATTAGGATTCTCAGTTGAAAGCAACTGAGCCTGACTCTAACTTGATTTAAACAGAAGAGGAATGTACAGGAAGACTGAAGAGCTAAGCTAATAAACTGTAAACCAAAGAGAGTACTACAATATCAGTATGAGAAAAGTGCAATGAAAGTCAAGAGGAAGGAGAGATTGATTCTGGGTAGGATGAGTGTTCCACTTGATAGAAGGAGTGTTATTTGCACCAAGTGCTATCTCTGTCTTATAACCATTTGGATATATGGCTTATCTTCTCTGCTAGACTGAAGTTCCCTTATAGGAACTGCCCCTTGTAGGAAGCAAAAATAGAGATTTTCTATTTTGTCAACACCTAGTGCAATTAAGTGTATACATTTAAGATGATTCAACATGTGTTTATTAGATACCTATTCTATACTAGGCACTATGTACTACCTACTGGAGATAATGAAGTGAGCCAGAGGAGGCTTGACTTCTTTCCTCACAGAGCTTACCATCTGGTAGATGAAATAAATATTCAAATGATCACATTCATTAATGAATGCACAATTACAAACTGTCAAAAGTGCTATGAGGGAGGAGAAAACAGTGCCTTGATGGCATGCAATAGGGAGACATAGCCTTGTCTCTGGGGAGTAGAAGAAGACTTCCTTGAAGAAATGACAGTTGAGATGAAGTCTGAATGATGAGCAGGGATCTGGCCTAGTGACAGGGGGAAAAGAGAATCTCAAGCAGACAGAACAGTATATGCAAAGGCCCTTGTACACGGTAGGTGCTGTACAAACAATTATTTTGTACTCAGCTTCACCTTCTTCTGTCCAACTTCAGGTGAAGTTGTATCCCTTCCCTTGTCAAAAATGGATCTTGCTTCCTGCATTCTTACTTATACCTTTGCCTCCTTTGAACCTCAATCTATCAGTTGTCTTTTATTTCTCCTATATCCTCAACTACTCTCGCCATGGGATATTTCCCTTCAAGATATAATGCTCAAATCTCTGTGACCTAAAAAATAAAACAATAAAGAAACAAACACGTCCCTGAATCCTACATCCTCCTCCATTACTTCCTATCTTTACCTATTTTTATTAGCAAAATTTCTAGAATAACAGTATTCTCTACCTGTAATCTCTACTTCCTCAATTCCCATTCACTTCCTAAGCCTAGTAAATATGGATCTTGCCAAGGTCACCAATGACCCCCTTGTCACAAAATTCAGTGGGTATATTTGTGTGTGTGTGTGTGCATTAGTTTCTGCTTTATAACAAAGTGAATCAGTTATACATATACATATGTTCCCATATCTCTTCCCTCTTGCCTCTCCCTCCCTCCCACCCTCCCTAACCCACCCCTCTAGATGGTCACAAAGCACCGAGCTGATCTCCCTGTGCTAAGCGGCTGCTGCCCCCTAGCTATCTGTTTTACGTTTGGTAGTGTGTATATGTCCATGCCACTCTCTCACTTTGTCACAGCTTACCCTTCCCCCTCCCCATATCCTCAAGTCCATGCTCTAGTAGGTCTGTGTCTTTATTCCCATCTTACCCCTTAGGTTCTTCATGACCTTTTTTTTTTTTTTTTCTTAGATTCCATATATATGTGTTAGCATACGGTATTTGTTTTTCTCTTTCTGACTTACTTCACTCTGTATGACAGACTCTAGGTCCATCCACCTCACTACAAATAACTCAATTTCGTTTCTTTTTATGGCTGAGTAATATTCCATTGTATATATGTGCCACATCTTCTTTATCCATTCATCTGTTGATGGACACTTAGGTTGATTCCATGTCCTGGCTACTGTAAATAGAGCTGCAATGAACATTGGGGTACATGACTCTTTTTGAATTGTGGTTTTCTCAAGGTATATGCCCAGTAGTGGGATTGCTGGGTCATATGGTAGTTCTATGTTTAGGTTTTTAAGGAACCTCCATACTGTTCTCCATGGTGGCTGTATCAATTTACATTCCCACCAACAGTGCAAGAGGGTTCCCTTTTCTCCACACCCTCTCCAGCATTTATTGTTTCTAGATTTTTTTATGATGGCCATTCTGGCTGGTGTGAGGTGATATCTCATTGTAGTTTTGATTTGCATTTCTCTAATGATTAATGAAGTTGAGCATTCTTTCATGTGTTTGTTGGCAATCTGTATATCTTCTTTGGAGAAATGTCTATTTAGGTCTTCTGCCCATTTTTGGATTGGGTTGTTTGTGTTTTTGAAATTGAGCTGCATGAGCTGCTTGTAAATTTTGGAGATTAATCCTTTGTCAGTTGCTTCAATTGCAAATATTTTCTCCCGTTCTGAGGGTTGTCTTTTCATCTTGTTTATGGTTTCCTTTGCTGTGCAAAAGCTTTGAAGTTTCATTAGGTCCCATTTGCTCATTTTCAGTGGATATTTTTTAAGTCTCATCTTGATTCTTGATAGCCTTGGACACTCTTGACCACTCCCTCCTTTTTTGGGTGTCATGATACTGCTCTTTCTTTGTGTTCTAATTTTTCTCAGTCTACTTTGTAGTCTCTTTTATTTCAGTCTACTTCTTAAATATTGGAATTTCAACTTTGACCCGGGCTCTTCTTATCCTAAACACTACAGCTGACTGAGCTCTCCCACTCCGCTTTTTGGCCCCTAGGCAAACCCTTTTGCCTCTGTCAAGCCTTGGTTACAACTTACACTTTGTGACTCTGACTCCTTTACTCATTGTTAGGGCTGACTTTTCTAAGCTCCACTGCATTCTCTGCATATATATCCCCATAAAAGCAAGTCTTATTTTATTTTTATCTGTTTCCTAGCTTGTATCTTCAACTAGATTGGCAGTTCCTTGAAAAGGGGCCCAATCTTTTTATACCTATCTTTCAGCACAGTGCCTGACAGAGAGTAGATAATTAATAAGCATTTACTGATGAGTGGATGGATGGGTTTTGGTAAGTTCATCTTTACAGCCCTGCGGAGAATGTCGGAGGAAAGCTGTGGCTATCTGAAGTTTGCACAGGTAGTAAGTGGCAGAATCAAGCATACGTTCAGTTGCCAGAACTACACAATAGGATACATGTTTGTGCAATGTTCACACTCTGCAAACTACTCTCATATCAGTTATCTCATGCAATTTTCATAATAATCTTGTTGACTGAGTCGGGTAGATAGTTTTGTTGCCTTCTATATACATAAGGAAATTGAGGTTCAGAAAAGCTGTGATTAATGTCTACACAGGTTCTAAGTGGCAGAGCTAACTCTTGAACTAAGCTCTTTTGAGTGCAAGTCCAATGTGTACACAGCTAGAGAACCACTTAACTCTGGGAGGGGGCAAAGTGAGACAAGATATAGAAATAGAGGCACTCAGTAAATGCTAATTCTCTCTTCCTTCCTGACTTCTTTTTTTAAAAAAAAAATTAATTAATTAATTAATTTTTGGCTGCTTGGGTCTCGTTGCTGTGCACGGGCTTTCTCTAGTTGCGGTGAGCGGGGGCTACTCTTCGTTGTGGTGCGCGGGCTTCTCGTTGTGGTGGCTTCTCTTGTTGCGGAGCATGGGCTGTAGGCACATGTGCTCCAGTAGTTGTGGCACATGGGCTCAGTAGTTGTGGCTCGTGGGCTCTAGAGCGCAGGCTCAGTAGTCGTGGTGCATGGGCTTAGTTGCTCTGCGTCATGTGGGATCTTCCTGGACCAGGGTTCGAACCTGTGTCTCCTGCATTGGCAGGTGGATTCTTAACCACTGCACCACCAGGGAAGCCCCCTTCCCGACTTCTTATTCCCTTCAAGTCTGTCTCTATATTGTACCAACAGCAATGCGAGAAGAGAGTCATCACAGAATCCATTTTGGAAAAATTTCACAAGATATTTTTTCCACCTCTTCTCTCCCACCCTTGCCCTGTCCCTCTTAAAGCTACAATACAGATGCCAGAAAGAACTTTTCCTGCTCTAAGGTGTTACTGAAGGAAATAAACTCTATTGTTATTCTGTCACTCTTACCCCCCCCCATGTATCCTCTCCCTCCCCACCCTTGCCTGGTAGAACCTCCCTTTCATTTCCAATTCAGATCTCACTCACCCTCGAAACTCATGCACACCCTCTCTCCTCCAGGAAGCCTTCTTTAAATTGGTCAGCTCACACTGAGCTTAACCTTCCCTAGGCTACTAAGACACTTCCAGTTTAGGTCACAGTGTGAGCTTCTTGAGGGCAAGGGGTCTATCTTATGGTTCTCTACCCTCCACCCACACCCTCATCTACCCCCTAACTTCTGCCAGTACCAATGTAGGGCTGGGTACCTAGGAGGTGTTCAGGAAATGCTGGTGGATTGATTCACTTTGCATCCTTCACTCTTGACATCAATAGTAGGAATGGAAGGGGCTTCCCAAGGGAAGAATGCGGAAGTCTCTGAACCTTTAGCTCTGCTGGATAAGCCATACTGGTGAGGCGCTGAACACAGTGGCTTGCATTGTGTCAAACATTCAGTGAGAACCAATGCCACATTAATCCTGTCTTGTTTTTCTTTTGAGTTGTGTAACCTGAAGTGTGTGTACTTTAGGGAAGAAATTCACTATTAATCATGTTTGATAAACCAGAGGTTGAGGCCCCAGCAATCTACTTGTTCTGTTTACTCAGGGAAGGTTAGACTAAACGGATGTTATTTGCATTCACACCTATGGCTTTGAGACTTTACTGGTGTGCTTCCTTGAGACTACTTTCCTATTGCCTTTTGCCTTTTGGCATTTCTGATAAGATTAGAAGCCTTTGCACCTGGGGAGTTCTTTATGCTTTTCTACAAGTCCAGTGCTAGCACCTTAGTCCGGATCATCATCATCTCACATCTACATTATTTCAACTTCCTCCTAATTGGTTTCCATGGCTCAGTGTTCTGCTGTTTACAATCTATTTTCTACACTGCAACCAGAGTGATCTAAAACACAGATTTGATTATGTTCCACCGCTATTTAGAACTCTTCAGTGTCCGGAGGATAATGTCAAACCCCTTGGGCATCAAGAACTCTTCATGATTTGCCTCCTTCCTAGCTCTTCAAGCTTCATCTCCTACCCTTCCCTACTCCCATCTTCTACTCTCATATACTCTAAGCTCCAACCTTCCAGACATAATTGTAGATCCACGAGTGTGCTGTTTTTTGTTTTTTATATCACAGTGCCTTTGCACATGCTCCTTCTGCCTGGATTGTCTTCCTACCTTCTTCTGCGCTCTAATTGGTGAACTTTTCTCCATCTTGTCAGACAACTCAAACTTCACCTTCTGAGTGAATCCTTCCCTAACTTACCATCCATTATTATTTGTTCTCTCTTTTGCACATACCTGCATTATAGTACTTTTCTCATTGCATTATAAATATCTGTTTATACACCTATCTCTGCAACCTGTGAGTTTCTTGAATGTTGGAACTATGGTCGACCCCTCCTCCCTTCACACACCTAGTACCCTCAGCACTACACACATAGTAGGTATTCAGGAATGTTGTTTAAATGAATAATTATTGTATTTCCTAACTTAAAGGGCTCTTTCTGAACTAGGCTGACCTCGGAGTTGCAGCAAAATATCCAGTTGTTCAACTATCCCCAGGCTTCTGGGCTGGGTTAGGTGTGGCCCTTTCTTCAGAAAAGATGAATGTAAATGTGCTGTCAAGTTTCTTCTTAATTCAAGTTTCTATAAATAAACAGATTGGAATAACACCGTCAGCAATGTGGAATCAAAGAAAGCTCCTTTTCTTTGCTTTATACCTTCAATTTTTTTCCTAAATATATTATTTCCTCTAGACCTTCTCCTATACTAATCACTTATAACAGGAGATGCCTGGGTGATTGTTGGCTCTGTCTCTATTTAAGCTCAACCATGACCACTTTATTTCATCATATATATAATAACACACACATATACATACACATATTATCTTATTTAATACTCACAAATACCCTATAAAGTAGTTACTATTATTATCCATATTCTGTAGATGAACAAACTATAGTTCAGAGAATGTAAGTAACTTGTTCAAGGCTGTACAACTTGGAAGTGCTGGAGACTGGACTTAAACTTGGATCTGATTGTAGAGCCTGTATTTTAATCATTATATCACACTCCCTCATCTGTCTGAATTTTATTGCCCCCTTCCGTCCCTTCAGGGGCTCCACTGGGACCAAGCAGGAGGGTGGTGTTCTGCAGATCTGGGAGCTGAAAGAAAGAGATAGGAGGTTCCGAATGTCCCCTTGTGCATTTCTTTTCCTAGTTTATAACTCATTGACATACACTATAAGGACTCTTAAAATGGAGTAGTCAATAAAGATCTTCTGGAGACTTGTGGTTGCTGCCACTCATTTATCTTTCTCTTAGGCAACTTGATCTTTTTAAGCCAAATTCTATCCACCACTAAGTAATGAGATAGATAAATATACAACTCTTGGAAAGTGTTTGCTTCAAAAATTTGAAAAGCCTAAAAAAGTGGAGTATTTCACTAAAGAAAAGAAAACCTTACATTGAGCAAAAGAGAACTGTGCCCTGAAGGAAGGGAATTGAAATAAGAATAAAGCCACTTTTTTCACTGTGTCACCCCTCAAAACTCCTGGAACAAATTGTCGTTGCAGGTGTATTGTAGAATAAAACAAAGAACAGTGGACTTGGAGTCAGAGACCTGGGCTTGGTTCCCACATTTATACCTTACTAGCCACTCAACCTTGCACAGGTGACTGAACCTATCTGAGCTTCCATTTCCTCATTGTTAAATTGGGGATAAAAACAGGACCTACCTCAAAGCGTTGTTCCTAAGATTAAATGAATTAAATTATGTTTTAACAATGCTTTATGTGCTTCTATTCACATCAGATATTACAACTCACCTAGGTAAAGTAAAAAGTCATCAATCTAATTACCCTTATTTTAACACTGGTCATTCTCTCTTTAATCACAACCAGACTCTACTGCACCTGGCTCCCCCTCCCCAAACCCCAGGCTCACTAAAAAGGCAGCACTATGTTTCTAAGGAAACAGTCCCTTCAGCCAATGTAAGCAGGTAACAGTCACAGTGAACAGCAGCAGTTGATAGAGAGTATTTGGGTGCCAGGACACCCACACCTAAGCATCCTGTCTATTTCTAGACAGGTGGAATGATACCAGACAGAACTGTTGGACCCATCTGCTCTAGTGGGTAAGGGAAAAAATGGTCTGTTTTGGGACAATTGGACCATACCAATTCAAGGGACTTGAGACTTAAGATTAAAGATCTTTATTTGAACATGGGAATAACTGAGAAGCCAGTGAAAAATATGAAAGTATAGCTTTGACAATAGTTGTTTCACACAGAAGGAAGAGGCCACCATATTTCCTGTGGTCACAACTTCCCTAAGTTGGTTAACTTGGTGCTGACTGCAGATTCCACACAGGAAAGCGTCATGGAAAGATGGAAACTGAAGAGATGCAGGAGCAAATTAGAATGCTGAGTGTCTCTTTAGGGATCAGGTTGAAGGGCAGGGTGGAATGGTATAGCTGGAGCTCAACATCTAAGTTGAGTATTATGGCAAAAACAAAGCAAAGTAAATATTGTCTTTGTGGTCCCATTACTGGTCTGAATCTCTACTTTGATCAACCTTTCCCTTTTGTTACCTTCTTAAATCAGTACCCTTCATATTATCTATAGCGGAAATAATGAACTATGTACTTCAATGCATGAGGCAATTCTTAGTGGTGAAGGAAATAAAAATTTTAAAATTGGAGCATGTCAGAGGAAAGTCAGTAAAAATGCTAGTTCTGTGTGGAAGAGTTCTCTTGGATCAAAGTGATTACATAAGGTTTAAAAATCAAATGGTATGCTTGTTTACTAATATATTATGAGATTTGTTTTCCTTGCAGATGTAAGAAATGAAAAAAAAAAACAAGGCTATGCTAGCATATGGATGCAATTTGTTCAGATGTACAACTGGGCTGAAGCCATCAGTAACCCAGTTATAAATTCTGAACCCCCTGCATTTTCTTATTTCAAAGTATGTTCTCCTCCATTTAAAGACAGAAATCAAAACAGAATTGCTCTGAAAGATATCACACTGAGGGTTCTGAGTAGAAAAAACATCACTGGCAACAGTTTGGACATCAGATTATACCAAGTCTGTCTGAATTTAAACTCATGAACTCTCATATTTAAGTTCAACATAAATCGTTTAGTTTTCAAGTTCCCTTAAGCTAGGAAAATTAAGACTTCCTGTTCTTCAGGGAGAAAAAGGGCCTAAAAACTTAAGGGGTTAGAAAATGTCTTGAAGCTCTTCATAATTGAGCATAAATGAGTCCAAACCATATGGATTGCATTTCCTTTTTTTACTTTGAACACTGAGGGGAAAAACATGTTTGGCAAAACGCTTCTTTTTTTTTTTCAAGCCCAAATATGTTACTTTCACCCTTGAGCCTTCTTCCCAAGCTGTACCATATGCCTGGAATGTTCCCAGGGCTCTTCAGTCTTTAAGTCTGCAGCTCCTGAGAGGCCTACTTTCTTCAAGAATCCATTCCTGGGTGACTGGAAGAGACATTCCAAATGCCTCCTTACTGGGTAACATACAACTTTGAATACTGCCCTTCCTTCAACGTTTTGCTTAGTGTACAGTTAGTTGTATTTGCTAAAGGCTTATTTTGTTTATATGCAATAGCTCATGTCATTTATTCTACATCTAACAACCATTAATTTAGCATCTAATGTGTCCAAAGTTTTATGGATAAATGCCTAGGGTAGCCCAGTCTTACATTATACTTAATGATGCAACCCCATATGGAAGACTAGACATAGCCCTGGCTAATAATCCTCAAGTAAGACACAACTTGGAAGAGGGGATTGGAATCGTCCTACCAGAGGAGGAAGTCCCTTGATAATGGGATTGGAAAGGCGCCAATAAATCTTCTTCAGAAGTATCGGATTCATTTGTCTGAATTAATAAGGCTATTTAAAAAGACAAATAGCTCCTAAAATATAGTAGTAAAATTTTAAAACCTGCAATTTGCTTTCTTCCGACTAGCTCACTGAGCTTTCCACAGTAAGGGGGGATATGTGCTTCAATAGGAGTGATAAAGGAATGAGAAAAATTTGGAGGGATGTGCACCATAGATTTTTATTTTAAGATATATCAGAGCTACCTGTTATTTCGGTGAGTTGAGGTTAGGAGAAGGATGAGAGAGAGAGAGAGTGACAGCAAAAGTGTGAGTGTGCGTGAGAACAAGAGCGAGGGGGAGACAGAGAAGGGGAGAGAGAGAATGAAAGAGAGAGAGAGAGGTAGAGAGCACAAAGGACCTAGATGGAAGCATACTAGTTTTCATTAGAATTTGACTTATGTTTAGGATATGAGGAGAAAATCCACAGAAAGATAACTCAATTTGGAAAGGAAACTGCCTGTAATATGTATATTGTTTATTTTTCGTATTTACCTTATTTCTTTCCCTAATGAGGTTGTCAGCGTTTTGGAGGGACTTTCTTACACTTTACCATTTGTCACCCTTGCCACTCCCACCCCACCCTCACCTCAACACCTAACTAAGCCTTAGCTCAGAGGGGACATTCAGTATTTGGTTGATTAATTATCGGAGCTATTAAAAGTTTTCCCCAACATGGGGGATGCCCTCAGCACTGTGTTAGGCATTGTCCTTCTGATAACTTTCCTAGGACTCTATGGTGAGGAAGTGAGAGGTAAACTGATAAATCGGTATAATAAGTGGACTTGAAAGTGTGATTTTATGCTGACAAAATAAGAGGAAGTTAATTATTTGGAATATAGCCCTCATCTCTCTTTTTTTTTTTTTGCGGTACGCCGGCCTCTCACTGGTGTGGCCTCTCCCGTTGCGGAGCACAGGCTCCGGACGCGCAGCCTCAGCGGCCATGGCTCACGGGCCCAGCCGCTCCGCGGCATGTGGGATCCTCCCGGACCGGGGCACGAACCCATGTCCCCTGCATCAACAGGTGGACTCTCAACCACTACACCACCAGGGAAGCCCAAAACAGTTTTAATTTAATCACATATCCTCTTCTTTCTCTTTTGCAAAACCTTTAAAATACTGTTTCAATTATACACCATGTCTATCACCAGCAGGATATAGTAGATATATTGGAGTGAAAACAAAGCTGATTAAATTGAACTGTGGAATCTGGGAGCAGCATTCCTGCTGCCAGGGTCTGCTCCATTCCCCCCCCCCCCCACCCGCCTTTTTTAATTTATTGCGGTACGCGGGCCTCTCACTGTTACGTGGCCTCTCCCGTTGTGGAGCGCAGGCTCCGGATGCGCAGGCTCAGCGGCCATGGCTCACGGGCCCAGCCGCTCCGCGGCATGTGGGATCCTCCCGGACCCGGGCACGAACCCGTGTCCCCTGCATCGGCAGGCGGACTCTCAGCTACTGCGCCACCAGGGAAGCCCCTAGCCCTCATCTCTTAAGGCTGATAACCACTGGGAGAACATTTCCACATAAACCTTAGAAATCATTTTCAGTCTTAGTGGTTTGGTTTTTTAAAATCCTGTAGGGATTCAAGAGAGAGTGAGCCTCCGAGGAGGAGGTGGGTCTTTTCCATGCCTTGCAATGAGAAGGGTGAGACTTGGTGGGGAACACATTTAAACTGTGCATCCAGAAAGAGGAAGTGAACCATGGTGAAATGCAGAGTAGAGGGAGGTGTCCAAGGCCCAGATGAGATACGGAGGATGGTAATGCTTATCTTATTTTGATCAACATTAGCAAGCATGTACCAGACACTGTGCTAAACACTTTATATGCATTACCTCATTTAATCAACACAAATTTATGGAATAAGTACTATTATTTCACTCATTTTACAGAGGAGAACACTGAGTTTCAGAGATTAAATGATTTTCCCAAAGTCACCCAGCTAATATGCAGAAGAAATAGCATAGAAACACACACCTGGGGCTTCCCTGGTGGCGCAGTGGTTGAGAGTCCGCCTGCCGATGCAGGGGACGCGGGTTCGTGCCCCGGTCTGGGAGGATCCCACATGCCGCGGAGCGGCTGGGCCCGTGAGCCGTGGCTGCTGGGCCTGCGCGTCCGGAGCCTGTGCTCCGCAACGGGAGAGGCCGCAGCGGTGAGAGGCCCGCGTACCGCAAAAAAAAAGAAAAAAAAAGAAACACAGACCTGTGTAGCCCCGTTGAAGCACTTTAGTGTACTGTCTTGAGTAGATCTACCTCTTCTGGGTTCCAGGGTGTTCATAAGTGGGGAGAGTAAATGACCATATTTGGTTACATCTCAGTCCCTGGACTCATGTTATTATAACTTGGGGAACAGGAAGTATTGAGACTATTGAGACAGACTGCAAGTTCTGTCTTTAACCCTTCCCTTTCTGGATGTTTGCTCAGGTGCAACCACCATGCTTCAAGAGGAAGACGTGAAGAAGATGGATCCCGTGGAGGATGTTGTCGAAGCTGGTCAGAATGATGAAGGGACCCAGTGGCATGTCTTCTGAGGGACAGATGAAGAAATGGGAGGTGATTAGCTCAAGAAGAAAAGTCTATTGACGCATGATAACTGTCTTCAAATAGTTGATAGACTGTCACATGGAAGTAGCATTAGGCTTATTCTACGTGGCTGTAGCGGGAAATGTGGGAACAATGTGAAGATGTTAGGGGAAGAAAAATTCTGGATCAATAGAAAACAGCTTCATAAACGTAACACAGAGTTTTATTACATTATATTGTGCCTTGGACCCCTTTACAAATCTGGAAAAGCCTGAGAACTCTTCTCAAAGGAATGTCTTTACGTGCATAAAATAAAATGCATAAGATTACACAGGAAACAAATTATATTGAAATATGAATATTAAAATCTTTAAAAAGTTGAAGCTGTCTGCAATGATTTTAAAGTGGATTGAAAATATTTGTGTTTTTTCGTTATTGATAAATTTGCTAGGGTTTGTTGCCTACATTCATAATAGAAGAAATGGTAAATTTCAGTTAGAGATTAGGAAAAAAATATATTTTCTCCCATCAAAGTTCATGGTACCTCTAAGGGATGTGTGGATTCCACTTTAAGGTCTCCTGAATTAGAGGTATCCAATAGTGGAATGTAAAGTCATGTAAAGTTGTGTTTTTCTTGTCACAGGACAATTTTTTTTCCCCACCATTCTGGCTAAATATATTTTGTTTATTTTTATTGGCGCATGATTGCTTTACAATGTTGGGTTAGTTTCTATTGTAGAACAAACTGAATCAGCTATATGTATACATATGTCCCCTCCCTCCTGAGCCTTCCTACCCTGCCCATCCCACCCCTCTAGGTCATCAGAGAGCACCGAGCTGATCTCCCTGTGCTATACAGCAGCTTCCCATTAGCTATCTATTTTACACATGGTAGTGTATATATGTCAATGGTACTCTCTCAATTCATCCCACCCTCCCCTTCCCCCTCTGTATCCACAAGTCCATTCTGTACATCTGCGTCTCTTTTTCACAGGACAATTTTTAAAGAGACTGTCAGAGATGTTTAAGTAGGATTCCTGCTTTGATTACATACTGGATGGGAGAAACTCTGCAGAGTACTAATTTTAATATTCTATGTTGAAAACTCTTTAATAATGGCTTTTACTATCTACAGCAGGGATTTTTAATTTTTTAAGCAGCAGAAGACTTTCTTCAAATTAAAATCTTACATGGTCTCTCATTATATCAAACAGAACAAATGGGATCAGTTTTACACGGAAATGAAGGGCCTAGATCTCTGCCTGCTCAGCTTCCCCACTCACCTCTTTCCCTCTTCCCGACCTGCATCAAATTGAAGTCTCTGTTTTGATTGTGCGACCTCTTCTGAGGAGCCCTGGGGCTCTGTTAAACACAGGATCAAATGTAAGTTCCTTATCTCTGCATTCAAGGCCACGTAAAATCTTACCTCTCAGCTGCTGCTCAACAGAGCACTCATTGTCTCCAAACAACCCACAACATTCCTGACACCTCACCTTTGTTCACGCTGCTCCCCAGTCTGGAATGCCCTACACGCCCTCCTCTCTTTGCCAGTTCCCTAAACTATACCCTCCTTCAAGCTCAAATCAGGTTCCACTTCCTCCAAGAAGTATTGTCTGATCAATCACCCTTGGTGATAGTTCTTACACTCTGATTCATTTTAATACTTTTCTGCATTTGACACTATGTAAGTGATGTTGCTTTGCTTTTGTTGCTGTGTCCATTCTGTCTCACCAGGACAGCAGGAAACCAGGGCTCCTAGATTACCCTTATCTCGGGGGCCCAGTAAAGTATCCTGTACACAGAGGATGCTGAATCAGTTCTTGTCTGTGAAATTCATTTTTCATATTTGTCCTATTTCCCTAAAGAAACCATAAGCTTTTTGTGGACAAGAACATTCTTAGACATTTCATCTGCTGCAATCTCTCTGGAACCTAGCATGATCCAGAATCTATAAGAGTCTTGAACTGGGTAGAATAGGATTTAGACAGGAAAGGTGTTAGATAAGGGCAATTTAGAAGGGACGAAAAATAACGTCTAATGTAGAGACAGTTGTATCTGTTGCTGGGGAAGACGACAGATGTTAAGAATAAGCTGTGGAGGGCTACCCTGGAGAGTGAGGGAGCAGGTCAAAACATGATTAGGTAAGCAAAGAATAAGACGTCAGCAAAGAGATAATATGAGTCACAAGAAAGATCAACAGGGATTAACTGGAAACTTGCTCTGAGATAAAAAGCAGGGATAGAACCCTTCTCTTCCTGACCATTCACCAAAGCTCAAACAGCTATGCAGTCCAAGCACAGAAAAAAAATACACTTTTGGGCAAAGACCCTGGTCTTCAAAGAAATATTTGAGATTTCCAAACTCTCATTTGAAAAAACATGGTCAGATGAGGTGTCTCCAAGCCACTGACATCCTAATGTCAGTTTTGTACTACATGTTCAGAAATCCAATTTAATAATAATAGTTATAAGTGCCATTTATTGAAGGCTTATTTATGTGCAAGGCACTGTGATAAATGATTTAGACGAGAGAGGGGACTCTGGAATTTCAGGAAGAGAGTGGATAGGATAAGATAAAATAGGATAATAGGATCAAACGCTTCCAAGAGGTCAACAAGGGTAAGGACTCACAATAAATAACAGGAGCTCACAATGCCAAGTGCTTACCTTGTGACAGACACTGTTTCATGCATTTCACGTTATTTCATTTAACCATCATAAGAACCCTTTGAGCTAAGTATTATTATCCCCATATTAGAGGTGACAAAACTGAGATTCAGAGACATTAATTGACTTATTTTAGGTCACACAGCTTGTATGAATGGCAGAGTGACAGAGTCAGATTTTGAACCCAAGACAGCTTATTTTCATCTGATGTCTTTCCCATGGCTTACACTGCCCCTATTGCTACGTTGTCAAATATCAACCTTAGTTATTTGGGAAAACAAAAAACTCATTCAGTGAAATTGCCAATTGTATGTAGAAATAGGGGCCAGGGAGTTTGAGTGTAATAGAAACCCAGAAAAATCCCCAAACCTCGCTTGAATCAGACATTTCAGTCTCTTTCCCCATCATATTTCAATACCCCTTCCAAGATCCCTGGAGACACTGTAAAGAAATAGCTAATAAATGGCCAATAGGATTTCGATGTCTTGCTTTTCATCTCATGCAGGTGTTGAGAATAAGGAATGTAACAGAGAGTGCAGCAGAGATCTGGGAAGGAAGAGAAAGTGTCCTTTGCAAGATAGGATAAATCAGCTGAAATAATCAGAGGGTGACTGGCCTTTTATTTGTTTAGGCTGGAGGAGGTTTATAATTTACATTGGGTCAAAGAAGGAGCCAGTGGTCAAGAGGGGAAAGGATTCTGCTGTTTTTTGTTTCTGAACGAAAAATATTTATGTTCAGACAGCAGCCCTCTCTCCTCACTAGATCAGAGAAATCAGTGGCATTCACCTCAAGCCCTGAGTTAGTAAAGTCATCATGGTTTACCTCAAGGAGAGATACACAGGTATTTACTAAGGGATTCTTGTACTTCAGGTACCTATTTAAAGGGTTTATGCAAATTCAACTGGCTTCAGGGCCAGTTACTGAGCACACATTTGGTCAGATGGCTGCAGACTGTATATTCAAGGCATTCTGTAGCAAGGTCTCTGCATCATTGCAAGCCACTTCTTCCTGATCTTCTCCTACCTAGTCACACCCTCAGAGAATCTGAATGAATCATGTGATGGCATAACCTTTTCCAGGTCCGTGATCTTGTCTGGAATGCATAAATTCCCTCTTCAAATCTTTACTACCCTGTCCTGCTCTTCTTTCTTTCCTCCCTCTGCTTCCTTAGTATCCTTTGCTCCTTTTCTTACTGACACGTATTCACCCCATTCATCAAGTACCTCGAGGGCATACTACTTCATCTTTGGCATCAAGGTAAAAACTGACGTTTGTTTACAAATAAAGCTATCACTTTTCAGCCTGAAAATGTGCTCATGCAGTTCCAGGGAAGAGAGAGGAGAGTACATATTTCTCAAACCTAGAATGCTCTTTCTTTTTTAAATCAACTTTATTGAGGTAGAATTTACATCAAATAAAATGTACCGATTTAAAATGTACAGTTCAATTACTTTTGACAAATGTATACACCTGAGTGACATCACTCCTCTCGAGATGTAAAATAGAACATCCCCCAGAAAGTTCCCTCCTACCCCTTTGAAGTCAAAATTCCCATTTTAACCCCTACCTCTGGCAGCCACTAATCCGTTTCTATCTTTATAGTTTACCCTTTTCTAGAACTTCATATATATGAAATCACATGGTATTACGTTCTTTAATCTGGTGTTTGGAAATTCATCCATGCTATTGCATACATCAGTAACTTGTTCATTTTAAAATTTCTATGCATCTTTTATTGCTTTCTAATTTATATTTCTTTGTAGAATATACCGCAGTTTATCTGTTGATCAACTTTGGGTTGTTTCCAGGTTTTTAGCTATTATAAATGAAACTGCCATGAACAAACGAACAAATGAAAATATTTTTGTGGTGCACAAAATACCTAAATATGGAGTTGCTGGGGTCATCGGGGGATGTACATTTAAACTGATAAGAAACAGCAAAAACTTTTTTCAAAGAGGTTGTTTCGTTTTACATCCTATCTACAACGTATGAGACTTCCAGTTTCTTCACATTCTCACCAACACCTAAGATTGTCACTCTTTTAAACTTTAGCTATTCTAATGGGCACTTGTTTGATCTCATCTTAGCTTTAATTTACATTTCCTTGAAGACTAAAGATGCTGAGCATCTTTTCATGAGCTCATTGGTTTTCCATGTACCTTTTTTGTAAAGTGTTCCAAATCTTTTGCATCCCTTTCTTTTATTAGGCTGCTTGGCGTCTTAATATTGAGTTGGAAGAGTCCTTTATATATTCTGGATGCCAGTACTTAGTCAGATGTGTATATATATATATAATATTTTATGTTCAGACATATGATACATTTCAAGTTAATTTGTGTTCATGGTGTGAGGTAAAGATTCATTCCCCCCCCCCCCCCCAGTCTGGATATCTAGTTGATCCAGTTCTATTTGCTGAAAAGACTATCATTTCCACATTGAATTACTTTGAAACTTTTGTTAAGACTCAATTGAGCATACATGAATGGGTCTATTTTTTGACTCTATTCTATTCTACTGATCTTACTTGAATATCTTTTCGCCAATACCACACTGCCTTGATTAACTGTAGCTTTATAGTAAGTTTTGATATGAAGTACTAATAAGCCTTCTGACTTTGCTTTTCCTTTTCAGGATTGCTTTGGCTATTTTAGGTTCTTTGTATTTTAATATTAATGTTAACATAAACTTGTCCATTTATATAAAGAATTTTGTTAAGCTTTTGACTGAAATTGCACTGAGTCTATAAATCAATTTGGGGGAGAATTGACACCTTTACAAAATTAAGTCTTCTATCATGACCACAGCATATCTCTCCATTTATTTAGCTTTTTTTTTTTTAACTTTCTTTCAGAAATGATTTATAGTTTTCAGCATACAGGTCTAGTACATATTTTGGAAATTTTATCCTTAAGTATTTTTATACATATAAATGGAATTACTTATAAAACTTATTTTTCTAATTGTTTATTGTTAGTATATAGAAACACAGTTAGTTTTACTATAAATTGACCTCATTATCATGTTGCTATTCCCTTGTTGCGATATATCATTATTCTCCAGCTGCTTTTAAGAATTTCTGTCTTTGATTTTTAGATATTTAACTAAGATGTGCCGGAGTGTGGTTTTCATTATAATTAGCCTGCTGGGTTTGCTGAGTTCCTGGATATGTAGCTTGTTTTTTTTTTCACCAAATTTAATAAAGTTTGAACATTGTTTCTTCAAAAAAAGCTTTCTGCCCATTCTCTCTCTCTCCTTGCCTGTGGGGATGCAATTACATGCATTGAGAGCTTTGTATTATCTCACAGGTTACTGAGGCACTTAACTGTCTTTCAATATTTTTCTCGCTGTTTTTCAGATTGGGTAATTACTATGAGTTTGTCTTCAAACTCACAGATTCCTTCTTCTGCTAACTCCAGTTTGCTTTTTTTTTTTTCCAGTTTGCTTTTAAGCTCTTCTTAATGAATTTTTCATTTCAGATACTTTAAATTTCTAGAGTTTTTTTTAGCTTTGTTTAAATAATTGTATTTAATATTTTGACATTATAATTTGCATTTTACCTTTAATAATTTTTTTTTTTTTACTGGAGGAATTCGACATGTAACATTGTGTAAGTTTAAGGTATACATCATGTTACTTTGATACACTTATATATTGTAATATGGTTGCCATCCCTTTATTTTATTTTATTGGAGTATAATTACTTTACAATGTTGTGTTAGTTTCTGCTGTACAATGAAGTGAATCAGCTATATGTATACATATATCCCCTTCCTCTTGAACCTCCCTCCCACCCACCTAGAGTTTTAATGTGGTTCTTCATTATTGTTTTCATTTCTCTGATAAGACTGATTCTGTTTTCTTATTCAAACTGTTCTTTTGGTCAAACCATATTTTCCTTTATATCTTTGAATATATTTTTAACAGCAGCTTTAAAATTCTTGTCTGTTAATTCCAAAATCTGGTCCATCTTGGGGTTGCTTTATATTGATTGCTTTTTCCTTGATTTAGGAGCAAATTTTCTTCTTTGCCTGTTGAAAAAATATTTGAATGTGTTGCTAGACATTTTGGATGATCTATTGTAAGGAATCAATTATGTATGCTGTCTTCCTTTACTTCACTGGAAGTTCTCCTTGCTTATGTGGGGGCTTGGTTATAGGTTTTGTTAGGGTGGGTCTAGAGTAGCCTTTACCCTATAACATTGTCCTTTTCCAAATTCATGTCCTTTCTGTTGTCTTAGCTGAATGCTGGGGATTTTATTGATGTCTTTCCACTCTGGTTGCAGTGGAATTCCAGTGTTTTTGAGCATTGTGCAACCTCTAGAGTCTCTGTTCCACTGTCAACCCCATAACAGCCTCTTGCTGCTAAGTCTTGCTCGGTTCTGCCCTGCACCTGTATAGCCCAACCCTTAGCCAATGACTTATGAGAACCCCAACAGAGTCACCTGTGAACCCTACTGCACAGTTCCCTGCTCTCTGGTATCCTTCCCTGAGCTCCAATATCTGTTCCCTCAGCTCAGCAAGACTGTTATGGTCTGCTTGGTGTTTATTTTCCTGTGTCTTTTTCTCAAAATTGTCCCCAAGCAGGGAAATGACATGAATTTGGGGCTTACCTTGTATGTTTTCCTTTTCTTAGTGACCAAAGTCCTGTATTGCCTGTTGTTCAATACCTTAAAAGAGTTGTTTATATTATGTCCAGTCTTATAGTTTTTTAAATAGCAGGAAGGCATGTTTGGTACTAGTCACTCCATCAGAAATAGAAGCAGCATAAATAGAAGCCACTGGTGGCGCAGTGGTTGAGAGTCCGCCTGCCGATGCAGGGGACACGGGTTCGTGCCCCGGTCCGGGAGGATCCCACATGCCGCAGAGCGGCTGGGCCCGTGAGCCATGGCCACTGAGCCTGCGCATCTGGAGCCTGTGCTCCGCAACGGGAGAGGCCACAACAGTGAGAGACCCGTGTACTGCAAAAAAAAAAAAAAAAAAAAAAAAAAAAAAAGAAGCAGATACCTCCCTCCTTTCTTATGCTTTAGCAAATTTTATTTCCAAGTATTATTATTATAGTTATTGTTGTTGATCCTTTATAAAAATTAGGAGATGCTAAATGAATGAGCCAAGATCCAAAGGCAGGCCATTTGACTCTAAATCCCGTGTGCTTTCCATTATACTGTGTTGCCTCTCCGTTTAAATAGCTTTCTAGATGTAGTGATTTGATAGATGCTGAAGAGGTACCATTAAAACCAAATCTCTTCCTCCACATCTAGCACAGAGATCTGAAGACTTCACTATCTTAATGTCCTTTCTAAAATTTTAGACACCCAAGGATGTTACAATGGTTTAGTAGCAATCAGTCATCTTATAATGGGCTAGAAAAGACCTTAGCAATGATCCAAAACAACTCTTTCATTTTGAGGAAAGTGGGGCAGCAAATAAAACAAGTTATCTGCTTAAGGTCAAACATCTAGTAAATAGAATAACTAAGACTTGAAACATGTTATTCTGTCTGATGTTCTTGCCCCCAGACTCAGCAGCCTCTATGACTGCTTAGAGTCAGACTCTTGGAGAATGGAGCCTAGAACAGTTGCCGTGGAAAAGGTATAACATTTCACAGTCATAGTTGCTTCATTTCTTTTAAAAGGCAATGATGATGTCAGTAAAGTGAGTTATCCCCTTGTCTGGTCATCCTCTGAGAAGTTTCTGTTATCAGTTCAGAAAATAATCATTAGGCCTGAGAGGAAACTTTGTCATAGCTATAAGAATATGAGAAGTGAGCCATACCTCCTTCCAGGATGTAATTACTTCTCAACACAGTGCTGACATAGCACTGGGATCAGGTGTTGAAATTTACATGCACTCAAGGGATTTCTAAGGGGAACAAAGCCACCCTTTTTCCTACATTCCAGTTGTGATAACCACATGTAGTATTAATTCAAAGCCTTTCTGAGAATCTGTGGGACCTTTCATGAAAAAGATGAGGTGGACCAGAGACTCCTTCCATTTAGCCTTCAGTCATTCAGATAGCAGAGTCAGACAGGTAAATATAACATGGCCCCTCTTGATCCTAATTTTAGTTATTTCCCATTGCTCTAAAAGCATGTGCCTTAAACCCTGCTGTAATTTCTCCATCTCCTAGAATTTTCTCACTTTTTTCTATCTACTAGTCAGGCAAAGGAAAGCTAAATTTTCATTAAAGGTTTGACATTGAGAACCTGCCAGAATTACTTCAGCACTTCTCAATTTTGGGTGTGGTTTACTGTCACACAAATCCCCTGCCTCAAACACCAAACCAAAAGGAGACATTGTGAATCTCCTTGCCCTTTCTGAGTTTCTGTCAGTAATGAAGAAGACATAAGACGTGGGATTTTTATCAATTGGACAAACTGTAGCTATTATGTCTCACGTTCCAAGACCAGATTCATACAAATAATCTAATGAGAGGCTGCTTGCTATACCTTGCCTGGTGAATGGAATCCTGTAACCTCAGTACTGAAGTATCATCTCCTAACCTTTTAGTCAAAAATGAGTCTGAAGAAGCTCACTTACATCATTGTACTCCTCAAACCTCAAACGTCAAATAGACAAGAAGAATAAATGTGAAGTTGCCAAAGTCCTACAGATTGAACTATCAACAATAATAACAAGAACAATAATAATAACTTACATTTATTATGTACCATACATGGTTCTAGGCACTTTACATGTGTTTATTATTTTAATCCTTGCATCAACCCTATGAGGCAGGTGCTATTCTTCCATTCTACAGATGAAGAAATTCGGTCAGAGTGTTTAAGTAACTTGAACAAGGTCACAGGAGTGGTTCAGTGGCTAAGCCCAGATTTGCACCTAGACAAGCCTGCTTCCAGAATTGTAGTTCTAACCATCAGGTAGGAGTAACAAGCATTATCATTGGCTCTCTGCCCATATCCAAACTATGGCTTGCATTCTAAGCCACCATGCTTACAAGAGTTTAAAAATACATAAATAATTTGAAAAGGTATTAAAATATTGTGAACTTCTTTATTTTAAGCTAAGATTGTTCCCTGTATTTAGCTGAATTACTTAGCTAGAAAGCAGATGTGGAAAGATTGGGTGGCTAGTGGCCTGGGTCTTGGCCCCAGTCCTGCTATTAGCTAGTCTTGTACCTAATCATCCTAGAAGTCAGTTTCCTGACTTGCAAATTCAATAGGTATTGAGTACATACTTTGTGCCAGGCACTGTATATGGTGCTAGAGAAAGAGTGATTAACAAGTAGGTACCTAATTATTACAACTGAGAATGTCAAACTGTGCAATCTCTAAAGTCCCTTCCAGAACTAAGCATAATCAAAGCCAGAAGTATTCTAGATGCATTCCCAACAGAAAGGTACTGATTAAACAGCCACTTGACTCACTAGAAAAAATATTAAAGCCTGGACTCAAAACTGACTCAACTAAACTGCTTTGTGACCACAAATCTCCCTACATCATCTCCCAGTTGCTAATGCAAATTATCTCCAGGGCAAGACTGCTGGAATATAGCCTCCCTACTCCATGCAGGCCCTGGAACAAAAAAGCTGTAATGATTTTTATGTTCTCCTCCTTTCTCCCTACTTTCTGACTTGGCAAACAGTTCCCTTTACTCACAGGGATTTATAGCTTTAAAGAATACAGAAAGTCAGACCTGGAAAGAAGTATTTAGTAACCACAAAGTTGAGATAAGTGGGCAAACAGAAGTCATGTTGTTGAAAACCCACATCTACTGATTTTCAACAGAGGATCTGGAAGTAGGACTAAACTGACCCCGCCTTTATTCCAGCCAAACCATCCAGGAGAAACTGGGCATATGTAGCCTAGTCCCTTTCTTCTTCTTTTTCTTGGGAGTGAGCCTGCCCACACGGATCCCATATTTTCCTCTGCTTCTCTAAGCCATAAATTTTAGGGTAAGCCCCTCTCATGCGCACATTGTATTTGTGTACTATAGTTAGATCTATATGACTGAACATATAGTCCATCTTTGGAAGCGGCCTGAGATGAAGCGAAGGTCACGTCATGGATAACAATGTCCTTCCACAGGTTATGTGCCTGAAAGCAAGAGTCAGACTGACTGAAAGCTCTCAGTTTTACTTAGCTTTGCCACCAATCTTCATAAAAGAAGAATCAGAATGTCATTTTGCTATTTCACTCATTCATATAATGATACCTCATCTATTCATATCCCTTCATTTTAAAGATGGTGAAGCTGAGATCTAGAAAAGCCAAGTGATGTGCCCAAATCACACTGTTCATTAGAAGCAGAGTGGATATTCCTGTTTCTCCGAATAGAGGGGTCTGATTCTGGGAGAAATATCAATGCCAGGTTTAGGTTTAATTTAACTTCTATGAATATTTACTCAGATTTTACTTTTTTTAGTATGCTGAGAATGCATCTGCTAAAAGAGTTCCACATTACATCATTAGTGTTTTGTGGGGAGAAATAACAGACGATTGATGGCTTTTAAAATTGGGTGTGGTCACTGAAAGAAAGGGAGCAACTAATATTTCAGATGAAAAAGACACTATAAATATTCTGCACAGAATGAGATCTAAGGTTCTGTACCTCCTAGCCTCTGATCCACGAAGTGGCAAAGTGTCCCAGCTGCCAGCCTGTGCCATGTGAACTCCTACTGCAACCACTAGAAGGTGCTTTCAAGGGGTGGCTCCTCTCCTCAGCACTGAGTCATGAACAATATCATTTGCCGGCCAGTCGGAGCAAATGCAACAAAATGATTTTGCTACAGGTAAAGAAAGGGCCCCTGAGGTGTCAGCTTTAGGAAGGCGGATGAAATATGCCAGTGAGTGTAATCAACCCTCGGCCATCCTTGTAGAAAGATACTTTAGATAAAGCGAATGACCCAATTCCGATCTACTTGCAGCCAACACCCTCCTTGGCTTCACTGAGTGAGAAGTTCCATTTCTCATCCTTGTTTTGCTGTTTTATTTACACTCGTCTGCAACGTGGACTGGAACTCTAGTCTCCTTTCAGCCACACTAGACAGAGTAAATTCGAATGGCTGAGAACCCTCGGGCTCCTAAGCATCAACGTTCTCCAGATCCACAGGATTCTTTTCCAGCTGCTCTGCTAACTGCTGCTCAGCTATTCTATAACTACATTTTCCCCATCCTCTGCTCCATTTGTCTCTACTCATCATCCACTCCTCCCTTTGCTTGGGTTCCAGTGATCTCTTTCCATCCTTTGTTGAGCTATACCAGTTAAACCTAAGCACCCAATTTTCTTCCTGCCTCCCTGCTTTCACACATTAACAAATGCAACCATATTCCTTAAACTGATTCCTCAGAGGCTGTTATTTTTTCTCCGGAACATCCAGCAAGGTCATAGATGAGGAGTTTCTTTCTCACGCTTTAGGGAGACCAATACTGAGGAGATGCGGAGCTCAGCTAGATAGTAATACAGACTGAACTGTGCTAGTTTTTGTTTGCCCAAGTTTCTCTGGGAGCTTTTTGATGAACTTGGCCGTAAGATTCAAATTAACCTTATTCACAGACCTTGAAGACAAGACAGAGCACTGTAACATATCAGCTGAAGGCAATTTCCTTCAATGGCTGTTTGGTTCCGTTCAATTTACTTACTCTGGAGTCGGATAGCACTAACTGAAGAGCACTAGTGTACATAGGACATGATCACAGCTTCTTCCTCTTCCTATCCCAATAGGGTAAACAGCAGGTTACCAGCTTTGCTTTCGGCTTTAGTGGAAGCAGATTTTGATTGGGGGCAATCAGGAAGCAGACAACTGAGAGACCATCTGTGTGCTTAGCAAAAGAGCCCTAAAATTCGAATGGTGGATGCAGATCTGAACATCACCAGAGAGCTGTATAAAAAAAATTTAAAGAAAGTTAGCCAAATCTCTGAATATTCTATGTATCTCTCTTTGCAATACTCAGACTGGAGCCATAGTTTACTTTGAATCCCGTGGCTTTTCAATAAAGCTCGAAGAGGTTGCCTTGGTCAATAATGATAGCAATTGGGAGAATCACTCAAATAGGCATTTGTTTCATGGAGACAGAACATGCAAAGTCATGCTCATGACAGGAAACAGGATGACCACTCGCCTTATTCATATATTTAAGAACTAACATTTGTTTTCCTCTGTGCTTTGGGGGAAATTTGCAAAATGTTAAAAGTATAAAAAATAAAAGCTATGCATATTCTAAAACTTCATAAACATAATAACTTGTCATATTTTCTTCTTTTTCTATATATCTTATGTTTAAATGAGATTATACTGGGAGTATAATTTAATATAGAGTTCTTAAAAATTCTACCATAGTAATAACTTCCCTATGTTGTATATTCTTTTTAATGATATTTTAATGCCTGCACAATGGCCCTTTTCTCTTACATATTTAGCTTTTCCCCAACATTTTGCTTTTATAACAAATATAATGAGCATTACTGTGCATAAAATTTTTCCTGTAGTTTGGATTTTTGTTTTTTCTTCTAGGATCGATTCCACCACCATTGAGGAAAGATTTTGACTCCACGACATGTTTATTTGGTGCGTGGATTTTTACTCTGATCTTATGGGGTTTGAGCACACTTGGTTAAATAATTTGGTCTCCATCCAGATGTTGGGCATTGCCCAGTCAGGTCCTTAGTAAGCTTTTGTATTTCTCTCAAACTTGTCCTGGAACACCAGCTTTAGGATCCTAGTGACAAGATCATTAATTTAGTAATAAATTATATAAGAAATATATGTAATCAGTAGCAGCTTTTATTGCACGTACTACAGATCAAGTATTGTGCTAAAGTTCTTAAGTGGATTATCTAATTTAACTTTAAAGCAAGCTTTAAAGCAAGCTTTCCTGCTCATAAGAAGCACTTGGACTTGGGGCTAAAAATAACAGGATCTCAGGTGCAGGAAGGCATTTCATGTTTGTGGGCTTAGTTACCTCCCTAAAATGGGCAAAAACACTGGCGTTGCCTGACTTACAGTGCTAGCTGAGTGGTCCTAAGATGGTAAATTATTTACTAAAACTTTATAAAGGTTATAAAACTCTATGTAAAAGCAAGTTCTTAGTATTGGTTTTATTGGTAACTGGAAAAATACTTGTCCAGACCTTCCACAGCTTTGGCAGTTTAAATAAACCAATGTAATTAAAGCTGGGCCTGAGAAGGTTATAATTTCATATTTCTTTATTTTTGAAACAGATCACTAAATCCTGTAGAAAAGAGAAAAATATATTTATAAATTCTACAATTATTGTTACTGATAAGGGAAAACAGGTTAGTGCATATATGAAGAATCATGGATCACCCTGTTGTATTGGAAATTCTATATAGGAGTTATTTGAGAGCTTTTGAAGTTTAATGTGACATTTGATATATCACTTTATTTATTGTTCAAATTTATGTAAGCAGGAAAGGAAACATAGCCTTTGTTACACCTGGGAGAAAATGGTTGAAAACACCTTATTACATGGCATACCGACAATAAAGTCAGCTATTAATAATTCTGTTTAAATAGGTTCAGTGATGATTAACCGTTGAAACTTACTGGGTAACCGAAATATAATAAAAGCAAAGTGAAGTTCAGGTAGACATTTAGGAACAAGAAACCGAAGGTAATCAGTTTCACTGGCCTCTCTAATATCTTTGAAACCTAGGCCACAATTTGACTTCTTTAAAAGCTGGTCTAATTAATCTTGCGTTGCCATAATCTCCTGTTTCTATTAGGCACACCCTTATTTATTCCTGTAGTACCATTCTGGCTTTTCTCTTCTTATATTGTTTTGGTCATTAACTCTTTGTGCCACTAAAGCATCTTTCTGGACAATCTTGACTGTGTTTGAATATCGGCCTAGGAATTATTTCTGCTCAAGCATAGCCTAACTAGGGGTCCATGGAAGAAGTTCCTCTTCTCCTTAGAATAGTTATCTTGCATTAATCTAACACAGGGGCCCTGTTGAGGGCATTTGTGAGTTGTAAAAGCCTCTCTTTCCAATTTTCAGATTGGGATTTTTGAATGTCATGAAGTACTAAACTGATTGAGAAGATAAAGAACAAGAAAAGTTTGGGAGGGATTTTGATTTTGAAGAAGAGATATGAAAGCATGTAAGGTATGTATCTTGTCTGAGATGCCTTTCGAATGGTGGGCCTTGTGCCATTTTGTAAGAATGTGTTGCATGGGGTTAACAAAGCAACATAAGTGCTAGTAACACGTTTCTTTAGTCAAACTGGCTAATACATTACAATTTTTTTTTTTTTTTTTTTTTTGCGGTACGCGGGCCTCTCACTGTTGTGGCCTCTCCCGCTGCGGGAGCACAGGCTCCAGACGCGCAGGCTCAGCGGCCATGGCTCACGTGCCCAGCCGCTCCGCGGCACGTGGGATCCTCCCGGACCGGGGCACGCACCCGTTTCCCCTGCATCGGCAGGCGGACTCTCAACCACTGCGCCACCAGGGAAGCCCCATTACAAAAATTTTTAAATAGTTTGCTACAAAACAAGCATTTTGAATATTCAGCAATGTTACAGTTCTGAGCCCTGCACCTTAAAGATAGAAGATTGTATCTTTAGGTGGGTGCAGGGGGCCAATCAGTCCCAAGTATAAATCACTCAGATTTGAGAGAGAACCAAGAAGAAATGTAGCAATTTGGTTTTCAATCTGTCATACAGAAAGATCAACCAATCTAAAGGGCATTATAAGTGTTTGCATTGCCCAAAAGTCAGAATTTGCAAACAAGCTGAAGTGATATTAAAAATAAATGTCGTAGGTTCATTCTTGTCTTTGCTATTATAGTTTTATTAGTCTTTCTCTTTTGTAGGGCTATCAAGGTGATTTAGTCTTGTTTACAAAAATGATACAGCACTTTGCAGTCACTGGATATTGTTTGGTTTTCTTTAAAGATGCATATAAAGTACTCCCAAAGTCTAAGGATTTCTTAAAATTCATGCTACTCTTCAATGAAAAATGTAAACCATCCATGTATATTTATACAAAATATCTTTTCTTTGTGTTTTTGCTTAGTTTGTCCCCTCTGTTTGGATTTTCATTATCTTCTCTTGCCTTTCTGGTAAACTTCCGCTTACTCTTCGAGACTCAAATATGTTTCAGGAACTCTTCCAAGACCTTTACAAAGAGATAATTGCTTCCTCTTCTGTACTCCCATTGCATTTAATTCATACCTCTATGAAAGCACTTAGCATGTGTGGCTCTGGAGAAAAGGGACTATATTTTAGTTTTCTCTGACTATTTAGAAAAGAGTAGATACTCATTACATGTTTGTTGAATAAATGGATTACTATCTTAGGTCTAATTGATTCTGGCTAGCACCTACGTTTACTGAGTTCCATGGGACCATTGCAGGCAGTGTGGCCTGGTGCCAGGAGAGGGAAACAGAGTGGTTCCCTAAGTAGAGTCCATAGTTATTTTGGACAAAAACAGATGCTAGAGTGGTAATTTTCAAACCTGGCTGCAGATTAGAGCCACCTGGGGAGCCATTAAAACTATCAATGCCTGGCCCCATCTCAGACCCACTTAAATCAGAGTCCTGGGGGTAGGGCCCAGGCATTGATAGATATTTAAACCTAATATACAGCCAGGGTTGAGTACCGTTGAGCTTGAGATTGAGGAACCTGGGATTGTCAGATAGTGTCTATGCTGAAATGGAAACAGGACAGGAGATGAGTCAAAGAACTTGAACCCAGGAATGAAATCAAGGTTGATGTAAATCCATGAAATGGGGAGGAGCCCAAATCAGCACACAAAATAAAAGGCTGATTAATGCCAAGTTCAGTAATAATAGCCGGATAAGAGTCAGAAGTTAGGCATGCAGAATCAGAGACGGTCAGAGAGCCAAGTTTCTAATTGTCACAATTAGTTGCCAGAGATTATAAATTCCTTTCAAGCTGTGATTTGGGTCCATCTAGCTTGACAAACTCAGAGTCTCACCTCTGCAAGTCAAGGAGCTCCAAAACAAATTGGATTTATTATAAAGCCAGAAGTTTTATCTGTGCATACAGTCCTTCTTTCTCATATTATTCCCCTCACGAACACTGGAAAGTTTTGAGAAGAGACTTAGGAAAACACAATTTCCAGCAAAATTTCTCCCTTGCTCCTACTTACTATTATTATTTTTGGTGCAGTAATCATGTCAGGCCAAAGATAAGTGAAAGAACCCTTGGATACAAAGATCCAATGACTCTAATCTAGTACATTAAAAATATAAGCAGATTGACAAGTTCAGTTAATACTAGAGAGCTGAAAAACAAGATAAAATAATTTTATACAGCATTTCCTTTGGAAGATTTTATTATCTAATTTCATATGTATTTGTGTGAGATATTATTTAGTTATGGCTAAGCAGACTTATTTCCAAGTGTCCATCTCTATATTCATTTCACAACAAAAATTTTGACATATATTGAGTCAAAATGTCCCTCTCAAAGGCAAGGCTTTTTAGGGTTGCATTCAAAATACAAGATCCCTGATACAAGACTCTCTTTTTGATATCCAACTACTTACTTGCCATGTTTCCTTGGTTTTATCATATTTTTCATGGCAATAATCTGTACATAGGGAATTATTACAAGGACTTAGAAGTCAATGGATTTGGGAAAAGGGAGTCACTGGTGACATAGCAGAAAGTAGTTTCAGTAACAGTGGAGTCTTAGCCAGATTATAAGGTGCTGAGAAGTAAGTGAGTGGTAACAAAATGCAAGCAATAGAAACAAATGCTTGGTTTTTGACAAGTTTAAAGTAATGGAAGATGCAAGGTTGAGTGGTAGCTGGAGAAAGGAGTAGTACTGAAGTAAATTTTTATTTTAGAATATTTATAGGCTTAGAAAGAATAACTAGAAGAAAATTATAAAGATAAATATCAAGAAAAAAGGTACCATAGAGACTGCTAATTGTTCCTCAATATCTGTCCCCTCCTTCCTCAGTAATAGAAATCTCATATCTTACCTGGGCATGTGCAAAGGTACATTCTCCAATCTCCTTTGCAGCTAGGTATGGCTATATAACTAAGTTCTGGTCCATGGGATGTAAGCAGAAGTGATAGGTTCACTTCCAGGAAGTGTTCTTAAAAGGAAGGCGTGTGCCTTTCTATACTTTTTTGTTTCCTGTTAGCTGGAATATGGACCTAATGGCTAGAGCTGCAGTTCTTGGCCTATGAGATAAACTTTAAGGTGGAAGCAGTACGCTAAGGATGGAAGAGCAACAAGATAGAAGGGA
This sequence comes from Leucopleurus acutus, assembly GCF_964270905.1. Lineage (NCBI taxonomy): Eukaryota > Metazoa > Chordata > Mammalia > Artiodactyla > Delphinidae > Leucopleurus > Leucopleurus acutus. The sequence goes on from NC_139148.1 coordinate 100,476,942, forward strand.
TTTGTGACTTGATGGTTATGGAGCTAATATACCAGATCTGAGCTGCTTATGTTTATGCTTATGCTTTTAATTTTAATTTTTTAAATAGAAGTATAGTTGATTTATAATATTGTGTTAGTTTTAGGTATACAACAAAGTGATTCATTTATACATACAAATATGTCTGTTTTTTTCTGATTCTTTTCCCTATATAGGTTATTACAAAATATTGAGTATAGTTCCCTGTGCTATACAGTAGGTCCTTGTTGGTTATCTATTTTATATATAGTAGTGTGTATATGTTAATCTCAAACTCCTAATTTATCCTTCCCCCCTTTCCCCTTTGGTAACTATAAGTTTGTTTTCTATGTCTGTGGGTCTATTTCTGTTAAGTATATAAGTTCATTTGTATATTTTTTTTAGATTCCACATATAAGTGATATTGTATGATATTTATCTTTCTCTGTCTGACTTATTTCACTTAGTATGATAATCTCTAGGTCCCTCCATGTTGCTGCAAATGACATGATTTCATTCTTTTTTATGGCTGAGTAATACTCCATTGTATAAATATAGAGTAATAGAAATAAAAACAAAAACAAACAAATGGGACCTAATTAAACTTAAAAGCTTTTGCACAGCAAAGAAAACCATAAACAAAATGAAGAGAAAACCTATAGAATGGGAGAAAATATTTGCAAATGATGTGACTGACAAGAGATTAATTTCCAAAATATACAAACAGCTCATACAGCTCAATATAAAAAAAGCCAAACAACCTAATCCAAAACTGGGCAGAAGGTCTAAATAGACATTTCTCCAAAGAAGACATACAGATGGTCAAAAAGCACATGAAAAGATGTTCAACATCACTAATTATTAGAGAAATGCAAATCAAAACTACAATGAAGTATCACCTCAGGCTGGTCAGAATGGCCATCATGAAAAAGTCTACAAATAATAAATGCTGGAGAGGGTGTGGAGAAAAAGGGAACCTTCCTATACTGTCAGTGGGAATGTAAATTGGTACAGCTACTATGGAGAACAGTATGGAGGTTCCTTGAACAACTAAACATAGAGCTACCATATGATCCTGCAATCCCACTCCTGGGCTTATATCCAGAGAAAACCATAATTCAAAAAGATAGATGCACCCCAATGTTCATAGCAGCACTATTCACAATAGCCAAGACATGGAAGCAACCTAAATGTCCATCAACAGATGAGTGGCTTAAGAAAATGTGGTATATTTATACAATGGAATATTACTCAGCCATAAAAAAGAATGAAATAATGCCATTTGCAGCAACATGGATGGACCTAGAGATTGTTATAGTGAGTAAAGTAAGTCAGACAGAGAAAGACACATATCATATGATATCCTTATATGTGGAATCTAAAAAAATATGATACAAATGCTTATGTTTATCTTACAGGGAATCTTCTGTCTTGTTTAAACCACTGTTATTTTTTTATCACTTGCAGCTGAACCTAATCCTAATTAGTATAGCAGATAATTGATAGGGGGTGGGATTGAAATTAAAGTGATAGATTTTACTTGACAAGGAGGGAGGGTACATACCTTACCTGAGGTAGGACAGAAAGACGAGAGAATGTTTAAGAATCTAGTATGTTTCTGACGTTGAAACATCATCTCATCTTTGATGGTTTCAATTATCTCAGTAAAAAAGGAAGTCATTATCTGAAGGTGGAGCTCAGATTCAGTGTTAGAGAATGAAAGAAACTCTAGATCAGTACTACTCAAATTGTGGGTCCTTGAACCGGCACCATCAGCATCACTTGGGAACTTGTTAGAAATGCAGAATCTTAGGCTCCACTCTACACCTACTGAATCAAAATCCTTGGGGATGGGGTCCAGAAATATGTGTTTTTAACAAGATCCCCAGGTGATTTTTATCACACTAACATTTGAGGAGCATGGGGCTATGAAAATCTCTGTGGAGGAGCCAATAGAGAATTCATCAGTAATGTACAAAAGTGCATCTTTTGAGATGTGAATAATAATCCTTGAAGTTCTACTGTGAATACGGCAAAGATGATAATGTTACTGATGATGATGACTTATCCAGGATGCAGATGGGAGAAAATTTCCACAAGTTACAGTATTTCTTTATGGCCAAGTTAACATTGCATCACACTTTCACTCTGCTCCAAGATAGACAAAGCAAGGCAGCAAGTTGGTTTAGCCCTGTTTCCCAAATTACTATAATTCTGTGACCTAGCTGGGCTGTCTAAACTTAGGTCATAAACCATTTGAAGGCACTGATATTAGAGTATTTGCATTAAGTTTCAAGATAATTGTATCTGGCCACTCAAATGTACATAAACAATATTTGAAGCAAAACTACTAACACCATAATTCCAGCCAGTTTCCTATGCTCATTTTTTTTGGTTGGTTGTGGGAAAGCACGAGAGAGGGAGGACCAAAAATTGACTCCCCTTTCATAAAACAATCTTATTTATAGGTTAAAGTTTAGGGGCACATAGTCCAAATCTTGTGCCTATTTTGATCTTTTACTTTCTCTGTAATTGAATATTTTGTGTTGGACTGTGGTCAACATTGTAAAGACTTTTGAAAACATCATTAGGACTGTAAAATATGTGTAGATTTATGCACATTTACACTAATATCCCATTCTGTAGTTTTTTTTGTGTGTGTTTTTTTTTGCGGTACGCGGGCCTCTCACTGCTGTGGCCTTTAGGCTCCGGACGCGCAGGCCCAGTGGCCATGGCTCACGGGCCCAGCCGCTCCGCGGCTGGTGGGATCTTCCCAGACCAGGGCACGAACCCGTGTCCCCTGCAGCTGCAGGCGGACTCTCAACCACTGCGCCACCAGGGAAGCCCCCATTCTGCAGTTTTTAAAAACAAGATGACTTGCATAAAGCTTCTACTGCACTAACTCAAATAAGCTCTCCAAATCCCTTACATTTCCAACCACTACCAAGTGCATAAAACTAAAATTATACCAAGATGCCTCCATGTGAAAATAAAAAAAAAAGAACAATGCAAAAATAAACTCATATCTCCAAACTCTCAAAAGTTCAATTTGTCTTTGGCATGGGTTTTGGGCAAGAAGTCAGCTATTTGATCTGAATCAGTTCACTCATCTCATTTTGCCATAAACAGTATATGGGGACATGTCAAATCTGAATTAATATGGCAGAAGGAACAGAAAGATAAGGAAGAAGAATTATTTTGTTTATATGGAACTATTCTGGTCGCAAGACAAGAAAAAAGGAAAGGAAGTCTGACCTATGGCTAATATCTATTTATTTGTGATCATAATCAGCTTCTTGTTCAAAGTTTCTATGCATATAGGACTTAGGCTGTTGTATAATTACTGTGATGCTCGTTAAGATACCGTTTACTTTTATTAGTATTTTAAATCCATCCTTTGCTAATTTAAGCAAAGGGCTTTGGTAGCCAAATGTACTTAAATTGAAATCTATACATTTTGGGAAATGTATAATAACTTAAATAAAGACTCCAAATGCGGTACTAAAGACCTCCCCAGACCCAGGAAGTATTGTTCCTCAGCAGGGACTCATTTGTGACATGATCATTGATCATTGGACCATACAAAAAAAAATAGTTTGAAAAGAGGTTGAGTGGGGTTAGCAGTGTATCAGTCTCCTACAAATCTTTGTTCCAACACTGCTTTATTTTTCAGTGCCTTGTCTAATGGTGCTGATGAAGTATTTCACATGTTGCATTGTAGTCAGAAATAGTTTTAGTCCAACAATGAAGCTCTCATAGAAAAAATATGACAAGAACATCTTCAACTAGCGATTGGCCGGAACCCACGTATTCAGAGAATTTGTAACAATTGCAACAACCGTATTTAATACTAAATGTTACTTTGTTCTAGATAGGGCTACAAGCTTTACATAAATTATCTCCTTTGATCCTCACAGCACTTCTATGAGGTGGGTACTATTAACATTCCCGCTTTAGAGATGAGAAAACTGAGGCTCAAGAAGCCAAAGGCCTCGGAGTTGCTCAATCACAGAGACAGGATTGGAATCTACCTTCTTCTCCCTCTACAGCCCTTGATTTTAACGACTCCTTCACTAAACTGCTTAATTGTGAATATCAGGAGTGGCAGTGGGGTTATTTGTAACTTCAGTTTTGCTATTTTAAAATCTATCTTCTTGTGTACAGCATGGACTCAAATAAATCCACTGTTAATTCTATTTGATAATTCTATTTGGCAAAGTGACAGACCAGATGCTTGGATATGTTGACTGAACTGGCCAGTCAGTCCAGTTATAGTGGACAATCCTGTAATTCACAGGAAAAAGCAGCCTGAAGACTTCACAGAAACCTTACTGTAATACTTCAATGGCTTTTGAGTGGGCTATCCACTGCCCTGATTAACCTTTACGAGGTAATTGCTATTTCTTTCTTGCACGAACTACTTAGGCCACCATTTGGAGGTGGAGGGCAGTAAATTCTACTTCGGATAGCACTGTGGTAGGTTCAGATCCAGAATATCTTTCTGAGGACTACAATCTTAATTTCATCTCTGAGAGGCAGGTACAATATAGGATGTACTAATCTGGATGTTTTACTTTCAAATATTTATCTGGAAAAAAGGTTGACCCTGTAATTGTTTAGTGACTTTTATGTCAGCTTTCCAATCACCTGATAGTTCTCCTACCAAAAGACTCATCCTCACTCTTTATTTAATTGCCAATGAATCTCTCCATTATCTCCCACTAGAATGCAAACTCCATAAAGGCAGAGGCAGTGTCACTCTTGTTTACAGTGGTATTCTCTGTAGCTGCCATGGTGCCTTGAACAGAGTAATCGCTCAATGTTTTTTGAATGAATGAATGAGAGAGCAAAGACACATGTGCTTGCTTCTGAGCAAAGATCGTTTTGCACCTGGAGTTGCCATCCAAAGTGTAGAACATGCAGTAGCATGAGCAAGAACGTGCAGTGATTCTCAACCCTGGCCACACCTTAGAATCATCTGAGAAACTTTTGAAAATATTTTGACAAAATGCCTGAGCCCACACCAAACTGAGGCTGAATATCTGGGGGTGATTCTGACTCGGTGAATTTTGACAGCCTACGTTGTCGAGCATACGAATCACCTGGGGATGTTGTTAAAATGCAGATTCTGGGCTTCCCTGGTGGCACAGTGGTTGAGAGTCTGCCTGCCGATGCAGGGGACATGGGTTCGTGCCCCATTCCGGGAAGATCCCACATGCCGCGGAGCGGCTGGGCCCGTGAGCCATGGCCGCTGAACCTGCGCGTCCGGAGCCTGTGCTCTGCAACGGGAGAGGCCACAACGGTGAGAGGTCCGCGTACTGCAAAAAAAAAAAAAAAAAAAAAAAAAAAATGCAGATTCTGTTTTAGTAGGTTTGGGGCGGCGCCCAAGATTCTGCATTTCTTAAAAGCACTGCAGTGATGCCCATGCTACTGACATGGACCATAGGTTAGATAACAAATATCTAGAAGGTAATAAGCAAAAGGTTTCGACTTCCTTATAGGCCTTGAGGGTCAGAGAGATGAGCTGGGTAAATGTCACTTGGTATGTGTTAGGCACTGGTCTAGGAGATTACACGCATTATCTGATGTCTAAGAAGAGCAGGTGTGGGATGCTGCTTGCAGTGAGGCAAATTGCTGTAGAATTTGAAGCATAGAATTGGCCTAGGCTCACGGAGGGATCTTCTGAATTCCTTAAATATCATGTTTTCTATTTCTTTTTCCTCGGTCTGACTCAGCATGGGGCTCTGGTGTTCAATAAAGACATGAGTTCTGTATCTATGCTAAACACTTGGGTGAAGATTGGAAAATAGTTGAATATTTGGATATTTTCAAATATTGAGATTTGGCATGCATAGACACAGCCAGAGGCCCAGGGTCTGTTTATATGATTTAGGGCCTCAGTAAGCATTTGCTGTGAGATTATAGTTTATTTGCTCAAACACTGACATCTATTCTTAAAGAAAAGATTCTCTATGTAGAAAAGAGAACACATGATAAGCAGACAACATCCATTTTCTCTGAATCAGATGTGTTATTAGTTTCTTGGAATAGTAATTAATTTGGGGGCAATTCAATTCATATTTCTTGGGAAATTTATATAGCTAACATTCTAGACACTTTTAAAAATTAACAGTCCAGCCCAATTCAGTTTAACGCATTAATGTCATGTCTGTCATAAAATTCTGCCCTCATCCATTGTTGGTTAGCCTTGTGTTTGGAAGACTTACAGAGTAGAAGGAGGCATGATGTGGTTGGAGGGGAGGGCAGGGCTGGAGATGACTTGCTATCCTTTTCCTTGTAGTTTCCTTGTACACTCTTGTACACTTGTACTCCTCGTACATTCTTGTACACTTGTACAAGTGTAGTTTCCTTGTACGCTCTAGTAGAGTTGGGTTTGAGATTGGAAATAGGAGAGATGGCAGGTTTCTTCTCATACAGCTGGTCATCTGTTGTTGACAAAGATGCTTCTCTGGATTCACCCTGGCTTTATCTGGTTCCATCTCCTACTGGTGGCCTTCACTGATCTACATAGATGGTTGGTATCGTTTTCTTGGGAGGGAGCAGTGTTCTTGCTTATGGTCCACATCCCTAACTTCTTCTCTAGCTCTCTGTCTCCTCCTGTAATCTCTCTTTTCCTCATGATGGGCCATGGCCACAGCTGAAGTCCTCTTTCATGTCCTCAAGCATTAAGGGCTGATCTCTTTTTTGGAAAACTGTATCATGGTGTTTTCTTATTCCTCTGCTGCAGGCTACTCAAGAAAACCTGTCACTTCAGATAAGCTGGCAACCCCTATATGTTCATATCTACTTCAATTAATGAGAAATACATCAAGCTCTCCTAAGAATTCCCTCACCAAGGTCCACTCCATCCTTATGGAAGCACAGAGATGGGCCTGTAGTTTATAGCTTCGCAAGTATCCAGCTAGGAAACAAGATAATAGCCTCACTTTCTTGCAGGGAGCCCTTATTTTCTTGATTCTTCCCTCCACTTGACTTTGGGAGGGAGTAACTCTCACCCTTTCCCACGTAGTGAAGAAAGGGAAAAGACTTTTCATTGTAAATTGGCAGTCTTGACATCTCTAATAATTCACTCTTGTCTCCCACTCTCCTGGTCTTACATGGATTGGCCAAGGAGTAGAGGCTTAGGGCAGTGGCTAGTGGTTTCATGGTCAGTTTTTCCACTTTTTGTAAGTTTTTATGAGAGTTTCTGGACCCAACTGTTGTTGGGTTGCCTAAGAAAGTGTTTAGAGATTCTTTTTTCCATCTTTGAAGCTTCATTGCCTATTCCAGGGCAATATGAAAAGTCCCGCTAAATATCTCATTATATATAGAAGAAATCTATGTTAAAATTTAGTGGGGTTAAACCAAACCATTCCCTATTTCAAACATACAGATCCAGACTTGTACAAGTTACACATATCAGCTTATTACCATGGCCAACCTTTGGGCTTGCTAGATTCCCAACAGAGCAGACATCTTACCTGTAGCCTTCCTATATGCCTCTAGTCCAAACTGATTTCCCCAGTCTATGAAATTTTACTGCATTTGCAATCTAAACCAGAGGTTCGCCCCCAGGTATCACACATGATTGATGGATTCACTTATAAGATAAAGTTCTGTGGATTTAGTCAAGACTAGGAACAATTTCCAATGAACTAGCAATAGCTGCCTCCTTTTCTCCCACTCAAGGAAACATACTGGATTGCAAAGCATGAGTGATATTAAAGCAATTATCTTAAAATTGCTCTTATTTATTAAGAATTATTTTTACATTTTGATACTTTTTATTAGTAATAACTTATTTGTGATACACTTTACTACTGATCATGACACCCATTTCAGAAACTGCTGATTTACACCAAAAGGCTTAGTGCTTTATATTCTCTAGTTTTGTTCTCAAGAAAATTGCAGGTCTCCTAGAGGCAGGAATTGTATCTAATGTATACCTAATGCTTAATAAATTGTATTTTAGGTAGATAGGTAGATAGACAGGCAGTACTCCCAAATATATATTATACTCAGTACTTTAGTTGAGCTGGAACATAGATTATTAAGCCAGTAGTGACTAGAGAAAAAAAGCGTTATTTTTTTATAACCTCTTATCGTATTAAGGAAAGATAGGGATTTGACTTTGAATTGGTCTTTGTCACAATTGACATTGAATTGGTCTTTGTCACAATGTCTACATTACTATTTTAGGGTCAAGAAATGCTAGGAAGCTAGATATTTATTCATATATTTATTCCATATTTAATGAGTACCTACTATGTGCTCATCACCATTTAATAGATACCATGAGTAAGATATAGTCCGTGTCACTGATGACCTCACAATCTACTGGAAGGAGGAGCATATTATTAAACAGTCAATTACATTATGCTGTGTCCTAAGTTAGGGGAAGTATAGAGTGGTATGGAAGCATATGACAGGGGTACTAAACCCTGGCCTGATTCCGGTGGCCATGGAAAACTTCCTAAAGGAGATGACACTTAAGCTGGGATCTAAAAGAAGAATGAGTGGGAGTGGTGGGGAGGGGTCTGGGCAAAGGTAATAGCAGAGGCAGAGGCCCAGAGTCATTTGAGAGCATTCCTGTTTCAGGGAACCAAAGAAGTTCAATAGAGCAGGTATGCAGATTATTGAGTCAGGAGTGACTCAAGAGGTTCAGTCACAAAGGGCCTTACATGTCGGGCTAAGAACTTTGAGAGCAATGCACATAACTGAAGGGTTTTAATTAGGGATGTAACATGATCATATTTACATTTTAAAAGCATCACCCTGGCTGCTAGGGATGAATGGATAGAAAGAGGGCAGGATTAGAGAGAGGAAAACCAGTTAAGAAGCCAGTAATTCAGATGATAATGATGAAGACATGATTTTTCATCAGCTTTTTAAGCTTTTATCTCTTTTCAGGTGGCCAGATTCTTTGTTCCCTCAAAACCAGCTGTCTTCATAGATTTCTCATATAGCCTATCCCTCCTCAGCTGGCACTCCAATCGCGTGCTTCTTAAAATTAAGTAAGTGGAGGTTCATTATTCACTTTATGTTTTCTATAGATCTTCCCAAGTCTGGAATGTTTTCTTTCCACACATCGTTTGTCATACATTCCCTCTTTCCTTGCATCAGTAGTCTTCATCAGACTAAGTGTCCTAAAATGTTTTGTAGGCTAGGTTCTTCCAAAAGCAAACTCAGGGTTTCAGGAAGCTTATTTTTATTTTTTTAAATCATCTTTATTGGAGTATAATTGCTTTACAATGGTGTGTTAGTTTCTGCTTTATAACAAAGTGAATCAGCTATACATATACATATGTTCCCATATCTCTTCCCTCTCGCGTCTCCCTCCCACCCTCCCTATCCCACCCCTCTAGGTGGTCACAAAGCACCGAGCTGATCTCCCTGTGCTATGCGGCTGCTTCCCGCTAGCTCTCTATTTTACATTTGGTAGTGTATATATGTCTATGCCACTCTCTCACTTTGTCCCAGCTTCCCCTCCCCCCCCCCCCCCCCCAGGAAGCTTATTAAGCTGTGTTCTCAGGATCAACAACTGTGCGAGGAGAAAAGAAGGGAAGAAAACAAGAGCGGGCTGTGAAACAGTCACAGCAAAGGCCTCGGCCAATCCCAAGGTGAGCTCTGAAACTAGTAGAGTCCTTTGGAGTTGTCCCACATTATGATGAGCTTTATATTTCTGTCTTGACTACATTTGGTCCCTGGGAAGGGATTATGAACTTAGAAGATGCAGTCTCTCCAGCTAATGGCAACTTCTGGAGAGAATTGGCAGCTGAGGGCAGTCAGCCAGAGGCATTCCCAGAAGCTGGGAAATAAGCCCTTCAGTCCTTAAGTGGAATCTTGAATGTATCACAGCATCCGCTATGAAGGTCTTTCTTGGAATAATAATTCTATGAGACGTTAATTGGTGTTCCATGAAAAAAAATATTACTTCTGTGGTCAAATAAGTTTGGCAACCGCTAGGCTGAACAAGTTTCTTTACTGGAAGAATTCTTAGAAATTTAAATATGCTGGTATGCATGGTGTATTTCCAAGGTGGAATAGAATGTGTAGAAGACGGCAACCATAGGTGACCAGAGAACACATTTTTTGAGGAGTATCTCCTAAGCATAGTGCCACTAAATATCATTTTGACAAACGCTGCTCTGGAGGCAAAGAAGACAGAGTAAATGTTATGGTCATGGGGACCTGGAGCTCTATTATCTCAGATTTTGTCTCAAGGGTCCAACATCGCAAATAACCCATCTTGCTTCAACTATTAACAAGGTCTATTGCCCTTGATTAGATTTCTATAGACTATTAATTCTGATCAACAACTGAATCAAACAGGACTTATTTCTTAATGAAAATCTAGCTTAGTGTGGAGAGAAAATGTTTGCTTTATGGCTGATCATACTTCTTATTCTGATGGGCTTATGGGGTTAATGTGTTTTGTTTTTGGAAATTGACACTGGTTACAATAAACTCAACTTTGCTTTCAAGAAAAACCTGTCATGTGATAGTATTGCTGTATGATACAAAGAGGCCTTGAAAATAATTCAAAGTAAATTAGAACTTTTCTCAGCCTGATTCCATGTCAACTTTTGCATCTCTGTGATTATTGACTCAATTGTTAAATCCATTTCCTCACGGTCCTCTTTTTGAAAGAGTTCTCACCTCAGTATGTCTGCTTACCTGACTTTCATATAAATTAATTCAGGTAAAGTTACAATCAGACAAAAGGTAGTTTAAGGAATAAAAAAGGAACTCTTCACTGAATTGTGCTACCTGTACTGGAGAAAGTTGATGGATAGGAAGACATAATACTTTAAGAATACACTTTGAAAAGTTGAGAGAAATATTCACCTTCAGAAATGGCAAAGAAGGCCCTGAATGCCCACTGTGATCTGAAACTCCTTTTGTTATAAGCATCATGGCATTATGCTCTGTCAAAGTCAGTAGGAAATAATATGTGACTTTGAGCATGAATTTTCAGTATCACTCAGAGGTGTGTGTGTGTGTGTGCGTGTGTGTGTATGTGTGTGTGTGTGTGTGTGTGTGTGTGTGTGTAGAGGGATAGAGAAAGAGAGAGAAACTTGCTTAGAGGTAAGATTATACTACAGGAGTTTATCAATGGGAAAAATTTTGGCTGGAGGAATGATTATCTTAAATTTAAAAATTAATTGCAATGCTTTACAGTCCTAATATGCTGATTTGTTTGTCAGAGGTTATGAACCTTTCTGTCAATCTGAGCTTGTTAATCTTGGGTGGTAGAATTTTGTTTTATTTTGTTATTATTTTGTAATCGAAATAGTGTAAGTGCCTCTTCCTGACCAAGCTTTCATTTTAAAAAATAATTCCTCAAATTGGATTTTTTTCAAGCTCTTCAATATATTTGATTACTGTAGGAACTGACTGGAGAAAAAAAGCTTAATTGGACTCAGCTAAATAGAAATGAAGTTACATGTTCAGAAATATACTGGCTTTTGAAGACAAGATAAAACTACATTGTAGGGAAGTGCAAAAAGGACTTTTTCAATAAATGAATTATTAAAGTCCTAATAGGATGTGCTTCTCAGAGATTTGGCGACCAACTCTTTGCCAGTCTCAAACGACTTTTGACTGGTGATGTGCTGTCTGCATGGTCCCGATCACCTTCTCTTTTGCTTAGCAGTCGCTGAAGGAGGCAAGCACGTTGTGAGAAATAGCAATAGTGAAGAGCCTAGGATATCAGAAATCTGGGGACAGTGGCATAAATCACAAGTTGCCTGACAGAACAGAAGTGTGGCTTTATCCCTCCTTGACCCCTGCTTCCCTTTCCAAAGAAATGAATTGCTATTACCACTGATACCAAAATATCACCACTCTCCTTTTTTTATTCCACCTCCATTCCCACCCAGACAATAAGAAAGGACTTGGTTTAGCTAGTCTCCCTGCATTGCAGATGTACTGTTTTTTTTTTTTTCAGTGTTTAAAAAAATTTTATTGGAGTATAGTTGATTTACAGCGTTGTGTTAGTTTCAGGTGTACAGCAAAGTGATTCAGTTATACATATACATATATTCATTCTTTTTTAGATTCTTTTCTCATATAGGTTATCAGAGAATACTGTGTAGAGTTCCCTGTGCTATACAGTAGGTCCTTGCTGGTTATCTATCTTATATACAGTGGTGTGTGTGTGTTCATCCCAAGCTCCTGATTTATCCCTCCCCCCTACATTTCCCCTTTGGTAACCATAAGTTTGTTTTCGATACAGATATACTGTTCTTAATGTTTATTTGTTTCCTTTAGTTTTACTAGCATTTTCCTTTTATATAATGTATAAATATGATCTGTAGAAACCTGGGCAGTAGGAAATCAAAATACTCATCGGGCCAAAGATGTTCGCAAAATTTTTAAATAAGAAGGACCATTCCTAACACTAGGGCAGCAGCCCTTAGCACAAATGCGGGTGAACCCAGACTTTGAAATAACCAACTTGTAAAACACACATGTAAACAACGGGACTCTGAGCCTTGACTTTCTACTCTGAGGCTGGAGTCCTGGTGTTATTTACTTATCAGAAGACATTGCAAAGAATCTTAGAACTTTTAGGAGTTATTCAGGTTGAGCTGTAAATAGCAAGGTAGTTTAGATCAGACTGCAGAACTAATTCTCAGGGAAGCCCAGCTTCCCTGTGGTTGGTCTCCTGCCCTAGATTCTTTCTCTTTCTTCCTACTGAGTTACTACTTACACTTTAATTTGTCATACTGTCTGAATTAGGGATGGAGGATGTATATTTTGAAAAGGAACATACCTCTGGGAGAATTATTCACACTTTGATGTGAATCGTTCAGTAATACACATTGTTCCTGATTAACTGCCTAAGACCAGCTGCTCTGTTTTATCAGGGTGAAGGGAAGTACTTAGTTTTGGCTCAGTGCTGGCGAGGGAACATGGGGATGACACAATAAGGCAGGGCTTCTAAAAGGAGAAACATTAGGAAATGCCTTGAGAGGATAGGAAGAGATCAGTTTTTCTTTCACCTTATCACCCTTTTCCAATCAAATGCCACATGATCCCCTACTTCCTACAAAGGAAGTAGGAACTTCCTTTCAAGGAAGTTTCCTACTTCCTTGAAACGTGATACGATACCATTAACTTAGCTATCTTGCGAGTTAAGTAAGCATCTGCCACCTAGCTGACTAAATTGATAATCATTTATAGTATTGTTTATTAATTCACAGTGATAAATAACTATCACAGTCGCTGAAATACTCCAAGTCTGTACCACCAGCATTTTTTCTCCCTGTAAGCACTTACATGGAGCCCAAGTCAGAAAGCTGTTTGGTGAAAATGGAATACAAACAAAGTTTGAAGCGAGCTAAACAATTCTCTAATCCAATTCTTCCCGATACCACTTAAATGTCTAAACCCTATTTCCATATTTCTCTCCTGAAAAGAAGTTCATCCTCACAAGTAGGTTTTATGTGACTCAACAAAAGAGAATTCAAATAGCCAGTTGCTGTTTTTTTGTTTGTTTGTTTGTTTGTTTGTTTTTGCGGTACGCAGGCCTCTCACTGCTGTGGCCCTTCCCGTTGCGGAGCACAGGCTCCAGACGCGCAGGCTCAGCGGCCATGGCTCACAGGCCCAGCCGCTCTGCAGCATGTGGGATCTTCTCAGACCGGGGCACGAACCCGCGTCCCCTGAATCAACAGGCGGACTCTCAACCACTGCGCCACCAGGGAAGCCCCCAGTTGCTGTTTTTAATCAAGTTTTCCTAATTGATTTTGGGTATAAATGTATTTTTTTTCATTTTCACATTCAGTTGAATGATGAGAGTAAACTTCAATTTCAATTCAATTCAACTATGAATTTCATTGATATACCCAATCCTGGGCTAAGTGCTACAAGGGACCTAAAGGCATTATATCAGAAAGCCCTAGTCCACCATTGTGATAGTTAATTTTATACGTCAACTTGACTAGGCTAAGGGATGCCCAGATAGCTGGAAAATCATTGTTTCTGGGTGTGTCTGTGAGGGTGTTTCCAGAAGAGATTAGTATTTGAATCGGTAGACTGAGTAAAGATCACCAAAGTGGGTGGGCATCATTCAATCAGTTGAGGGCCAGAATAGTTAAGGAGGAAGAGGGAATTTGCTCTCTGCCTGAGCTGGCGCATCCATCTTCTCCTGCCCTGTGACATCAGTGCTACTGTTTCTCCAGCCTTTGGACTCCAATTGAACTATACTACTGGCTTTCCCGGGTCTCCAGCTTGCAGAGGGCAAATCATGGGACTTCTCACACACACTGGTTGTTTTTCAGGAGAACTCTGACTAATATAACAATTTAGTCCATTTAGACCCAACCCCTACTGTCCAAGTAAAATTAGGGTAGCTCCTTAGGCATGATTCTTCCTGGCCCTTCCTTGACCATGCCACAGAATTTATAGTTTACAGTGCACTATTGGTGGCTTGTGACAACCCAGTGCTGTGGAGTGGAAGAATTCATAGTCATCAATTACACTGCTGGAGAATAGCAGACATAAAGGATCAGGTTCTTCTTTTTTTAAAAATTTTTTTTAACATCTTCATTGGAGTATAATTGCTTTACAATGGTGTGTTAGTTTCTGCTTTATAACAAAGTGAATCAGCTATACATATACATATGTTCCCATATCTCTTCCCTCTCGCGTCTCCCTCCCACCCTCCCTATCCCACCCCTCTAGGTGGACACAAAGCACCGAGCTGATCTCCCTGTGCTATGCGGCTGCTTCCCACTAGCTATCTACCTTACGTTTGGTAGTGTATATATGTCCATGCCACTCTCTCACTTCGTCCCAGCTTCCCCTTCCCCCTCCCTGTGTCCTCAAGTCCATTCTCTACATCTGTGTCTTTATTCCTGACCTGCCCCTAGGTTCTTCAGAACCATTTTTTTTTTTTAGATTCCATATATATGTGTTAGCATACGGTAGAGGATCAGGCTCTTCTTAAAAATAAGGCCTTATTTTCCACCAAGAGCTAGCCAGTTGTTCCAGAATAATTTGCTATTCCACAATTTACCCACTGATTTTAAATATCGTATCCTATACTAAATTCCCTAGTCATTAGCTTTTATTTTTGAACTCTCTTTGGGTTTCGTTACTGTATCTGTCTCTTCATTCATGGCATAAAACCATTTTAATTTCTTGAGCTTTATAATGCTTTTGAAAATGTCTGGTAAGGCTAGCCATCACCCTTGTGGGTATTAGCTTGGCTATTCTGGATATCTTCATGTGCTTATGTTTTTGTGTTTGATGTTGAGAATCAGCTTAGCTGGTTCCAAATATATCCTTCAGGATTTTTATTGGGATTATGTTAAATGTATAGATTATTTTAAGGATTTACTTTTCCTATCACTGAACAAGATATAAGATATGTGTTTAAATTTATTTATGTGTATTAAACTATTTTTATGCTTTCAGTAAAATGTAAAATATTTCTCCTTGTGCATTTATCATGTTTTCTAGATGTTTTATCTTTTAATTTTGAATTGCCTCCATAGCTATGTTTATATTACCTTTCTCATTTCTTACTTCATATATTTGTTACTTCTCTATATTACACTTGACTAAATTACCCAGAGCTTTACATATTTTATTGGAATTTTCACAGAACTACCTCTTTACTGCTTATTACTTCTTCTGTTCTCTAAATCATAAGTTTCTGATTTAATCTTTACTAATTCTTTATTTCTGTTTTTCTCGGACCTGTTTTTTCCTTTGCGAGCTTTATTTTTAGTTAGAGTCTAAGTAATATATGTTTTCATTCTTTATACTTATTAAGAAGAGTACTTATAGCTATGAATTATTATGAGTACAGCTATTGGGATATTCCATACTTTTGATATATAAGGAGTTCTTGGTCAGACGCTTTATGTATACATCAGATTTATGACTTACCAACTTATACAGTACCAGAATGGGAAGAAAATATGAGTAATCAATTGAGACAATGTCCTCATTATACAAGTGAGGGTACATGTTGTGAATCCTTATCTCTTGATATAATTAGCCCATTCCTCTTGACAACAGTTACTCAGCAATTAGAAGACCCCCCCCCCACTCCCAACCCATCTGAAATTACAAGTGTTTCTAAATTTTCTAACTTCTAAGGCATGGCTTATCTGTTTTCCAAACGTTGACTGAATATCTGTGTCAGTGTGATATAGAAGAATGAAAATAGACTCTGCCCTCAAGAACTGTGTAACTTTGGGCAAGCAGGTAACCTCTCTGAATATCATTCCCTGCTCTGAAAAATTAGGATAATAATACCTCTCTCTTGTGGTTGTTCTGAGCTCACATTTATAAAACAATCATAGTGCTAGCAATAAAAGCTGGTTTTCTCCCCATTCCTTTCCCCGCTCCAAATGCCAGGCTTTTCTGATCTCTAGCTCACTGTTAAGCTCTTTTTCTGTCCTTGTATGTTGATCAGAAAACCTTGACTGCTACTGGTTTGGAGACTTGTTTAGGGATTTATGCTCTCTTGCTTTCCACCGGGACATATCAGAGGGCCAATTTTACTGTGGGTAAAAACTCTTGAAATATTGTTAATAAGTGAGATGTGCCAATATTAGTGTTGTAGTGATGGGAGTGGGGTGAGAGGTCAGATGCAGGTAGGAGAAATAGATTCCTCATAAGAAGCATTATTGTAGTCAAGACACAATCATACTCAAAGCCACTTGTTTGCCTGTTTTTCCATTTGCCACTTTATGAAACAGCAGTTCTCAATCTATGGTCTGAGGAGGCCTGCAGGGGTCCCTGAGTTCCTTTCTGGGGATCTGCACTGTCCTTCCCTTTCCACCTACATATCTGTGTAAGGTTGCGTTTTCTTCATATTCTTCAGCTAAACAACTGATTGATCCCAAAAGCAGTTATGAAAATCCTGCTGTCTTCTATCAAGTCAAAAATATGAAACAGTGCCATTCTTCTCACTATTTTAAAAATTTTGAAAATATAATCACTTTTCAAGAAAATGTTATTTATGTTGATACACACTAGGTTTATTACTGTTGTTTAAATGAATAAAAATAAATATATTCTTTTAATTTCACAATTTTACTTTCTAATATGGTAAATATCGATAGGTAAAATCTGCATAAACAAAAATGCTTTTTGGAGTCCTCAATAATTTTTAAGAGTATAAGGAGGTTCTGAGACCAAAATATTGAGAACTGCTGGTCTAGAAATTAGATTACAAAGTTATAGTTATGATGCAAATTCCTCTCTATTAGGGATCAACAAGCTACTGCTCACTGGTCAACCTGCAGTCTTCCTCCTGTTCTTAAAAATAAAGTTTTATTGGAACACAGCCATACCCATTTGTTATGAATTGTCTATGGCTGCTTCAGTGCTACAATGGCAGAGATGAATTGTTGAGACAGAGACTATATGACCCACAAAGCTTAAAATATTTACTCTCTGGCTCTTTATAGAAAAAGTTCACTGATTCTGCTCTATAGTATAGAATGTCTGTGTACAAATTTTTAAAAGTGAAATGTATTTCTCTTTGATTCATTCTAGTAGTCTCCTTACATACAGAGATCAAATCAATCCTGATGATCAATGAGGAGACAGATGATACAGCTATATTGCACAAAATCACCCAATAAATATTTACTGATAATCTACCATGTTCCAGATACCATGCTAAGTAATGGGAATATAATGCAGAACAAAACAGATATTGACATTATCTTCATGGAGATGTATCCTGTTTACTCAGACTCATTTTTGCTCTGTTTATTAAGCTAGATCATGCCTAACTTGAACACACCGTGGCTTAATGAACCTTTGTCTAAAATAGAGACATCGACAACTGTGTGAAATATGCAGATTTTCTGATTGATTGTGGTCCTTTGAATGGAAGTCTAAGGGCTACCAAATCTGAATTTGGAGAACACATGACATTTGCATCCAGTGGAGATGAGAAAGACGTGTGCTAGAGGGATGTAGCAGTATCTGTTTATTAGTTCAACAATTTGAATCTTAATTCCTGGACCAGGGATTGAACCCATGCCCCCTGCAGTGGAAGCGCAGAGTCTTAATCACTGGACCGCCAGGGAAGTCCCATAGTTCAACAAAACTTTATTAAGAAACTTCTATATACTGGACACTATGCTGGTGTATGACTCCCATCCTTCTACGCTTACCAAGTCATTAGGGTGAATCATGCCATGTTAGATAAAGGGAGAAGGGATAATAATTATTATACTGGGATGTTATTATTTCCGAATTCTAGTCCTTCACTGAGCTGTGTAGATGGCCATGGAATAAAGGATTGGTAACTTTTTTTGCCCAGAATAAGATGACAATGATTTATTTCATATCTCTTTCCTTGAATTTCAAAGATGGACCTCAGTTACAGGAAAAATCATATATGCAGAATGGCTTAGAGTTAGAAGAGATTTAACTCGTTCAAATCTGAAATTGAGACGCTGAGAGATAAAGTGGTTTGCTTAAGATAATATACCTAGTTTGTGGGGGACTGGGAACTAGAATCCCAAACATGAGCTCTTTCCATTGAACCACACTATTCGCTCTCTTTTCCAAAGTGTTTACTGTGAAAGAGACACGAATATTACGTGTAATCTACTGCGTTGTCAGGACAAAAACATGAAATTAAAATCTATCCATGATGGGATCACGTCTCTGAGTGGTTCATAATTAGATACAGTCATTCATATGGGAAGTAGATTCCCAAAGCAGTGACAAGGAGAGGCAAAAATAAGCATCGTTTCATAGATTAGGATAATTGAGGGAAGGAGGGTGAGGCAGGAGTCAAATTACTGAAAAAGACAGGAGCACATGACCAGTAAACCAACTAGCAGTAACACTGTCTTTTTGTGTTTGTAACTAGAGAATCAATTCGAATTGTGACTCGGTGGGTGAAGTATTTTAACATCTCTAAGCTTCTGGTTTCCTATATGTAAAAATGAAGCTAAATAAATATACCTACCCCATAGGACTGTTGTAAGGATTAGAGATGCTAACTGCAAAACACTTAATTCAGTTCCTAGCATAGAGTAAGCATTCAATTAAAGGTGAGTATTATCACTAGTGTGAATTAATTTTGTTCTGATCACTGTTAATAGTCCAAACGTAATTGGGTTTACACATAAAGATATCTTAGCAGTCTGGCAATTCTGGTATTCGAAGATTATCTGCATCTTCTTTTTCAAGTGACAAAGAGCCTTGCAGCTCCTTGAAGTTTCACTGAAATTGGATTCAACGATGTGGTATTGCTGACAAATGGATGTAAAATCATAAGTTGGCCTTTTGGCTTTTATGTGAAAAAAGTAATTATAAAGGAATTTATAAGTAAGTGGCATGTCATCTCCCTGCTTCTTATTGGAAAAACATATCATCACAATCTTATTCTTTTTGTCTTGTACCTTGTACTGTGAGCATTTTCATTTGTGCTACTGGTCACAGAAATAAAATCTGGGTATGGGTTAGGGAGGGGAATGTTGGAGTAGGCTTTTAGAGACTAGAATTTTTGCTCAACTCATAGACTTCAAGATCTACATATAAGACTTGCTCTGCTAAGGGATCATTTACTCACCCCAACAAAATCAATGAAGAGGCTTCTAAAAACACATTTATGGTGACCCCTGACAGACAATTGGATAACTAGGAAGAAAATCCAACTTCCTCTGGTTTCAGGCCCATTGATATTCTAGCAAACGTTTACTGAGTACATACAAAATGTAAGCACTGCAGTGGGCAGTGGGGAGTAAGACCCAGCCCTTGTCCTTAAAGCAGCCCATTAATTTATTCATTAAAATGTATCGTAGGCATGTTGATCACCTCCTATGTGCTACATGCAGGACATATCTTAGTGAACAACATAGATCTGGTTCAGCCCCCAAAGAGGTTACAGTCTAATGGGAGAGGCAGATTTAGTTAAACAAGTGTATAATTATAAACAGTGGGGCACACTGAAGAAAGAGTGCTTTGGTGTCCTGAAAACCTGTAGGAGGGGAACCCAACCTAATTTGGGAAGGCATCCCTGAGGAAGTAACTTTTGACTTAAGATATGAAGGATGGGTGAGTGTTAACTAGATAAAAGAAAGAAAGGGAATCATTCCATAAAGCAGGAACAACAAGTACAAAGACCGTGTAGCAGAATGAATTATATAAGAGATCTGAGGAGCTAAAGGGTAAACACGGCTGGAATGCAGAGCTCAGGGGAGAACATGCTGTGAAATTAGGCCAGAGAGCTAGACACAAGTTGGGTCAAGTAGGCCCTTGTAGGAAAGGAGTTTGAATTTTGTTTTTCAAGTGCAGAGGGAAGCCATTTTTAAGAGTTTCAAGCAGCAAAGCTGCATAATCTGATTTTTTATTTTTAAAAATGTAATTTTGGATCATAAACAGAGGATGATTTGTTTGTGGGTAAATGTGCAAAGAGGGGTACCAGGTAGGAGCCTACTCAATAAGTTCAGGCAAGAAATAATAGTGACTTTAACTAGGGTGGTAGCAATGGAGGTGAAGAACAGGGAATAGATTTGCTTCAAATAATCACCCTATCCTACTATCCGATCAAGGTTTGTCCTTTCAAAATACCACTAAAGAGTTTTCTCATCAAGGAATCCCTTATTAAGCCCACCTGGCTTAATAGTTGCCCCAACCCTAGGAGATGTTCTCTGCTCCCTGATACCTCAGTGATACCTTCTGCCTTTTCAGTCTCTGATATACTTTTTAATATTAAATTCTCTTCTGACTCATTCACTCACTACAATAAACATTTGCTTTGAATTTTAACAAAGTATTTAAAAATATAACCATGCATATTATTCTGTGATAAGACTAGTAGCTATAAAGTTGTCATTATCTCTGATCCCACTAATTGTAATCGAATAGAAAAATGACAAAAAATCCAAAATGGCAAAATTGGGTCTGATACTCATAGATTTTGGAGCTGGTAGAGGGAAAAGGAATTTAATCCAAATTCTCACCACTTTCCTTTTTTTTTTTTAAGGTTAAAAAAAAAAAAGAAATCCAGAGACATTAATGGACTTGTCAAAGATCACAGAGATATATAGTTACCAGTGTTTAGTCTAATACACCATGCCATATATGAACAATATACTGGCTCTTTATGTGCTATTGAAAAACAGAAAAATGAATGAGGAGTGAATTGAGCCAGTAGTATTTAGATTTATTTTTCTTTTCATTACCTGGAACATCAATAGTGTAAAGGCGAGGAGCAAGGTAGATCTTTGTATCCTTAAAATTTGGCAAAAACTGAGAGTGAACATGATAACTTCCTTAAACTATATTTCATAACTTGCAAACATCATAATTTTCAATACACTATTTTGACTGTATACATTAACATGTTCTAAAAAATGTAGTTTACATGGAAACCTAGAATATCGAGATATTAAAAAAAAACCTCTAGTTAGTAGGTGAGAAAGTAAAAGAGAAAAAACAAGGGTGGGACATAAAACAGAGCCAGAAATGAGATTAATAAAAATAACGCATACTTCAAAGTCCTAACATGCTGGCTATGGGTGGACCACAGCTCTGACTCTGTGCTTTCTAAGCATTTTCTCAAAGAAGGAAAATCTAAACTTGATAAGCTGCATCAGTGGCTCTCAACTTTATCCCCTGGAGAGACCTAAAATGTTGATTCCTACGACCAAATTAGACAGAGTGTATCAGAATCTTTGGGGGTTGGGTCCAAGTATTCATATTTTTAAAAATCTCAGGTAGTTCTAATGTGTAGTCAGGATTGAAAGCCACTGGAATATTTGGTCCACAAGGCCCCACCATCACCTACTTGCAATAAAACAAAAATAAACAAGCAAAAGCTAACGAATGTTCCCTAAAGAAACACTACTATTCCTGATAGTTAAGACCAGGGAGAAATGTCTCCCTATTCTCCTCTTAAAAGGACACTGAGTAATGAAAAAAAAACAAAAACAAAAAACCAAAAGAAAACAAAAAAAACCAAATGCCTTTACAAAAATACATATAAACCTTCATAAATATGTTTTCCTCCACTTAGCTTTTAATAGATGTTGGGTGGTAGCTATTCCAAATTACCAATTAAATAGATCTTTAAATGACAATTTATTGTTGGCATTCTGTTGTGAAATTTGGCAGCCAAAAGGACACATGCCCAAGAAGAAGGCCTTCATCAGGACCTGGCCTTAATTGTTGTGTGTTTTTCCCCTTGGGTGGTGATGGATTTGCTCTGGGCCACCCACATGCAGATCCTGCTATGGTTAGTGATACATATTTTTAAGACAGCTCACCCTGGCCTATGCCTGGAGTCTGTGAATCAAAGGAAAACTAACCATACATAATAGCTAAAAGCATGGCCTTTGAAATCAGACAAACCAGGGCTCAAATCCTGAGATCACTTGCTGTCTGCTGACTTTGGGCAAGTTATTTAACTTCTCTGACCCATAGTTTCCTTATCTCTAAAATGCTAGCAATACTAGCACCTACCCCATAGGCTGTTGTAAGGACCACATGGGGTAATGTATATCATTTTCCTGTCATATAATATGTGCTCATTAATCAACAATTTAAGAAAACCATTTATTGGTTAGGCAAAAGTCAAATCTTATATTAACCCACTCTAACTAGTTGAGCTAACCACATGGCGAGGTGGGCATTCTGGCCAAGGTCCTTCAGTTGTCTTGAGTATAAACTTCTCTGAAGGCATTTACCACAATGTTACATCATTAAGTCAGCAAATCTCATCAGGTATCACATTTTGAACAGCTTTTTTATTTTTTCACAATAATGGCCATTTTTTTTTCTCAATTCACTTGTGACTTTCTCCTATTTTGTTCTAGTCTTTTCCTGACTGCTGATCTTTGGCGTTTTCCCAAGTTCTTAGTCCTTTGGACTCACCAATCTTGCATGCTTCTGATTCAGTCTCAGAACTCTTTAGGAATTCTGGCTCATATTCGCTCTATGGTTGTTTCTACTCCTGGATATCTTAAGTAAGATACCCTGATCTGACTCCACACTTCTGTAACTGAAGCCCTAGTACCTTTCCCCTAAACTAGTGCTCTAGCGGGCTCATTTGCAGATGGTCCACACCATCTTCTTTCAAGGGAGGATTAAAACTGAAGCAAGGGGCTTCCCTGGTGGCGCAGTGGTTAAGAGTCCGCCTGCCGATGCAGGGGACACGGGTTCGTGCCCCGGTCTGGGAAGATCCCACATGCCGCGGAGCAGCTGGGCCCGTGAGCCATGGACGCTGAGCCTGTGCGTCCGGAGCCTGTGCTCCGCAACGGGAGAGGCCACAACAGTGAGAGGCCCGCGTAACGCAAAAACAAAAACAAAAACAAACAAACAAAAAACAACTGAAGCAAGGTTGAGCAGCTAGAATATGAGAATATCAATCTTGAACATGTTACAAGATGGAAATTTGCCCAACCTTATTGTTTCACTGAGTATGTTTTCTAATGGTGTGTTATGCAGACAGTTCAGATGTTAATTCATTTGGACTGAACTTCAAATAAATCAGTGCTACTAAATCATCTGTTTATCTAAAACTAAGTTTTCAAGAGTCTTGTATTTGCCTAAGGAGTGAAACACATTTTTTTTCTTGATTACCGAAAGAGATTGCATTTTAATAGCCAGAGTTATCTCAGTAAGTCTGTTTAATTTGAAACCATGATAAAATATTTGACCAAGTATAAAGAAGTAAGATTAAGCTGTTTCTTCCCACTTTAGGTTCCTTCCCGGTATGTTGGTCACAACTGCCATTTCAAAATGGTTTAGGCTGCCGTTTATTAAGCTTCTACTCTGTATTAACTACTGTTTTGGACACTTTGCATATTTCATTTGATATCCCTACAACAGTTTTATCAGATAGATATTTATTGCCTCCCATATTCATACAAAAGAAACAGTGTGTTTCAGAGAGGTCATGTACATTTCCCAAGGTCACATATACAGGAAGTGGCTCAAGTCTCCATGAGTACACATTACTATGTTCATAATTACTGCTTTGCACTGCCTCTCAATACTTAAGGATCTCTCACACCAAACACTGTATGTACAAAGCAGTCCCAGCTTCTATCTCAAGTGAGGGCATATGTATTTCTGGTTGTGATGAGTTTTTGACAAGATCCAATTCAAATAATGTTTTTGCCTCATTTTAGAGTTACCACTGCTGTGGAAATGGAAATAGGCTTTCTGGACACAAAGGGCCTAGCCTTAGACTTTCTGCATTAATTCTCAAATTAGCCTCAGAGAGGCAGGAACGATTGGCTCTTTGAAACCTGTTAAGCAAATGTGGAAATGCCTAACTACTGACTAAATGTCCCTCCATTTGTTTGCGTCTGTGTCTAGATGCAGTCTAGGTTTAAAGGTCACTTTAGGCATATATCAAAACTAAAACTCGGTCTATAAACCCTAGGATACAGCAAATCTCAATGATTGCCACATACACGCAGTACTGCAACAGGGACAAGGGAGCTAGGAAAGTGTTTGGCTGGTGTGTCCCGAGTATAACACATCTCTGGACTTTTTGGTCAGTCTTGTGTGCATATTTTCCAGAAGCATATCCACTATGAGCTATATTGGTATTTATGCCAAATCAGATTGAGAAAATAGAGAATTATTTGCTACCATTATACATTCAAACTTTATTATAGAAAATTCCCGATGGACAGAGAAAAGACATTGAAATCTTGCCTAGAGCAGGTTTTTATTTTTAGTCTAGGAAACGGAAAGAGATGCTTCTAAGAAGCTTAACCCCCAAATTCAAGATATGTCTTAAACAGGTTTCTCAAAATATATATAAAACTCAATGTAACCATACAGTTACCAGTTTTGCCCTTCACCCACCCCTTTGGTGGTGAGCACACTGTAGTGTATATAGAATTTGAAATATAATGCTATGTACATGGAAAAAAACCCCATATACTTGTGTGTTTCCAATACGTGGGAATAAAAATATGTGCTACCTTTCTCCTCAGTTGTAAAAATAAAATTTTTTCCAAGTTAAAAAAAACCCCAAAAAACTCAATGTAAAATGTCATGAGTCTTAAGAGGGCAAAAAAAAAAAAAAAAAAAAAATTCATGTAATGTTCCCAGCAAAGACAGGTTTTATTACAATGTCAAAAATTCAGTTTCACTAGGGATTTCATCTCTGGAAAGAAACTTGCAGACCAAACAAAATTAGGCAGTGCCAAATACTACCTGTGATTCCAAACCAATATATACTAAAATAGGTTTAATGAGAAACAAAAGACAAACATGCTCAATGTCTACTGTCTTACTCTCAGGTGATTTTTTCCCTCTGTTTTCAGAAGTATTCTATATAACTCTCATCTGGCCAAGCTGATTGGACATTTTAAAGCACAAGGTAACATATTGGTCCTGGAAACAACTGGGGAACATTGACTGACTCTGATCACGTACTAAATATAGTTAAATCTCTGAAGTTGGAGAATGATTTTCTTTTCTTTTTTTGGGAGGAGTTTATTTTCAGCAAAGATCACTATGAATATATGAATAGGTTACAAAAATTGCCTCTATTCCACAGAATACACTGGGTACACAAAATCCTGGATTATGGATTTCTATGGTTTGGGCTTCTATTGTTTCTATTGTTTCAACTGGTATATCTTCGTTGGAGAAATGTCTATTTTGGTCTTCTGCCCATTTTTGGATTGGGTTGTTTGTTTTTTGATATTGAGCTGCATGAGCTGCTTGTAAATTTTGGAGATTAATCCTTAGTCAGTTGCTTCATTTGCAAATATTTTCCCCCATTCTGAGGGTTGTCTTTTCATCTTGTTTATGGTTTCCTTTGCTGTGCAAAAGCTTTTAGGTTTCATTAGGTCCCATTTGTTTATTTTTGTTTTTATTTCCATTTCTCTAGGAGGTGGGTCAAAAAGGATCTTGCTGTGATTTATGTCATAGAGTGTTCTTCCTCTGTTTTCCTCTAAGAGTTTTACAGTGTCTGGCCTTACATTTAGGTCTTTAATCCATTTTGAGTTTATTTTTGTGTATGGTGTTAGGGAGTGTTCTAATTTCATTCTTTTATATGTTGCTGTCCAGTTTTCCCAGCACCACTTATTGAAGAGGCTGTCTTTTCTCCACTGTATATTTTTGCCTCCTTTATCAAAGATCAGGTGACCATATATGCATGGGTTTATCTCTGGGCTTTCTATCCTGTTCCATTGATCTATATTTCCGTTTTTGTGCCAGTACCACACTGTTTTGATTACTGTAGCTTTGTAGTATAGTCTGAAGTCCAGGAGCCTGGAAATCATGGCGTATTTTTCTGATGGGCTTATTTCGCTTAGCATAATGTCCTCAAGTTTCATCCATGTTGTAGCATATTTTAAGAGTTCCTTCTTTTTTAAGGCTGAATAATGTTTCATAGTATATATATATATATATATATACATACCACATTTTCTTTATCCATTCGTCAATGGACATTTGCATTGCTTCCACCTTTTGACTATTGTGGCTAATAGTGCAATGAACATGGGGGTGCAAATACCTCTTCAAGACCCTGTTTTCAATTCTTTTTAATATATACCCAGAAATGGAATTACTGGATCATATGGTACTTCTACTTTTAATTTTTTGAGGAACTTCCATACTGTTTTCCATAGTGGAATGATGCCATGAGATTTTGTGGGAAAATATGGTGGTTGTCTGCTTTATGCTGTTGGGAAGGAAAACTTTCCTCTTCTTCCCTTCTAGGTTCTTTGGTTGGTCTGATGATTAAATTGACATAAGACAGATTAACAGGAGAAAAACAAATTTAATTTAATTTAGTTTTGTATGTATGTGATCCCCAAAGATATGAGGCTTAAAGAAATGACAAAAGCAGACAGCTTTTATACCTTTTAGACAAAGAAAATAATAAATTTGTGAGGAATTGACAAGCTGAAGTTTGGGCTTGGGGTAAGTGAGGAAGTAACAAGGTTTGTTTTTAGAGCCTTCTCAGGCAATTCCCCACCTCTGTCAATAAGGATGCCTTCTATCCTCCTGACATAAGGAGGATACACTTCACATGCTTTCAGGGAGACAAAAGAGGGTCAGAGTATCCTTTTGTACTGCTGCCAAAGTGATAAATTTTGGTGTGGCATATTCTGCTCCCTTGCAATGCCACCTTCAGAATCCAGCTACCTGTTTTAGAACTATCATCATGAATCTCTGTTTATTTTCTGTTCCTTGTATATCCTCTTGCAATAATAGGTCCCATATGCATACTTCCTGCTGTGTAAAGATGTACTTCCTCCTATTGGTCATAAAACCATCTTAAGTTATAAGGAGTACTCCCTAGATCTAGTGTTAATATGTGCCTAATGACGTCAGGCTCACAGTTTTTTATGTCTGTTTACGTTGACTTCGCACTGCCACCATTCAAATCCATTTCTGTCGCCACAGACGCCACTGATGCCTTAGGTCACAAGGCATCATGAGGGGAAATTCTTTTCTGTGCCCCCAAAGGACTCTACCCAAATTAACCTCCAAATCCCCAGCCAAGATTTCAAAGTTCTCCACATCAGAATCCCCTCCCATTCTCTGAACTCATTTTCTATTACTGCCTTACACGTGTACCTTTCTTTCCAGCCAAACAGGATTATTTGCTCTTCCTTAATCATGCCCCATTTATTTTTGAACTACAAGCCTTTGTCATTCCCTCTCTCTGGAGCACCTGCCATCTAACAAATTTGATTGTTGGAAAACTACTCATCTTCAAAGCTTTGTTCAAAGCTCTTGTGAGGATGCTGACCTGAATCCCTTGCAAACATCCTCTTTTACTCCTTACGAAAAGCCTCCGCTGCAGCCCAAATGGTCTATTCATCTTCCCACAACCATCCAATGCATGTGTCTGCCACTGTGACTTTCTTCATGATGTTTTCTGTGTTGAAATCTCTTAGGGGAACTAAAGAGAGCCCCATCAAGTTATAAACCAAGAAAAGAGAGGTATTTGGGCCTTCAGAAGAAATTTATAGTTGGGAGGATTAGGAAAGCATTTCAGATAACCTTGAACTATGGATAAGATTCTAATAGGCAGGTATTGGTAGATTCCTTTGTGAGAGGGGAACTACATTGAGTCTAGCACAGTGTCTTACATAGTAGGTACTTAATATGTATTCTTTGAATGAAGGAATGAATGAAGGAATGAATACATAAAGAATGAATGGGTCAATGTCTAGCTATGTCTATATCAGTGTGATTGAGTTGATCACATCCATTTTCTCTCTGTTAGGAGAGATTTGGAGCAACATAAGAGCACCAGATGCTTGAAGGGAGATGAGGCCCTAAAAGTAGAGATAAGTCAGTGGAAGACAAAAACTGTTCAAGCCTGAGTAATGCAGTTTTAGGCTTATAGGCCTTGCCCTACCCTTACCTCCTGAGGTAGGCCTCACTAAAGAGTACTCCACCCATTTGCTCCTAGATCTGGGCATTTTCTACTTGCCCATTTTCAAACTGCTTCCCTCAAGTTTCATAAGAGAACTTTATAGTTTCATTATGCTGACTGTATCCAGAGTTCTTGCAATAATTCCCTTCGCTCAAAACTTGGAGTTCCATTCTAGTGATAACATGAGCTTGTATTTGAAGTTTTCAAAGTGATTTAATATAAATTATATCCAGTGCTGCTTATATGCTTGCTTTATCATAGAAATAATCCATGATGCAAAGTTGGCATGGGAGGTAAGTTCTACATGCTGGCGATGTCATATATAACCTGAATTAACAACATATAGGCATGAAGTAATGCTATGGGGCATGAAAAGAAGAATGAAAAGTGGGTCTCACTCCTTAGAATTTACTGATTCATTGTCATGAATATGGAAAAGAAAATTCAATTGTCGAGTGACATCAGCAAAATCGCAGCATAGGAATTTGTAGGGCTCATTCCCCTTCAGCCCAGAAACATCAATTTGAACAGCTGTGAACAAAAATCCCTTCGTAAGAGCCAAGGATTCTAGGTGAGGGATTACCATATCTGGGTGAAGTGCAAACATAGGAAAAGATGCACTGAGGAAGGTAGGAAAGATAGATTCACACCACTCCTGTCTCTCCTGCCCTAATCCCGAGAGGCCCAGTGCAGAGAGAGACACCATCCCTATGGGAGAAGGAGAGTGAAGTGAGTGCCCGCCTTCACTGCCAGAGCTGGCCCGCCCCAGCACCAGGCCAGCGGCCACAGCACTAGGTGATGCCCTGTGGGCTCCTGAGAACCCAGGCCTCCAGCTCACCTCGGTGCCTGCCAGGTCCAGTGGCTTCAGGCAGCTCCTGCAGCCCTACGTGGCATTTTAAATACAAGGCTCCCGGTCTCAGGGTCAGAAACTCAGGCCCCAATCCACCCTGACATCTGCTTGGGTGGTTGTAGGTGGCTTCTGTGGCCCCAGGCACCTGACAGGCTCCTGTGAAACCAGGTTCTTGGCCTACCCTGGTGCTGGGAGACTTTCATGACGCCAGCCTCCCCATGGTTTCCTTCAAACCCAGGTTCCTGGCACATCCCATCGCTGGCCAGCTCTCCTGGATCTTGATGGCTTCTGTGGCCCCAGGCTCTCTATCAACCCTTGCAAACCTAGGCACCAAGTAGACACCCTACATCAAGCTGATTACCACGGAACCAGGCTTTCAAATCATCCAGCACCAGGCTGGCTCATGGCCCCAGGCTCCTGGCTCACCCAAGGGCCAGACCAGCCCCTGTGGACCAAGATTCCAGACCAGATCATATGGACCCAGGCTCTCAGTCCACCCATTCACCAGGTCAGTCCCCACGGCCCTAGCCTGGAGGTTGGCTCCTATAGACCCAGGCTCCTGGCCTGCCTAAATGCCAGATGGGTACCCAGAGACCAAGCCTCCAGGTTACAGGCTGACTCCAGCTACCTCAGGCTCTGGTCTTGCTCTAGGGCCAGGCCGGCCCCTGTGGTCCAACCTCTAGGCAAGCTCTTATGAAACCAGCCTCCTGGCCCACATTAGTACCAAACTGGCTCCCATGGACCCAGATGCTGGGCCCACCCTAGTGGTCTCTGGTGACTAGCTGGTCCCAGTAGAAGCAGGATCCAGGTCTGCCTACAAAGACCCAGGGCATAGCTCCATCAATACAGACTCAAGCTCAGGCTCACCCAAGTGAACTTGGACTCCAGGCCTGCCCCCACAGACCCAGGCACCAAGCTGGTCTCTATGTACACCAACACTAAGCCCATCTACTGACCCAAGCACCAGACCTGCCCAGTCCAGGACTCTAGCAGCAAGCTCACCTGCAGATACCACCAGATGGCTAACCCAAAACCTCTGAACAGGTTAACTGGTAAGGAGCTATGCCTGCCAAAATCAGTCTTAAAGACGAAGAGGTGCCTGCTTCCTCAAACATGCAGTGCAAAGCCATAAGGATCATGAATAATAAAGGAAACATGAATCCACCAAAGGAAACTAATAACTCCAGTGACTGTCCCTAAGGAATGGAGATCTACGAACTGTCCAACAAAGAATTCAGAATAACTCTCTTAAAGAAATTCAGTGAACTATAAGAAAACACAGATAGACAACTAAATGTAATTAGGAAAACAATGCATAAACAAGAAGTTCAACAAAGAAATAGAAACCATTAAAAAATCAAGCAGAAATCCTGGAGTTGGAGACTATAATGATTGAACTAAACAATTCAATGACAATCATCAACAACCTATTACAAGTCTTGGTAACGATGAGAAGATAATGGAACACTTTGTACGCTGTTGGTGGGAAAGTAAATTGGTATAGCCTCTATGGAGGACAGTATGGAGGTTCCTCAAAAAATTAAAAATAGAATTACCTTATGATCCAGCAATCCCACCTCTGGGTATATATACTAAGAAAATGAATACACTCTCTTGGGATATCTGCACCCCCATGTTCATTGCAACATTATTTACAATAGTCAAGACATGTGAAAACAACCTAAGTGTCCATCGTTGGATGAGTGAACAAAGAAAATGTGACATATATATACATATATATTTTTTTAATTAAAAAATTTAACTGTCCAATGATCATGAAAATATGCCCCACCATACTGCTAACCAAAGAAATGCAAATTAAAACCTTAAGAAGACACTATTTATAATTCATTAGAATTGCTAAAAAAAAAAAAAATCTGATAATACCAGGCTGATAAGAATGTGAGGTACAAGGAATACTTGTGGAAGTGTAAACTGGCATAGCCTACCTGGAAAGCAGTGGGCAGCAGCCCCTAATGAAACTCAAATTGCATACCACCAACGGCCAACAAGTATAAATAGGTATTGTACTGTACCTAGGCATCTACCAAAGGGAAGCTCTTCCGTGAGCTCTTCCATGAGTTCAAGGAAGCACGTATATAATGTTCATCATGTCATTCATTCAACACGTGTTTATTGAGTGCCTACTATATACCTGGCACTATTCTATGTGCTGGAGTTACATCATTGAACAAAGCAGACAAAAATTCCTGTTCTTGCAGAGCTTGCATCCAAGTAGAGTGAAGTACTGTTTGCTATATAGAAAAAACAAAAATTGTCTAAATTTAGACCAAGTAGAAAATGAATAACAAAAATAACGTTTTTGTCAAACAATAAAATGACATTAAACTGTTAATACATCAAAAAACTAGATGTTTCTCATTACTTTGAGAAAAGTAAGTTGCAGAATATGTAGTGTACAGCATTTATGTAAATGTTTAAAACAAAAACATGTTATATACTCTTTGTAGGTACATGTATATATAAATACATTGTAATAAAAAAGGAATGGAAGGATACCCACTAAACTCGTGATGTTGGCCCCTGAAGAGAGTGTGTGTGTGGATGGAGAAAATGAAATAGAATTTGGGATGGACACAAAGATTACTACTTCAATTTTACCTGTAAAGTTTGATTTATTTTATTTAAAAAATGTAAGACAAAAATGACAAAATGTTAATAATTTTCTATTCCGGGTAGTAGGTTTCCTGTTTTTTGTTAAGCGTGTTTCTTTTTTTTAATGCATTTATCTCCCCTATTGAGTTATCAAAAAAAAAAAAAAAAGGAAAAGAAAAAATAATTAACCAAAATAAATCAATGGATGATAAATGCCAAATAAATGATATGCAAGTTCTTCCTTCCTTCCTTCCTTCCTTCCTTCCTTCTTTCTTTTCTCTCAGTAATACAAGCACAGAAGACCAGAGCCCATTTTTTTCATGGTGACCTTGGCACCTGTCCACATCTCAACTCAGTTGCAATACAAATGCCTATTGTCACAAATAAAATTATCATCAGACCTACCAGTTCATAACTATGGTTGGAAATTGTATCATCACTTTGGCTTATCTCAGCTTTTCCCCCCCAACAATGTACATCCAGTCATGATCAGAGACAATGCTCAGTTTAGAGCAAGGAATCAAGTTGGAAGATTTTATATTAACTTACTAGAAATATTAAATTGTCTATAAAATGTGTATGTTTACATATATATTGTTGATAATGTAATAGTGCTTACAAATTAAATATTTTAATTTTAATATGGATTGGTAGAGGTTATATACCTTTATGCATAAAGGTGGATAAAAGTGTATATTAGTTCATCGCTAATTCAACACAAATGAGGGAGAGATACAGAGAGAAGAAAAGGATAGATGAGGCTTTTTTGGTCATCAAGCACCAAGCATTTCAGTTTTTATTTAAAAAGCAACAGATACAGACAATATATGTGTCCATGTTATAGGCTTATGGAACTTAGTTTAGGGTTTATAGTCTGTGGAATGAAGTGAGTTATAGGGAATTGGGTTTTGTTCCTTACTATTGCAGTTGCAAGAGGTCGGTGATATCCTGCAGACTAACAACTCACCCAGACAACTCTCAGAAACTACTGCTGCAGCTGCTGATTGCTTGTAAATACTTTGGTTGGGAGAAAGCCTTTCAAATGATGAAAGGAAAACAAACCTCATCCTTATCTATATAATCAACAAGGGTCTATTTAACCAGAAAGCAAGTTGGTATTGTAGATGGATTCTATATAAGCTTTTGTGTGTGGGTGGGGGCATGAAGTGTGTTTGTGATGTGTGTGTGGGTGTGTGTGTGTGTGGGGGTGCTTTTAAAGTCCCCCATCTCGGGAAGGGTGAGCTGTGACAAAGCGAGAGAGAGGCATGGACATATATACACTACCAAACGTAAGGTAGATAGCTAATGGGAAGCAGCCGCATAGCAGAGGGAGATCAGCTCGGTGCTTTGTGACCACCTGGAGGGTGGGATAGGGAGGGTGGGAGGGAGGGAGACGCAAGAGGGAAGAGATATGGGAACATATGTATACGTATAACTGATTCACTTTGTTATAAAGCAGGAACTAACACACCATTGTAAAGCAATTATACCCCAATAAAGATGTTAAAAAAAAAAATAAAGTCCCCCATCTCATTAAAGCTGCATAGCCTACATAGCTAACCAATAAGTCTCTTTCAGTATAAGCCCGAAAGCATATAGGAAAAAAGGAGTGTATGTGGCAAGTCCATAAGTCAAGGGGAATGCTTCCAAAAGTCACATGAGAAAAATCTGTCTCCTCACCTTGAGGTCACACCTTGGTCTTCTGAACTCATCGTTGCAAAATGGAGACCCTATGACTCAGTTTTGCTACCCTGGGGCTCAAAAACCCAGATATTGGCAAATTCCAAAGCCGAGTATAGAAGCAAAAAGAAGAATTGAGAATAAGCAGTAGGTAGCATGTTGTTAAAGCCACATGCCAATGCAGGACATGACAAACGGGCCACCTATCTGAGTCAGTGCTTTAACTATTGCTTATAATGGGATGAATTCAACTTGAAAATGGTCACATTGGTATGCACCCTCATATACTGTTGGTTCTTTAAATGCAGAGATGTTATAGTGCCTTGTATTTGAATTGTCCTGACAGGCGGTAGTTATTAAGCAAGAACTCCATTTATGCCATAGCGTGATCTCATTTGTAGAAGGGCATTTGGTTTGTACGGAGACTTTTAGAGTGACTGAGATCCAGTTATCTTACCTCTAAAATGTAGACCAAGCATATTAGGCATCTTCTTGTCTCTGTCTATGGGGGTCTCCGTGTTACAGCATGGGGTCAATTTGCTTCTGTTCTGTTCTGACCCATGTGACCAGCCAAGGTGATGAAAAACATCTTAATAAACTTGACAAATCTTGTATTGGTGGCTGGGGGATAAGAAAGTCTTACTCCAGATATCCTATAAGCATTAGAAAATTATAGATATCTTTTAAATTGTAGCCTCTGACACCCACTGTGAGAAAGGAACAGTCTTATTTCTTAACAGCCATCTTTTTTTTTTTTTGCGGTACGCGGGCCTCTCACTGCTGTAGCCTCTCCCGTTGCGGAGCACAGGCTCAGGACACGCAGGCTCAGCGGCCATGGCTCACGGGCCCAGCCGCTCCGCGGCATGTGGGATCTTCCCAGACCGGGGCACGAACCCGTGTCCCCTGCATCGGCAGGCGGACTCTCAACCACTGCGCCACCAGGGTAGCCATTGACAGCCATCTTGACTGCACGAAAAAGCATTGCCACCGTTACTTAAGGTCTGTCTGTCTGTGATCAGGTATATAAAACAAAAGTAATGGAAAGGTCCTTGCCCTCTTACAACCAATAAACCAAATACAACACTGGCATAAATGGATATAGTAACCATGTATATTTTAATATTTAATAGAAAAAATAATATTTATCCACATTGAATAAACTTAGTACACGATATGAAAATAAAGCAGTTAAAATATATAAAGTATTTTACTTTTCTATTACTATAGCAAAATCTTACGATAACCATGAATATAACTCAATTTGTGATTGGCTCCCATACCCCACCCTTGTCTCTTTTCAAGTAGGGCTGGGTTATTTTTCTGAGGTGGGCATAAGGGCACTGAGGGATGACTAAAGGTATTGAAATTGAGTGGACAACCTCCATTAATAGATGCCAAGCTGCATCTGGGGGCCAGAGGGATTTTATTAGTGCAACAGGACTCTTGAAAATGGAGGCCAGCTAGCTCTCCCAGATCACCTGGTCACTACATGCAACCTTTTGATAATGCAACCCTACAATCTACAAGGTTGAATTTTGAACTCTACTTGTCAGTTTAGGGCAGAGACTTTTACTATACTACTATCGCTGTCTTAATCTAACTACTACTACTGCTAGTATTACTACTATTTAGTTAGCAAGAGCTATTATATATTGAGTGCTTTAATGTGTGTCAGGATCTGTGCTTTATATAAACATCTCAATCCTTATAATAACCTTAAGGGATAGGTAATTACAGGAATATTATAGGTAATATTCCCATCTTACTGGTACAGTAGCTCAGAGAGGTTAGATAACTTTCCCAGAGTCACCCAGTGATAGAGCTGGATTCAGGTCCAGAGTTTTTGATGTCATATCCCCAATGCTTAACAACCACTATACCACATTGCATACTTCCTTTTCTTATTGTACACTTTCTTTGCTTATAGTCCATAGGAAAACTAATTAAAAACACAAATGTAGCCAGGATAGGCCCCCTTTCTTGATCTGTTTCTTCCCTCTCCTCTCCTAACTAAAGAGAGTTGAAATGCTAGCCAAGAAGACTGCATTGCTGAGAAGCTGGGAAAGGAAGAGGACTGTCTCCACCAAGGACCTGTTTACTTTTTTAATTAACAAAGTATGAGGAGACTTCTTCTGCGTGTTTCAGGACCCAGAATGGAAATTTATACCATTACATGCTCGTAATGGAAATGTGTTTTATGTTTAACAACTTCAAAATGAAACACATTATTGATGCAATATGGACCAGAAATGTGGCCAAACGCTTAACTAGAAGAAAAAACAAAATGAAAACAATGACCCAAATGACCAAATTAGACTAAAATTAGTTAAAGCATAAACTAGCAAAACCAAGGAAACTTCTAACCTTTCCCAATCAAATTAAATACATATATGTAGCTGGTTAAAGATTTGACTTTCTAAATTTTAACAAAACCATCATTGCCACTTGTATATTGGTGAGAGACACTGGAGTCATGCTCAAGTGGACTTTAATTTGCTCATATACAACCTAGGCCATGAATAGGTCCAGAATTATACAAATATACCTACCGTGTAAGTCATTTCAATTTTGTCTCCAAAACTTTTCATCTGTTTTATACAAAAGGGACAATACAATGTTCTTCACTGGATCTCTTTCCCAGAGTGAGATTCAGAAAGAGGTTGTTTTGTTTTATTTTGTTTTGATTTGTTGTGTTAGACTTCAAAGGCTGAGGGTTGGCTTCATCACATGCCTCAGTTACAGCACACCATCCCCACTGGTCCCTGCAAGGCCCCGCTCTTTTTCTGGTATGTATCTATCTCTCATCATCTATCTATCATCCATTTGTTCCATTCTTACCTCCATTCCCCCACTTCTGTTATCCTCCCCTTACTATTGGCAGCCATTCTAATGCATCTGATACGTATAATTTTATTTATGTTTTTGTAAAATGCCTATTCTTATTTTACGTACAATATATTTTAAAATCTATATAAATGGCAGTGTTCTGTAGACCTCACTGGTTTCTTATTTCTCACTCAACATGAGATATAAATACACATACACACAAATATATATGTGTGTACATATATTTGTATGTACATGCCATATATATAGTTATCCAAAGCATAAAATCACAAAATAAGACTTTTCTTCTGTATTACCTTTCCTAATTAGTTTTACCCAGTCTTTCGGGGAAGGTGCATGTCAACTGTGAATTGTGGAAAGTGAAGTATGGCTACACCAAAACACTGATTTTATTTTGAAGAATGTGGTGTTACCTTTAATGGAGGGTACATACCTCTTCTTGAAGGAGATCCTCTTTATTTCTTCCAAAATAGGATGTGTTGACCAACTGACATTCACACTTCAGGGTCTCCTTGCTAGTTCTCTAGTCTTAATAAACCTCAGGAATAAAGTATAGGTTGCTTGTAAGTATGGGTTTTGTGTTGTGATGGCTGTGTATGCACAGCTGTCTGATTGCTCAAACCTGTCTCAGCCTGTCTGAATGAACAGCACTGAAACAATTACTAAAAGGTAGTGAAAATGGAGTATCATTTGTGAGGATGAACTGGACAAAATCAATATATATTTTTGATGCGTTAGGAAACCCGAATTCCAGTCCTAGCTCGACTACAAATTCACTGTGTGACTCTGGACAAGGCTTCTTTAGGCCTTCGTCTATAAAATGAGGTGAGTCGGACTAGATAAACTCTAAGGTCTTTTACAGTGTGCTGTTGCTCCAGGCTCCTATGATTTGCGCTTGTGGCTCCATGAATACTCTATTTCTTCTTCTCCCTACCTATCACCCGATTATACTGGGAAAAACTGGTAAAAACAGTAGATTAGTCTGCCTTTTGCTTTTTTCCATGAGCGTTGGAAAATGAGAGGCCCAGGAGTAGGAACAGGTAACAATAGATACCTTTGAGAAGCAGTGCCAGAAAGTTAGAGGTGGCCATAGACAGAGGTAAGACGGTAAGACTTGCTTTAGAGAAAGCTATTGTGGCTTGTTCACAGAACTAAGAAACAAAAGTGTGTACTGTTGAACAGATAATAAAAATGGTCCCTGGAACAGAAACTTGAATCTACTAGGCAGGACTAATGATTTTTCAAAATATTATGTTCAAACAGCCCTTTCTGCAGAAAAAAACCTTGAAAATACTCTCTCTGTGTCTGTGCTTAAGGCAAACGTATATTGGTTGAATGAATATGCCTGATGTCCGTTGTACACATATCCAGAAAAGTACTCAAATGGCCCAAGTCTGATGCAGTGACATATTTCAAGACTGTTATTCAACGTGTAGCTGAATTTTCTCCACAGATATTGCAACATCCTCGGCCTAATTCTCAAAGGCCTGTTGGGACTGGAGGGGGTTGGGAGATCATTGATCCAAGTCTGAGACTGGCTGAGAGTCAGGAAATGAACTTCAAATGCATCATTGTCCCGGCTGGAGAAGGCCTGCTGCAAGGCAGAATTCAGCATCGCCCCAGTACAACCCTAGCAGGACCCTTTCCAAGACCATAAACTTTGCCTTTTCCAACTCCGTCTCCAGACCCCTGCATCCCTCCAGTGCTTCACCAGCTCTCACCCCTTCTTCCAATATTCTGGGTTCCTAAGAACCTCTTATGTAGTATAGTGAGTATAGTCAGTATAGTCTCCTGCATGGTGTCTTCTTGGTATCTGGTGCCAAGCCCTGGGCTACGGGGAAGGCAGGTCTTAGACCAGGGTCGAATACTGGCTGTGGCAATGGCTACACATAAATTCTTCTTCGGAAAGATATGATCCAAGATCTTAATCTGATTGGAAAGATCAGATCACTGTGGCCCAGAGAGGTTAAATAATGCACTCATGCTTATACAGGTAATCAAGAGCAGAGTCAGGGTTAAAAAGGAAGTCTGTCCTATTACCCCTAACTTGGTATTCTTTGGACCAGTGTGTGTGTGTGTGGGAGGGGTGGGGTGGGGTGGTGGGTGTGTCTGTATGTGTGATTCTCTTCTTGAGAGTGTTCAACTACCGATCTCTGACAAACACTTTACAAAAGGTGCCTTGGTATACTGTGATGCTAAGAGCAGTCTCTGAAATAAGATCAGAGCTTGAATCCTGG
Organism: Leucopleurus acutus; assembly: GCF_964270905.1. Classification (NCBI taxonomy): domain Eukaryota; kingdom Metazoa; phylum Chordata; class Mammalia; order Artiodactyla; family Delphinidae; genus Leucopleurus; species Leucopleurus acutus. The sequence continues at coordinate 100,515,526 of NC_139148.1, forward strand.
GTAGAATACTATAAGGTATGTGACCTTGAGCAAATAGATGAAGCTCTCTGTTCTGTGATATATTTTGCCTAGTAATATAGCCACTCCACGTTTCTTTTGAACAGCAGTAATGTGGACTATCTTTTTCAATCCTTTGAATCTATTTGTATTTTTATATTTAAGGTGCATTTCTTGTAAGCAGGATATAGTTGGATCTTGCTATTTAATCCAATCTGACAATCTCTGTCTTTAAATTGGAGTGTTATATTATTTACATTTAATGGGATTACTGATATGGTCAGATTTGAGTCTATCATCTTATTTGTTTTTTATTTCCCCCATCTGTTCTTTTGTTCCCTTTTTCCTTCCTTGCTGCCTTTCTCTTTTGATCAATTGAGTACAGTATGATTCATTTTTATCTCCCTTTTTGGCTTATTAACTCTTTGTGATTTTAGTGGTTGTTTTAGGATATATGGTTTACATCCTTGACTTATCTGCCTTCAAGGGATATTATACTGTTTTACATATATTAATAAAGATCTTAGAACAGTATACCTCCATTTCTTCTCTCCTGGCCTTTATGTTATTGTTTTCATGCATTTTACGTTTATGTATGTTTTTAAATCCACAAGACATTTTTATTACTTTTGTTTAAACAGTCAGTTATCTTCAGCAGATCTCTCTCTCTCTCTCTCTCTCTCTCCCTCCCTCCCTCCCTCTCTCTCTTCCCATGTAGTTACCATTTCTGGTGCTCTTCGTTCTTCTGTGTAGATTCAGATTTATATTTGGTATGGTTTTCCTTCTGCTTCAAGGAGGTCCTTTAACAGTTCTTGTAGTGAGGGGTTCCTGGTGATGAATCATTTCAGCTTTTGTATGTCTGAAAGTATTTATACTTGCCTTTTTTTTTTCAAAGATATTTTTGCCAGGGGTAGAATTCTAGGTAGATACATTTTTTTCAATACTTTAAAGATATTGCTACACAATTTCTTTTTTTGATTGGTTCCCATGAGAAATTCACTGTCATCCTTATTTTTGTTACTCTGTATATAGCAAGTTCTTTTTCTCTGGGCACTTTTAAGATTTTCTCCTTATCACTAGTCTTAAGCAATTTGACCATAATATGGCTTGGTATAGTTCTCTTCATGTTTCTTGTGTTTGTAGTTCATTGAATTTCTTTTTTTTTTTTTGCGGTATGTGGGCCTCTCACTGTTGTGGCCTCTCCCGTTGCGGAGCACAGGCTCCGGACACGCAGGCTCAGCGGCCATGGCTCACGGGCCCAGCCGCTCCGCGGCATGTGGGATCTTCCCGGACCGGGGCACGACCCCGTGTTCCCTGCATCGGCAGGCGGACTCTCAACCACTGTGCCACCAGGGAAGCCCCATTGGATTTCTTGTGTCTGTGAATTTGTAGTTTTCATCATATTTGGAATTTTTTCAGCCAATATTTCTTTTTTTTTCTGTCACTCATTTCTCTCTGTTTTTTTTTGTGACTCTGAACATGTATATTAGGCCAATCAAGCTACCCCATAGGTTTATTTCTTTATTTTTTCTTCTTACTCTCTGTATTTCCTTTTGAAGAGTTTCTATTTCTATGCCTTTAATTTCACTAATATTTCTTCTGCAATGTATAATTTTGCTAATCCCATGCAGCATACTTTTAATTTTACACATTGGAGTTTTTATCTGCAGAAATTTGATGTGGGTCTTTTTTTTTTTTTTTTTTTTTTTTTGCGGTACGCGGGCCTCTCACCGCTGTGGCCTCTCCCGTTGCGGAGCACAGGCTCCGGACGCGCAGGCCCAGCAGCCACGGCTCACAGGCCCAGCCGCTCTGCGGCATGTGGGATCCTCCCAGACCGGGGCCCGAACCCGCATCCCCTGCATTGGCAGGCGGACCCCCAACCACTGTGCCACCAGGGAAGCCCTGATGTAGGTCTTTTTAAAAATATCATCTATGTCTCTACTTAACTTTTTGAACATATTAAATTCAGTTATACAAATGTTTTAATGTCCTTCTCTGCTAATTCTAGCATACGTGTCATTTCTGGGTCAGTTTTGACTGATTATTCTCCTCATTTTGGATCATGTTTCCTGCCTCTTTTCATGGCTGTTAATCTTTGATTTGATGCCAGACATTGTGATTTCACCTTGATGACTGCTGGATATTTTTTGTAATTTTTTTAAAAATAAAGTTATTTATTTATTTATGGCTGCCTTGGGTCTTTGTTGCTGTGCGCAGGCTTTCTCTAGTGGCAGCGAGCGGGGACTACTCTTTGTTGTGGTGTACGGTCTTCTCATTGTGGTGGTTTCTCTTGTTGCAGAGCATGGGCTCTAGGCGTGTGAGCTTCAGTAGCTGTGGCACGCAGGCTCAGTAGTTGTGGCTTGCAGACTTAGGTGCTCCGCGGCACGTGGGATCTTCCCGGACCAGGGCTCGAACCCGTGTCCCCTGCATTGGCAGGCAAATTCTTAACCACTGCACCACCAGGGAAATCCCTATTTTTGTATTTCTATAAATATTCCTGAGCCTTGTTCTATGATGCAGTTAATTTACTTGGAAATATTTTTATCCTTCTGGGTCTTGCTTTGATGATTTGTTAGGTAGTTCTGGAGCAGTGTTCAGTCTAGGGCTACTTATTTCCCACTACTCAGGAATGACCCTTCTGTATACTCTGCCCAGTACTCATGAATTATGAGTTTTTCCAGTCTGGATGGTGGGGATAGGTACTATTTCCAGCCCTGTGTGAGCACGAGGCAGTTTCTCCTAATTTTTTTCAGATGGTTCTTTCCCAGCCTTGGTTAGTTTCCTCACACACGTACCAATAACTACTGTGCTGAATACTTAAAGGCAGCCCTCTGCAGCTCTCCAGAGCTCTCTGTGCAGCTCTCTCCTCTCTGGTAGTCTGTTCTCTGAACTCTATAGCTACATTACTGTCACAGAACTTACAGCTGCACCTGTTTAACCAAGGGAGTCCACTGCCTTTGCCTCAATTCCCACTCTCTATGCCATAGCTCAGAAAATATCTTAAGATAGTAAGTTGGGACAATTATAGGACTCACCTTATTTGGTTCCCATCTCAGTTATCACTGTCCTTCATTGATTGATACCCAGTGTCTTAAAAACTATTTCTTCATGTATTTTTGTCTGGTTTTGTTTTTGTGGCTGTTTTAAGTGGGAAGGTAAATCCCATCCTTAACATTCCATCTTGGCTGGAAAGTCCCAAATGAACTTCTCTAAACAATCAGTTTCTCCTCTGGAAAATGGAAATAATAGAGTTACCTATGGCATTGAGTATTTGTAGAGATTAAATGAGATAATACATGTGAAACTTTCTCATAATAGCAGCTTGATAAATATATCTTTCCTTCTCCTTCCTCATATGCTAACATACTTCTCCACACCATTCCCACCAGGGGATTGCTCCTTTTAATGGCCCTCAAGGCCTAGAGGGGCCGTTTGAACTGTGTCTGTAACCAGTGTAAACTGTCAGTCCTTTTGAATTCATTCTAAAAACTTGTTTGGAGACAGGAAAAGAAGAGAGTCACACCTGATCTATCTTAAGAAAATGGATTGAAATAAGTAGGTTCATGTTTCCCCCAGTGCTGGGAGTAAGTAAAAACAATCTAACTCTATCACTACTTCCAAGGGACAGTAATTTTCTGTTAGCTATTTCTCTTCCAGAGCTTCAGAATTGATGGAGAGAGACAGAAAGGGGGGGCCGGAGGGGGGGAGAATATTCATCATTATAACACAGATAGACCTTTAAAGGGCTATGTGTTATTTCAAATTTGATATTCATTGTGCTTCAGGACAACTAGTGTTTATTTTCATAGCTTAGTTAAGTCTACGGATCATTTCTAGATAGTTGTCTATGCCCCCTCCAGGAAAAACATACTTTCGAGTGAGGAAGGGCCACACCCTCTTAGAAAGCTGGATAGAAAGATTGAAAGAGGTTCAGATGGGAAAGGAGGGCAGACACCCAAAGATGGTGCAGGCCAAGAAGTGAGTCATAGCTAGCATGCAGTGTTCAAATGTACTACAGAGTATAACTTGACCTTTAAAGAAGGAAAAATCTTTCCAAAGATTGAGTCAATTTACACTCTGCACCTTCCCCATGAACATTTTAGAGTATTGTCATGGCGGCCCCTGCTGAACAGCAGTTCATTCATTCAATTGTTTATTCAATTAACAAATATTTATTCAGCATCTACTATGTGCATAGCACAGTGTGAGGGTCAGTGATGAATAAAATATGGCATTTCTTATTATGGAACTTCTATAGTCAAACGGCTGCCAAAGGTAAGGAGTGACCCTAACTGGTGTTCTTAACTTTAACATAATCTCACACTGCCAATCCACTGTGGGAGTTGGGAGGGAAATGAATCTTTTAAAATTGTGGTTCAGGGCTTCGCTGGTGGCACAGTGGTTAAGAAGCCGCCTGCCAATGCAGGGGACACAGGTTCAAGGCCTGGTCCGGGAAGATCCCACATGCCACGGAGCCCGTGTACCACAACTACTGAGCTTGCACTCTAGAGCCCGTGAGCCACAACTACTGAGCCCATGTGCCACAACCACTGAGCCTGTGCTCTAGAACCCGCGAGCCACAACTACTGAGCCCATGTGCCAGAACTACTGAAGCCCGCGCACCTAGAGCCCACGCTCAGCAACAAGAGAAGCCACCTGAATGAGAAGCCTGCGCACAGCAGTGAAGAGTAGCCCCCGCTTGCTGCAACTAAAAGGAAAGCCCGCACGCAGCAACAAAGACCCAACACAGCCATAAATAAATAAATTTCTTTAAAAAAAATAAAATAAAATTATGGTTCATTTTAGTCCTGACCCTGTAGCTTTAATTCAATCTTACACACTCACACATCACATGCCCCTAAACCAATAAAGTTAAGCCCCATTTTCAGCATTCACATAGGAACTACCATGCATCTCTCTGGACTTGCCTGCCTTTCCATTCCTACACCACTATTACTGATTCTTGACTTGTTTCACATTTTTCATGCTGTTCCTGCCCTTTGGATTTGTCAACCTCAACTGACTATTATATATCAAGGTGATTCTCTAAGGACTTCAGCTTAGCTTACTTACCTCTCTGAATCTGTTTTACTCCTGGATATCTCAGGTAGGGCAACCTCTCCTATTCATGACTCCCATTGTGTCTACGCTTTTCCTGGTTCCTGGGAAATCAAAATAGGGCATTATAGAATTTAGACATCAGGCAATAGGGAGCCTACTCAGGAAGTACTTCAGAAATTTATTTCTTCCTTTGACATATATATATTAAGCAGCTACTATGTGCCAGGAGCTCTGCTCTGATAAAGATACAGTCTAGTGGGGGACAGCTGCATTAATTTTTGAAAAGCACAAACAAATGAACATGACAGTAACGATAAGAACCACTGAAGAACTAGGTCAGTGCTGTGATAGAAGAAGATGGACTAGTGGCTACTTGAAATAGGGTATTTAGGAAAGTCCTCTCTAAAGAATTGTCACTTAAAGAGATGTGTGTGTTTGGTAGCAGCCAGCCATACAAAGATTCATTTGGGGGAAGAGCTTTCTAGGCAGAAGAAACAGCAAGTGAAAAAAAAAAGCCCTATGGTTTGTAAGAGGAACAAAATGGAGGAGATGTGAGCAGGGACCAGATCTTTGGTTCAATTTCATGACCATAGTATGCTGGAAGCTTCCCTGCTTTGTGTTGCTGGGATCCAAATCCCTGTACGGAACCTCAGACCAAAGTCAGGAAGTCTGTGTTCTACTCTTACTCTACCATGAATTTATGTGTCTCTTTTAATGAGTTGCTACTCTTTTTTCTCCTCTATGTTTTCTCATTAGAAAATGAGAGGATTGGATTAGACTTTCTTTAAGGTCCCTTCAAGCTCCAATATTCTATGATCTATAAAAACAACTTTCAAAATTCTGACTGAAAGCTCTGATCTGTGGGTTAGTTTCAGCTAAGCTGTGTCAAACCTTGTCACTTATTTCTGGGGATATAAATTGTAAGTGATCTATTCTTATATAGATTTTACATTCTAATGAGTTTTCTCAAAGTTAATTTTAACATATTTTAATTATCTCTGGAATAAGGGATAAGACAATATCTTTATCCTCAATTACCTTCAAAACGTGGCTTAAAAAAGACTTCTTTAGGAATTTTGAAATTGTGGCAATCTGTATATAGATGAATTATTGAAGATGCTTGAATGACAGTTTTTTAAATAAATAACAACTTTACTGATACATAATTCATCCATTTAAAGTATAACATTCAGTGGATTTTAGTATATTCAAGAGTTGTGCAACCAGCACCACAAAAAATTTTACAGCATTTTCATCACCCCACCCTACACCCACCCTGTTGCAAAAAACAAACAAACAAAAAACCCCTCATACCCATTTGCATAAATCACAGTTTTTAAAAGCCCACAGGAATCTCTCATTTTTAGGACGTGTCATGAACTAACATTCAAGAGGATGATCTTTTCTCTTGGATCTCTGCGACAGCTAATTTTAGAGGAATTGGTTTATCTCATTCCTCTAAAATAGCTGTGGCTGTGGTTTATAAGTTTATGATATAACCACGATAGCAGCATAGTAAAGAATGAATTCACCTTGGAAATGGTAAAACCCCTGTATATCCTGGCTCCTCCCTTACCTCTTTGGAGCAGTCCCTCGGAGCTCTCTGAGAGGCTGTCTTCCAGGCTGAAGTCATCAGAAATTCTGCTGAATAAAACATAATTCTCAACTTTTAGGTTGCGCTTTTTTTTTTTTTTTTTCAGTTAACGTATCTGTCTACTTGGTAGTCCAAATTCGGTCATCAAGAATGGTCACTGGGGGCTTCCCTGGTGGCGCAGTGGTTGAGAATCTGCCTGCCAATGCAGGGGACACGGGTTCGAGCCCTGGTCTGGGAAGATCCCACATGCCGCGGAGCAACTGCGCCCGTGAGCCACAACTACCGAGCCTGCGCGTCTGGAGCCTGTGCTCCGAAACAAGAGAGGCCGCGATAGTGAGAGGCCCGCGCACCGCGATGAAGGGTGGCCCCTGCTTGCTGCAACTAGAGAAAGCCCTCGCACAGAAACGAAGACCCAACACAGCCAAAAATAAATAAATTAATTAATTTTAAAAAAAAGTGTACAAGTTGCTTTGTTACAATAAAACTAAATGTGTGCATAAAGTAAGCGGTGAGACAATGTTTGTAAAAAAAGCTTTTAAAAAAAAAAAAAAAGAATGGTCACTGGGAGGTTTCTTGGCTGTTTTCTCTCAAGCACATCCCAACAGCAAGCTTACTCCAGGGCTAAAGAAAAGGTACTTCTCTGAGAGGCACCAACTTGAAGGTGCTTTTATTCTGTAGCGTTAGCTAACATAAAAGACATTCTTGAATATTTAATAGTGCTCCTACAGGAGATGCCAGTTCCTACCCCAGACCTACGGGAGAATCATTAACTGAATTTTTACAAGTACCCAGGTAGTTCCCATACATTAAAGTTTGAGAAGAACAAAACGCAAGAGGGAAGAGATATGGGCACATATGTATATGTATAACTGATTCACTTTGTTATAAAGCAGAAACTAACACACCATTGTAAAGCAATTATACTCCAATAAAGATGTTTTTTTAAAAACAAATGCTCCTAAAGATATCCACTAGGTTAAGCAGGACTCCCGGAACTTTTATGTAGTAGGTGTGGGGTGGGGCCTGTAATTCTGCATTTAAAACAAGATCCAAAGTGATGCCAATGTTGCTGGTCCACAGACCACCAATGAGCTAGCCTTTGATTTTGTGTGATTCTGTAACCAGAATAGAATACAAAAACCCAAGTACACACATGTTTACCTAAGTTCTTCCGTGGTTTGACTTACAATGTATCTAATACAAATACCTGCTAGCCTATCTTGAGTGTTACCTAGGAGAATCTGTGTGTCCATTACAGAAACAAATTACTTTGTAATTACTTTATACTTTTTGAAACAAATTTCAATATGTGACCTCGTTTGATCCTAGAATGCCTGCCTTTATTCTATCTGTATAAGCCTTCTGGGCACTGAGGATGTGGCAATGGGAGGGCAGCTTTATTTGGTCTTAGACCGAAACTCAAAACACTAACGCTGGATTGTTGAGCTGTTGACAAATAGACTGGCTCTATGTCCCTGGCACCAGGAATTTCTAAGGGTACTCTGGGAGGAAAGAATTTTCAAAACAAGGAGTGGCCTCTTAAGAAGTAAATGGGGCTATCAGAAAAATCATGTGCTGTGGGGTTCAGTCTTAAGACAGCAGGGTTTAGGGACTTCCCTGGTGGTGCAGTGGTTAATAATCTGCCTGCCAGTGCAGGGGACACGGGTTCACTTCCTGGTCCAGGAAGATCCCACATGCCGCAGAGCAGCTAAGCCCATGCGCCACAACTACTGAGCCTGCGCTCTAGAGCCCGAGTGCCACAACTACTGAAGCCCAGCGCACCTACCACAGCAAAGAGTAGCCCCCCCGCTCGCCGCAACTAGAGAAAGCCTGCGCGCAGCAAAGAAGACCCAACGCACCCAAATCAATCAATCAATCAATAAATCAATCAAGTATGTTTTCTGACCATAACCAAATAAAAAAAAAATAGCAGGGTTTAACACTTCTGCCCTTTTACTCTATTTCAGTGGAGACAGAGGAGGGAGAGGGACTCTGATTTGGTAACTACCAAAGCCTGAAACACACTAGAGGAACTTTCCTAGCTGCTTTGGGGATTGTGTGACCAGTTATTACTTACAACTTCTCTCTGCTTTTTTACTTCTTAACAGTGGTTTCTTAATCAAAATGCAAATAGTAATTAAGTATAAAAGCTTCTCTGAGGTGTTTTGTTGATGATTAAGTAGAAGCCAGATGGCAAAGTTGCAGACTAGACTGAGGAGAGGGAAAGCATGAGCTGAACTATGGACTTCGAATGCCTCTGCAATGTATTTACTTTGCTGCTGAGCTATGTGCCGGGTCCATGGAGAGTTTAGAATATAAACTCTCGAATGTCTTTATATTCTATATATTCTTTAATATTCCTAAGTTGTAATGGTAGCCAAAGCAACTTTGGATACCATTGGCTGAGAACAACCACTGACATATGGCAAATAGCTCAACCAAAGGTTTATTTCTTAAGTATTCAGAAGACTATAGTACTGTGAATTCAATAGACACTTTGAAGAGCAAGGCTTTTAGTGCAAAGACCTCACAGATCTCATCATGATTAGAAGCAAACATTTAATACCTTATTGATTGAGCCATTGTTAAGAAGCTAGTCAAAGGCAGAACTGGTGATGGCTCCCATTAAGTTACAAAGGTTAATAAGAAAATCAAAATATTGGGCTTCCCTGGTGGCGCAGTGGTTGAGAGTCCGCCTGCCGATGCAGGGGACAGTGCCCCGGTCCGCGAAGATCCCATATCCTGCGGAGTGGCTGGGCCCGTGAGCCATGGCCGCTGAGTCTGCGCGTCCGGAGCCTGTGCTCCGCAACAGGAGAGGCCACAACAGTGAGAGGCCCGCGTACCGCAAAAAAAAAAAAAAGAAAAGAAAACCGAAATATTGACTCAATTATTCAACAAATATTTATTGAACACTGCAAGGCAATGCAGATAAAACAGAAAACAAGTTTGGCATGGTTTCTTTGCCTTTAGGAAGGTGACGTTTTGACAGGGGAGAGAGACAAAAAGGACAAGAAATAGAATAGAGGAATAGACTAATTTCAGAAGGAGATTGCTGCTAAAAAGTATATTTTAAAAGGGTGTTTTGATAGTGATTAGGGCCACCCGATTTAGAGTTATGACGGGAGGCCTCTGTGGAGGTTGTGACTTCTAATCTGAGACCTGAAAAATGAGAAGTGAGACAGATGAAGAGCCTGCTGAAAAGCTTTCCAGTTACAGTGTTTATGTTGAAAGGGCTTGAAGTGGTGAGGAACTTGGAAAGCTCTAGAAATAGACAGAATGTCAGTGTGAGACTACATTGCTCGGTATCACTTCATCTTACTTTAGCAGCCAGTGAATCGCATGGGATTGGGGGAAGGGGTCAGTGGTTATTTAATGTTGGTATTCTCTTAGGGATCTCGAAGACCCCCAGTTGTTACAGGCCCCCTCCTCTGACTGTAGCCACAGCTCCTCGAGGGGATGCCTTTTACACCCAAAAAGGGGCAAAGTGTCTTCAATGTGCCCTGAGAAGTGTCATACCTTAGGGTCTGGAGTGTTTCTGCGCCTTGACACGTTTTAGCAAAGCAAAATGAGCACTGTTGGCTATACACACTCCAGGACCTTGCATTGAAGCAGGAAGTAAGAAGACTAAAGTATGTGAGTCGGGGTGTTGAGGAAAGCCAATATTGCTGAGGCTTAAGGAAGATGACATCTAGGGAGAGCACATCCCTGCCCTGAACTTATTCCCTCCTCTCCATTACTCACTATCGCTGTCCAGCCATCAGCTCGTCGTTATATTTTACCTGGATTATTGTAGCATTCCTTCAGGTGATCTCCCTGCCTAGAGTCTCTCCTCCCTCTGGTCTTGTACATTCTCCATACTAGTGGCTTTGTTTTTGCATGATTTGTTCATGTTTCTTGTTTTCATTGCTATATTATAAGCTGCCAGAGAAGTTGAGATAGTGTCTTAATTATCATCCTCCCACAGTAAGAGCTGACTCTTCATTGATTCCATAAATGTATATCAGCAGAAATCCCTATCTAAAGATTTTGTCCACCTTCTACTAAACGACTGCACAACTCACTCACTAAAATAACTTACACCAATACCTGCAAGATCAAAACCTCTCTGCTAAAGACCGGAGACTCGAGATGAGTTGGGATGAAATTCCGAATCTGTTACTGAACTCAAGTTTTGGCTGTTTACCACCTGAAAGACAAGTGTTAGTTGGAACAGGAAAGGTTGCTTTATTCAGGAGGCCGGCAACCTGGGGAGAAGGCAGACTTTTGTCCCAGAAGCAGCTCCAAAGATTCTGCTCGGCCATAAAAGATTTTAAAGGGGAAAAGAGGAAGCTAGTCTCAGTTAATCATTTGGGGAGGGGGTCAGAGTCTTTGTCATCTTTCACTGTGTGCAGACTTGCTGACTCCTTGTACTCTTTCTTTGGATGCTATCTTGTTCATGTAGCTTGCTTGCGGGATTACTGAAGGGGAAGCTAGGGAAACGATCTAGTCATCTGTTAATTACTTATACTTCATTTGTACTTCTTTAACCTAAGAAAAGAATCAACATGTTAGGCAAGGCATTGTGTGATCAAAAGAGCTAAGAGGTATGCTTGGGCCGGAGGTTAATGAAGCATGTGGGCACCTGGTGTAAAGGTTGAGTTAAAATATGGCTTGGTGAAGTCTATTATCTGTTAGCTTTTAGGGGGTGCTTACAAATTCATTGACAAGTTCTTGGACCTGCAGAGCTAAAAGTAACTCATTAGCACTTGAAGTCTAATGGCTTCAATTTAGATGGAAGAAAAATATCCAAAAGGCATTAAATGTCTATAAACACAGATAACCAACTGTATTAGTGAAGAGATAGGTTCTCTATCAAATTTTCTTTAGATGTTGTTGTTTTAAAATTTTTATTATGGAGGATTTCAAACACATACAAAAGCAGAGATAATAGTATTATGATCTACCATGTACCCATTACTCAGCTTCAACAATTATCAATTCATGGCTAATCTTGTAACATTAATACCCTCAACCACTGTCTCCCTTCCCTATTGTTTTGAATCGAAACTCAGACATCATGTCATTTCATCTGCAAATATTTAGTATGATTTTCTAAAACATAAGAATTTTTTAATAAATAGAACCACAATTAGTACACCTGAATAATTAACATTAATTCCTTAATGTCATCAAATAGCCAATAAGCATTCAAATGTCAAATTGTATGACACATACCATATTTGTTTCTTTGAATTCTGATAATAAGATCTACATATTATGATCGTTTGTATGTTTTCTAAGTCTCTTTAATCTACAGGTTCTCCTTCCACTTCCCTTCTTGTTCTTGAAACTTATCTATTGAAGGAGCTGATTTGTTTATTCTTCAGAGTTTCCCAGATTCTGGGTTTTGCTGATTTCATCCTCATGGTGTACTTTAACATGTCCCTCTGCTCTCTCTATTTTCTGTAAGTTGACAGTTATAGCTAGCGTCTTAATCAGATTCAAGTGGAGTTTTTTTCTGGGGGTGGGTCAAGAATGCTTCATAACTTTTCTGAGCATCAACTCACTAATCTATAAAATGGACCCAATGGTAGAACTTACATCATAGAGTAATTGAGAAGATTAAATACAACAATGTTTATAAAATGCATAACGCAATGTCTCCCACCTCGGCACTCCAAAAAGTTGAAAGTAAAAAACATGGCACTTGGGAAAGAGGGACACATGATAGATGCCTGGGAGTAGCAGAGACACAACAAATATTTATTGAGAACCTATTGTGTGCAGGCACTGACCTAGATGCTGGAAGTCAAGTGATCTTCAAGACAAAATTCGTGTATGATCTCCATGAGCTCAGTCTGGTGAAAGAGACAGGCATGTGAACATATGGTAATGATAAAAGTACGGTAAATGCTACGGGGCTATGGAGTCCAGTAGATGGGCACCTAATCCAGACTAGGGAGAAAGAAAGGCTTTCAGGAAGAGCAGAGTTTTTGATAAGCTAAGAGTTAGCTGAAAGTTGGAGGAAGGGAGAATGATGTTGAGATTTTGGAGAGGGGTGGTGTTTCAGCCCAACTAAAGAATAAGTTGAAAGGCACAGAAGACAAAAGAAGAAAGAAGAATGAATTTGGGAAACACATTGTAGCTTACTACAGCTAAAGGACAAGGTTCTTATGAGAAAGTGGCTTGAGAGTTCTGGGGTTGGTGGGAGGGGGTCATGAACAGTCATGCAAGATGAGGTTGGAGCATTAGGCTGGGGATAGGTTGTGCTTTTTAGGCAATGATAAGGTGCTTTGTCACTGTACTGAAAGCAATGGAGAGTTGTTGAAGGATTTTAAGTAAGAAAATGTCATGATCAGATTTGTGTCCTAGAAAGGTCACTCATGCTAAGAGTGGAGAGTGATTAGTAAGACCACATGCTTGGGGCTCAGAGATCAGTTTAGGAGGCTTTCGAAAGTCTAAATGAGAAATGCTGAGACTTGAATGTAGGGCAAGGAACTAAATGGGAATGGAAAAGAGGAGCAGACTCCAGATAGATTCAGGACGTAAGACGTGAAAAGACTTTGTTAAGAAATTGAATGACACTGCATAGGGTATTATAAGAGAGGAGAGTCAGTTGAGTCCCACGTTTCTGTCTTAGGTAAATGGGCTGGTAGGGATGCCATTCACTTGGGTTAGCAATATCGTAGGAGGAACAGATTTGAAAGAAGGAAGGGAAAATGATGGGTACGGGTTTGAATGTGTTCAGAATTACCCAAGAAACATACTAGTGGAGATGTCAGATGTCTAGAGCTGAGGAGAGGAGTCTGGGCTGGAGATAAAGATTTTTATTTTTTTCCTCTAAACTTCTGTATCAAAGCATAACAAACATACAAAAAAGTACACAAATTATATGTGTACAGCTTAAGAAACTTTCACAGTGTAAACACACCTAGGTAATCATCACCAAATTTAAGACATAAAACATCACCAGAGCCCTAGAGCCTCCCTCATACCCTCTCCCAGTGATTATCCACCTCCAAATTTAACTATTACTTACACTTCCATCAGTTTAGATTGCATTTGCAAGCTTTTGAACTTTACATAAATAGAACCATAGAATACATATTCTTTTTGTGTCCAGCTTCTTTAATGCAACATTATGTTTGTGAGATTCATACACATTGTATTTTTGTGTAACAGGAGTTTATGACTTTTCATTTCTGAATAGTTTTCCATCGTATGAATCCACCACAAATTATTTATCCATTCTATTGTTGCTAGATATTTGGGTTGTTTCTAATTTTGGACTATCTAAATGAGTAACTATAAATATATTTCTACAAGTGTTTGATTGCACGTATATGCATGTTTGTTGGGTAAATACCTAAGAGTGGTATTGATGGATAATAAGGTATACATTATGCTCAAATATAGTACATGCTGCCAATCAGTTTTCCAAGAGCTGTCCCAATTTATACTCATTGCTTCAGAATAAATAGAATACAAATCTGGAGGAACTAAAAAAAATACAGAGAACTACTTTCATAATGGGAGATAATTTACTCAATAAACAATAAAATAAGTAGACAAAAGAGTGCAAGAATATGAAAGACCTGAACATCAGTTTTAATTTTTAATATGGTAAGTGTCAACAAATATAACTCACAAAACAAAAGCTCGTTGGGGGTTTTAATAAATTTTAGGAGTGTAAAGGAGCCCTGAAACCAAAAATTTGAGAACCACTACCTAGAGATTGCAATACAAATTGTTGACTTCATACAGTTAATATAAATTAATACTTTTACCCCTTCCTTGATAATGTCATGACCTGATACTAGCTTAAGCTCATTGATACCTTTCAGTCTTTCGTGTTGTTGTGACGCTTCTTAACTCTACGTACATATATTTTTGACCACGCAAGACTTCATTATTAACTTTTTGTATAGTCAATATTAATTTACATTTACCAAGATATGAATCTTTCCATTGTTCTTCAACCCTTCCTGAATTTATGTCTTTTGATAAGGGATGATTTCTCTGCTACCAGATTGAATGCTAGACTTTATGTTTGAGAAATTGCTGGACACTGAATGAAAAAGGGCTTGGACATTGTATATGAAAAATTGTAGAGACTCTGGATGACGTTATCTTCCTCTAGAGCAGATTCACCCTAACCTCTAGTCCTCAGGCTATTTAAGGACAGCTCACCTTCATCCAATCAGGGACTGAGCTTGGTTGCAGGATATTTTTTTGAGTCTCAGTCTGTCTCTATTTTGCCCCTAGAGGCCAGGAGTGCAGCTCTTTGTGGATCTCAACTGAGAGCAGCTCTGTGTATTAGGAGCTCTCCCCCTTTGTGAGAATGCAGAGCTAAGAAATTACTTGATAACGTGGCTCCACTTTTCAGCAGTTTCTACTTCTTACCTAGCCTGCTGCCCTGCACAGGTGATGAACTCAGCAAATCCTCAAGATGGAAAAGAGCAGAATGTCAGGCTCACTTTTCTTTGTCTCTCTTCTATCTGGGATGTTGGTCCCTAAAGTCCTGGTTCCCTTGACAGCCCCAAATCCATTTTTTTCCAAAGCTTTGTTGACATCTCTGCCTGTTAACTACAGCCCTCTGCCTTGTCAGTCTGTCGTCTATACCTAGAATAGGCAAATACCCTGAAGGGAAAAGCTGCTTGTTGGTTCAACTCTCTGTGCTTAATTTCTCTGAGGTCTTGCTCTCTCAAGTCCTAGTTGTCTCGGCACCTCTGAAATGCCACCAAGAAATTTTTTAATATGTATTCTAGTTGTCTTCAGTGGGAGCATCAATCTGTAATAAAATAATCCACCATAGCAGGCCAATGAAAGTCTGGAAATCATCCATTCTAGGCCATCAGGGTAAGAGCTCATCACCTTTTGTTCTTGTACCTCAGACCTCAGTAGTACCCATCGACTTTGAGAGGAAATTGTTACAAGCATAGGCTCTGTGGTCTGACTGTCTGGGTTTGATTCCTGGTTTCTTTATAAGCTTTGTGTCCTTGTGAAGTTTACTTGTTTTTTTCTAAGTCTTAGTTTCCTCATATGTAACATGGGAGTGATCATAGAACCTATCTCAAAGATTTATAAGAATGGAGCAAAATAATCTACACATACATCATAGTGCTTAACAAGTAGTATGTGCTGGCTAGATAAATATTAGCTATTATTATTAGTAGTAGTATCTGTAGATTTTATGTAAGCATAGCCATAACAAGGGTTATTAAATATAACACACTTAATGTACATTACTTACATTCTTTTACAATGAATGAGTATTATTAAATAGATAAAAGCTGAGAACAAGTGAAGGAGAGTTTTAGTGGATTTATATAAATGCAACTTCATTTGTTTTGTTGCCTTGATTTTACCACATGTAAATAATCTACCAGTTATTTCCTTGGCCCCAGAGCCTAATAGCACTTAGGTAAGCTGTATATATTAACTCCCTTAAGCTTTAAAGTGAAGTCTTGTTGAAAGGGTATATAGTTTATAACATTTCACTAATCAGATGCCTTCCCTTCTCCTTCCACATGTCTGAAATAACATTCTGATGCCACTATGTGACTCTAGATGTGTAGCAGAAACATTTTTTTTTCCTGAGAATTCATGTACATCTGAGCAGGTCATCAGGCCTGATAGAATGTGCCCACCAGGGGGCTTATTTGAAAGGAACTGTGGGATAGAATGGATGTTATCAATTTTAATTTATTTTATTTTTTAAACCACTTTATTGACATATGATTGACATACAAAAAGCTGTACATATTTAATCTATACAACTTGATGAGTTTGGGGATGAGTATACACTGGTGAAACTGTCACCACAATCTATGCTGTAAACATACCCATCATGTCCAAAACTTAGAATGCACTTTAACTGAAAAAAAGTGAGATGCACACTTGCTTGGTTAAAAGCACGGTGGTCTGTGGTTCGAGACGAGTCGGTTTTCTGAACTCAGTAGATGCACTGTAAATGCAGGTTGCCCTCTGGCCCAGCCATTTGGGCTCCTGCCTGAGACTTAGCCTGAGAGGCTGCAATGACGTTGAGTAAAAGCTAAAAGGGCTGTTTTCATTCCAATCTCTTAGGTAGATGAGAATGCTCTGTGTCAGCAGTCATGGTGCCAGGGGCTCCTACAGAGACAGAAGACCATGCCAGTGGTTTCAGCGGCAGCAGGAGCCAGTGCCCCTATTGTAGATATCAGCACCCTCCAAAGTGGACAGTGGCAGACTTGATATAGATATGGGTAGACACCAGAACTGGAAGCAGTGCCACTGTCAGTCATCAGCATCAGTGATCCTTTGCTGTGCAACAGAGGCATAGCTGTGACTTTTTGGCATTAGTGACAACAGGATACCTGGTCAAGGACAGTTAGAGCAGGCAAGGAGGTTAGGGGGAAGGAGAATCGTGAATACCATAGGGTAGCTACAGGGTACATAGGAAATACTCCCTGTGTATTCTGAGAAATATTTGAAAGATGTCTTAATGGGGTAGGGGGTTGTCATTTCTACAGAACTGGCAGAGGCAGAGCCATGCTTTGTCACTATTATTGTGATTCTATCATTGCCTCTAGTCTAGAGTAGCTTGAAGAATACAGGGTCAGGAACAAGGGTAATTGGTGATGGTAATATAGGAGGAATTACAGTTTTCCAAATACATCAACAAAATAAAGAGATCTGCCATACGTTCTAATGTTCACCATTCATTTAACTCCCAGGTCCCAAGTGAAGCAGGTAAGTATATTATAAGTAACATTAAAGAAATATAACTTTTAAAAGACAGTGCACCAGGAACTTGGATGGCCTTATGGGAATGTTTAATCATGTGTATAACTCCTTTGCTAATTTTCTTTAGAAGCAGGTTATAAGCCACACAAGAATATGTCTCATTTTTTTTTTTTGGTGGGGGGTTACACGGGCCTCTCACTGTTGTGGCCTCTCCCGTTGTGGAGCACAGGCTCCGGACGCGCAGGCTCAGCAGCCATGGCTCACGGGCCCAGCCGCTCCGCGGCATGTGGGATCTTCCTGGACCGGGGCACATACCCGCGTCCCCTGTATCGGCAGGCGGACTCTCAACCACTGCGTCACCAGGGAAGCCCCAGTCTCATTTTAAGAATGTGGCTTAGTTTGGGACCCAAATGGTGTTACCCTGCTTGTTTAGCCACGTTTCTAATACTTTGGGCTTCCATAAGGCACAATAGGTAAATGATAACTTTTGCCATTGCCCAAATTCAATTCTACCCTCAAAGAATAACTTAAA
Source organism: Leucopleurus acutus (assembly GCF_964270905.1). NCBI lineage: Eukaryota > Metazoa > Chordata > Mammalia > Artiodactyla > Delphinidae > Leucopleurus > Leucopleurus acutus. Next base: position 100,533,414 of record NC_139148.1, read on the forward strand.
AAAAACCCTTACATCATAAGCTCTGAAGGCATTTCTCAAAAAGGAGATCTAGGGAGATAATTTAAATGGTATAATCCTCTGTTACATAGGAAAGTCTCGAAGGAGGGAGTGAGGTGGGAGTCTGAATTAATGGCTTGTGTTGATATTGCAGATGCATTATGGATGCAGAATCTGAGGGGGAACTGGCCTTGGGCCTTTTTTATCTCACAGCATTTTACCCCAATCACATATCCACACAAGTGCTTCTCTTGAAATATCTCGAAAATGGGAGAAGAAGAATAAAATTGTTTATCCTCCACAACTTCCTGGAGAACCTCAGAGACCAGCTGGACTTCCCTGGTGGCGCAGTGGTTAAGAATCTGCCTGCCAATAAAAGGGACAAGGGTTCGATCCCTGGTCCGGGAAGATCTTTCATGCCATGGAGCAACTAAGCCAGTGAGCCACAACTACTGAGCCTGTGCTCTAGAGCCCATGAGCCACAACTACTAAAGCCCACGCACTCTAGAGCCTGCGCACCGCAACTACTGAGCCCATGTGCTGCAACTACTGAAGCCCGTGCACCTAGAGGCTGTGCTCTGCAACGAGAGAAGCCACTGCAATGAGAAGCCTGTGTTCCGCAACGAAGAGTAGCCCCTGCTCGCCGCAACTAGAGAAAGCCTGCGTGCAGCAACGAAGAACCAACGCAGCCGAAAATAAAATAAAAATAAGAAAAAAAAAAATTCTATAATTAATGAGCTTTCTTTACTTCTTACTTGAGCTCTTTGGACTTGGATATTAATTGGAAATAAAGGAATCATAATAGTATTTGTCAGGTCCAGAATCTAAAGCAAAATTTTGTATTTTGTAGTACAGTCTTTTTGGATGTTAAAACAAACACACTTCAGGATACATCTTAAATAGCAAAATTCAAATAGTTAACAGTAGATCATCTACTTAACTCTAGCAAATGAAGAACAATGTCAAATCATTTGTTATATATTGTAATTTACTGAAACTATTTTGATTAACTTTTGCATCATATATACTCCTCTATAAGTGCCTGTGTGAAGACATTTGGTTTGATTTTATATAGGCACTTTGGAGAAACCTAATTTAATTCTCTATTTTGCACAGATTTTGTTGGAGGGAATAATCCTTTTTTGGGACAAATTAAGACTTTTGGAAAATACCTTAACATTTTCTGATTTTAAATAGTATTTGGTAAATTGATTTTGGTGTATCAGTTATACATGTTATGACTAAGTTATTAATGCAGTGTATAAATACCTTGCTTATTAATGGGGGATAATTTGCTCACCTAGCCACATAGTTCATACACTGTACCATTATTTGCATTGTCCCTTAGACTTTCCAATCTGCTAGCTGCAAACATTTTAAAAATTAGTTTTATCTCTTATTTAAAAGAGGACCAGATAATATTTACTATTCTACCTCATTTTGATCTTCAACATTTGGAATATGTAGTTAAATAATCATAGATGGGGCAATGAGTAAATCCTATAGCAGTGAGTTAAAATGAATGTCACCAATTTAGACCACTCCTTTATTTTTAAGACTATCTTCCTAATTTAGCTAGCACAAATTTCCAAACAATGTAGATTCCTATATAGACTTTACCTTACATGTGGCTTCATCCTGATAAAGAAAATAAGTCAGAGAGAAATTAAAGGCCTTTCTTTATAATAGTCATACCTTGTTAAACTGAGCTTGAGTTTACTTTTGTGGTATCTTTGAAGAAAGCTATGTTAAGTAAATTAAAAGTATAGTGAAACTGTATCAGAACTGTGTGAACAGCCATTTCAATAAGAGGTATATTTTTAATTTGTGGATTAATTGACATACTGATTATAAGTCATGCTTCTGAGTCATTAATGTGGATCCCATGTGACTCTAGAACTTTTACTAGGTGACTTTTTTGTTGTCGTGTTACTATGTTCATTTAAAAATAAATTAACTTTACAAGTTAAAAATAGAAGAAAGTCTCTTTTTATTGCTAAAAACAATTCAGGGAAATTAATTTGTTATAGCTCATATTTTTTCAAAGATCACATTGATTTATTAATTTACTCACTAAATGTCTACTGAATGTTTACTTTGTGCCAGATAGTAATCAAATAATCAGACAAATAGGTTTAGAACTACAAGTGTAATAAGTCTTGGAAAAAGAGCTACATAGCACCATGAAAACATATCCTTGCCTGAGAGGTCAAGGAAGTCTTCCTGGAGGAAGTCATATTAAACCAAGAATTGAAAGATGAATAGGAGTTAACTAGGTGAGGGAGGGTGGCACTGACTGAGGCAGAGGGGGTAGTATATGCAAAGGTCCTGTGGTGACAGGGAGTATAGCATATTTGAAAATGTGAAAGAAAGTTAATGTGGCTGGAGCCACATTCATTTTTACATTACCTAAAGCCATTCTTTCTCATAAAGTAAAATATGGTATTGGGAAATTTCAGAATTCATATTTTATAGAAAACACAGGAAGAAAAATGTTCTATTTAGGAACCAGAACTCACTATGACCTTTTCCCCATACCCACTCCTTCTCATCTACTGAATACATTCAATTTGCTTATTTCCTGTTGTCCTCATCATGGTCTACAATCACTTTAATCATCCTGATTGGCTTTATTTCACCATTCTCCTCAGTTGGACCTCATGGGGAACCATTTCAACAGTGCTTTACTAATCCCTATAATTTTTGACCCTCTTGAGTTTATCCCACACTTCTTTGCTGACCCCCAAACCTGGGCAGCCACCATTTACTCTGTTCTCAATCAAGAATTCCAAGAATGTTGAAGTAAAGGCCATGCTAACATGGCTTAATGAAAATTCATGCTGCCCTTAAGTGGGTCCTTAATACCACTTGGCTGTTTTTTTAATATTTTATTGGCACCATCAGCCATTCTTTCTTGAAGTAAGTTTTCTGATCCTTTCTCTCTCTCTTCTCCTTCTGAGGCTCCAATAATGCATTGATTGTTTCTTTTAATGGTATCTCATAATTCAAGTAGTCTTCTTTCACTTTTTTAAAATTATTTTTTTTTCTACTTCAACTATATGATTTCAAATGACCTGTCTTCTAGTTCACCAATTCTTTTTTCTTCTTGGCTGAGTCTGATGTTTAAACTTTCCATTGAATTCTTTAGTTCAGTCATTTTAGTCTTCAGCTCTAGCATTTCTGCTTGGTTATTTTTAATAATTTCTATTTCTTTATTGAATTCCTTATTTTGTTTATGCATTTTTTTCTAATTTTATTTACCTGTTTATCTCTGTTTTTGTAGTTCACTGAATTTCTTTAAGAGGATTTTTCTGAATTCTTTGCCAGACAATTCATAGATCTCCATTTCTTTGGAGTCAGTCATTGAAATTTTATTAGTTTCCTTTTATGATGTCATGTTTGGTTAATCATTTATAATCATTGTGGCCTTTCCTTGGTGTCTGTGCATCTGAGGACATGGACGCATCTTCCAATCTTTACAGATAGGCTTTAGCAGGAAAGCCCTTCACCAGTCAGCTTGTTCAGCAATTCTTGGTGGGCAGTCTGGCAGCGTCCATGAGCATGCTTACTGTTGGAGTCCTTGGGCAGCTTGGTGTTGGGGTGGGTTGAAAGTTCAGGAAAGTAGTACTCAACCTAGTGCTGGGCCCCCCTGGGACCCTGGGTTCAGAGGTTCTCTCCTGAAGCCTAGGTTCATAGGCTTTGATTGGGACCCTAAGAACACTGGATTCACCCAGGGCTGCAAGGGCTGGCTGGTGCTGGGGCATACTAGGAGCCTGGGTTTACTGGAGCCTACCAGGAGCCCCTGGGGGTGATGAGAGTTGGCTGATGTTGGGGTGAGCCAAGAATGTTGATTCATGGGAGCCCACTTGGAACCTGATGCCCCAAGTGGCAGCCTGCACTGGAATAGGCCAGAAACCTGGGGCCACTGGAGCTGCCTGGGTCCAGGGGAGACAGCAGGCACTGGAGTGGATCAGAGGCCTGGGTTCATGGGAGCCTTCTAGGAGCCTAGAGCTGAGGAAGCTGCTTGGAGCTGTGGTGGCCAACTGTGCTGAGCCACCCGGGACTGTTGGAGCTGACTGGCACCCAGATGTGCTGGGAGCCTGAACTTGCAGGGGCCCTCTGAGAGCCTGGAGCCAGTGAAGCTGCTTTGAGCCATGGGAGCTCCCTGGGGCCTCTAGAGCTGTCAAGCTCCAAGGTGAACTGGGGAACTGAATTTGTGGGAGCCTGTTGGGAGGTTGGGGGCCACAGAAACTGCCTGGGGCCATGGGAGCTGGTAGGTGCCAGGGTGAGACAGGGACCTGTGTTCCCAGGAGCCTGCAGGGAACCCTACCAGGTAAGCCACCTGGAGCCGGTGGAGAAGGTAGGTGCTGGGTTGAGACAGGGGCCTGGATTCCTGCGAGCCTGGAGGGAGCTTTCTGTGGAAGCTGCCTGGGGCCTTGGGAGGTGCTTGGGGCCACTGGAGTAGGCAGGAACCAGGGTGAGACTGCCAGGGGCCTAGTGTCATAGGAGCTGCTTCTGACCACTGGAGCCAACAAGTATGGGAGTAAGATGGGGGACTGAGTTCCTGGGAGCCTGCAGGGAGCCCTGCTGTGGTAGTCACCTGGGGCCACTGGAGTAGGCAGGCACTAGGGTGAGCCAGGGTCTGGAGTCACAGGAGCCCACCAGAAGCCTGTGCCAAGGACATCATTTGGGGTTGCTGGAGTCTCCTGAGGCCATTGGAGCCTATAAGGGCCAGGACGAGGAGGGGCTTAGGTTAGCAGGAACCCACAGGGAGCCACTTAGGCTGTGGGAGTTGGTCTGGTGCTGGGGTGGCCTGTTCTGGGGTCTGCAGTGAAATTGGGCACTCACTTTACTCTCCTTCTCCCATGTGGAAGGAGTCTCTCTCTACACTGGGCTACCTGGGCTTGATGGAGGGGTAGTGGGGGCCTGTGTTCCAGCAGCCTGCAGGGAGCTCTCCTGCTGAGGGTGAATAGAGCCATGTGAAGTGCTTGGGGCTGCTGGCGTAGGCAGATGCCAGGGTGGGCAGGTTGTTTGATTCTTGTGAGCCTGCTGGGGGTCTGATGTCATGGGAGCTGTCTGGGGCCTCTGGAGCTGGCAGGTACCTGGGTAAAATTAAACGAGCAGGACCCTATGGGGCCTTCCTGGAACAGGACCCTCCTCCATGTCCTCTGCTTAGCTCCTCTCTGAACTACCTAGATAACAGTATCTGATGCACCTTTCCTGAGTTGTTTTACAGATGCTAAAACCCCCACGAAATGGAGGAAGTTGACTACTTGATGAGCATGACCACATAGCGCCCAGGTCTATTGGAGCCTGAGGATTGATGATGGTAACCCCTGTGACACCACCCTGCTACCTCACCATCAACCAATCAGATCAGCATGAGCTGATCACAGACCCTGTGACCCCCCTCCCTCACCTGGCCTTTAAAAAATGCTTTCTTGAAACCCATTGGGGAGTTCAGGCTTTTTGAACAATAGCTGTCCTGAACTCTTTGCTTAACACCCTGCAATAAATGCTGTGCTTTCCTTCACCACCACCAGAAGTCAGTGGATCAGCTTTATTGAGTGCTGGCAAGCAGACCCAAGTTTGGTTCCGTAACAAAACTTCCTATGCCACCATTTTGCTGACGTCATTCCTCCACAGCATTATTTTTAATAGTAAAATTTATACAGTCATGCATTAATAAGTGACAGTCAGGGTTTGAACCCAGATATTTTGCCATTGAGAGAATGTGCCCTTTTCATTAAATGCTCACTCCTCTGTTTTCCAGATTTGAAGACAGGCCTTGGAAGGTTTTACAACCAGATGAAAGAGGATCTGGGGCATTCCAGAAACAAGAGGCTGAGGTGTCTGTGAGGGATGGTTTTGAATGTTGCATGCCTCTCAACTCCTTCTAATCTTAATTCTACCCCCACCCATTCTAATGAAGCAGCTTTGTTAGTGACTTCCTAATTTCAAATTCAACAGGCTTATCCAGTTTATCAGCATCGTCCAAGCATTTTACATCATTAATCTCCTTCCTTGGCTTCCATATCACTACACTCTCCCAATTATTGCTCTTTATTTGATGTTATCTATGGAAATCTTTGAGGTAAGTGTTCCTGAGGGCTTAGTTTTTGTTCCTTTCCTTTCCTTATACTTTCACAGTTATTAACCCCCATCACTGCCTTGAGTAATTCTAATATCCATGTCTCTATCCCAGACTGCTCTCTTAAGCTCTAGCTAGCTTGAAATCTTCCATTATCTAGTAGTCATTCATATCTAGATATTCCACAGACCCCACAAATACAAACAAGTAAAAACAAGACAAAACGAATTCTTCTCCTTTCCCTTCTTTATCTGAAAAGAGTCTTTCCACCTATTGACTTCCTTATTTTGGTCCATAATCATCCTTAAATTTTCTCTTCCTCTTTCAATCTCTCCCTCATATAACAAAAATACCTCTGACATTTAAAATGTTAGTGCCTTCCATTAAAATGTAAGTCTGAGGAGGGCAGGGCATGGCTTTCTCCACTTTATTTCTGGAAACTGACAGATTAATGCTTGGTAAATTCATGTTGATTATCTGCATAAATGAATGTATTCATCCATCTAAGCCATTCATCCATCTCTTTAGAGAAATGAATAATTTCACTGGCTGAATGGCTGAAGAAATTCATCTGCCCTTCCTTCATTCCCAAAGCAGCCAATTTGTTTCTGTCTCATATTATCTCTTGCCTGGATCATTGGACCAGGCTTCTAATTCACCTCTCCACCCCCAGGTCTACTCTGCAGAGGACACAGGTGTGAGAGGAATATTCCTAATGCACAGCTCTAATTATTTTCTCCCTCCTGTTTAAAAACCTTCAGTGTGTCTGTATCCCCATCTAAGTAAACTAAAACTCCTTGATGTGTGTCCTAGGACATTCACAATTTGTCTATTTACAACATCCATGGTCTCAGCCTCTGCTTCTCAAATCTGACTTCATGTGAGAACTGTCCAGGGAGCTTATAAAAATACTGATGCTTGGGGCTCATCACAAACCAATTAAATTGGAATCTCTGGGTCGGCACTGGCATCTGTATGTGTAGAAGCTCCCCAGGTAATTCTAACACACACCTGGGATTGAGAACTTCTTTAAGCCAACTGCACTAATTTTTGTTTCCTAAATTTGACACACATATCTGGCTTCTCAGATGTTGGTCATGCTTTTTCTTTGAAAGATATCTTCGGTGTCTGTACTGAACTTTTTTTAAAGGTATAATTAACACACAATAAAGTGAAGAAATTTAAATGTTTAGTTTTATCCATTTTGAAAATTCTACACATCCATATAACTACCACGCAAAATAAGATCATTTTTATCACCGCAGAAAGTTCTTTTGTGCCCCAGAAACCAATTCTGGATTTCTAACAATAAAGATTAGTTTTGCCTGTTGTTGGACCATATAATTGCAACCACATGGTGTGCGCCGTGTTTTGTCTGGTTTCTTTCCCTCAAAAAATGTGTCTGGGGCTTCCCTGGTGGCGCAGTGGTTGAAAGTCCGCCTGCCGATGCAGGGGACACGGGTTCGTGCCCCGGTCCGAGAGGATCCCACATGCCGCGGAGAGGCTGGGCCCGTGAGCCATGGCCGCTGAGCCTGTGCGTCCGGAGCCTGTGCTCCGCAACGGGAGAGGCCACAACAGTGAGAGGCCCGCGAACCGCAAAAAAAAAAAAAAAAAAAAAAGTGTCTGTTTGGCTTATGCATTATTGTAAGTACAGTAATTGCTTCTTCTTTTATTGCTGGATAATATTCCATTGTATGAACATACCACAATTTGTTTATTCATTTCTTGATGAAAGGACATTGGGCTGTTTTGATATATTAATTTGAAGCCCTACAAATCCTTCAAGGCCCAGTTCAATTATTTTTTTTTGATAAAGTGATCTTTATTATGATTTTAGCAGCTGTGCAGCCCTAATTTTCTGTAATAGGCTTATTCCACATGCCTCTATCATGTTCAGACCCAGTTTTTAATTCAGAAAGTACTGTCACCATATTGATCAATTTCTACCACTCTGGCCCAGTTCAAATTCTAACTTTATCATGAAACCTTTCCTCATTCCCTGGTTGTTCCAATTTTAAGCGACCTATTTTCACTGAAATCTCATGGCATTTTGTGCTGTCTGAAACAGTGCTTAATATATGAGTCAGACAGAGCTGGGTTTAAAATATGTCTTTATCACAATCTAGTTGATTTTAGGTAACTTAGTGTATTTGCTTTCTATTCCTGCAGTAACAAATTGCCGCTAATTTAGTAGCTTAAAACAATACAAAGGTACTGTTCCTCAGTTCTGAGAGACAGAAGTATGACATCAGTGTCACTGGGCTAAGATCAAGGTGTGGGTAGGGCTTTGTTCCTTTCTGCAGGCTGCGGCGAAGGACCTGTTCCTTTGCCTTTCCAGCTTCTAGAGGCTGCCCATATTCCATAGTTTGTGGCCCCCTCCTCCATCTGCAAAACCAACAATGGCAACTTGAGTCCTTCTCACATCATACCACTTTGACCTTCTATTTTGCCTCTCTCTTCCACTTTTAAGGACCCTCTTGATTACATTGGACCCACGCAGATAATCCAGGGTAATCTCCCTATTTTAAGGCAAACTGCTTAGCAACCTTAATTCCATCTGCAACCCTTCATACCTCTTTGCCATGTAACATAACACGATCACAGATGGCAGAGATTAGGATATGAACATCTTCCAGAGGGAGGCGTTATTCTGCCTACCACACTCAGTTAACCTCTGTGTTTCAGTTTCTTCATCTAAAAAATGAGAAGAATGCTACCCACATCATAGGATTGTAGTGAAGATTAAATTAAATGAGTTCATATGTCTAAATTGCCTAGTACAGTTCCTAGAAAAAACTGAGAGTATCATTCATTAAACAAATCTTGAGCTCCTACTTGGTACTAGGCACTATTGTTCATGCTGGTGATACAGTAATAAACCAAACAGACCAAGTATCTACTTCATGTTGCTTACAGTCTCGTTGGAGGAGACAGGTAATAAACAATTAAACAAGCAACTGAAAAGAATTTCATAAGGTGTTAAGTATTGTGGAGAAAAAGCAGAGGACAGAGAGAGTGATGGATGTTCTTTTCTATCAGTTGGTTATAGATAGCCTCTCTGGTAAGGTGATGTTTGAGCAAAGTTTTGAAAAAGGTGAGGGAATGAACCACAGAGATATCTGATGGATGAACATTGTAGGCAGAAGAAACAGCAAATACAAAGACCCAGAAGTGGAGCAGGCCATCCCAGTGGGCTGGATTGAAATGAGAAAGGTAGGAGACAGGTCAAAAAGATATAGTGGAAACAACTAGGATTATTCTATTGTTCGCTGCTTTGCAATGCTTTGTAAAGGGCTTGAGGGCATGGACCTTGTCTTATTCAGTGCTGCATGCCTCTCAGTTTAGCACAATGCTTAACGCAGAGTAACTGCCGGAGGCAACTTTGTTACATCAACTGATATTTGTAGTAGATACTATCTATGTAATATTTAAATGCCACTTGGTGCCATATGCCGTTATTAACCTAAATTACATTTAGTCATCCATCACAGAATGAAAATGTTCTCCTATCCTAGTCTCTAACCCTTACCCTCTATTTTGGTGAATGCCTTTGCATGGGGAAAACCACTTTGTCCATTTCCATATGGCTGGAGATTGTCTGAGACTGATTGACTGAGTACACTTAAACGTCTTGCCAAAGGGTAGCCTTAAGCAATATTAGTGGATTTACTTTTTTACTCAAAGGGGCCCTGGTGAGAAGAGATTACGAATCAGTTTTGTCTGTGTTCTCAGAGTTCCATGCTCCAGACCTTCCATTATCTTGTTCTCTGAGGTGGCCCAGGAAGCCAGGGGCATTTTAGAAGTCTAGAAAGACTTGGAAGGGCAGAAAATTTTTAATTTACATTCCCCCCCACCGCCGCCCCGTTAGGGTTTATCTGTAGCTAAGGTTGCTAGCTAAAATACAGGATGCGCCGTTTAATTTGAATTTCATAGAAACAAAGACTAATTTTTAGTATAAGTGTATCCCAAATATTGCATTGAATGTATGGATGAAAAATACTGCCTGCCATATCAGTAAACAAGGGATGTTGCAGCCACCAAGCCAGCAGTCACTGCAGCCACCCACAACGGTGCACCCTGAGGGGATTCAGAACGGAGAAAATCAGGAAACTGGTCCTAGATCGCTAAGGTGCCTATCAAAGGAATGATTTCAATGAGTCCAGACTCCTGAAACTTCCCATAAAGAAAATCGCTAAATTCATTAAGTGGAGATGTCTGAACAGTAATCTTTTGATGTTCTGACTACCTGGTTTTTGTTGCAAAACTCCTGTGTATCCTGGCTCCTCCCTTACCTCCCTGGAGCAGTTCCTCAGAGTGACCTAAGAGGTTGTCTTTTGGGCTTAGGTCCTCGGTTTTGTCCACCAAATAAAACGTAATTCTCAACTTTTAGGTTGTGTTCTGTTTTCAGGAGTCAAACGTATTTATGCTAAGAACAGTCTACCTGGAATTTTATCTGAAATTTATCTGAAATTATATGTTTATCAGAAGTTCTAATTTAACTGGGTGTTCAGCATTTTTATTTGCTAAATCTGGCAGCCCATTCTGTAACCTAAAGTCCTGAGAAGCTTCCTTAATCCATCTGTCACTACTTTAGTTCTATCTTGGAAAAAGTTGCCAATATTCGCTATTTCCATTTCTTCTGGTCCCATCCTCTTTTAAACCAAGCCTAATTAGGTTTTTGTTGCCACTGTGAACTGAAATTATTCTTATCAAAATTGCCAATGACCTCCACAGTCTAAAACCAATGGTCATTTCTTTCTTTTTTTTTTTTTTTGCGGTATGCGGGCCTCTCACTGTTGTGGCCTCTCCCGGACACGCAGGCTCCGGACACGCAGGCTCAGCGGCCATGGCCCATAGGTGCAGCCGCTCCGCGGCATGTGGGATCCTCTCGGACTGGGGCACGAACCCGTGTCCCCTGCATCGGCAGGCAGACTCTCAACCACTGCGCCACCAGGGAAGCCCCCCCGAGTGATCTTTTTAAAACATTAAAGCAGACCATGTCACTTCTCACAGCCCTCTAGTAGCTCCTCATCTCACTTAGAGTAAAAGTCAAAGTCTTTATAATGGTCTACAATGCCTTACATACATCTTCCAACTTCACTACTTCTGTAATTGCATCTCCTCTACTCCCTTCCCTGCTCATTTTGCCCAGCCGCACTGGCCTCTGTGCTGTTCTTCGAATTCCCCAGGAATAGTTTTGCTTTAGAATCTTTGCACTTACTGTTCTCTGTGTTTAGAACACTGTGATATCTGCCTGGCTCATTCTGTCTTTTAAAATTTTATCCCCTCTTGGCTTTCCCTTTGCCTCTTCCCTGCTCTATTTATATCCCCAGCACTCATCACATTCTAATGACTGATATAGCTTATTCATTTTGTTTTATGCCAATCTTCCTCTGCCTAGAATATAAGCCCCATGAGGGCAAGGATTGTTGTCTATCTTATTAACTGTACTGTGTCTTCAATGCCTAGAACAGTGTCTTATATATAAAGTACTGAATAAATATTTGTTGAATGAATGAAGGTATTAGTTCCCTGGGATTTGAATACTCTCAGAAATGTATCTGTAGCATTAGTTCAAGTCTGACCCTGAAGTGAAGGGGTTTTTGTTTGCTTGTTTACTTTTTAAACTCAGGAAAGGGACTTTATGGGTTAGGAAATGGTTACAATGGTTTGGAAGAAAGCCCATGTGGAAGATTTGGAGTAATTACAAGGTGTTGAGGGGGTCAGGAGTGATTTGGCGGTAGTATCTATGAATTGATTAAGGGTCTGGTCTCCACAATATATAATACCCAAATCAGAAATTCCATGATTGTGTGACAAGGGCTTTTGCTGAGACATGTCACTAAAAATACCTTCAAAGTAGAGAGGGAGGGTGTAGAGGATCCCCAATGGAACTTGGTGGATGTCTGTGTCTGTACGTGTGTGTAGTTGTTGCTTTAGTTCTTGTGGCAAAATAGCTATATTAAGTCCCTAATGTCCAGAAGAAGCAAATTATTCACTCCTTGGTCTTGGTTCACTTTGGGTTCATACTGAGGCCTCTCCCTATCTCTCCATGACACTAAAGCACGGGGGAGATACAGCAAAGTTCCTAGAGATGCAGGAGCACCTTTCGGGAATACTATGGACAGTTTTCATAAAAAACTATTTTGCCAGCTACTGCCTAAAAATGGTTCTTGATGGAAGTAGCTACACAGATGCATTCTACTTTAATGAGTTTTGATGAGACATTTAAATGGTTGCATTGTAGTCAAGCCTTATTAAAATGGAAGCCTGGTGTTGCAATGTGTGGAACTGGTGCTTTCAGTTGTTTACAGATTTTTAAAATCTATTTATATAAAACTGATGTTTGATGTTTATTTTCTGCCAACAGCAGTATACTGGAGGTAAGGATATGCAAATAGGGACAGCTAGTGATTTCTAAAGAAGGAATCTTGAGAGGCCAACACTCTGTATGGGTCACAGTGTACCTGTTTTTATCTTCCTAAGGGATGCAACCCAAAACCTCATTACAGTTTGAGGTATTATATGGGAAAGATGTACAGAGTTTTGTTTATCAGCTAGGATCCCAGCAGGAAATGGGACATATACTCAACTTGGATTCTGAATAAAATTTAATGAAAGGTCTATTTACAGAGGTGTAGGCAGGGTTAAGGGAACCAAGAAGCGATGATGAGGTACCCAGTGACTAACAACAGTGGGAAGCTCTCACCCTCAGTCCAGGGAGAGCTGGGATCTGCAGAGGGGGTTGAGGAGCATCAGACAGGAGCTGGTGCAATCCCATGGGGCAGAGAAAGGACTTTAAGGGAGCTGGGAAGATGGTGCAGAAGGAGAATGACCAATACATTTGAAAATCAATTCTCTGGGAAAGTGGTTTTTCATACCCCAGGCAGCCTTGCAAAAGAAGCATGCGTGAGTTAACATTGTAGTCAGCCTTAAATGATGATCTGGAAGTTCACAAACTCTGTCCTTCCCTACAGTTCTTAACCCAGGAATCTTGAAGTCCAAGCTACTTTGCTGCTGAGTATGGTAGATAGGATGATCTCCTTGGTTAGGTTTCTCAGGAAGCATGTCCATCGTATACTTGTCACCAAAAGCCAGACCATAAAAGCCAAGTCTGGCTATTGTGTTTCTTTACTGAGATATAAAACCTTCAGATTCTTACGGATCTCACAACAGCTCTTCTGCCTTCAACAGAAAGTAGCGAAGAATGGTGGAAATAGCGTTAAACTCAGATTGAGAAGTCAGTCCCACTTCTGACTGGTTGAATGACCTTAAATCCATTTTCTTTCTCCGTGGCTAGGCTTCCTCATCTGTAAAATAAGGGGGTTGTACTAGTAATTTTAAAGGTCTCTTTGAGCTCTAACACTTTTGGCTTGGAGAAGAGTAATTCCCAGCATCAGTGGTACTTCAGCAGTTTTCCTACAGCCTGGACTGTTCTTTACTCTGTAGCAAAAATAACTTAAAAAGGGAGAAGGACACTTATAACCTCTCCTTTCCTTTCCCAAAATCATCAGTTCAACATTTTGACAAGTCAGCATTTATTAAGAAATT